>NC_134173.1:25929993-26529993 GCF_964188355.1 Buteo buteo | reverse complement strand
GAAAAACAGTTAAGTCACTGAAATCCTGGTTTTACTGAAATCAGCGATGATACTTCCATAAACATCAGTGAAACCATGACAAACTACTATATCATTAAATTGCATACCAAAAAATTTCATTTCTGTGCTGTGGAATTTTAAGTCAGGTACGATGTGCTTAAGGGTAGGATTTCAGGAATGTATTCAAATGAAAAGACTTCAGTTAAAATATAATAATAAAAACAAATCAATCTTTAAGAATCAGAAAATTTGCAATTCCCACAGCACATCATCTGCCTGAAGTCTGTTCGTTCTCCACATTTTCTACAATCTATATGTTGCATACAATCTATGCCAACTATTTTCATTTTGATTGGAAACTTAATAAAATACAGCATGCACACAGCAAAAACGCTGGTGAGTCAAGGCTATTTAATTTGTCTCCTTGGCATCTCTACAAAGAGACTTGCCTGTGGATGGCGATTGCTGCGGACCTACCTGAGAAAGTTGTCAATTTTACTAGAGGACATTTCTAGCTTGCCAAGAGAAAACAAGATTGCAATTGGAAATGCCAAGTAAGGGAAAGCTTAGGAACTGCAACTTGTGTGAGTACTGGTCTCTGCAGCATGGAAGCGGAGCAGGAGGAAGGCTTGTCGGGGATGCGCTTGTGCAAGACGGGGCAGGCAGAGGTACCAGAGGGCAGAGTGGCCAGGGGTCCTGCTGGGCTGCAGCAGGGGAAGCTGGGAGCCCTGGACACCAGCGCCAGGGAGCCAGTCCTGGGCAGCTGATTTCCTAACACCGCCCGAGGCCATTAGGGCAGCTGGGCCTCATTTGGAGTTCAAGGGAGCTGAGGGGGAAGAGCAAGGGTGGAAGGAGCTGGAGGCTCCCCCTCTGCAGGGGAGAGGAGCTGGCAAGATCCTCCAACTGTGAGCTGCAGGCTGGTTTGGGTTGTGCCATCCTGATCCAGCCTGCCCAAAAGACAGGAGCACAATTCAAGGTATTAATGCCTTAGCATTTCTGCTTTTGATTCTACCCCTGAATGCCCGGTGCAAATAGGAAGCACTTCGTTTTCCTCCTCCCAGTGTAAATGGGAGGCAGCTCACAGTGAGCACACCACAGCAGCAGAGGCGGCAGCATGACCATAACGTGCTTTAAATGTGCTTGTGTGTGCAGAGGCGGGTTGAGGAGGCAGCAAAGGGTCTGGAGGAAAACTAAATTGGTGGAATTTGAAGGGAAGAAAAAAAGAGGAAAAAAAAATTCTGTTATTAAGATATGTACCTGCCATATCTGCATTTAAATATGACCAAACCCAATGATTTAACGTAACTAAATTAATGCTCATTGTTTAAAAAAGTTACCCATATAATACATGTTAAAAAAAGTTACCCAAATAATACATCTATCCTACATTCCTATATGAGGCCACTTGTTAAAAAGAAAACAAACAAAAAAATCCCTGTTGCTTTCTAGAGTGAAATTAGGACAAGTTTTCCCTAAAATCTGCACATCTGATGTAGTGGCAATGAGCTCAGGGAGGTGTGGGAAAGACGGTCCCAGGTTGAGTGCAGTTGAGACTATCTGACACAGTGTCCAAGAGAAAATGGAGCTGGACTTGACTGAAGAGCTCTTCCCCGATTTCACACACCTGTTTTTCTCCTGTCAACACTGATATACAGTGCTCACCCTCATACCCTCTGTCCTATATCCAGCCAGCCATACTGCACCAAACTATGCCAGAGCCTACTTGGGTGCACTGAGAATTTTCTAATGGGCAGGAAGTTTGATTTGGGGGTAAATAATTCTTTCCATATCTATATGCATACTAATTGCAGCTAGCTCAGCACAAAGCTGGTTAGATTCCCAGCGACAAGCAATTTGCACATCTGTAATACAGTATTCCAACCCTCACCCTTCCTTTTACCTGCACCACTGGACACCAGTGTAATTCTTAAGTTGCCTACTTCTCTTAGCAACCTTTTGAGCTCTGTTTTGGATTGGACTCTGCAGAGCTGGAAGGCAGCCCTCACATCTCAGTCTGGGTCCTTACAAAGACGTATGAACAAGGCAATCATGAAATTCCACTAACCTGACCACAAGTGAAGAAGCATTAATGCTACAGGTTTTAATAAAAAATTAAATATGGGCATTCATTATGGAAAGCAAAACTACAATTACTGGGAGCTTCCATCAAAGCAGACAGAAGTAATAAAATCAAAATTTCAAAGATGATTGATTTTAGCATCACGTCACTTAAATGTGTGGTGAAGGACCCAGGGAAATTCTGATCACTCTTTCAACCCTAGGAGCTTGAACTTACAAGAAAGTCTTGTCAATTCAAGCAAATAATCTTGTCCCATGCGGTCATCCAGGTTTCAAAATATCTGTGCAGAAACATGACACGGGATGTTCAAGAAGAACCAGAGCCCAGGTCCAGCAGACTTGCAGTGTGTAAGTACAGGAAACGCTACCCACTTTTACTTAGAAAAATAGGTGACTATGGTCCTTCACATACCAGAAAAAAAAAGTAACCTCTGGAAAAGTGGGTTGTTACCCCATAGCTCTTGGGAGCTGGAACTGCACATTGAGTTGAAGGCTCTGCTAGTAAAAATATAATCAAATCATTCAGTACACCAGATACCACATATTTGGCCTCCAGGTGGGTCATGACCCCAGAGACTTTAAAGGAGAGGAACTGAACTGGAGGATGAGGGAGGGGGTGAGTAGTGTTGTTATGGCTTAAAGCAATTTCACAATTACCTGATAGCAAATGATGAATCTGATGCAAACACCCTCCATTAAGTCAGCTCTATCAAGTCCTTACTTTGTGTTTAACCTAATGATGTAATTGTGTTCTCCAAAACACATAATCTGGCTTCTGATCTGGCCTAACCCCACAGGAGAGTTTCTCTTCAAAAGAAAAGAAAGCAAGTTCCTTCACAAAGGCACTGCCAGGCCCAGCACAGCTTCTGTATCTCAAAGGGTTATCTTAGGCAAAGAGAGACCAGGCGTCTATTTATGCTGTAGAATTGTTTGGGAACTGGTTGTTTCAAGTACAGCTAGCATTTTCTATTATTTATGTCATTCTTATTGATGTTCTGGGAGTAGTATTTTTTTCCCCATTAGAGCATCATCAGGATGTATCATGAACTTGCATACAGCAGAAAGGATGACTGTTAATAACGACAATAACAAATATATACGCTAATTAAAAGTGTAGACTTCAAAGTCAAAAGTATATACCCAGAATTAACCGTAGTATTTAGTGGGGAAAGACTAATGTGTGAGTCAATACAAAAGTGCAAGGCAGAGTAGTCTCATTAACAGATCCCTTATCTCATAAGCTTTGTAAGATCCCTTTTTTCCCCTCACAGTCCTTTTAAGATCCTGAGATTCTCACCCTGCTTTTCTCTTGGTTACGGATATTCAAACTCAACTGTAACAGAGTTTACAATCTTATGTAGCAAGTGATATATAAATAATCATTCACAAAGTCTTTCAGGAAAAATGAATGACTAGTTTGTATTGACTCTGTTTACAGTGGAGTTCCTTTCATTTTTATTTTTCATTTTATTTTGAAGAAAATTTTGATAGCATCCAATACCATTTAGAATCTGACATTGCCACTACTGTGTCAGAGGAATGGGAAAGCTCAAGAATGCCTATTTTTTCCTGACAAGGTTCTTCCTCTTATTGCTCAATTAATAGTATCTGTACTTAGAGTATTGCATCAGATTACCTGGGATTTGGACAATTCCTTGGACAGACAAGTGGATACACAACAGAGCTACATGCAGGATGGTGGAACAGGGCAGCTGTTCCCCTACAACACGAAGCAGAAAGCAAATCACAGTTGGTGCTAATATGGAGGCTGCTATGCCCTTACTGCTCCATGCCTTCCAGCTCAAGACTATACCCACAGTCTTTAGGCACAGTTCACAAAACAATAAACATACTCAAGGTAAATTTATCCTGAATTCAGGGTGGTGTTAGTAAGTTGAACTTTGATGCATGAAGCTGTCAACTTCAAATCACCCCCAAATACTGCAAAAAT
The DNA here is from genome assembly GCF_964188355.1 of Buteo buteo. Lineage (NCBI taxonomy): Eukaryota > Metazoa > Chordata > Aves > Accipitriformes > Accipitridae > Buteo > Buteo buteo. Next base: position 26,525,963 of record NC_134173.1, on the reverse strand, counting down.
TAAGTCTGAATTGTATTTTTAAAAATTCAGTGATTTGGGAGTTTTCAGCTTCACAGTATAAACCAGCAGTGATGTAACACTGAGGCCAAGAAAGGAAAACCACCAAGAAAAAGAAACTGAAACTCAGTCTAATCCCTTTTACTTAAAATTTGAAATGTCTCTTTAGTTCCTTTTAACAGTATTATTTACTGAGCTGTACACATAAAGAGGAGTTTACAACTGCAGTCAAACAGAATATATTGTGAGGTGCAATGTTACAGAAGTCACTGCAAGTTAAGCTCAAGTCAAGTTTTACAAAATGGTAGTTCAGCAGCTTTAACTTAGCAGTTCAGCACTTGTGTTTACTGCCCAACATCCTACATTTTCCTTCATCTTTCAAATGTTCTGATAAAACTCTCCCAGAATCTGTAGATGCAATCTTTTGTAAATCTGAAGTTTTAAAACACTATTTTTGAGTTAAGTCTGTGTAGTTAGAATCAAACTACATAAACCCAACAACAGTCAGTTCTTATCCCCAAACTGGAGCTAGAAGTCATTTCACATGATTTCTGCATGTGAAGCTTTGTGACAAGAATTGTACAGACATTGCACTGGCTTTACATTTCTCCAGGTTATGGCTCCCACTCCGAAAAGAAATGTTGCATTCCAGGAAGGCTGAACTCTTACAGCACAGCATGAGGAAAACTGGTGCAGTCAGTGCACTGGGGATGCTCAACACATTCATCTAGTGCGGACTAGGATAATTTAAGGATTAAGCATGTGCCAAACTTCATTTGATGCCATTTCCTCAGTAAGCAGATGCAACAAGCAGATGAAAGAAAACATCTGACCTCACTACTTAATTTACATTAACTCAACTGCAATGATTACACAATGTGCAAAAATTATGGAGGACTAGTTTCCATGAACAAATGATGCTATGCTAGAAGCATTTAAAGCAATATATGCCTACCCAAATATGGAAAACTACATGAAAAAGCAATATAAAGAGACTGGAACATTAATGGAGCAAAACTGTAGCTGATAGCATTTGGTGGGGTAGTTGGAATCAAGGAACATCTTTTGATCACTGTTGTAAATGCACAGCTTGTTTTCACGGCCAAAGACTGTTTTATGCATGCAAATACTCACATACAAATAGGCACTATATGTTCTGTCACCAGTTGCATGCACCCATACACTTTTACTGCCTCTTTTACACTCTCATCCACCCACTCATGTCTGTTCACACAACCCTACCCTCCCCACCATGCTTTTGCAAATATACCATTTCCCTAATTATTCCTCCTCTGCCTTCCTATTGTGCAAAAAAGAACTTAATTAGAAAACATAAATAAACCATATTTTGTGTTTATAATATTAAAAAAAATATATCCTTTTTAGTCTTCTCCCATTGCATCCCCTGGTGTTTCATGGAAAGGTTGATGATACAGGGTTACAGACAATGACAGGAAGTCAGATGACAACAAATTTAACCATAAGAGCTATGAAAGAGTAGAAGAGTTCATAAAAATTCAGTTGCCAGTAATACAAAAAGAAATGCTTTGTAGTATATAACCAAGAATGAGAAGATTATATAGTGGAGTACAGACCTTACATGAATAGGCCTATATCCTTCATGATATAGAAGCTTTCAGGAGTTAATTATGTCAATTTAACCTATTCTGACTGCAAGGCTTTTAGAGCCCTTTTAAATGATATGAAATTAGCAGTTAAGTTACTGTGAAGGTTTTATAGGGTTTTTAAATTAATTTGTAGAAGATGGGGAAAATCTTTTTATGCTACTGGGATCGTTCACAATGTACACAGGGAATGGAACATTACTATGTACCTTCAACAGAAGGGGTACATTTTTCTTTCAACAGAAAAATCTTCAGGTAAAAAAAAAAGTTATCACCCTACAAACCTAGCTTCTAATTTTGAAGTTCTGGTAATGTTAAAAGACATCATTATTTTAAAAGCAGTATGTGCTCAACACTTGGATGCTCACACACTCATTGCAGAGGCAGCACAAATAAAATCACTAAGGAGCACTTTTGAAAAATCTCAGCCTGCTTCCTTAAAACAACCATGCTCATACATAGCTTTCCCCATTTTATGTTCTCTGCCCTAAATCAATAGGACTATTAACCACATTATTAATACCAGTGCAATACAACCAAATCAGTAATGGTGTTTAATCCCAGCTCTAGGATCAAGGCATATTTTTGCTGTGTAATTTTGATTTTGCAATTAGTTGCAGACATGAATTACAATTTATTCTCCTGACAACTTAGAGTGTTAGCAGTTGGGCAAGTTACATCTTTGAATCCTTTCAGCTACCACCGCTAATAACACTGCAGATAAAACTAATGTAGTATCTAAGTAATTAATGTAATAACTATTTAAATAACTGTAAATGCATGTAGCATTTTGCTGCTTACTGAAATGTTTTTCCAAGCCCAAATTTGTTCCCCAAATCATGCATTCAAAATTGGTACCTGTTCACAAGCCTAACAGATTTTTATTGAAACTTTGTTATTTTTATATACTTTTCATATACATAAGTGTACAGTCATTCACTGACAATACATATTCTGCTAGTAATACACAGACCTTTTTGTAAGTTATTAGCTAACAACTATATTTTGTAATTACTAATTAAAACAAACTATTCAGAACTATTAGAGACATAAAATGTATTTATGTAGTTTACAATAATTTACAATATAAACTATCTTCTCAGATGCATCAGTTAATTAACTTAAAGCTGTGTTTTTAATGGAGATTTAATGTTTATTTCAATGGAACACTGTCTAATATTACACCATTTTTTAAAACCTGTATGTGGACTTCTTTAATTTCCATGAATGGGAAGCTCAGTGAACAGTCTTATTACATCTTTCCAAATACAAAACACAAGTCCATATTTGACAACAATTTTAATGCTGATAAACTATTCACTAATTGCTTACTTTCATGAATTATGTATTTTTTTCCCTCAGGGGTTGCTTCTATCCTGAGAAAGTGAAAGAAAAAGTTACCAGTGTTTCAAAACAGCCATATAATTACATAAAAAGGATTATTAATAATGGCATCTCAATTTGCACTGCTCATGAAAATGAAAGGGATGATGATCTATTAAGCATACGTGGTCTGGTTACGTAGAAGCTGAGCACTTTACCCACAGTCCCAAGCATCCTTTGAATGCCTAATCAATAAAGTTTGTTATCAACTCCTCAACACAACTGACTAACAAAGACTACCATATGTAACTAATGATATTAATGTTGTTTCCAACCATTGAGTTTGCTCAACTTGTAATTCTTATTAATTTTTTTCCTGCACATCCGCTCTACACCACTTTTCATGATCTGCCTTCAGACCTCAATACTGCAAGTACGTATTTACCTGCCTGGTGTTGTTTTATTGTCTTCAATAAGACTACAGAGTAGGACCGTGCACTATGGCTTAGCAAAACAGGTATGTACATTATTGTAAATCCTTAGGCCGCTAGACTGCAAAAATCTAAGTTTTAAACATTATAGCTTATGCTATTTATTTATTTTTTTGTATGCACAAGCTACCATTTATATAGGAACTTATGCATACACATTGCTTGACATTTTTTAAGACTGCCAACCAAGCTGACGCTATTTGATAGAAAAGAAGCATAAAAATTCACTACTAAGATACAGAAAATAGAAGCTAAAATGTAATCCATTCTGACACATCTCAACATCAAATTGTACAGTACAAGCATTAAACAGAAAAATCCTTAATAAAAATCATCGTAGGTATCTACAACTGCAGTAAAAGTGTTTTTCCCCATGCTCTTTCCTTCCTTTTTTTTTTTCCTCATTTGAAAGTGCTACTAAATAAGGGAGACAAAAGAATTTTTATTGCCAAGCAATATAAAGTAATTGCTATTCATCTTGCAGAGATGTTACTTGTTCTGAAAATTCTGAATTCTAACAACACGTACTAACTGACACTACTAAAAAAATATCTTTCTGAGTAATAGACATAACGGTAATACAGATTACATTGGCTCTTAAAATTTTCCAAACAGAGATGGCCCAATTCTTCAGGAACATCCACTCAGTATTTTCTTTTTCCACAGTATCCATCTTATCTGGTGCATGTTCTGGTTTGTGACAGCTGTAACAGACTGAAAATGAAGCACTGGAGTAGGACTTTGTAAACTTCAACCTTTCTTTTGCTGTAAGCAATCCTTTCCTCTCCCCCCTAAATCTGGCAGAGTTGGAGATGTAGCAAGGCAGTTCTTCAAACACGCAACCTGAAAGTAATTTCAGGGTTACTAACTCAAAAGAGATGGTCTCTACATCCAGAGCATGTCTTTGACACTGTAAAAATGATAACACACTGCACTCAAGAGCCTCACATGCAGCATTTCCCACATCTCCTTCATCTGTAAAGTGCATAAACCTGCCAAAAGCACCATCAAGTTTTGTTCCATTCCCTCTCCAGGAAGATTATTAAACAAATCCCTAACACAGATTTCTAGATTAAAAACTAAAATTAAATCAAGGAATAATAAAGAAAGTCTTAAGTAATCAAACTTGCCTTCACTAACACACTTGGATAGAAGGTTAGGTGGGTTGTTGGTTCCTCACCTCCTCCAAAAAAAAAATGACTCTTTTCCTCCCTAGAGCCCTGTCTGAAAACAAGGCAAGTCTGAAAGAGTGTTCTCCTTGTTTTTATGAGGCTTGGAAACCATAATCTCTAAAAAGGAACCACCAAAGGTGGAAACAATAACCTCTTCTTTTGCAGAGAGGTTGTATCAAAATGTTTATCAAGTCTACCTCAGAGCACGTTCCTGCCCAGCTCTTTCGAAAATACCGTTCTCAAATAGGTCAAAATGATCACATTTCTGCTTTTTTGAACTCAAGAATATGTTTTAGAAAGGAACAAACAAATCTTTTCTTATCTGAAGCTCCCATGCAGTCTCTAGATAGAGAGGCATATCTAACATCGTTCTTCTGCAGTCACTTTTAGCCCATGATGCAGAGACAAAAAAACCAGGAAAGCCAGCAGCTTTCGCGGCCATTTCTATGCAAAAAGTAATGCACTGAACGGACAAGAAAACACTGCATAGGTCAAAACCATAACAATCAGCTTAAACCCACAAGTAATGTCAAGTTTAGTATCATTCGGACATATTTTGCAACTTATCTGCTGCTGGGAAACAGTATCTAAATTGCTCATACAATTTCTATTTTAAAAAAACAATAAATTTCTTGTATGTAATTTCAGTGAAAATGAACTTCAGAGTGCTTTGTAGAGTTCTTCCTTTTCCTTTTACACATGTGTTCGTCATGTGTCAAAGCTGACTCTACTTTCTCCCCTCCCCAGAATACCACAAATTCTTCAGTAAAATAAACAAAGCTCTGTCCAGAATCTCTGAAAACACCAGAGGCAACCCCTGTTTGAGATCAAAGATGCACATCACTACTGGGCCTTCTGCAACATCCCAGATTTCAGTTAAGATTAAATTTGCAACAAACAGAGAATCAACAGAACAAAACTTTAACATCACATCCAGGGATATATCTAAAAAGAAGAGCTTGGATACTCAAGCTACCTTTTCTAGATACTCAGGAATCCCAATAGGTATTTGTGGGAAAAAAGGTCCACAAATGGCATTATAAAAATGCCATTTAGGTCTGGCAAAGAAAAATCTTTCTAATGCTTTTATTTGTTCTGTGATGCAACTCATCACCCACTATGATAAATTGTGTATGGGGTCTTTACATCCTGGAAGAAGAAAAAATCATAATAAATTACATTATTTGTTGGAGACATTAGATGTGCTTTTCTACTTGTTTTTCTCCCAAAAGGAAAAGTCTTAATGACGTTTACAGGCTGAACTTAATTTACCCACAACATAAACATGCTAGCAGAGGCAATCTTGATTCCCAAAGCTGCTATTATGGTTTAGTGAGTCAATAACACAGAAAATTCACAGGTTCTGTGTGTTCTTGAAGGCATACATATAAAACTTCCAGTAAATACTGACACTCAAGAAACTAGTGCTCATAATATTTTTCTGTGACTGCTGCCACAGTAGAATATAAATACTATGCATGAAATTCTCACTGTGGGCTAAAATCCACTTGAAAAAAACCCCACCTCATAAATAAACACTTTATAGATACAAAACAATTTTCTCCAGTAGATAAGGAAAAAAAAATCTTAATAATCCATATACTTCCATTTTACTTACTTTGAGTAATTAAATTCTATGGTCACAAACAAAATGCACCATTATAGCTCAACTATGTATTTCTCTAAGTGGTTTTATTATACAGTTTATTTTATATAGCCCTTAATTTCATATAGATATATATGTAAAATGTGATATTTATTGTTTATAGGGATAAAGCTGAAAATAGACTCAAACAGACATCTCCTTGAGTTCCTACAGCAAAAGCTAGTCCAATCTCATTGATATATAAAACACCTTAATCCTTCCTTCATTTATTATTGCCTTATGGCAAAAGCATGAAGCTGAAGCCTAGAAAGTCAAAGTTAAGGCCTGACCTTCCATCTCTATCCTATCTGGCCGCTCCCTTGTGTCCCCTCAAACACACATGCTATCATTTCCTGATGAGTTTAAAAGGGGTTATCAGGAGAATTTCAAGACGTGTCAGTTTTGTAGCAACCTGAATGCTATACAAACATCTTCTGTGTTTAATAGGCAATTTGTATTTTAGTAGGTTTATCCATTTCCAACTTTATTTGTTTAAAGGTGCCTTAACCTTGACATAAATCAATGCTAAGCATCTGTATAGAGTACTTCTAAGAGTTTAGAGAGCTATATTTTGCAAGCATGTTTCTTTCAAAAAAAAAAAAAGCCAACCAAAACTTGCCAACTTCTTTGCTCATTTTTCTTCCCCCTTGAAAATTATGCAATTTATTCTTTTTCACTCTTCTTACAGTGTTCTTTCAAAGATCATGGTGAAACACCAGGTTAGTCACTATAAAAACGCCACCACCACTGGCTTCCAAGTATCATCTTCTTCCTAATACAACAATAAGTGTTTGTGTAAGACAGTAGGGCCAAAGAGTCCAAGGCCCCGGATTGTGTCTTGCAGCAGCCCCCCCCTTCTGAAGAAAAACAAAAAGCACTGAACCTTTTCTACCACATGCCTGGTCCTTCCCCCACCACCTCTCTGGTGAAGACAGCCATTATTACATTTCCTTTCAGGTTATTTACAAGGTCTTGGCTCTGACATTGATTTCTTATCTGTTTCTATGACAAATGTTAAGTGTTAATAAGCTGCTGCTTTAAAGGAAGATAATGCTAAACAAATTACAGGAATTAATTACTCAAAACACATTCTTTAGGGTTTTTTGTGAGCAATGAAACAAGAACAGCAAAAATTGCTCAAGACCAGAAAAAAACCACATTTTTTTCAACCAGTTAATAAGAGTTAGCAGATTAAAAGAAGTTATAGTTTAAACTAGGCAGTATCCTGATAATCTAAAGTGAATTTGTCAGCGAATATAGCATAACTGGGCAGGCGCAGCTCCCTGAGGAACAGTCTTTTAATTTATAAGTGAAGGTTTTTACTTTTTACTTTTTCAAATATTTTGCTCATGCTATAAATTTTAGGATCAAAGGTGAAAGTTCAGAAATCTTTTCAGTTACAGAACCATTAAAATGATAAACATTTGGAATCCCAAAGTACACTTCTACTCTAACTGTCCTTTCAGACCTGCATTGACTGCACTATAATAGCTGCCAACATTTGGTAAGGATTAGCCTTTCACTTAGACAAAAGCAAGCATTCCTTAGCTAAATCAGCACTTTTTGCCATCAGACTCATAAAACCTTTTCACAACACAGATTTTCAAGAGAATCCTTTAGGGTTTTAGGATGCTGCTCCTTTTACTAAGTAACAAAATACACCCCAGGGTGTCTCATTGACCGCACTCAGCTGTCCTTTGACCTCGGCAATTGTTTAGCCTAACTTCAGGGCCACAGAATCTGCCTCCCCCCCCCCGCCCCCGCCCCCCCCCCCCCAAAGGCTAATGTTGCTTCCTCCTAGCACCTGGTGAAGCAAAATACTAGAGGTTCCCCCCTCTTCCAGACTTCTACCATGTTCCAGATGTTGCCAAGCAAAATGTTCCTGTAGGCAGGTTTTGGGAACCCACAAGCGCCACTCAGAACCTGAGCTGTGGCCATGACCCCCTTGCTCTGCTCAGCGCTGCCCTTGCCCCAGGGACACAACAGGTCATAAAGCAAGAATAGATCTTCAGCCTTCTCCGTACGCTGGCTATTTAAATGCAACAAGAAACTATGCGAGCCCAATATTGTATACTGAGACAAGCCTCCCCCCTTTAAGAAGTCAGAAAAAAAAGACGTGTGAGAATCTCAGCTGGAAGCACAAATCTATCTCGATCGTTACAAAGATCTGCATTCTTCTTCCCATTTGTTTTAAACCCTTCAAAAGGACAAACAAACAAACATCCACCCTCCAAGTGCATAAAACATATTTAGCTAGTTGCTTAGGTATTTCCAGTGCTTCTAAGTAAAACAGCAGAAGAAAATTGTTACAGCTTCAAAAGAACTGTCACTAAATAATGAAGTTGACCTCATTGTGAATATATAAGAAAAAAATGGGAAGTACAAATCAGCCCTCTTTGGGTGAAGGCTGTTTAATTGTATGAACTGGATTTCAAGATTTTTTAAGAACTTTGACATTGTACACGCCCAAAGCAAAAATAAAATCTTTATTTACAGTCCACACTGTTCCTAAAATGCAGTCTATGTCAATGAAAGTGCAGATGGTGAACACAAACATACAGTGTATTGTCTATTAGGAAAGACAAGTATGGTACCTTTTCAGATTCCTTTTAACCTATTTGAAATGCAGTCATGGTTAAAGGATACAGCTAAGAGTTTGTGAAGTCTTGCTGTGAAGTTGTTTAAAACTCCTGAACAGCTGAAAAATAAGAAAGAAGAAAAAAATTAAAATTACTTGTGCCAGCATATAGTTTATAACAAGCCAACAAAACCTGTGTCTAAACCTGGTCTAGGGCAAAAACTGAACTGGGGTGGGGAAAGGAGGGCTTACCATTTAAAAAAACATCTTTTAGTTTATAGGAATACTTGGTTGAAGCTGCATGGCTGCTTCTCTCCATTCTACTAGAAGTACAAGTTTGTCACAGAATCTGCACATTTTTGGCACCAAAGTCACTATATGAAATATTAGGAACTTAGCACATCAGTATGAGAAAATTAACTGTCACAATAACATAAAAAACAGATGATAATGTAGAAGTAATTATTTTACTGTTGGTTTAGAAAGAAACAAACTAAATGGGTGAGCAGTTATCTATGCTAAACCAGAGACCAATGTTCAAAATGAAATCACAATTAGCTGGTTGCTCTCCTATCTGACATCCCATTAAGGTATTTAAGTGAAAACATTTCTAGTAGAAATTGCAGTTTATAAAAAAGAATACACCTGAAATACCCCAAAGAATGGCAACAACGGTGTAGCAAGCAGCAGGCAGAAGAGAACTCCTAAAATACCTAGGGCTGTACAGAACAATAATTAACATCAGGAAAAGCTTTAAATTAAGTTATCATTGACTGGACTTTGACAAGACTTTCTTAGGCACACAAGCTGGTTTGGTTTCTCAATAGAAATAGACAATATTTTGCCAAAAGATTTAAAGGAATTTTCCCTGTTGCTCACAAATGGGATTTTAGGCTTAAAGCTGGGACCACAGCCTTGGGTCTGCTGTCAAAACCAGAATGAATGCAACTCTTTCAGCTGTACACATAGAATTCAAAACCTACGTTTTAAAATTAAAAGCAATACAGCTTTAAGCTTCCTCCCCCTCCTCCCATTTTTAAAAATCAGCCTATTTACGACAGCAACTATAACCCTCACCTCTCGCTCAGGACAGGTTTTGGGTAGGATTGTTGTGTTCTGAGGAAAAACATTAAACAACTCTATTGCCAGGAACCACCGATGCTACCCTGCACTGTGCATCCCTGTCATGCTAACAGTGAATCCACTGCAGATGGCCAACAAGGTTAACACACGCAGCTTCCAACCAAACTGTAGGGCTCTGCAGAGACTTCAATGATTGCAGAATGTCAGTAATCCAATTCCAACAGCTCCTGGCTCTGAAATTGCTATTTTTCGGACACGTGCTGAACATTTCACCTGCTAGTAATGACATTTTTGTATTTTCTTCTAATTACACTCAAAGCTAAGACCTTTGGCCCCAGGCCACAGACCTCTATTCAGGCTGCACACATTCTCTTAAACGCCCTGATCCTTTGTTGTCACTCTCGGTCTTTCATCTATTATTTACATCCATTGAGAAGAGAGATATTCCGCCATTTGTGAAGCTTTAAAGCTTCTAATCATCTTAATTTCTTCGCCTTTCAACCAGGGCTTCCCCTTATGGACCAATGCCAATAGTGTGACAAAATAATTTTTCAAGCCAAGGTCCTCTTGGACCCTTCCCAAACCACGACACACACTGGGATGTAAGTGCCTTTTGTACTTAGCTGGCTGCTTTTGCAAACACAGACCTTTGCTCAGCTTTGGGGTGGGGGGTGGATTTGCTTGTGAGTGGCTTGGGGGGGAGTTTTCTTGGGGCTTATGTGTGTTTTTTTACGTCACTTTCTTTCTGTTAAAATGTCTAATTCAATTAGTTCAGCTAAATCAGAGATGCTGTAGTGAATCCTCCCTCTTTTAAAAACATTAAGTACCTTCTGAAATACAAATGGCTACGAATTTTAAGTTTACTGTTTTTGCCAAAAGTTAAACTGTTGATATGCTGTTTTGGTTTTATACTGTTACGTGCCCACTCAGTACTGACAGATTCTTATGTAATATTTAAGACACACAAAATATCACTAACCCTTTTTCTGATTATTGGCAGCATTAATTTGTCCTAACCTTACAACACAATGTGACAAAAACCCAATTTCTTCATCTGATGTTCAGATCATCTGCTGGAAGTAGGAAACAAATCAGCAGCATTTTTGTCAAGACACAGAAGATCTCTTCTGAATTCATCAGCCACCAATCTTCGTTTCCAAGACCTGTGGGATCTGCTAACACGTGATCCATCTTGGCTCTTTCTTCCACTACAGCCTGGTTTACTTTTGATTTCTAACAGTGCTTCCTTGTTGTCTGTCCCCTCTGAAGACCCCCAACCCCCTTTTCTTTTCTTATTTTCACCATTTGCTTCAACCAGCAGTTTACTTGAGACTCATCCATCTTACAATGCCTAAAGTGACAGATGCTCTCAGGAATGACCATACTGCTGAGTGAACAAAAGATAACATCACCTCTAAGAACTCAGGGAGAAAAACAACTTCAACCCTAAGACAGGGTTATCCTGATGGACACAGCACCATAAATGTCTCTCAAGTGGGGAAGAAAAAAAGAAAAAAAAAAACCAACCAAAAAAACACTTGTGGAGAAAAGGAATCTGACGCAATTAAAGGCCAAAAAGAGTATTCTTTCTGTTGTAGCTGTAGTTAGTGTTTTTGATGGCCTTTTTATTTTCTTTTTTTCTTTTCCTAATACTCCATGGAAGGATTTTGTAGAATTTACCTGTGATAAAATCAAGAGGTACAGAGAAAGTGGAGAAATTTCACACAAAAACTGTCTCAGGATCCCTACAAACTTGAATGCAGGAAGAAGGCACTTTGAAACAGTTCCAGCAGCATGTCACACAAGTCCTTCGCCAAAACACAAACATTACCTTGTTAAAATCTACACATCCTACAGACCAGCTGTTGCTCAGTTAAATTCTACAGGAATTCAGAATCATTGTGCAAGCCTGTGCCCTTGACGAAAGTATACTGTAGCCAGAGTAAGATTACTTTAATGTCGCTTGATAAATCTATAATCTGCCAGTAACAGCCCCCCAGTGTTTTGACATTTGAGCACACACCATTTAGAAAAAAAAATAAAATTAGAATACTGGATTTTCCAGCCAACACCCACATACCTGTCTACAGAATGATGTCTGTTTCTAAACGAAGATCGACACTCTATTCCTAATAAGACTGAAGCAAAAACTGCTGACTTGAAATATGCACAAAATTCTCTATCCAGTTGGTGGAACGAGACTTTTTGAAGAGAGAGGAGTCCTGGGCGGTGCTAGAAATCTCTTACTTAAAGTAAAGGTCATACTAGCATCTCCCAGTGACATACTTGCTAAACTGATGCACAAATGCTGGGAATCCCTTCTCCATAGTGAGACGCAAAGAATTCCCTTCTTTCTCAGCAAAATTTTAAACAGATTCTCACATTCAGTTTTCAAACGCTGCAGGAAATAACCATCATTACAGTACATGAGATCAACAGCATGTGATTTTAATGGACATAAAAGCTAGAGTGTAAAATAAAGACAAAGATAGGGGGCCTATTAACCAAATGTCTTCTGTTCAGTGTAAAGTCTGGGAAAAATCACATTATGCACTTCTTTAGCCTTATTTATTAATTGTATTTAGCCATATTTATTAATTTGTGATGAGTTACAATTTTAGGTCCCTATCCTGATCTGGAATCTTTCTATTGTGCTCTCATATCATAGCCAACATCAATCCACCAGACTGTAAGTACAGAAGTAAGGTATAAATACACCATTTTTTAATATAGGTGATTTTCCTGTAGTATGCTATACAGTACCATTTTGGATGTCCAATATATGGAAATTAAACTAACAACCAGTCAAGTTTGGTCCTTCTAAAGAAGATCCCAACTCTGGACCCCATACCACCTTTAGAGTTCCTCTCCCATTCTGAGCCACCGAGTGATGTGGCACTGAAATCTTTGATAAAATCCCATTCAACTGGGGAAAACACTTACACATAGGAAACTCTACAGAAAATAATTATTGGTACATGATTGAAAGAGTTGTATGCAAGACTCCGCTTTCTACCTCACAACCCAGCCGGCTCAGCACACATTGCTCTGGAACCCCGGTCCTCAGCAAGTATCAGGGCTCAAGGCATGCCTCAACTACCAAGAAAAGCAATGAGAAAACCGAGTTTGGGAGATTTACAGGCACATTCTGCCATGGCAGCTGAATCCAATTTTCGCCACCAACACAAATGGACCTTGAGTGTCACCATGTCTGGGATAACTTTTTGAAGCTCCTTCCAACCCAATCAAATCAAAGAAGCAAATAACAAAGTCTGCAGTTAATATCCTCACAGGAAAAACCTTGAAAATATATAATGCAATAATTGATGCTAAGATCTTCAGATATGGACCAAAAAGTAGTTAACTGTATCCTGCCTTATAAAATCTATACTCTGCACTCAAATGGGCATCTTATCATACAGACAGTCCTTACACATTGTATCTCCAAATATTTATCACAGTAGCAAGAAGTGTTTATAGTTAATATGCAATCCATCTTCTACACACTGCTGTTTTTAAACAAGACAAAGTGTGAGGTAAAAGGTCAAAACTACCAGAAAGAACCCTGAATAAAAACTCTGACATTACAACCATTTTGCTAGAAGAGACAAGGTGCAAAATAGGTTCTTGGAGTCAAACTCCCTATGCAACAGGGCAGGCTAAGAGTACTAATCCAAACAGCAGTGAACAGTAACACAACTGTTGGTATTAACGTGTTTAGTAACACCAAACTGCTTTGAAAATATCTCATTTAATGAAAGCGACATTTTTCAATTGAAACTGAACATTTTTACATACACATATATAAAATTAGTTCTTATTCAATGCAATTTTAACATGGAATAACTAAAATATTGGTATTAAACTTACAGGTAACTTCTGTCATTACCACTAAGTTACTGACACTGGAACATGACCTTGAAATGACAGCTCCATTAATGCAAGTCTTACTGAGGAAGGTTTCAAAAAGCCCAGATTAAATTAACTACTTTTAAACACAATAGGATCAATATGTATGCAGAGAATGTACACCCCCATGGCAAGTTCTGCTTGCTTGATTGATCAAAAACAAAAAAATCCTGTGGCCTTCCAGATCTCAGCTGGTGCCAGAAATCCACATAGAAAAAAAAAAAATCCATCTAAATGAAAGTCTGAAAAGGTTTACTCTTCACCAGTCTATTTGCACTTCAAAAACTCCTTAAGTCCTTCAGCTAAACCCCAGGGTTGAACCATTTCAAAAATGAGAGGGGGGTGGCCATGATTTATCTTCCTTCTGTGCTCTGGACAGAGCTGTAAAATCTGCCTGCTGGTGTACATGTGTTACAGGCTCGTTTTCAGGAACCTTGGATATTTACCATTTTTAGAAATAACTCTGCCCAATTCCTCACTATCATTTGTCTCCTTCAATCAGACACAAGTACCATTTATAAAGCAAAATTTTTATTTCTGCTCACTGGCATCCAAGCTGATGAAGCTGAATCAGCAAAATGGCCATGCATCTGAAATCAGCATTTTAAAGAAAAATGTCATGGATCTTATTCATACCTGTAAGTATCAACTGTTGCCTTAGTGAATTTGTGCTGAGGCAACATTTGTTTAAGAATATAATTTAAGCCTATCCCTTATATTTACTAATATCAAACATATTTTTAGCAATAAGCCCAAAATAATTTTCCCATTGTAGATAATCAATGTGTTTTAGGTCACACAGGATGCATTTTTCAGTCCTCTGTACTTCCAGATACATTACCAATAGAAGGAAAATGGAGATTTCATGGGTCACAAACTTCTGGGTCACAAGGACCTTCAGTGCTGCTGTCAGTCTAGTAAAACTCAATCGATATACCTTTGCTTTATATGCCCACTATTAAAAACCCTGCACCTGAATTTCTACGTGATTTTTCCTGAAGTAGAAACACGAACTCCACAACTTTACTGACATTCTTTGAACAGAAATTAATGCTTAGATACTCAGTTAACATGTTAAAAATATAAACACATGCATATATAAATGAAACATACACCTCCTCCAAACATCACAGATAAATCCTACAGCATCAACATCACAGAACGGCACAAAACAAGGGCACTGAAACATACATATGTACTTCAGTTTTTCTAAAGCTTTCTTCTACTCTTAAGACTGAACCCCATAAACCACATATCAGTGATGCAACTCTTATCAGTTCAAATTCTCAGACTTGGATAAACAGATAAACTTGTTCTCAAGGTAAATAACAATAAGAATAGATTGAATATTATCTATTTTTGCATGGTAGGGGCCCATTTATTTCCAAAGTCCTTTTCAGATTTTGCATCTTCCATTCTAAAGCAACAGAAACCGATAAAAAATATTTTATGAAAAGATAAAAATATGCAGATCCTGCCACTGTAGGGTGAGTCTGAATTAGACTAGTAGGAAGCTTTAAAAACATTGGCATTGTGCTTGTTTTTGTGCAAGCCAAATACTGGCCCTAGCAAAACTGCAAGGGTAATCTGAAAAAAAAGCCTAATCACTATATTAGTCCCCACTCAAATCCACAAGGATACTTAAGTAAGAGGTTGTGGATGTAAGAAGGAATGGCATCTTACTCAGCATCTGACATTCTACTTAACTCCTCAGCCTGAAACTCTCCTCTACTTTAGAAAAAGAGTACAAAATGGTTTAAGCATATATTCTCTTCTGAGTATACTCTTCATATACTAAAAAAACCCCCACCTTCAGTATAACTACAGATCTGTGCACTTTTGCAAAAACTGTAATAGGTTATTTACTTGACTATGTCCTTCACTGGCTCAAAATTATAAGACTGCGCTGAGCGTGTTTCTAAACTTGCATCTACTTCTGGTGTGCTTGCAAAATTTTACGATTCCAGCTGCAGCTGCATTAGCAAAACACTTCAACTTCCCTACATATGCCAACATTTGCTATTTTAATAGAAAGAATTTTCACAAAGGTGGAGGTTTGCCTCTCCTTACTACATCCACTAGTACGAGGAACAATTTTTATATATTATTTATTGTAATAAAGAGGTTTTGAGTATTTGTGTAGCCATCTATTTTTCTGTATTTATTTACAAATCCTGAGAAAACCCCAAATGCACGTTCTGATCAATAGGATTTGGTACTTCTATTTAAAGCAAAATGAATGTCACCACAGCCAGGTAAAGCAACTTTAGGAACTGAAGTCCAAGCAGAGAAAAAAAATCTATAAAACCGAAAACAGATCATGGTCTGCTTTCCAAAAAGAAAAAAAAAGCTGGAAAAACAAAACACAAACAAGAAATACCCTGTGGATTCATTAGCAACCAGGGTGGCAGGCTTTCCTCTAATTCCCTTATAAAAGTCCATGACTACCTGCAGAGCCTGGGAGTGCAAATCACATTAGTGGAGCCACCAGATGACCAAAGAAAGCACTGGAGGCCTGGTGAAACCAGTAAACAAAAGGCAGCATTCCAGCTGAATACCGCTGCTAGAGTCAGCATTGTAAGATGCTTGGATCTGATAACCCAAAAAGCAGATTAGCTGCAGGCAACAAAAGAGTAAAATGAGAAACAAAGGGGTCATTTTGACACATGAAGAAATCATTTCCATTAAGCCATCTTGAGTTTACTGTGTAGTTATAAAAACTGCTCCTACTTGAAGTGACATTTGAAGCAATGAAGCTGTGACAGTGCGGTGTCTTGGACAAGCTCCTGAAATAATGCATCCCTGAATGCAATATAATTTAAAGATGTAAACTGGCCTCTTTGCTTTTGAATATTTGTGACATTTTGAAGGCTTAATAATGGATTTTTAAATCTGTTGTACAGATTTCAGTTAGAAGACTTAACACATATTGCTAGGCTTGATGAACAGAAGATTCATTAGTTTCATCTGTATTTAAAAATCTCCTGCAGAGAATGTACATACCGCAAATATTCTCATGTAATTACACGAGATGGTTGCCTCCTCTCCCCCGTCCCCATCTCCTCCCATGCATGTCTCACTCGCTCACTCTCAACACAGGAAAGGAAAAAGTTATATTATATTCCTTACCAGAAGCTTAACAAAGGATTTTTATCCTGAAACAAATCTAGGCGTACTTTAATCACGAGGACCAAACTGCAAAATTGAGACACAGAAGTCCATAAGAATATGTAGATACTAGAGTGATAGAAGTCAAAACTTTCTGGGCTAAAATCGGAAAAATTGCTACAATATTGTCATATACAATAAAGGATTCTGTATACTCAAAGCCAAAACACTCCTTTTTCTTTCTTCACAAGACAGTAAATTGCCCTGCTATGAAATATCCATGAGCTAGAAGAAATTTCTGCCGAACACTGTGGCACACAGAGAACACTTCGGCTTGCTAGCTGTGATCTCCGTATCTCCCATTGCTAGCATGAAACACAGAAGCCTGACACATGAGGAGGAAACAGGCCTCCACTTTAACACAACATTTCTTACCTGTTTTTTGCACGCATATAGCAACTGAACCTGTTAGCTTCAGTAGGGAGGGGATTTCACAAGCATACGCATTCACAGCTAACTGACTCTTCTTAGCAACAAGTGCAGAGAAAATATACCCAGAAAAGCAGCTCAGCAGAGTCTAAGAGGGACAGCATAAAAGGACAACCTATGGTTGTGTCCAGATACAAATATATAGCATGCATTGACATGGAAATCCTGCTGTCAAGGCTCAATGAAAGGCCTGCCATAAGAAGTTGTGCAAACACCTTCTGCTACCTGGTGACTTTGCCAAAATACAAAGCCATTAAACACATCTGAAAGAGAAAAGACATAATGCACACATCTAGTTATACAATATGGACATCCTCCGAGGACATCTGTACCAACATACTGACATCAGGACAAACCCAAGAGTAAAAGCAGTCCGGTGGTATAGAGTAGATGTTGTGCACATGTGGTTTTCCCCTGGTTCCAAACCATTCTGCTTTGGAGTATCACCATGGTATCCATGCCGCTCCTAGTTCTTTTGCTGCATACATGATCTGGGAGACAAAGAAGGTGGATGGGCAGAAGACAGACAGAGTAGAAATTCCTCTTCTATTACTGTTCTTTTAAAGATATCTTCTTATCCAAAATAGCACTCAGGCATAAACATGCCTTCATAAATTCACTGAAGGAAAATGCAGTGAAATGTGTAAGGAACATAGTCAAGAAGGAAGCAGATTTTTTAAAGAAAAATGACTTGTGACCATAATGTGCACACATATGTGCTATTTAAATCTACATGGAGGGGAAGCATGAGATGCTGTTGTACATCAGGGTCATCTTGAACTCTTATACTGATAAGGAAAAATAAACTGAAGTTCAGAGATTCAGCCTATCACCATTCAGAGAAACACTTAAGTGTTTGTATTTATAGCCATCAGCCAGCCTGAATACGAAGATGGATGCAGCTAGTAATCACATAAAATGATCCACTTCAATGCAGTTGGCCTTTATACTGCAGAGAAAAAACAACATGACCTTTGCTTGGTAGTCATGGACAGTAGATTACCATTAATGATTTTTCACACTATCTTTCTAATAAAAATATCAGAGCACTCTAAACAAAAGGGCAAGCTGATCAGTTCAGAATATTAAAAAAATCTTCAAATATTTAATCCAAGCAGACGCCATATTTTAATTACAAAGGGCTTTTCCAAGCAAGGCTATTTCAAGTTGTGTTGCTGTGGGTTCCCTCATCGCTAAGATATTCCACCAAAACAGAAACTCTGTCAGGACTTACTGCTTAACTTCTGTTGCTTGTGCAGAAAGACACAGCGTAGCCAGACCTTCCTGAAAATGCTAATGTTAAAAGCCTTTATCTCTTCCAGAAATTCTAGTTATTTTTAGATAGGGGCAAGCACCTGACTCACAAGTCTTCCCTCAGCTGGGATTGCCAATGGACCCAGTTTTGGGCAGCTGACTGAACACCTGGGAGGTGGAGGAAACTGGTTTCTTGTTCCTAAGGTCACTCAGAAAAACTGGCAGAAGGTCCCTGGAACGAAGACCCCCACATACACCGAAAAATTGATGGGCTTCTTGCAGACCTGATAGGAAAAACCACAAACAGATCAGGGCATTTTCACTAATCATGATGATCTACATCCTCTATGACTGAAGACTGGGTCTACATCCTCTCTCACATTAAAACTGCTGTTGTTGAAAAGCCCTGTAAATAAAGACTTCCACAATGCCTGCAGAGCTCCCTGAAGTGATACACTTGAGCAAAATTTTGGACCACAAATACCAGATATCAGAATAGTTATCCCAGTAGAGTAGAAATCATTCACACAGAAATTAAGCCTAATCCAGACACTGCTTGGCATACTAAAGTCCAGGAACATTTATGAAAGTGGATATTGAAGCATTTTATCTTAAGGTTAGTGGAGAAACCAAGCTGCTCTTTGAACAATTTAAAAAAAATCTAGCATAGACAAAGTGCAAGGTGAAAGACACAGGGACTGGGAAAGAATACTACTCAGGTTTCACAAGGATAAGACAGTTGCTAGTGCTTTTACTCAGTTCTTCCACATCTCCAGTGCTCTGGCATGAAGAAAAACAAAAAAAAAATGGTCAAGGAAAGAAAAGGCCTTTCAAAAATAAGACTTTCATAAGAAAAGTAAATAGGAAGAAAACACCTTGTTCTCTCTCACACACATTGAAGTAGAGAGGACATCTCATAAAGACTCAGAAATAAGTAAAAAATCATTCTACTCTTGAATTACAGGAGGGGGACAACAGATGGAAACACTGATAAGGAGCTCACTCTGCTTGTGATTACAATCCTCAGAGAGTCTGGTAAAGGTGGGCTAAGGAGTATAACGGCATTTTCTTCTCCTGATATCATAACCAACTTACACTGAGCTCCTCAGTACAGAGTTGACCTTCCTATAAACCAATACAGACCTCTATTCTTGTCAGGGCTTCTTTGGAAACTACTGTAAAACGCATAAACTGAAAAACCCATATAGAGAGATCCTGGAAAAGGCATTCATATTCCCAGCTGTTAATTATAACATAACAATCAGGAGTGTATACAAAGGCATATATTAAAATAATCTAATCCTCTCTATAGGTCTATTAAGTCCAACTTGCTCTGAAATGGAAGTCCCCCATCCACCTTCCTCTTCTTTCCAGGGAAAAGTCTCCATTGCTGTTAAATGTATTGGTTTTCAAGGCTGTACCCATACACTGATCTATAAAGAAAGCACCACACTTTGATGGAGTAGGAACCCTTCCACAGAATTCAAAAGGAAGATAATTTTTTGTTCCCCAGCTAAGTCTATTGTTATTGCACAGGCAGTTTCAGAGGACAGGTTGTGTAAAAGCTAAATAGGCAGAAAAAATACTGGCTTCACCACCTGTCACCCTTGAAATCCCTAACATCACAATAAGCAGTACTTCCCCACCATATGCTACACACTTCTGGTGCCTTCCAGAAAGCCTTTTTATCTGATGCTGGGAACAGACTCCTGCTGCAGATCTGAAAGCAGAGGACTGAAAGTACTGCACAAATGAGAGGTGGAGTTGAGGAAAATGAGTGGTTGAGTAGTGAAAGAAACAGGAAATCAATTCTCAGAGATGCTATCTTCGCTTTGGTGCTTCTGTTTCACCACCTCCTACCACACTTGCTCTCTGTCCCTCACCAGCTTCCTACTGTACCAGCTCTTCTCCTAGCTACCCACTAGCGAAGGAAAGAAACTTTACCAAGATCATCTTTCCTTTGTTGGTGCAGTATGTCTCTGTCTTAAGAGTACTATCTGGTTTACCCTGGCCTATTTTTGGCTGTCATCTAAAAACACAGCAATTCTTTCTTCCAGTCTTTTCTGTTTCCCCAAGTATTGATCCAGATCACGCCTAATGGCAGGGTTTGAGATCTCACGGAAACTCTGAGAAATCAACAGAAAGATGAAAATTACAGTGTATGAAGAATAACCAGCCTTTTTTTTTTTTTTTTTAAAAGCAAGGGCCAGCAGGATAACAATTCCAGATAAGATTTAAATAAACATACATGGGAGGTAGCAGGAAAGGCAGTCAGTTCCTCATGCTCAGATGCACACAGGTAATGACCTCTGTTTGTTGCTCTCCCAAAGCTAACAATGCTGGTTATTGCACTCCTCCAGTGTGATCTGGAAAGGATCCAGCACACTACTGATTACATTTCATCCACAGTTAGTTTAACCTTTGAAACATGACAGTCAGTGGCAGGGAACAGGCCAGCACATAAGGTCAGCTCAACCTTGTTGGTCCCAGCATTCTCCCAGTATTTGCACAGAAAACGACCTGGTGATCAGGGATTCTTCCCCCATAAATACAAAAGACTAAACATGGACAGCGCTGAAACACTGATTTTATTGCAAGGTGCCACTCACAGCCATCAATCTGCCAAAACAGAAAAATACTGGTTCAAATACTTTTTCAAAAAACATAAGAAATAGTATCACATGGAAATAGTCTCATTTAGGAAGGCAGAGATGTGACTGTTTGATCTAATGTCAGGTATCAAGCAAATGCCGCCCATTACTCCTTATCCAAGAATATAGAAAGAAAAAAAATCAAAGAGAAAATAAGTACGCTCGGAAATAACAGTGAAATAACTGGGTCAGCAAGCATAACAAGAACACTTTGTGCTAAAAGGAAGGCTAGAAAAAAATTCCGGTTAAGTTGCCCATTTTTCTCAAGTTCACTTCCTTTCCAGAACAGCCTGTTTTGAAGCTCTCATTTTCTCTGTTGTACACCCAATTTTAAAATTAAAAAACAGCATCTTCAATTACCCTGTATTTCTACAGAAAAGTACAGGACTTGACAAGATCAGATACTTTATCTCTTTCTAAATATTATTTTTAAGTCTCAACAAAATGCTTAGTCACAGGAAAACATATGCAAAACGAGAGCAACAAAGATATTCCTGGCTTCAAAAAGCTTCTAGTTAGTTATTTAGGAGTTATCACATTTTCCTTCTGGATAGATTGAGAGCATTTTGAAGTTATTAAAATGGAAAAAATATCAATTTTCCTTAGGAACTACTGCCCTCTAACATAATAGCAGCGATGAGAATTTTTTTTAGTGATGCTTAACTATCCCTTGGAGCATGTGCACTTGGATTTTTCATTATTTGGGTAAATGTTTGTGTGGATGGCTCAGGGAGCACAGGCTTTTCAAGAGCCAGCAAGAGGTGAAAAAAGGGTCACTTCAGCAGAATCCATTTTCTCTTAAATTCTCAGAGAAATGCTGCTAAAAAGTGGCAACGACAAACCTTTCACCTTTTCCTCTTTCTATCAGCATTTCCTAAGGTTCCTTCCGTCATAATACAATAGCATCTTTGGTTATACCCTATCATCTTTTTCTTCTTCCTCTAACGTGAATTTTAACACAAGTGCTGGCAGCAGTCCTGTTAAGAGCAAGAGCTGTACTAGACCTCCAGACACCCTTTCCAACCAGCACTTCAGCACTGCCATGAGCAATCTGCTCCCCCACGAGCCGCCTCTGCTGCTGCTGCTCCGGAGGGAAGGCCGCTTCCACTCACACTGCTGTAAATCCCCACCATTAGGCACAAGCTGGAAACCTCGCCTCCAGATTTTTCTGGAGGCAAAAACAGGGTCCTTCAAAGCAGGCTGAAAGTGATTACGGGCTTGCATAAAGAAACAACTGTGCATCAAGGTTTACTTGCTGAAGTAACATTAATTCTTGTATTTAGAGCGGAAAGAGGATGCTGCTTTAAAAACTCACAAGCACACGAACAAACAAAACAAAGTCTTTGGAAAATCCAGAGTCTTCTCACTCTGAACTTGCTGACTCCCAACTCTTCACACCTCCCCAGCCCCCTGAGGCTCTAAAATGGTCAAATGCCTGTACCAAAGGATGTATGTAAAGCACTATATACTTTTCCAATGCTTTGTATTACCCTGGAGCTGGCAGTATATATAGTAGGAAAGATGCTACCCTGACCTACAGATTGGCTCCTTTCCAAAGCATCCACACAAGACAACATGGCGTACAAGGGAATACAGTCACCTCCCTGTACCCAGAAAAGTGGGTGCTGGAATAAACCAAATAACAGAAAAATCCAATTCTGGAGAGTTGGACAACAGAGCAGAGACATTTGACCACCTCTGTCTGAAAGGAGCAAGGCCAGGCCTGAGCCATGGTGAAAAAAAGACCACCCAGATCAGAGTTAGCGCCTGCAGAGCCACCAGCTGCTTCTCGCTGAGGGAAGGCTCATCCACACTGGCTCAGCAGCCAGAGGGCTGGCTCTGTGCGATCACGCTCCCACCCCCAGAGCCAAAATGCCTCAGCAGATGCAAAAGCACCACATGAGTGAGACCGTGCAAGTGATCTGGGACCCAGCAGGGCTCACTGGCACTGGCCTGGCCCTAGATCAAGGTCAACCGTGTCTGTCCCATTAGGCACTGTGGGCTGAATGGGTCCCGGGGCTGACATCTCAATAACAAGACGACACAAGGGACAAATAATGGACAGAAAAAACCCTCAGGGATTTGAGGTCCTTGAAAGAGAAGATAAAGAGCTTAGGTCCAATGCTATAAAGACAAGAAAACGCTGGCAGCAGAATGCAAAAAGAAAGGTAACACAATCCAGGTGACAGGCGCATAAAACAATTTTCACACAGACCAGGCACAAGGCTACGTTTGTCCAGGCCAGCGAACACAGTCCTGACACAGCAAAGATGGGAGGTGAAAGCCGGGACAGTGTTTTCCCTCTCCAAATGAAAGAGCGAAACCACCAAGTTAGAGGCATTATGCAGGAAGGACCCGCAAGACACAGCCCTGGCCCAGGCAGGCGGGCCCAGGGACAGGTCTGGGTGACAGAGGGGGCCCAGGCACAGTGACAGGGAAGGGACATGGGAGGGAGGACTGGAAGCTAACCATCCCGGAGGAGATGTCAGGGAGACAGGCTGAGATTTCAGCTCCGGCCCAGGGAGACTGATGATTCACTTTATGGCCTGCAAGCACTTCCCACCAAAATTCACACAGGAAGATAATGTCCCCTTCAACTGAATTTATGCAGATGGTGGTTCATTTGTCAGAGGATAAAAAGATGCACTTTCATTTTAAAATGAAAATGCTTGAGGTCCTCAGCAGACAAGAACAAGACAAAGCCAGTATCTGTATGTGAGCAGTTTCTGTTCACGCCTCTTGTCTAATTTCAGTGGGAGTTTACACCGCCAGAGTTACACAGGCCCGCCGGTCCAGAAAGGGACATGATTATAATCCCATTAAATCCCAAACAAAGTTCATACTTCTCAGAAGATGCAAACAAAAAACCCACAGATTCCTTAGGCAGATACTCCTTCAATGTAACTTCTGAATTGAAAACATAAACCATTACTGAGTGTGCTCCATAACAAACAACTGCTAAAACAATAGAGAACTGGATGCCTCCACAAAAAAGCATTTATGAGGCAAGCAACACTTTTTCTCTTGATTCAGATTAAAACCCATCTTTACTGATGCTAAACCTCAATAAGACTAAAAAACCCAAGTGCTTCAGAAACTTACTCCTTGTCCAGTCCATTTTCCAGTTTCCTGTGCCTTTCTCACATGAACTTGTAATCCTTGATAAGGTTTACACATGTGAAAATAAAGTTTTAAGCTGAAAATCAGTATTACCTCTATGCCAAAACACTAAATCATGTCAGGCATTCGATACAGTAGGCAAAGCACAGTGGTAACAAGATGCAAAAGAAAATGTTTCATTTCACTACTGCTGAAATCAGGCATTGAAACTTTTCATTGATTTTTCCTTCATTAAAAATAACTGATTGTAAAAGAAGTGTTGCTTGGTAGGATCAAAGCCTATCCTACAGGAAATGCATACACAAAGCTTTTGGAAATGAGGGTTAATTTGGCATGCAATTTAACAGCATTAGCTTTTATCAGCAGCATTTCAAGGTCAGGCACATCCATGTTTAAAATGTTTGGGTTTGTTACAATTTCAGCTAGAGCATATTAGAGTTCAACACATCTTAAAGTGATATGAATCTGAAAGAAGGCTGCACAGAAGCACCAAAAAACCAACCAACCAAACAAAACCCAGAACACCACTGTTCATGGTCTAGCACTGCAAACACTACAACCAGAAAAACTATTCCAAAGAACACAAACTAAAAAAGTGATGTGGCTCTTTAATTCTCCAATTCCCTTGTATGCTTTCAAGACTTCACCCTTTCAAGAAAAGAAAAAACCCAAATTATATCAAATCAACAGATTACAAAAAAATGTTCTCCATCTGAGCACAGAACTAAGTCACAGACCAGGTCAAATGGAAGGAGTCCTTTTACTGATGTAGTTTGTGCAAGATTTAAAGAGCTTTTGAAGAGACTCACTTAATATATCAAGCGACATAGTCAAAATGGCCTCATATTTTAAGTAGTGTTTTTCTGCAAGTCTCTGATATTTTTTTAAAAGAAAAAAACACTTTTTCTTTTTTACCTAAACCTATTCTGTTCAGAATTCAAGTTAGCACATTTTATTTATTCCCCAAAATACTAATTCAAAATGTAAGATCATTTTTTATTATACCTTACACTTACTTTCTTCAAAAATGTAGAAAAGGGCAATGGATAAACCAAAATATTAAGCAGCGTTGCTCAACTCCAGTAAAAAAAATACTCCACAAACACTTACTGGAGATTTTCCCTTTTAGTGATTTATAAACTTCAAAAGCTAACGAATAGTTACACGTTTTCACATTCATGGTTATGCTATAGAAAGGTTTTCTGCATCTCTTTTGACTGAAAGCTTGATCTTTATATACCCTAACTACCCATAATGCTGACAGACTAACAGTGGTTGGCACCAGATGTTTCAGGAGATCAAGTCCATACCGCACTTGAAACAAATACTTTGATTAATCAATTCCTAGCAGAACTTCACAGTATCATGGATGTATGCCTAAGAGCTTTACAAACACTTACGGGACAGTGATGTTAGAGGACTGAAATCTCTTAAGCCTCTTTCTTTGCAATTCTCTGCCATAGTTCAGAAGAATGCCACCCTATTACACCAAAACCAGGGGGGAAAACAGTTGCTCTCACCTCTCGCATGAGCATAATTAATCTTCTGACACCTTGACAAAGCAGCTTGTTGGTAGTCAAAGAAAGGATTTTTCTGATTTCCTCCCAAGACAGGAGACGGTCTTTATCCATCATCCCTTCTTCCTGATCTCTTCTTCCAGGGTCCCCTCATCAGCAGAACTGTCTATCAGAGCAGACAGCAGGAGGGAAAGGTCTGACTGATTGATAGGGCACCAGTGCTCGACAGTGCTATTTAAATGTAGGAACCTATTGTTAGAAACTTACTTTACAGCAGTTAAACAAATATAATGGCAAACAATTCAACCATTGTAACACTAGAGTCAGCTCAAGCTAGTAAGTAAAGTTAGCTAATTACACTGATCTGATTTAAAATCCAGACAAATTGTAGAAAGTCAGCATTACGGGGCACTGAAAGAGTAAAAATTTTAATGGAAAAAGTTTTGCACATGCTATGCTTTCTGAATTGAATTATGGTTGCTTCCTTTTTCACTCTCCTTAGTGAGCAGGATCATACACCCAGGTCTCCTTTCCTTTTCTCCCAATCATGGGCCTGCTAGGTATTCCTAATTAATTGAAATAAAATCATTTTTATTATAATGCAGTTGAAATTTCCTCCTCTTCCCTTACCTCCCCCAAGTTCTAACATATTTACCTGTTAAGATTGTGAGGAATTTCAGTTTTTAAGGGGAAAACATTACAAAATGCCTTCTAAAAGGAAGATACTACAAACCACACCAAACTCCACTCTAGTAACTTATCTTTGAGGATACTGATTTGGTGTAACCAAAATACAGATGTCCTGATGTAAAGAAGAAAATTCTGCACACTTCTTAAAATCAGGCACTTAATATGCAAATATAGATACATATTTTTATTATATACAAATTATATATATTTATATCTATCTTGTAGATCCTCTACACTCATCTCCCTCACCTTCCCCCCCCCCAAAAAAAAAATAAGAAAAAGATTTGGGCATAATTATATGTTCATGTAATTCTTTTCTGCACTCACAGAGTGTGGAAATTTTGTTAATCACTCCATTTAAAGCTCTGATTCTTTGATAACTGCTGGTCTCAGAGGAAACCAGTTCAGGTCAGAGAGGACCAGGGCATGGCACTCTGGGAACTGCTCCCAGCCAGGGCAAGTCTGAGTCAGTTCTTGGTGACTTATTTCAAATATAAATCAGGCCACAGTCTGTACAGACTTCTGTCTCACCAATCTACCAACCAAGGCAAAAGCATATAAGAGTCTGTGTTCTCTTACTGAGGTTGCCAAGAAAGGCAGCTTCATCCAACTCACAGGAACTCAGTAACTCCTGGGTTTAGCTATACCACTCTGACCTTGACTGTTTCATTCAGGACTTACCCCTCCATAAAAATAACTGTCCATGCTATCTGGCCCGGACCAGTTCTCCAAACAGTCATCTTTTGTTCAGTTACACCAGAAAATCTAGCAGTATTTATCTCTATGATGTATAAAATCAATTTAGTAAAATTAGCCATTCAAGAAGTGAACACAGTGTTCTTTCCATAAATTGCATGAAATTTCAACAGATACCAACCAGGTTGGAGCAGTCTGCAAGTTAAATATCGTTTATGTCAGAGCAAGAGCAAAAACCCACTTGTTCTTTCTGCAAAGAAGACTGTAGGCCACAACCTGGAGAAAGATATCCCTGTCTCTTTGCTGGCATTTTATGCTTGCAGATGTTAAGGCAGCAATAGGAACAGCCACGTGCAGTTTCCTGCTTTTCCTCATACAGTTTCCCAAGCCAGTTGCAGGAATCGACAGAGGAACTATTGGTACTTGTGCCAACACGATGGATGGGGCAGAGAAGGGGAACGCTGTCATGGGTGAATACACCCTCCAAACACAAAGACCTGTGGCTAAACACAGCGAGGATGCTGGTTGGGAGGCAAAAGGGACATAGGTGGGAGAAGCAAGGGGGTTTCTGCTGCATGTTGACAAAGAGGAAAGGGGACTTTCTAAGCTGGGAGGGACTACATTGCGGTTGACGAGACACAGGACAGCTAAGCTGGGCAATCTAAGTCCAGAGGAAAGGTGAGCATGAACAAAGGGCTGTAGAACACAAGGATATGGGAAACAGAAGGAATATGGGGACCTCAGGGTGCAGAATTCGAGGTTATTCTCTAATCCCAATACCAAGCATGCCTAATGCAGATCTTGGTTTAAGGGATGTGAAAATAAATGCAAGACTGCTGCCTCTTTTCTTTCCCTCTCCCCCAGTATGGGCTATCAAGAAAGCTGCCTTCCTTCATACCCAAGCTACCTTGTTTGCTGTCAGAAATAATGGCACTTTTTTCTGGATTGCAGTCCCACACTGTTGGAATGACATTTTCTTAAGAATGGGAATTCTGAGTCAAAACTAGGGGGGGAAATAACTAAATAATAACAAGAAAATCAATAAACGGTAAGCTGTAACCTCGCAAACACCCAGGCCAGCCAAAGGTGAGTTCCCCAGAGTAGAGGAGATCACAGCGCTTTCCGTCCATAAAAGCTCTCTACTCCTCAGCTGAGCACTCCCTCTCTCCATTGTCAAGTCAGTGGCAAAAATTTACCAAGTGTTTACTGTCACAGTATAGAGTATTACTGGACCACAGAGCTGGACAAGTGCATTAAAGATCAGTGGAGGACTGCAAAGAATTATTTTCAATGAGCCTTCAATTACGCAAGAATCGCTAGCACTGTTCATCTGACAGGACTGTATTTCCCTTCCTATTTGCAAAGACCAAAAGCAACCTAGACCTTAAACTTCACCTCTGACTGACTGAGAACAAGTATGACAATTTCAGTATCTGACTGCTAAGTTTTGCCTTACATGCCTGAAAGCAAAGGAGTAGTTCCCCACCAGTGGTAGAAGGGGAAAGCATTATGACCTGCAGCAGCTGGTGTAAAAATAAGATGTACCTTTGAAACTGTTTCTTTTGTTTACATAGGACGCAGCTGACGAACAGACAAAACTAGGCTGTATCTTCCCAGCACAGGCAGAGCAAAGATATCTGGAGGCAGGAGACAGCTTGAGAACCAGGAAGAGCCCACCCACAGCTACAGGCAGCTCCACAGGCAGCTCTGCAGGCAGTGCATTCTGAGCAGTGGATTGGATAGCTCACATGGAGCTTCTTGCTATCTTGGGTCAGTGTTTTTCAGAGTCCAACCTTTCTCTAAACAGTCACGCTTGGGTACCTTTGCACTGCACTGCAGAAGAGACATACTAAGAAATACCACGTTCATGTTTTTTCTGTTTGATGGTAGGATGGATCAGGACATCGAATTCCTTACAGTAAACTGCTACTTTAAAAGAAGGCAGCACATTTGTTACTGATTTTCCCCCCCTGGATATATTAAATAGAAGATTGTTAGTATATGCACATTCATTCAAAGCAAATTCATGGAGCACAAAACTGTGGATGGTTTCGTGCTGGCAATAATTGTCACAACACCAAGTACAAAACATTTTCCTCTTGATGCCAAGTACCTCTTGAGCACTTAGTCATCAGCTAGCAGAGTTTGGGCGCAAGGTGTTCTTCACTGGAAATGAGGAATCTCTTTGGAGAGATGAGACCCATTTGGCTTGTAAACAAATGACATGGTAGTTGATATGATAATAATTTCAGGGCCATGTTAGGGATGTATGTGGAATAGTTCATCTCTGGGACTGATAGAAAAGTAATTCCACAGTGAGTAGAGTATTATTTGCTAATGTGATCCTTCCGCTAGAAAAATATGTAACATGGTTAATGCCAGTGATACCAGTGTACATTGGCTCAGCAGCAGTCAGGCTTCCTCAGTACAAACTCATCCAAGGTACAGCACAATCATTTTTAATCAGCAGAAGCATTTAGGTATGGCATGAGGTGTACCTATACCCCATGACAGAGTGCTGAATGAATGATAGCTGCTACCAACTGGAGATGTCTACAAGGCACAGTCCAGCAAAACAGCAGTTAACGTACTGTGGCAGTGCCCCACTACTGCTTAGACCAGCCAAAGTAAGGAGCTCCAGCAGAATGCCACCTCAAAAGCTGTACAACTGTCTGGAGAGCCAGCCTGGTCAGGTCCAAACAGAGTATCTCTATATAACACAGTGAGGTATATTCTTCATCTATTAAAGCATGCAAGAGGACACCAAAGGGCAGTTGGGCAATGAAGTAATTCCAGTGAAGAAAAAACCTACAGCCAGAAAATTTGCTTCCCTCTTTACTAACAACCTCCACTATTACTTTCTGGCTTGCTTAAGGTTCCAAGTCATCATTTACAGCACCATGACAAGTTTTAACCAGCTCAAGTGCTTCCTTCCCCTCCTGATGTCTGAGTAGCAGGCAGATAGAGGGAGGTGTAGTCCTATTTATACCAGGAGCTATAGGTGATACATCAGTCTCTGGAAGAACATTAAAGGGAAAGCTGACTCCAGCTGAAAAGCTCCAGCCCAAAGTTGCATGACATCTTAGAGTACTGAAAAAGAATATTCTGACTGATATCTTCTCTATGCTGACCCTCTGAGGGAGGGTTTCACCAGTCAGTTGTTTGTAGGACACTATAAATTGTTTCCCTTCGTAGATCAAAGGAAGTGTCTTTCCATCACTATACTGATGAACAAGAAGCTGCTATGAACTTTATCCAAGCAGAGAATTTTATAGAGTTTATGATTACAGTTCTGATGCACAGAAATAAGAGTAATGTCTTTGCGTGCTAAACATACAAATGCTTGTTAGTTTGCATTTTTGAAAACAGCATGTATTTCTGTCCTAAAGGTGAGTGACAGAGATGAAGAAGTTTCATGACAGGTGGTACAATTTTTTTTTTTTGCCAACTCAGATGCCAGAAGCTTTGACTTTCCACAAAAGAAGTTGGGAAAATAGAAGTTACTAAACAAAAAACAACTAACACTTGCTTCAGATACAGCGAAAAACAGCAAAGAAAGAGAACACAAGGCATAGGATAAGCAGATAAAAGCCCAGTACATGTAACAGTTTTATTAGATACTTATTTAACAGCACTAAGTAAGGAGAAACAAACTGGTGGGTGGCACTCTCTACTGCAGTTCCTCTGACTTTTTGCTTACAGACACAACTGCATCTTCTGGCAATGCAGAACTTGGCACCTGCAAAAGGACTCCCAGTGGAGTGTTCTTCTGTGGTACACTGCTAGCGTGGATTAAATGAAATCTGCCTTTTTGGAACTCAAAGCAATACGCAATTCTCATTTCCAACAGAAACCTCTGTTCAAATATTCAGCTTCAATTAAAAAAACCCAAATCCAACTCTTTTCAGACTACAGTAACATAAGACTTTCAACCATGACCTGGTTGTAAAGTATAATGGTATTTAGAGATAACATTTCTCTCCCCACAAAAAACAAACAAAAAAAACCCCACAAAAAAACCCCACCAAAACCCGAAAAACACCCCCCAGTAGAATTACTGATGATGAAAACACAATTCCTCTCAATTACAAGAGACCCTCTCATCTATCCTCTAAAAGACAAACAGCAAAACAATATAAATGTTTTTTAAAGTTCTCTACAAACTACTGATTTATAATTTAAGATGTTTAGTATAAATTATTTGAATAAAGAAAAGGGTCCATCCTATCCAAAGCTCCCATAAGAATTTTTCCACTAGTCTGAGTCATACATAATTTTAATAATTCAGGTAGGTATTTTTCAGTGAGGTCTACAGTTCCATGAAGCTCTGTCAAATGTTACTACAAAGGTAATGAAAAAATTGGGTAGCATCACTAAAATACTTCACAAACATACATCAGATCTTTTGTAATCAATTCTTACATTCAAATATTAACAGTGTGAGGCAGATAATGAAGAGGTAAAGATACAAGTGAAATAGGTTTGAACACTCATGAAGCAATTATAACTTTATTAAAATTCTGACAAAGTTTTATTGCAATTACACTTGTTTTGAAGTTTCCTGACTGACATCTTCCAGCAACACACACTATTCAAAACCAACATTGTTCTAACCCTACAAACATGACCATCACAGCTCTGCGACTGCCAGAATTCAGATGCTCTTGTCTAGCTGTGCCAGAATGCCAGTATCTTTAGACCTGAGATTTTCAATGCAGGCCATATCACCAGCAAGAGCAAAAGCCAAGACTGTAAATATAGATGTTTTTACCATTGTCAGAGACAAGGCTGGTTTAAAAGAGGAAAGACTGGGAACAGTTCATCCCAAAATACTATTAAACTCAGATTTGGGCCTCAGTCATGTAGAGACTTGCCATCAATAGCTGTTTGATGTACAATTAAATTCAAAAAGCTGAATTTACAAAAAAAAGCTTCTGTATATTTTTATATTATTACTTCAGCCCAATTTTAAGTCACTTAAATTCAACATCTGAAATTTAAAGAGATGTCTGAATGATTTGTGCTTGTTCAGTGCATGCTGTTCTCATCATGAACATTTAGAACATTTCCTATCTTCAAAAAGTACATTTTGTTCTCTGCCACTCAAGCATGTACACCAAACACTAAGTTACATAGAAAAGCAGATATGTGGAAATGAATTATGGTTATTTTTCATGGAGATGAAGTACAGCAGAGAAACCAACTGTATTTTTTCTTTCCCTTTCTCCACCCATATATTACACATGCCCAAGGTAAAAATATATAGCTTATTGCTTGCCTTCTAACAAGTCAGATAATATTTTTGGGTTTCAAAGGTATGTTTTCAATTATCTGTTGAGTTCCAATATTACACAGATCTAAAGCTGCAGCTATTCTTCACACAATTACTCATTACTCGGTTTCCGCCCAACTAACATCCCCTTCCAAAGGGATCATAGAATAGTCACTAACTGTGCTCCACTTGAACACTGTGGGAATTGAGGCAACCTGTTATAGGGCGACTTTTACCCCAGGACATGAATTAAACATATAATCTAGTGTTTTGCAATGCTGGTAACTATTTTTTTGTTGTTGTTATTTTATGTGAGGTGTCTCACACAAACCTGAGTCCTTCTTTTGAAAGTAACTGCAGCAGGACAGGAGAAAGCAGGCAAAGTTAAATATGGAACACTTGATAATACTAATTTTAGAAAGTACAGTTGGCAATGATGGTTTTACAGAAAAGTGCTTTTTCATTTAGAAATAATTTGTGCTTTATATGAAGCTCATTTCAGACCAAATACGAGCAGAGAGGTATGATAGTATTTGCTTTTTTTCATTTGACATCCAGCATGTTTATGCTGGAGATATTTGAAGACCAATTCTAAAATGCTTAGCAATGGAAGTAGACAATATGAAATATTTTTTCCAGTCATTTGTATGCAGCCTGATAGACTGTTCACAGATTTACACAAAATGGCTACCAGAAAAAGGAAACTGCACAGACTGGAAAGTCTGCAGACCTTATTCTTCACTTTGCATTGTTTGCATGACAGTTTGAAACTAAAAATCTGTAAGCATGTAACAATAAGAAAGAAAAAAGCAAAGTTATAAACACAAGTCTCAAGAAACAGAAAAATAATGCAAGAAAATGACTGACAGCTGGGCTGTTACATAGTGAAAGTTAAAACAAAATTATTACAAGTTCTCTGGAATAGGTACATTTCACCTCAATGGTTTCATATAGTGCATTTAAAAAAAAACCAAACAAACAGTTTATATCCATTTAAAAATAAACCTAATTGCAATAGTAGCTACCAAAGTGACTTTTGAAACTCCATGCTTTTTTCTAACCTACATAGCCTCATTTTTGCTAGCAAGTTACCTAACATTGGACTCTGTGAAAATGAAGAACACAAACAAGATTTAACACTAACATTTAAAGAAAATGAAACAATTTTATTACTGCAGAGCTATAACTGTTTTAAGTATTCAAAGACCGTCAAGTCAATGAAATTTAAGCCAGTCTTATAAGCAGCAAAACTGCAATATCCTTACAAATTGAAACAAGCTATCCTTCTTGGAAAGGAAAATGTCTCAGTTTTCTACTCTAGTCAATTTAAAAACAACTATATTTTGAAGGACTATCTGCCCTTGATCTGCCTTGCTTATATGTGGTCTTGCCCAGTGATTCACATAGCAACACACAGAAAAAAAGACCATATGGACACTGCAGAAACTAAAAGGGACAGTTTCCATTTTGTAGTCAATCCAGCCCAACCAGAGAGAAACTGAGCAGGTTAAGAGGGATTCTTCTAATTCTTCATGTACCGTCATGTAATGAAACAAAACAATACCACAGAAATACAATTATTTCAGAGTCACTTGCTAAATATCATACAGAATTTACTTGCACATAGATTTTTCCATGAATTAAATGTAAATAGCCCAAAGAGCTTGACAACATAGACAAAGTGGCTAATGACATAGTAATATCACGTGTACTTGTTTCAAGAACATGGCAACAAATAGGCAGAGTGTGATGAAAACCTCTGTACGGAGTAAGCCTGTCACTCTCCCTACCAAAGAACAGGCAAGTAAGCTAATACAGCGTAACAAAAACTGGGTTTAGAAATACCTAATCTTAAGAGCAATTTAAAGAACTGACTTTATGTCTTTTGTTCCTCTACTATGGGAAAAACTATATTGCCATGAATTCACACTGTAGTGAAAAGATGTCATCTTCAAAATCAACTTCATGTTTAAATGCTGTTCCTTCGGCTCTGTCATTTCTGGTAATAAATACTAGGAAATCAATGAGGAAACATCATTTGAAGTGAGCCATTCATCATGTACCAAAAAGGGTAAGTACCCCATAAATTGCAGTGATCCATTTCCTATTAGAATCACTCAACAGAAGGCAACAGAGTTTCCATTAGCAATTTTTATGACCTCCATAGGTAGAGGATAAGGTTAGGAAATAGCTTATTTTTGTCAGCTATAAAGCAGTTGTTGGGTGGGGAAGGATGAAAATTTTCAACAGAATGAGAGTTATTAGTAAACCAAGGTGGGGGGTGGGGGAGGGACACCACAAATAACAGCCTCACCAAGTACCTGTTTTCATACTTGAGAGATTTGTGGATTGACAGTTCTCCTAAGTAATGTTAAATATTTTAGTAAATTTTACAATCAATGGAACCTTATTATACTGTGGCATGGGTGTAGGCTCAAAAAATTTGCTATCTTTGCTTATGACTGCTTCCTAATAAACAGCACTTTTCTACAACCTAGGAAATAGAGGTACACTCAAAAAAAGTAAAAGAGAATCCAAATCCCATGTTATACAAAACATGAAATAAAAATTCAAGCTTTGAAATGAAAAAGCAAATTTTATGAAGTCAAGCACTGCATCTTCCTTTAGCCCTGTCTCCTTTCCCCATCCCATCCTGTGCAACACTGTGCTCTCTCCACCAAAACCAGGCAGGACAAACACACTAGGTAGAACAAAGCTAAATAGAAGTTGTAAATTTTGATGTGCCCCTTCACAAATTGCCAACATAGTATATAAGAATATGACTAAATACCAGTCTTGAAAGAAGAATGAAGCTTTATACATTAATAGGCTATTCCTAAGGCACTGGGATTGGGGTTGGTTGAAGGCAGGAAAAAAGAAAGGAAGAAATAGTTTTATTTTCAAGTATTCCCTCAATTAATTTTACTGGAACATAGAAATGCTTCTCAGATTCAATTTGACATACCAGCAAGAGACTACATTTTTAAGGTAATCTCACCCTAAACCCACAAGATTTTAAAGTGCATACACCAAAACATCATCTAGTCTTGTGAAACAAATTGTAGGAAAGCACCTCATATGTGTCTCAAAATTAAAGAAAACAGGCAAACAAACACCCAATGACATTAAGAGATGGAAAACCAAGTGAAATCATATAAAATGATTATGCATCTTCTGTGACCCAGGGTCTAGTGTGCAAACCACTGGGAAAATCCTCTGACCTGCATTATACATTAACACAGTTTGAAGGAACGTTGAATCGCTTCTGTTCTCATTTCCTCCCCTTCCATACACCCACCATGAATTAACACTGAGTATTTCAACATAATTCACCACAGCTCAAAAAATCAGTATTTATTTATACAAGTCTTTGAACTTAGTTCTTCCTGAGTTTCCACCTTACACAAGACAGTGAAAGCCATTTGACTTGTTGGAGCCAAAGTCCCATGGAAATCCAGATTCAAAATCCTACACTCACTCCATCATGGCTAAACAGGAGCTGCAGGAATCTTGTCCACTGACTGTGCAAGTAGTGGTAGAAATATGACAGCCTAGATACCTAGATATGAATTTTCCCCTCAGTGATACCAGGTATCACCTTACATGCCACCTACGGATGAGCCCATCCCACACTTATTATATTAAGCTACTTTCTGTTGCTAGCAGCCAGGATTAAATGAACTTTATTACAGTCACGAAAGTGCAGGGCTAGTTAGCCTTCATAAGTGAGATTGGTTTCACCTACATGAAAGCTCACTAATTACTTTTTTTTTTAACATTTCAGACCAGCTTTCACACACACTTTCTTCTTTTCCTCAATGAAAAGTTAAGAATTCTCATTTTCTGAAATAGTCGAGTGTATAATTGTAATAATTTAGGGCCTTAGCTGTTTCCCAGAGAACCGATTTTACTCTAACAGTGCTATCAGGACCTTCTTCATTAAACTTTGTAAAATCAGAGCTCAAAATGTGATTTCAGTGTAACAATGTTTTTCTTCCCTTTGTGTCAGTGTACCTGCCATACTCAGAACAACACAAGGGTACTACCACACACTACAAACACATTTGTAGCATACTCCCCTTACAGACTGAAACCTAGGCATCTGCAATATGTTAAGAAAAAACGCTAACAGTTATCTGCACTTATACAACTATGCTTTGATTCAACCTTTTTTACATACATACAACTGAACAGAATCCCCAACTCTGCTGGCCAACCAGAAAGCCGTAGGTACATCTTTACAGAAAGTTTTCTGGGAGTTGGCCAGTTTTCCTAAAACCTTGTGTTATGCTGCACTTTCTAGCCTTAATCCCTGACCCTATTTTCTGACATCCAGGGACTCATTAGCAACCACCCTGCTTCACCAGACTCCTTTCTCTGAGTTCCTGT
Source organism: Buteo buteo (assembly GCF_964188355.1). NCBI lineage: Eukaryota > Metazoa > Chordata > Aves > Accipitriformes > Accipitridae > Buteo > Buteo buteo. The sequence goes on along the minus strand of NC_134173.1, from coordinate 26,488,954 downwards.
GTTCTGGTGCCGACTTTGAAACCAGCCTCTGCCGCAGCCAGACTACAGGCTTCGAGGCTTACTCTGGCACACCGGCACTTCCCACGTTCCACATCACAGCCTGGCTTCCCCACCCCTGCCTTGCCCTCAAAATTAACACATTTGTACTTCTTTGGTCTCTGACCTTGGGTTTTCCCAACCCTGACTATGACCATGACCTGCTTCTATCCCAGCAGCAGCCTCAGCCAACCACTAAGCCAAACCTACCAATGTCCTAGCCACAGCAGTGATCATAGAGTACTTGTGGAGATATTTAAACCCCAGATAGGGAGACGGGGAGCAGTTGTTTGATGGTCTATTTTCATGAAGACAAGCAGAAGTCAAGCAGCACTGCCAGTATTGCTACAGATCAGTGAGAGCACTGTGGTGCTCACTTCTCCCATGTCTGCTTCGCAACTGGAAGTGGCAAAGGTCTTTGGAGTTCTTCCCCTCAAGTGATGGTGCTCTATGCAGACCACCAGCAATGAGGCTAGACACTGTCAGTCAATAGATTTGAGAGATTTACTGACAGCAGAAGAACAACAAGGTTAAAAACCCCTTTAGATTCTCTTTTAGGCATTACAATGGATGAAGTGCTGTGGAAAATTATCATTCTGATCTAACCCTCCTGCCTCATCTCCCAACTGGTTGTCCAACTCCAGTCCAGTCCATTCCACTAGCCAGTCCCAGTCATCCCATAGGATCCTCATCCCAGTCCTAAATTTTATCCCAGCCCAGCAGCAATCTCCCATCATCCAAAGGCTCCTTACAAACCAGATCCCATGTTCGTATCTGAATTTGACAGAAGCACTTCATTTCTTCACATCTTTTTTTCCCCTCACCTTAGCAGTCCTTAGACTCATTGCCAACATATTCTCAGTGTCATTGGCCAGCTTTGCCTCCAATGGCCCCTTCACTTCCATTTCTTATTCTGAATCCCATATCCTTCCTCCTCATCAAGCCAATCTTGATTTCTTCTAGCATGTGATTCCCTTTTAGTTTCCAAGCCCTCAGATTCTTGTATGGCCAGTTCACTCTCCTTCCCGTTTACTTTCTACATCCCTCACTCCAAGCTCCCGTCTTTCTCAGCCTCCTTGTTTACTCCCCCCGTGATTATTTCCATTTCCTCACCATGTAAGCCAAGTAGCTTCCACCTGCACATTGCCTAAATCCAACCAGTAAAGACACACAGCCACACACACACAAAACCAACCCTAAAAATCTCAATTTCAGTGCCTGACCTTCAGACAGGTTGTAAGGACCAGGGGTACAACTAAAGGTTGTACAGCTGTGGGCTGTAATGGAGTCATAGGGAAGGCAGAATTTTAGCAGGGCAGCACTAGCAATTTTCTGAACATGAATAAACTCAAAGTTTTGGCTTTTTAACTTGGATAGCTTTGGCTGACTTCCAAAGGGATAGCAAAGATGCAAACTCAAGATTAAATCTACTCCTGCCAAGCACAAAGTAATTACAGCACAAGGACCTTTAAAAAAAAAAAAGGGGGGGGGGGGTGGGGGGAGCAAAGAAAGCAAGAAAAATGTTTTTCTAGTATTTTCCCTTCTGCAAATAAAGCAATTGCTCCATCTGTGCGCCCGATGCCAAAAACTGCCAACTACTTTAATTGAAATAAGGGGACAGAGTAGTCTGCAACAGCTGTTCAGCAAGCCCAAGTTTCACACAAATGACTGTAGTCTGGTAAAGCACTGGAACACTAAATTGTGTAACAAACTACTTGTAAATCTCAGCAGATTACATTACCAGTTTAATCTATAGTTACTTTAAAAAAAAAAAATCTTTGTCCAAAAGTATTTGCCGTTTCCTCTAATTTGTTTCTAAAAGTCACCCTTCCTTCATTGCCAATTTTAACCTTAGTATGACTTTTAACCTTCATCTTGTCACCACTCCCCCCAGCCCCCAAGAAGACTCAAACAAGAGCTTTTAGGCTTACACTCAACTACTATATTGATACAACTGGCTTTAGACCAACTCCGTTAACTTAAGGTAAAGTTCATGGTGTTTAGTAATAGCAAATTTGCAAGTCATTTACTGCGTAATTTCCAGCCTCTTTTGAGACAAAGATTCTCATCATAATGCAAAGTTTATCTTTTTAGTAATAAATCAACAATTTTGACAGCTGATAAAATTAAGTTCTATGTACCATACCAGCATGACAAGGTTACAGATTCAGGCAGGTTTAAACTAAGCAGCTCTACACTGATGAAACTTTCCTGTACAAAAGAAAATAAAAAGATGGCCTCCACACTTAGTCTTGGCAACTAGGAAGAAAAAAGTCACGAGCAAAAATTTCAGATGAAAAAGATCGGGTCATCTAATGCCTGTTGTCTTCTCGGGCTATTAAGAAAGATATTGCCTAGTGCTGTATCCACTCCAGCTGTGACTCAGCTTCCTGATGTGTGCATGACATGCACACTCTCTCTCTCAAAATACTAGTCTAGTATCTTACTACTCCAGAAATCCAGTGCAGTAATTGGAAACTATGGTTTCCAAAGAGCCAAATAATGGCTTTCTCCATTCCTAATTTTTAATCTTTGTAAGGGATGGCTACAACACATTGAAGTGCAGACTTCCAAAATCCCAACCTGTCCAGCACATGCACTTACACACAGATAAGATCACTGTACCATGGAGGAATTGGTTCAAAATCAGTTTGAAGTTGATGGACATGCAATTTTGAACACCTGAGCTGGGGGAAAGAAGAACAATCCATGCTCACATTTCCTACAGTTGCAATTCCCTCCAAACACATTATGCCTGAATAAAACGCAAAACATACAGTCACATATTGTCAGCTAAAGGTGAGTAAAGAGTTTGAGTTTGAACAGCCTAGGCTTAACTCAAGAGATCTTTATTCAAAATAAAAATAAGTTTGTTGAAAATACACTACTGTCAACATCCACACGTATGGTCTAGAAGTACAAAATCAATTTTTGTTCCACTGAAGTTTAAGCTACAGGTTAGGAGGAAAAGCAAGTTATCCTAAAAGCAGAAAATGTGTTTTAAGAAGTTGATTTGCTTCTCTCTTTTAAAGATGGTAATAATATTGCTAATCAGGTAGCACCTTACAGAAAAATAAAGCTAGTGAACCAGGTGCTCCTGGTTTTCATGGCAACATGAAGGAAAACTATCCAAAGCCAAACTCACTTAAACTGGCACAGCACAGAAGTCAGATGGTTGCATTAACTCCATCACCACTCACAAAGCAGGGAAGGTAAGTCAATAAACTGACCCTCGAAGATCTGTCTAGTTCAGTAATTGTCATCAGTATCCAGCTGGCATTAAAACAAGTAGTCATGATCATGACCTTTGCATTTCTACAAACATTAGCCATTGTCATGAGGAAGACCTCTTTGGCCTCATAATTCACATGCTGTTAACAACCAGCAAGAACACAGCATGTGTGTCAGCTACTAAATAACATAAGAAAAATTGGATGTCACACTCAAGCCTCACTGTCCCTGTGCATAGCCATGCACATTGAAACTAATCTGTATTACACTTAAAACTTTAGAAAGATTAAAATAAATCTATTTTTAATATTCACAGGCCTTTTTTGACTATATTATTACTGCTTGGGAGCAAGATGAAAGATTATTTGGTTTAGTTGTGTTATATGTATTTATTTTGTAGTGTTTCTTTTTGCCTGGTTTCTGAGGGAAATGTGGCTTGTGTTGCCATGTTTTCTGTCAAGTACCTCTTAAACCCACAACTCTGTACAAATGAGACAGAGGTACAGAGGTCTGAAAGATATTTCATCCTCTCAGTATTCATGAGGAAACCTAGCCAGTTAGGCAGGACATTTCACTGCGTCTCAGCTACAGGTAAAGGCAGTACAAAAAGAAGCCATCAGAAGGGTTGATCCTAAACACATCCTAAATACAGAAAACATTTTAAATCAGAGCTTATCAACCAAGAAATCCAAATCTTTAGGAAACTAGGCATCTTTAGTTCTGGCACTCCTGGAATTGCTTGTAATACTTAGTTTTACTACCTATAAAAACAACCTGGTGCAGAAAAGAAAACTCTATGCTGCTTTCATCTGGCTCACTCACTGCCTGCAGAAAACAAACTACAAGCAGAGAACAGACCTGGAACACTTTCCACAGCCCACCTTGCCAACCCAGGGACCCACACAATCAAAGAACAACAATGGGATGGTCAAAACAACCTAAAACCAGACATGGCATGTCAGGCCACAAGCCTCCTTCCCTAAGTCACACAGTAGCCAACAGCAGGTACTCAGAGAAGAATACAAACCCTGTGACATTCCTGCAGTACTGATTTTTCAAAATATTCTCCCAACCTCCACTGATCTGCAGCTCAAGACTCATTTAACAGCAGCCATAAATTTATCCAGCTGCTTTAGAAACCACCTAATCTTTCAGCACACCTGCATCCTGGAGTGACACAACACACCTCACACTTGCAGTTATCACCTTTTGTTTGCACTCAGCACAGCCCCTGCTAATTTCATTTGATGCTCCTTAGTTCTTTTTCCACAGAAGACATGAACAGCTATCACTTTCTGCCCCACAGTATTTTATGGACCTCAGCTGTCTTACTCCCAGGCTGAAGACTAGTCAACATAGTTGTTCCTTTCATAGTAGTAGTTGTTCTACATCTTCGATCACCCTTATTGCTTTCTCTGCATTTTTTCCAATTTTAATATCTGGTATTGCAGAAGAGAGAGGAAGGAGACAAACTGCACATGACCTTCAAGATGTAGGTATACTAGAGATGCATGTGCATGGCAGAGTCATGTTTTTTGCTTTGGTCTCCTTCCTGCCGCCCCCCTCCCCCAAAACTCTTAACATTTTCTTTTTTTTGTCTTTTTTCCCCCACCATTACAGACCATTAAGCTAGCATGTTAATAGCACTCTCCATGACAACCTCAATACATTGTTTCTGAGCAATAGCCCATTCAGAGCATCTATACAAAACTGACACACATGCATGCACTTTGTAAGATGTATACTGAGGAATTTTGAAAAGAGAATATTGTATATTCCCTGTACTACTATCCCAGTCCATCACTAGGATGGAAAAGAAGTAGAACAATTAGAATTCAGCTCTATCTTTCCTCTCCTGTTATTATAGTATGTGATTGATTCTGTTACAGTGCTTCACAACAAGAAGGAAGATGTTGCATGTGAAAGAGTGGTAATAAATCATAGGTCAATATAAGCAGACCAGAAATTCTGCACATGGCAGTTGAACAGCCCACGAATGCTGACAAGCCTTTTCATGAACTCATCCTGAAATTCAGTACAAACAATGTTGCACTTGACTATACACTGTCTTCACCCCATACTAGAAAATGTGTACTAGGTAATTGGTTTCATGAGAGAAATTTCAGCACAAAAGAGGATTAAATCATCAAAATATAAATACAGATTTATATAGATATCTGTAAGTAAAGAATTAAGTAATTGAGTTCTTCAGGAAGAACAAATTACAAGCAATTACAAAGATGATATGGATGTAATTTATCTGTCTGCTCAGTCCCTTCAGCAGCAAGAAGCTGAGGTTTAAAAAAAAAAAAATCAACCTGGTGCAATGGGTTGTGAGCAATCTGGAAGTAAATGACACTTTTCGTATATGGATAATCACATAGGCACATGTTGCTCTATACTGACCAGTCATAAAAGATCACAGAAGCAGCAGAGCACACATTGTGTGAAAACCAGAAGATAAGGTGGATTCTTCCTCTCTCTTCTCCTGAAGGCTAGCAAAGATCAGTGAAATTAAACACTGCCCAAGGCAATTGTTAAAAGCAGTTTGGCCATTAAAGTCATGTCATCTGGTGACCCAACTGACCTACATTAAACCCAGGCTAAAGGGCAATGTCATCTTTCTTTTCCTTTAGCATGAGTTTGCATCTTCAGCACAGATGGAAGACAACCCCTTTGGCCTTCTGGTTTCCACTGTATCCCTTGCTACAAACCAACGTTAGCTGCAACCGATCTTTTGTACTTGTTTGGCCTTAGTAGTACTGTAGTAGTATGAAACAGCACTGAAACCCAGCAAATTTTCTCCCTTAAGGGTATTGAACCAATATCTATCTAACCAGAGGCTGTAGCACTCCATATATTTAATGATGAGAAAGATTCATAGGCTAATGCAAATATTACAAAAATTGCCTATTTAATTATCATTAGATACATTCAGTTTTGATTGTCTGAATAAATGAGACATGTTATAATCACTTTTCTATTAAAGCACTAAATGTCAGAGAAGAGGTTACTCAATGAATAATTTACTTTAGATCTACTGCATGGCCTAGAGTTTCTCTACCCAGATTTGAGAGCTGCCATGTCGATAATGGGACATTCTTTAAGAATTTTTCTAAAAGTTTAATACTTTACAAAAATCATTCTCAAGCTACAGAAAAGCTGTTCCACAGATAAGAGTGGGTCATTCCAACTCTCTAATCCACTTCAGCATTACTATGCTGAAGATCCAAGACCACTGCTTGCAGAACTGCAACAGAAGCAACACCCTGCAAGCACAATTTACCATGCAGCTGTCTTTTATACATTTTATAGCCAAATCAAGAGTACAAGTGGCTCAAGTAGGAGCACACACACTAATTGGTTCAGTGAAGACAAATACAATGCAACAGGACTTTACTCTTGTTGAACCCATATAGAAAACTGCCTTTTATATTGGAAGATTTGCATTTAATTAGGTCAAACAGATTTAATTGTTGCTTTTTCTCAGAATCACAGAATAATTCAGGTAGGGATGGACGTCAGAAGGTCTCTATTCCAACCTCCTACTAACACCAGGATCAGCTGTGAGAGCAGACCTGGCTGCTCAAGGCTTTACCCAGTCAAGCCTTTAAAACCTGCAAGGAGACAGACTGCACAACCACCTTGAGCAACCCATGCCTCTGCTTGATTGTGTTCATGGTGAAAAGGAAAGCTGCTCCCCAGCTTGTCAGTCCCCAGACTGTCTCATTACAAGGGCTGTGTGTGGAAATTCCACAAAGTCAGTTTATAGGAAGGAAAGAGGATGGGAAACAAAATAACAGGTTTGTACTGTTTATTATCAATTCCTCTTTTATGCAGTTATTGAGGAGAAACCCCCGTCTTATTCAATCACTGTTTCTTACAGCAAATGGTCTTCAGCACCGGCTGCTTTAAGAAGATATAAAGTGGATAAAATCTTGCAGCTTCAAAAGGGTTCTTGAATCATTTCTATGTTCTGCTCTCCCATCAGAGAAAAACACTTCATCAAAAATAAAGATTATTCTTACATTTCATTCCATCTTTGTTCAATGTGGGCTGCAAGACACAACACTTATTTACATTGTAAGAACTTTCTTGTTTGTCAACAAAAGACATTTTGAAGAGCTGCCACTGTGCCAGAAATGAAGTTTATAGCTTGATCCTGCAATGTCTGTGCCTCTTCCTCAGCTATATTTGTCAATGGGAATAAACTGCTAGGCTGCCTAATAGCTCAGGAGAACAAGATTTAGATCATCTTCAGTTTCAGATTATGCAAATTTATAATCCATATGTGTTTCATAGTGTGCTATTTCTCTAGAAAAGATACATCTGCTAAAGCATTAGGTTGGTTTTACCCACAAAGAATACAAGTTATTCACTTGTTTGAACCAGGAGCACACTAAACATTGCAGCAATTAAATCTTGTTGGTTTTGCCCATACTTTCAGTCTTCAAAATCTTTTAAGACATCTGCAGAAATGTATGCAACGAGTAAGAATGCAAACAGCTAGGTCAACTCAAAGTTTAATTTGTTTTTAACAGCCAAACTATGTGGAAAAAAAAGTCAGAAACAATTCAAAACTGTTGGCACTTGAACTGCAACTGTTTTCTCTAGTGCTCAACCACACCTGGATCTTACTAAGGTAAATAGACTCTATCCCACTGAAGGGTAGTATCTTACTGTTGAAAGATCTAGAGAGGCATGTAATAAATAAATCCTTCTGACTGCTATTTAAAAAAAAAGGCAGTCAAACATCTTTCAAAATTCTGTTGTCAAATTCACTGTCAAGGGTGGTACCCTTACTTACATAGTATATAGAAACATTATACATACATTTCTAAAAATACACACACAAAGCACCTAGTAGACTCTCCTACAATCTAATCACTCAGTGTGTTGAAGTGAAGAACATAAACTTTCATGAGGCATTAAGTACAAGTTTCTTATGGTTGCATTAACACACTTTAGTTTGTCCAAAACACTTTCAAGAGAAGGGTTTCCATTGGATAGCCTCCTTTAAGATTATCATGAGAGAGAAGTTTTCAGAAGGAATTTAAAACGGAATCTAACAAGTTGACAGAAAAGCAGTATTCCACATGGGCTGGTCTAGTAATACCTATATGGAAAGAAGAGCAGAACAAGCTCTTTAGCTAGCACACAGACTCTGTATTAAATATGCTGGTATATGGTTTATTGCAACTTTCACAAACAGAAATGGAAATTACGTCTTGTAAGAGCCATTCCTGGAATACTTGCAGACACTACCCAACCCATCAATCTAATATGGAACAAAATCAAAAGCTGAAGCTTAGCAAAGAAAAATCCCAAACAGAAATAAATAGCTTTTTGTTTCTTTGTTATTTAAGCACCCATTTTCTGCATAACTATCCTTTCTCATTCTTTTTCCAGAGGCAACTGGATGAAGCACCAGTTATTGTGTGTAATCACTTAGAAACTAGGCAATGAGAACCTTAACAGAAGATATTGGCGCCATTTTAAAATATGAGAGAGATGTAGTCTGGGAGCAGAACAGGGCAGCATGAAGAAGTGAAGAATCCTGTCTTCAGGATTTCCCAGTCCAAAATACTTCATGTCAAATTAAATGTCACGCCCTAATGAAATATCTATTACTGAAGCTTATCTGGTACCTGCCATTTATTACAAGATGCTTACCACATATGTAACATTTGCCTTTTGTAACATACTGACTCTCCTTGCCTCTTGTTGAGATCAAATACCATATTTCTTAGGATGGCAAGGTCACACTTGCTTTAAACACAGGCCACAGAATTCTAGATAAATGAGATTAAACGGGATTTATCTAGAACGGATTTTTTTGCATTCTTACTCATTGCATACATTTCTGCAGATCTCTTAAAAGATTTTGAAGACTGAAAGTATGGGCAAAACCAACAAGATTTAATTGCTGCAATGTTTAGTGTGCTCCTGGTTCAAACAAGGGAATAACTTGTATTCTTTGTGGTTAAAACCATTCCATTTAACTGTATGTAAGATTTGCTGTGAATTTATGCTAAGCCAAATAGGGTTTTCTATTTTTATTTTTTTTTTAATTCAGACTAAAATTTCCACATAATAAATGGATGTTTTTCTGTGCTGTGTTTGAAAAGCGTTTGCATACAAAGGCCAAGGCAGCATTGCTGCATTGATAACTGGCCTAAGTAAACGTGTAGGTTCTGGCTCTGGGCAACTACATTTTCTCCAAAAAGCAGAGCTGTGCGTTTTTAATAAAAGGTAGTGAAACCTCCTCAGACAACTCTTTAATTTCTGTACGTGGCAGAATCAAGCATAACAAGCAAAATCCTTAGTCTAAACCTAGCTCCCTATCCCAAACAAAAGATCAAGGACAGCAAGAGGAGACCCTACCTGCTCCAGTGGCTTGCCTGCTGCTGGCATGGTAAGACAGCAGTAGAAGTGTGCTGGACACCCTCAAACAGGGGCCAGCAGCAGGCTGTCCATGTGCTGTGGGGAGGCCTGGTTAAACTCACAATTCAGGCTCAGCTGTGGAATCCCCTCTACCTTTTACCTACCAGCTTTCTTCCTAGAACAGCTCAAAACAGGATAACACATACAACAATAAAAATCCAGGATGTAAAGTAATGACTAAGGGGTTTTAACTGCTCAGATTCTAGTTACGTATTTTCAAGAAGCATTTTGTTCATAAATTTGCTTCTTTTTCCCTACTCCCTGTTTTTTCCACAGAAATGAAACCAGTATTTTTGTCAGCCTAATTTAAATTGCACACACTGTTTATCTACTCTTACTTGCTTAAGCACAGGCTCTCTATACTCACTAATTTTATGAAGGTCAGTTTCTCTCTCTTGCTAGAGATTTTCTTTTCTTTTGATAGGTATTACAAACCATCAGATAAACTTGTATTTCCCAAATGTGAAACAAGCAATATCTGCCACCACCGGATATGTTGACCTAAGCCCATGAGCCTGAAGTACCCACTGAGGTGCAGTAAGAAACAGCTGCTAATTCTGGTTCTATTAGTTTTGTGCTTCCAGTTCTGCAGTTCTCCATTTATTTCCTCTGCCTGATGAGTGATTACAATGCAGTTTGATTAGAACATAAAGTTATTGTTAAAAAAAAAAAAAGAAATTAAGTCTACTGTTCAAACCAAAAATCTTGCTTAAAAAAACCCAAAAGAGGTAGAAGTGAAGAAAAAAAATGGGTTGAAAAATCCATTTTTGCCCAAGACTTGCTCCTGCCTTTTGGATGGGGGAGCAGAAGAGGGAAGGAGGAAGGTTGGTTTTCATTCGCAAAGTGCAAGGATCCCTTGATGTCCACACAAATGCTTTTATATTATATTTGGTTATATTTGGAATGCCAGAGCATACATAAAGCACCCAGACACCCTCCCTACAGTGGTTTCTTCTGAGGGGGTCTGTACACTGGTGATGGGTGAACGTTCATCCCTTCTCCAGCAGGGAAGGAAGGTACCTACTACAGAATGGAAGAATTCTGCCAGGGAGTTACTACAGTCTCCTGTCACGTTTACTTTCAATGATTATTCCAGGTTTATAAAACAGCAGTATGAATTTTCTATTTTTTAAAAAAGGCAAGTTCTTGTTGACCCTACTGCATTCAAGTCTGTCCTTAAAGTCTTAACACTTTGATGACCTTTTTTTTTTCCAACTAAGGAATTTACAAGCACTCTTAGTAAGCTTACAACTGCCATATGTTGAATACTAGTAGCTTTGGATCTCAAAAGCTTCACGAGGTATAAAGAATTTGTTTTCCCTTCTTGTTATAAAACTTTCAGGAAATTTAAATAAAAGAAGCCCTGCAAATGTGACGACAGGTTTAAACAAGTTTAAAAAAATGAAAACAAAAATTACATTTTTAATAAACAATTCTAATTCCATGGCGCACAGCATAGATTTGATATTTTTTTTTTTTAGTTGCATACCTTATTTCTCTTATGCACTCTACATACCTTTAAGTGAGATGGAAGGAAGATGATCATTCCTTCTGGAATCTCACAGAAGTATACATATTTCCATGAACACATATACAATCCTTCATTCAGCTTTTTGTATTTACCAGAAAGATTTAATTCTTGTTATAAATAGCTTATTACAAAGCTAAAGGTTCACAGACATTTTGATGTCAAATCACACCTTTGTCCAGGGCAATGTAACAACCATAAGCATAGAACTATTAAGGAAATAACCTAATCAACTTAAAGGCTTCCCTACAAACACTTCGAAATAATTTGAGAGATGCGTGCCAAGCACCTTCTGTTCTTCATTGCAGGGAATAATTCAGTCTGTATTCCACTTCACCCCTCCGGTGTCAGCTACCCATCTGTCACCTCCATTTCTCTGGCGTAATCTGCTCTGTACTTAAAGACTACCTGCACACTAGCCTCCTAAGTCTTGTCCACCTCAAGAAAATTACCTCTTGCTGATACTGGGGGTAGTGATGGTTGTAACCAAACATGGGTAACCACTTGCCTAGCTAAGCACAAACCACCGTCAGCAGCATCTGCAAAACTAGTAAAATGGCACTCAACAGGGCCTCTCCAGCTTATGTTTCTAAAGAAACTATAATTAGCCACAAATAAGTGGCAAGAATGTTGTTTTATATAACCTACCTTTATAAAAAAAAATGTACTCTAAAGGCATACTCTCAGTCTTGCCTAGATGAAGACAGCACAAACAGTGGTGGTGATTTATTTCAGCACCATGGGAATCTCACCCACCATTAGTGCCACTGCATAGGTTTGTCCAATAGAGGGCTATGAAGCATATGGCAACAGACTCATTTCAAGGACACACAGAAGGAACAATACCTCTACCTTCCCCTGTCTGGTATGATTCTTCTCTTCCAGTAGAATTTCTGCCAGGCAAAAAGGACTCATTATATACCATACCTCAGCTGCATACATTCTGCTTCAAACCGTGCACAATAGTCAGTACTAAAACAGCTGCAATGTCCAAGATGGCAGCATGGAAAGCTACAAAACAAACTGCATCCCAAACTCAATCCCAAGCCCACTTCACACATTCAGTCTCACAGAAACTCTCTTCTTTAAGGTGATTACTCTGACAGAGCTTTATTACAAAGGGAGAAGAGGCAGCAAATTAAAAATATTGATTCAGCCACAGGAAAAGTGTTGCCTGCTCCTAGAAAATTACTTTGTAGGATTACTTATTCTGAAATTCTGGCATGTAGTTAATACAGTTTGAAAAGAGATTTTGTTTTAATGAAATTTAGTTTAAACAAGGGCTTTTATGCAGGGTCAGAAACGCTAGCTGCAGAATTACAGATGAGCACAGGTTGCATACATGGATATATAATCAGCAGCTCAGTTTGTTAAATGAAAAGATGCAACAAACTCAGTTACTAGCAATGAGAAAGATCAGGAATGTGAATTATTTAATATGTATGAAGTAGTATTTTTTAATCTAAAACAGCTTTAACAACTGTTTTAGAGTTTCCCCTGCCTCTTCCAACTCCGTTCACACTATCTTTCTATCAAAATCAGCCGTAAGCCGCTCTACAGCAAGGTGCTAACAAACTCTGATGCTTTAAAAGCTTTTAAACTGCAGCAGACAAAGAGCAAAAAAACCTTTAGGAGGCAAGGGCAGTGAAGGGTGTAAAAAAAGAAGCCATACTGAAAAACATTAATGAAACAATAAAGATTTAAACTTCATCCTTTTTACAAAAACTGCAATTGTTTGAACTATGTTATAAATATACAATCATATCACTAGTTGGCTGCATCTAAGTGCAATGAATTCTAAGCTTTTTAAAATTAAAGCACACATATAACTAAAACTATTAAATTATTTTTATTATTATTAAACTATTAAAATTATTATATAATTAAAACTGTACCTCAACTGAAACATTGGGAAATCACTAATAGGAGGAGTTCCAACATTATCTTTTGCATGTCATGATCTGAGCATGTAATCTCATATATAGATAGCATCAAAACCTCCTGTAGCACTTTATACACACAGATTAAGATCTACAGTTTTCCTTCCAAACTTGTAGCTTGGCATTATCCATTTTTTATGGAAAGAAAACTATGACCCAAGAAGTTTAAAATCACTCACCCAACAGTCAACCCACAATCAGCGTGATGTAAAGTCCTCACTAGTTTCAAGAGTTATCATTTGCAGCAATTTTTTAAAAAACATCTCTCCTACCACAGATGCAGAAGATGCTTGCTGCAGCAATGCACAAGCTTTCAAGAAGCCAGCAGAAACTAAATCAATTTAAAAAGTTATCTTCTTGAAGATACATTTACAAGCCTGACCATTTCCTCCACAATCCAGTTTTCCAGGGAAGATGTGAATACACATATTTCTGCTTGAGCTAAATGGACACAGAGGAGCACCAATAAAGCATGTTTGGCTACAGAGTTCAGCATGTAGTTAAACTTCCTTAGAAAAAGTATTTTCCTATTTTTCCCCAGCTGCTTAATTTTTAAAGTATGATTTCACAGATGCAATAATACAGAAGTAACACAGCTTACAAGATCCAGGCAACGGTCTCAGATGTATTATAAGCAGAGAAGCAACACTCTGATGCAAATACGAACTTAAGTTTCTTCACGACAATTCTGTTGGTTGGAAAAGGCACTATCTGTATTCAAAGAGTCCTGTAATGAACACACCTTAAAAAAAAGCGTTTCTCCATGCCTAAAATTCCTACACTAAAACAGTGTGACATTTTTAATGTAGCTTCTGAGAAGTAGCACTGAAAGTTTAAACAAGAGAGGGTAATTGATTCATTACATCAATTTCTACTATATTTCTTTTTGTATTTTTTGGTCCCCATTTCAAAAGGCATTGTTTAAATTGCCCTAATCTGCAAACAGCAACAATAAGTGTAGCAAATACTTGACAATGAAGATGTAAAGCCTCTAAAAACCTGTTACCTTAGTAACGATGGGAATGCAGGAGAATAAGAATACACGGAGTGTCAGGACATCATTTTGGATTCTACAGGGTTTGGGTTGAAATACAGTCAGCTTTCATTAGCTTTTTGTTTTTCCCAGTAGGTCCTTGGACTTTGAAACAAAACCTGAATGACAGCTATGAGCAATTCCAGCCTCACTCCTGATTAGCCACACCAAACAAAACAGCTCTCTTCACTGTGAACCCCCTCCACCCTTTGCACCCAAAAAGCCTCGAAACAAACATTATTTATGCTGCTGACCCCTCTGGATATCACTAATAAATCGCATTCCAAAAAGAAGACTAAAACAAAGAGAGCCACTTTCCTGGGACTTAATAGATAATTCACTTCAAACAAAGGTACTGGAAGAAAAATAAAAAGCCAACATAACCACCCAGGACATTTCTGTAACCCCACAGTTTATTCACAGGCTTTACGGGGTATGTTAATTCAACACCAAACACTAAAAAGAATTTAGCTGCTTATTTAAGTAGCACTATATTTCCATTTTACTCATGGAGGGGAAGGAGCAAATAAAGAAGATAAAGAATTGAGATCCATGCCCCCACCAAGGTCTGTTGGGAAGCTTGTGGCCAAGACAGAACAGAACAAAGATCTCCCAACTGCTGGCTTTAGCTGGCTTAATTCCAGGTCCATCCCCTTGCTCTTTGCTGCTATCTGAAAAAAAGCTGCAGGCAAAACCACTGGAAAAATGAGCAAGAAACTCAGCCATGTGGATTATGTTAGACCCAGCCCCTAGAACACCTAAATGCTCCTTGAACTTTACACATAGAGCTTTATGCCCACAGTTTCCTCCCCCCAAGTACAAACCAGGCCTGTTCAGAAAGCTAGTGAAAGTCAGCTACTCTACTCACCCACAAATTCTGCAGTCAACCATAAATTACAAATACACACCAGTACAGCCACCAAAACATCTGCCTACTAATCAAAACTTAAGTTTTCTCTAAATGGCTGATCAACTTTCTAGATACAATGATAAAGCATAGGGGTGTTGGAGAGTGAGAAAAAAGGAGGGGAAGAAAAGGAACCTATTTTTGCTCAGTGAGAGAAAAAAAAGGTAGAAATAATGGCCTTCTTGGTCATGTGATGACAAAAATCTTTGCATCAAAGAGCCTGAAAGGTAACAGTAGTTCAGAGACGCTCGTCTTACCTTGCCTTACATTCGCTCAGTTCTTTTGCAACCGATAAGGTACTTCTTTTCCATTCACAGAAATTGCCATTCCAGGACACCATTCATACATGTATGAGCTACTGCCTCCATTTATTTTCAGTCTGCTGTAGTCATTTACACACATATATAAAGCAGTACCATACAGTGGCAACACAATAGTCCAGATCTCTTATTTTACCCTATGCTATACGAATGTCTGGATCATGTTAAACATCATCAATAAACACTGAAGTTACACCCTCAAAGCACTGCTCATAGGGCAAAACAGCAGTGTATCTCTAGGCATCTGCAACTTCCAAGTTAAATCAAAAAGATTATCTAGGTTAAATTCAGTTAGTGATTATGCATGGAAGAATACTTCTTGCACGATCCATTCACACATTTTGTAGATTATATATAGAAAGGAGTTGCTATTCCCCACTCCTGAGTGCAATCAGGTGTCCAGAAACAGGCTTATCTCTACAATGGTAAGCACATCCACAACAGCAATGAGCCAGCAGATTATAAAAGAGCACATTTTATCCAGCCATATGCAGAAGGAAGGCCATTTCAGGTTTTGAGACATTATAGTTTAGGCCTCAGAAGTCCAATTTTCAGGTCAATCAGTTCCTCCTTTTTTTAGTTACTCAGTTCTCTGACACAATAAGGAAAAATAGACACAATCACAAACTATTTTTTAGGAGAACAGGATGTCAGAGGAAACCACAAGTTTAGAGAACTCAAAAAAAGCTTCCTAAAAATACTTATTTAAATGAATTTCTTTAGCACACAAACCATTTGCAGAATCATGTTATTAAAACCAGGTATGAGTTTGCATAAATAACCAGAAATTTTTTTTTTTTCCAAGCTTCCCTCTAATCTGTCACATCTTGCTTCATACTTTTAGACTGGTTTCGCACACGGTTTCTGCCTGGCCTGGCGTAGCCTTGACTGCTGCCCTGAGCAGAGTCAGCTTGCTTGCCATGGCTTGGCCAGCCCTTGAAAAGGTGCCTCCAGCAAGGAAGAAGGCAGATTCTCTCCCAGCAGTACCTACACCCTGAATGACTCTGTGAAGAAACAGAAACACAACTGAAGTTAACATAAATCAGACGATTTCATCTAACCACCATGAAACTTCTCCATGGATCTCACTCCCTCACCATAAGAGATGAAAAAACAGCTAAAGCTGCAGTTACAAGCAGTCCCAGAATTTCAATTTCCTACAGAGACTGCTGCTAACTACTAAGCAGTCCTACCACCCACAGCTATCACCCAAGAGGCATGTTAGATGACCAGAAGACTACAGGGCAGAACTGATCATCATGACTGCTCTCCTGGAACACACTTTCAGAGAACTGAAAATAAATCTGCCAGAAGTGGTCTAAGTGGAGCAGCTCAGTCAGTAGCCAAGCCAATGCAAAGATTAGAGGATAAGCACAGTCCAGTACGCCCAAGGCCTGGAGCTCTTCTAAAGGCAAGCGTTTACCTTGCAAATAGCTTCTAACACAGAAAAGGGCTGTGATGGACTATGAAGTAGTTGGTCATACATATGAGGTTTTTTTCTTTTCAAAGTTAACCTTCAATTTAGTGGCTTCAGAAAGCCATTTGTTGGAAACAAAAGGCTCCCTAAAAACCTTTGTTTTGTTGCTTTCTCTCTGGAAAGCCTGTCAGTGCTACTGATGGCCATAGCTTCCTAGGAGAAGGGAAGCTTAGCACTTTCACCTTCAATGCATGTGGTTTTGGAGTTGGGGGTGTGGGCTGGGGAGGAAAGGACAGCATCATTCTTCTCCTTACAGCAGGAAGTCATTGCTACAGTGTCCAAACTCTCTCCCACAAACCACAAGCAGGTCTTTTTATCACAGGATAGAGAGATGTCTCAAACTCATATTAAGAACAGCACTGCTATCAGTTCCGTAAATGGAGGCTGAGTCGGAGCTGCAACAGGAGCATTGTAACAATGACATATGTGAGGAGCGTACGTGAACTCACCCAGTATGGAAAAGCAGCTGATCATGACCCTACCTTTGTGCTCCCCCTCCCAAAACAAAACCCCTGCAGAATACCCTGACATTGAATAGCATTGCTCATACTCTGGTTGACTGCATTCAGGAGAAGGCAAAACAATACACATAAATAATTCCATCCTTGCAACAGCAACACAAGAAGGTGAACCCAAGCAGATACCAGTCTCCCACCTACTTCCCTTTCTAGAATTACTGCCCTCACATGTGTAAGGTAGGCCACAGGCACTGTGCCTTCTGACTGGCAAATCTGTAGCTGCTTTTATCTGGTAACAAAGGACACATCAGACCTGTTTTAACAGGAGAAGCACAGTACAACCCGACCCGACCAAGCACAAGGTAAGTGCAGGCCTGTATTCTACCTGCTCTGTCATCAGCACAGACCATGGTCTCAACTGCTCACCCCAGATGCTGGGAGAACTGGACTTTTTGTCAGTTCCCTACAATTTGAGCTATACAGCTTAGTAACACTCTTTTAAAGGAACAGTGAAAATCTGGGGCAGAACCACCACTTGTCAGTTTCTCTATGCCAGACACAAAACTGTGTTCCAAATATCTAGAACAGAGTTTTCAAGCCTGAAATAAAATTCCCAAGTTCTTTTTTTTTTCTTCCCCCTCACAGAAACTCAGTTCTGCAGAAGAAAAAAAATGTAATCAGTTCTCAAATCACTTCTCAAACCAGGTCAGTACAGTTCCTTCACTGCCAAGTTTAAACTCCCTGGCCCCCAAACATCAACTTAGTTGGCACTAGTTCTATAAATGTGTTTTTAATCTCAGTGTCATTTCAAGACAGATTGAGAACACCTGAAAGGCATGCTGGTGGTACCTATCGCTTTCTACCAAAAGAAGGGCAAAAAGCAGCACATATGCATGTTCAATTAATTTTACAGAAGTGATGTCTGTATAGCAGTTCAGTGTACAAAATTTCTAAACTAATCCCAAAGTAAGATTTCTCTACCTAACAGAGGATGCATGTTTAAAAACACCTCAGAGTATATTTGGCATTAATGGTTAAAAAAAAAAAATATTAAAAAAAGATTCTACTCGGTACTGATCACTTCCACCCCTATGTGTTCCACTGCACAAGCCAAGCTTGGCGTTTTACTCAGTGGTAAACTGGATCAAGGAATTGATCCACCTAAAAAGTAATCTGGAAAAAGAAGTTGTTTTTCAAGTGGATCAGTTCCTCTGCCAGATCCCAGTGTACACCCAACAAACAGCAGCAAAATAGGGGGAAAGGCTGAGGGTGGGGTGAGGAAATAGGCAACCAACAAGGAGGATGCAAGGGCTAATCGACCAGCAAGCCACAGTGCTCACACAGGCTCATTCATATGGTTTGATATGAACCTTCTTTATTTATTAAGCCAAATCACAGATTTTTAATTACCACATGCAACTTTGAAAAGAAAGGAAATCGCACAAGTATGCCTGACCCTACATCCACTATATCAATGTTTAGTAGGCACCTTGCCACCAACTTCAAAAAGAGCTAAATCCAACATACATTCAGGACCATGTCGAAAAGCTGCAGACAACAGCTCGTCTACCTGTGGAAAGCAATCTGGAGAGCATGTGGGAAAAACAGAAGAGAAAGGGAAATGAACTTTTCTAACACCTTCCACTCTGTTAAGTGACCTTTGGGAATTACCTCCAAATTTCATTTACTGAGTGATAAGTAGGCTGAACTCAAATAAGCGAAGACCTGTAAGATACCAAGGCATTTATATTGAAGCTCTTTCCTTCTTGCCCCCCCCCCCTGTAATGCAGCACCATGGAAATACTCCAGGAAAGAGTTTCACTGACTGAAGGAAATAACAGTGACTATCATTGTCCTGTTGCATTGAGGGACTTCACTCTCTCACTCTCTCTTTGCAGATAGTACCTGTCTCCTCTAGACACACATGCCTTACTTTTTCTTCAGCAGATACCTGGAACTATGAACCTCTTCTCTGAATGCTGAAATTCAGGGCAGGGAAGGAAATAGCATTGGTATGCTTAACAAATAATGGCAGCTACAAAAGACACGCACATATTTGCACGTGCATGCACCTTGCATCCTGCATGCATAAAACTGAAGGAAAAATACAGGCTTCTGCAATATAAATAAAGCAGATGACTTACATATAATCTAATTGGAGTTCAAATCTATCCAGCACCCTACTACTAAGCAAGCATCGCGAAGTACTCTAACAGAGAATGACTTTCTGACAATTAAGCAAGAACAATAGCAAATATTGCATTTGCAATTAAGAATCTGGGTTTTGTTTTCACAGAAACAGTGGGGATTTCTTCAATAGTGACTTCAATTAACTTCTGCTCCCCCCCACTGCCAAAAGGCTTAATGGGCCCTAAACCATGGCTGTTTTTTCTCAATGATTTCAGACTAAAAAAGGGCATTATTACATCCTCTAAAAAATGTTTCAATTACATTTATTACACTTGCCTACTGTACTTATGGGCATTCCCCAAGAGGAAAAGAAAACAAAACAAAACCACAACACAGATAAACAAACTCCAGCAAAACCAGTTAATGGCCTCGGAAGAACCAAAACCCCTTAAACGTTAAAAAAAAATAAAAATTAATAGGTCTGTTTTGTGGTTGCCACAAGCCAACCTGCTGATTCAGGGCAATGTCACCAACAGTATTCTTATCTGCAAAGGGTAACAATCAATTGTTTGACAGAAACAAAGGAGAGCTCAACAGGAAATCAACCAGCTCGGGACAGATGGTCACTGAATCAAGTTTCACCCCTCCCCTCTCCAAAAATAGGCTTAAGAGGCATTTTCTGTTACCAAGCAACAGCCCAAAGGAAGGCATAAATCTTTTCCTACGTGTTATTCCCCTCCTCCCCGACACACATACATTTCAATCGACTAGGGAGGTATGTTTGTGGGTTTATTTTCTAAATAACAGGTACAAGGGTTTATTCCATGCAATGACAATGTGTTTCTGCATGCCCCCTAGACACTTTTCCCTTTTTTCACACAAGAAGGTGGCTAACTGTAATAATGCTGTGAGAGCTACCATGAAGGTGGGTTACAAGCAGGGGTCCAATGCTAGTTAGTAACCCCTCCATGTTCGGCCAAGGTTCACTGGAGACCTGAGAAATGACTCCCTGGAGGAGGAGAATTCCTGACAACTGTTTTATATAAAACTGACATGACCCTGATCACACCATGACAGAAGAGGTGACCCTTTTTTAAAAGTCATCATAAAACCCTGTACCTGCTTTAACCCATAAAAATCCCTAAAAATTTAATCCCCCCAAAGCACCATGCTATATTTAATGTAACATACAGACCAGCAGACTTTCAAATAATTTGACTTTTAAGAGCATTAATTTTCTAGTACATCGACCACCCTGCGTGAGAATCAGCCATTCACGGTATGGGATAAGTAGGAAAAGATATTCAACATTTACTTTTCTGCTGGGCCAGCGGATGAAAGAAGGCGGGGGGGTGGTGGGGGGTGGAGGGGAGAGGGACCCGATGTGGCTGTTTGTGGAGAGGAGGGAGGAGGGGGAGGGGAGCAGAGAACCAGGGGGTAAAGGACAGTGGCTCTGAAATTCAGATTAGCATCCAGAGAACAAACCGGTTTGTTTGACCCTCCCTATCATACAAACTGCTAACAGGCTGGCAGGCCGCAAAGAGAGATGTAGTTAAATTTAGTCATACAAAGAGTAATCTGCACTAAAATAAATTTTTTTTAAAAAAGTTTACAATTAGGACCCTCACAAAAATTAAATGGGGAAGAAAAAGTCTCACTTTGGCAACAAACTGGGTAATCATCCTTTAAAAGCGCAAAGCCTGGATTACCACTGACACATACTTAGACTACTAAAACATATGGCCCAAAAAAAAAGAAAAAAAAAGAGGGGGAGTATGGGGGGGAGGGGAAAGATTGTGACAGCATGTGGCCTGCAAACGCTTTATTTACTCCCTCCTCAACTACCACTTGCTTTAGCCAGCTGAAGACCTTCTGTGAGACACAGTATAGCCTATTTTCACTGGGTATTTCATATACTCCTTTAATACCAACACAGATACTGGTTAGCACCACTGCGGTGGGTAAACAGAGCCCCGGCCGCAGGCTGCTTTGCAGATGAAGGGCCTTGGACTTCCGAATCCATTTCACCACAAAGCCATCTCAGTGGAGACACTGCCCCAGCCCTCTGCACACGGCAACCAGATCTCACAGGGAAACCAGCAACTGAGACGTTTAAATTCAATTAATTAAAATTAATTGAAATTAAATAGAAGGTTTGAACACAAAAGCCAAATTAATAACTGTTTGTATGCATGCCAAGAACACAATTTGGTCTACTATGTCTAAAGCTTACTGACAGAAGCATGAAGCTCAGCAGCCCAAAGTCCTGACAGGAGACTTGAACTAAGGGCCCTCTAGGTTCAGCCATAGAAGACTGTAACGGCTAATCATTACTGCAATATAGTGCTTAAAAAACTCCCAGGAGAACCACCATCTTTGTTTTGGACATAGGAAAACCAAGGTGCAGAGAAGCTATGTGTCTTCTCTCAGTGGCAGCATTCCAAAGTAAAACCAGATCTTCTGCAGACCCAAGTCCACACTGTAATACCACCCTGAGCATTCAAGTGAAAGCAAGTTGTTATTTATGTAAATCCATGGCCAACATCAACATTTTTACAGCTGTTTTTCCTTGCTTCTTCACAGATTAGTGAGAGCCATGTAGCTGAAATCCAATTCTTGACTGAAACTTTTGCCTCTGATCAGGCAAGCAACGATAGTTAACCCAGAGTTATTCAGGAAGTGATATACCCATTTTTCTAACGCATTCAGAATTTGGCTAAATAAGACATGAAAAAACTACAATTTTTCTCTAATGAATGTTAGTAATTTGGCTATAGCATGTTAAATGAATTATGGACTGCGATGGTTTTGGTTTTTTTGAACATCAGTGTAAATGGTGTGAAATATACCATGGCAACAGAAGCCCCATAGTTTTTGCATGCCAGTACATAATTCATCATATGGGAAAAAAACCCTGCATTGTAGTTTTGCATAAGCATTTATCATAGTTTTAGAAGAGGCCTCTTCTCTTACATTCACAAATATATGTCCTTCACACCGCTCTGCCATGGTAAGAGAGAGATAACCACATAAGAGGGGAAAAAAGGTTGTTTCCTTTTCCCCTCTTAAGTATGCCATAGTGCTTTTCTTCAGTGACCAAAGAAATTTCCCTATTTCTTGGCCAAGGTGGAATCACCAGACACATTGCACATTTTTTGCTCAAAATGTAGAAGGACACAAGTTTACCTCAAATCTCCCTCAATAATTCCATGATTCTATGAAGTGAGGTCTGAAGAGCCTGCTTTCCAGTATCTTTTTCTTAAAAAAAAAATCACAACAGATTTTCTTTGGATTCTCTAGCTCTCAAACTGCTAGTTTAGAACTCTAGGTCTTCTAACTCAATCTATTATTATACTAAGTTTAACTTGGGTCTTTACCTTGAACTAGGCCATTTTCCAGCCAAAAAAAAAGTATATCTGTAAATGATCCAAAGAAATCTCCATCTTTTTTTGCCATGGAACATAATAGCAATTGGCCGTGTTCAGAACACAAGAACATTCCTCAGGTACCTCTGACCTGCTCTGGTCATTCCCAAAACAAAGAAAATCACAATCTGAATATTATCCTTCATATGGCTATATGGCAACATTGCATTTAACTGTTTACTTGCAAGTTTGACATCAACCCATTTCAAAAGAGGCTATTTCTCTTAAACTCTTTTCTCCTTACGTATTCATAGTCTGGGGATATTTTTCCTGGCACATAAGACTATGGTCACCAGTGTATTCTCTTATCTCTGCATGCTGGCTGAAAGAAGCACAGTTTATGTGATTTATTCCAGATCAGAAAGGCACTGTGACAACACACAGAATAGACCTCATTTTCAACAAGCATTTTTTAATGAGAAATTTATCAGTCCCTCCCAGCATGAACTGCACTTAAGAACAGGGAGGACAGAATTGTTTTAATGAATTCATCTTGAGGCCAGCCTCCTTCCAGGCATATGGCCTCAAATACACTCATTTTCTGTCCTCGGGGCAAAGGATTAGTTATGAATCATAAAACAGTTCTGCTCTCTGGCCCTTGTTAACTTGGCAGTCGACTTCTTCCTAAAATTGAGTTTCTCAAAGAACATCCAATCTCTAGTTGCCAATTTCTAGTTGTTCTTTCCACCTTGCTGTGTTTTTTTAATAAAACTTCAACTTCCCAAGGTTTATTCAGTTAATCATTTGGAGCAGGAAAATGTATGTTGTTATCCAGCCTCCATTCCTCTCTCCTTAATTGGACCTAAAAAGCACAACCCCCTTCCTTCCACACTTGGCTGTTTTTCCTGTACATATGGAGTATGTTCAGCTAGAATATGGCAGCTAGAGGGAAACTGCAACCCACATACTGAATCATCACATAAGAATCAATATGTCCAGAACAGTAAAACATATGGACACACATACAACTCAGTTATCAGAAAGATGCATGAGGGCATGTAATTGAGAACAGCAGCTCCCAAACCTCACCAGCTAACAAAATAATAAGTAGAAGTGATTGATTGAAATCACATAAACAAATATCTCCTTTTTCAGGACTAAAATACAACATACATTAAAAGGTTTAAAATTAATAGTACTGGGCTTATTTTAAGTTTCCTTAGAGTAAAATGTTTGATAATGAACATTATTAATCTAGAAAGACTGATTTTAAACAATGCAACAATGTCAATCCATCAGGTATCATTATTACCCTTTGATGCTCAATCTTCCATCCCAGACAGGCCAAACAACCTCTTAGAGTCACTCAAGCTTTGCAGCCTTCCTAGTAACAGATGCCCAGCAATGCCTCAATCACCAGACCATTTCTGGGTTGCCATCCAGTAACATGACAAGACCAGTGAACAGCTGCCAGTAACAGAACTCACTGTGTCTCTCTGTTGATGTGTGTGACTGGATAGGCAATCAGCACGTATTTCTGATGACATACAGAAAGCACATCTAGCACACAGCAGAAAAACGGCCAGAAAGAAGAGGGCGAAAAGCAGGTTACCAAAACAGTTCACACAGCCAGTAGCCTATTCCTTGAGTATGTTTGCAAAGTCCTTGGGCCAGATGAATTGTTTCAGGAAGCTGTATCTTACCAATAGATAATACTGCCTAGTTTATGGTTTTTGTACTACCCCACTTTATAACAAAAAACAGAATCACAGAATAATTTGGGCTGGAATGAACCTCTGAAGGTCAACCAGTCCAACCTCACACTCAAAGCAGGGCCACATTAGAAATCCTGTGAAAATAAAACACTGTTCTGATGTATTTTGGTTCATGGCTGATTTGCATCAATAGTTTTGACTTACTAACCTGTCAGATTTAAATGTGAGATTCTCAGTAATTCTCAGCTAGACTACAATGAAACAAGAACTGAAGGTCTGTTTCTTAAAAATAAA
The DNA here is from genome assembly GCF_964188355.1 of Buteo buteo. Taxonomy (NCBI): domain Eukaryota; kingdom Metazoa; phylum Chordata; class Aves; order Accipitriformes; family Accipitridae; genus Buteo; species Buteo buteo. The sequence continues at coordinate 26,464,076 of NC_134173.1, read as the reverse complement.
AAGTCAGAGGCACAAAATACAGTTTTTCTCAAAGAAAATAAAATGTTTTATCGATGCAAATACTTTATCTGCTTCCCAATATGCAGTTTTTGCAATTTGGACAAACTACTAATGAACTACAAAGCAAAGATCCGGTCATGTGTCAAGGTTATACATTGAGGTTCATGCTGTACTTGTTTATATACTGAATCAGAATAGGGAACACAAGCTTAAGATATCAGTATCATCAGACATCGGAAGTATCAAAACTATGCAGCATCTGTTGCATTCCTCTCTCTGTTACTGAATTCAAAGTTGAGCCCATTTTCACAGGACAATTCAATTAAAAAGCATCTGGAAGAATACTGTCTTTTACTGAAAGTAAGTCCCAGACCCAATTCTCATTTATTACACTGCTGGGACAGCATCCTTTAAACATGGTGATCAAAAGAAAACCTTTTTTCCCCCCCTTTAAACAGACATCAAAGCAACAACATTAGGATGAATTTTCAACTCTCCTGAACCTACAGGTTATACAGATTTGCCTTTTTCAGTGGGAGGAACTCTGGCAACACACACATGCATCTTCACAAGTTCCACTCAAGCAGTTTATCTGTCTGGCCTTAGCACATAATCAGAAATGGATTTACTACAGTGACAGCAAATGGAGCTGAAAACATACACTGCACTGTGTAAGGGGAGTGCTTAACCCAGATCACAAGCACAGCCTCCCTCTTTCTACACCAAATCCACATCACAACTGGAATCACCTCAAAGCCAAGCTTGACAGAAAGCTAGCCAGCTGTGCTGCAGATTAAAATTGAGCATCCATCTGCACAGCCACCAGGCACAAGGCATCTCTCAATAAAACAACCATGCTGGACAGTCAGCAAGCAAACACTGTTCATTATGATAGCTGAGAGCAGCCAGAAGAATGCTGCCTTTTTTTTTTTTTTTCCTCCCTCAGCCTTTTCTGCCACAAGGTCACATCTGCTGTTCAAAATTTAAGTGGTTTTTTTGGTGGTGGCTTTTGCTTAAGAGCTTCTGAGGCATACTGTTTTGAATAACATTACTAGTGGCACAGACTAAGAACTCCTGGTCTAGTCATACACACATAAAAAGGCAAATGGTGAACACAGTGTTAGAGTTCAGACTAATATAAGCCATCTCAGCCAAACAATCATTAAAGAATCCTATGACCCATTAAGACATTGGACCATTATGATATTAGACCCCAGCATTTCTAATTCATGTCCTTTTCCTTTCATATATATATATATACACACGTACATGCACACACATCCACACTACACTTCCTAGTTTGTCAAGCCTACAGCTTAGAGGACTTCTGGAGGAGGCAACTGACTATGCATTTTCCATGCAGCACCCAAAACACCCTCAGGCACATAGTAAGAAAGAAGGGTATTACTAAGTTAATGCTACAAAACAAAAAAATCTGTATGTTTAGATGTCCTGCTGTTTCACAGGAAAGATTCCATAGCTCTTGACACAAAAGCTTGCAACAGCTAACGTTTTAATCTCAATGGCCTTGAAATCCAACTTGCCTCCCACATCTGCAAAAATCATGATTGCAGACCTGGAGGAAGAAGGCGAAATAACAATCTGGCAGGCAAGTCATCTTCCCCCTCCTTGAGAGGCTTGGAAACTAAGAGATGACTCTCCTAATTAAAAAAAATAAAAAATGGCAAGAGCTAAACTTCAAAGTTTGCTGAAACTGCTGCAATTAGGACTGTGAGGATATGCATATTTTCCACTCTGAACTTCTGCTTTTAGACACCCCATCGGTAGTTCTGTGTGCCTCTATCCAAGGCATTAAAGTCTTCCTGGATGGCTTTGCCCTTTCCCTCCCCTTAGGTGGATTAGCCAAGTGATCAGTACCAGCTCACAGAGAAGCAATTTTGAAGAAAACCTAATTTCTTATTGTTCTCACAGCCAGAATTTTCTCTCTAAAAGATTAAGATTAGAAAGAATAACAACAACAGTGTCTTAACATTTCATCTATACAAATGAATTTTTGAAAGCATTTCTTACAAGACTAGGAAACCACCATGTTCTTAAATATCACATACAACGTAACTGGCAGGAAGCTGTTTCCCTTTTCTTGATGCAGTGAAGGGCATTGTAGCTGTAAAAATCAAGACCTAATTCCCAGTCTTCTCAAAGGAATCACCTAGAATCAAATTCTTAGTGCAACTATGTAAGTGGTTTAAAGAAATTACAAGATTAAGCTGCTTTTATGAAACAGTTGTTCTCAAAGTGGACTGCAAATGGTGAAAGGAAAGGAGACTAAAGCCACGTAAGGCTCTAAAGGGACACAGAATTTGGGGGGCTTCCTGACAAGCTACAGGGAGATGGTCAGTGAGGCAGGAACAAAAGCAGTAAAAGTAGATGGCATGATCTGCTCAATGGCAAGACTGAGATGCAATCATACACTGTAAATCACCATGTTACAACCAACACCTTATCAAGGAGATACTCAGCAAAGACCTAATAGCAACAAAGTATTATTACCAGCATTGGAAGGACACAAGGCTCAGGACAGGGAATGGAGCACTTTGGTCTCTGCAAATCCCAAACTGACAGCCATCAAGACAAGGTTTTGCCACATAGGGTCTTCATCCTGAGACATCTGTAACATGGGTAGGCAGCAGTAACGACTGTGAAACTCTGCTGTGAACGTCCCTATTTCACCAATGACTCCAGTGTAAAGAGGTAGCTGCCTAGATTCCTTACAGCATCAGAAGCAGGTGAACTCAGCTATTGCAACTGCTCTTCCTTACCACTACAAAATCTCTCTGAAGTTGGTACAGTGGAGGAAGCTCCAAAGAGCTAAGCCAAGGACTCTGTGCCACATTTCAGTTTTTAAAAAGTGGTCATTTCCTCTTTACTAGGCAGATTGCGGAGGATCAGGCACACAGCATTTTCCAAACACTCTACTAATTACACTGGACTGATAATACAAGGATGGGACCATACAACTCAAGAGAACACATAGCCTCACTGAGCATTGTCATGAAAATTGCATATGAACCATCTCTATCTTTTAAAAGACATCTGGAATTAACGGGGGGGGGGGGGGGAATTCCACCAAATTAGCATAATTAAATTATCAAACTCCCAGAAAAAGTCTCCTTAGGTTTCCTTACGTCTAGAGACTCAAGAGTCTACAAGAAAGCAAGTTTTGAAGTTGGAGGTAGCATTATAAAAGAAAGGGAGGGGGGAAGCATCTCTCATATGTAGAATGTTAGAGGGAAAACATTCATATGCACACTAATACTTCTTTATGAAGCCAAATTTAAATGCTGTATGATTATAGAGAAAAACAGCAGCCTATACTGTCTTCCAAAGAAGGCTACTGATCGGTCTGAAATTTTGGTGGTATACACTCCATTCAACAGAGAAGTCAGTGCTGCAGAAGAAGATGCAGCAGAATTCAGTACAAAATGACAGAGGTACTAGCAAAATGTTTAATTGCATTTGCCACCCTAAATGCATCAGTTTAAAACAGTTATCCATGTAACTAACCTTAACTTCACACTGTATGTTCCAGAGAAGTCCTATTACTTCTGGTGAGATGCACAGATGAGTCCTCATTTAAAAAAGGAAAAAAAAAACCCCAAACCAAAAGCAAAAAATGAACACTATTAATAGAGTGTGTTTCAGACTGCAGTTACATTCAGTAACTAACTTCTTCACTTGCCTCAAAGTGCTCTGCTCAGATCATGCCAACAGTCTTGAAAAGAGCTAATTATGGACTATGATGGAGGTAGGTGACAGAGAACAGAAGGATCTTTGCACAGCATTTTATAAAACTAGTGACTCCACGCTTGTTCATGGAACCACTATGACAGATGTCTGGTAATCTCTTAAGTAACAGTATCTTAAGTCTGCCCACACTGTTTTGCTGTTCATAGCTCCATCAGTTTGAAAAACTACCTCAAAATAACCTCTCTAAAACCCTACATGGGGAATATTAATTGAAGATTTCTATCAGATCTTGTCATACTGACTCAGGCTGCTCCCTGTCATCTCACTCTTGGTGATTTTATGTCACAACATAGAGTTCTTCCTGTCTTTTATATTTTACAAACATTTTATTAGTTACTGTAGTATAACTGCAATAAAAAAAATAAACATTAAATGCAAATTAATGAAAGCACTTGACAATACATGCTGCAAGATCTTCAGATCAGGTATATGGGGTTTTTTTACTAAACCTCTGAAGTGCCATGGAACTTCAAATGCTAACTCAGTGAGAATTACATTAAATACACTTCAATGAAAGCAGTCATTTCTACAATTCTCTATGGCCTCTCATGTCCCAGAAGAATTTCACAAAAGCTGTGACATTACTATATGACAAAGTAAGACAACAGAAGCCAGTTGACATGGCTTCAGGAGTCACCCAAAACAAAAATAATTACATTTTAGCATCACAGAAACATAGGATCATTTAGGTTGGAAAAGACCTTTAAGATTATCAAATCCAACCATTAACCTAACACTGCCAAGTCCTGCTAAACCATGTCCCTAAGTGCCAGGTCTACACGTCTTTTAAATACCTCCGGGGATGGTGACTCAATCACTTCCCTGGGCAGCCTGTTCCAATGCTTGATAACCCTTTTGGTGAGGAAACTTTTCCTAATATCCAATCTAAACCTCCCCTGCCACAACTTGAGGCCATTTCCTCTTGTCCTATCGCTTGCTACTCGGGAAAAGAGATCAACACCCACATTGCTACAACCTCCTTTCAGGTAGTTGTAGAGAGTTATAAGGTCTCCCCTCAGCCTCCTTTTCTCCAGGCTAAACAAACCCAGTTCCCTCAGCCACTCCTCATTAAGACTTGTGCTCTAGATCCTTCACCAGCTTCATTGCCCTTCTCTGGACACGTTCCAGCACCTCAGTGTCTTTCCTGTAGTGGGAACCCAAAACTGAACACAGTATTTGAGGTGCAGCCTCACCAGTGCTGAATACAGGGGAATGATCACTCCCCTGCTCCTGCTGGCCACGCTATTTCTGATGCAGGCCAGGATGCCGTTGGCCTTCTTGGCCACGTGGGCACACTGCTGGCTCATATTCAGCCGGCTGTCAACCAGCACCCCCAGGTCCTTTTCTGCCAGGCAGCTTTCCAGCCACTCTTCCCCAAGTCTGAAGTGTTGCATGGGGCTGTTGTGACCTGAGTGCAAGACCCAGCCCTTAGCCTTGTTGAATCTCATACAGTTGGCCTCAGCCCATCAATCCACCCTGTCATTTCTATAAGGAGCTCCATACATCTGCTTGATACTTCCAAGCCAACAACAACAGTGAACGAGATTTGGCTGTTCCCATTGTGAATAAACACTGTTCCAAATATCTGTCATCCACAAGTTCCTCCAACAGATATTCTGCATTTTTTCTTTTGGATTATAAAAACATTAATTATTCTATTAAAATATTAAGAGCCTAATGTTACTGGGTAGTTCACCACTATAAGCACCTTCATAGCAGGGGTCCTTGGTTTTGGGCCATCTTCACTACCTATCTGCAAGTTCAAATCCATTAACAGGGGCTATACTGTTATGAGCCTCTGTAATGACTCACTTAAAATTCATTTACTAATTCTCTCCTTATTATAGGAGGATATTTTCAGAGTTCTTAGAAACAAGATGCATTTGGGATATACATTCAAAGACCAATTTTATGTCTTGTATCTCCACACAGAATACAGCATGAAACAAAATGATCAGGTTTGAAATTTTTAAAAAAAGAAACTGAAACTGTATTAGGCAAAAGTGTTTTGAACAAATATTCTTACAAGCAACACTTTTCACAACACTTTAAGGAATGTCATAACAAGACAGGATTTGGGGAAAGTCAATGATTCTTAGAGAAAATGACAACACATTAATTGTAAAAATGTAGTGTTTTATGTCTGCCAGTTACCTGTTTCAGAATATTAGAGATTTCTTAATCACTTACTATATCTAATGACCTGTAGTTCATGGGACTAATTCTCTAAAAGACATCATTGTCAACATGTCAAGGCTTATTACTCCTTCATTTGTCAGTCCTCTCAACAGTCCTCCTTCCCACGATTCTGTTTTAGAAGCAAAGGAAAATGTGTCTTCTGCATTACGTGTGAGAAATGATTATGCAAGAATAGGTAAAACACGTATGTCTCAAAGAGGCTATCCATCTGAGGTATAAAACCAAGAATTTGAAATGTTTTTTACATTTATCATTTCACAATCCTTTTTACAAGACTAAATATGTGATGCCTTAATATCACGTCCAAGCTCCAGGTTTTGTTAATTACATCCTACCTACCTAAATGCCCCCTGTAGTTTCAATTAGACATGGTATTCTTCTTCACTTCCTGTCTTGATTATTGTGCACTGTTGCTAAGCGCTAGTTAACAGTTGCCACATTCACCCAAAGTTGGCTGCACTTCAGTGGTCATTCAAAGAATTAAATACAAAACATATGGTATAGAACCATATAATGCATAATAGCACTTTTAAAAACTACTCTAAAATGCTCTAATATGAAAGATACTACAAAAGGTTACACTGCTCAAAGTAAAATCCTTACAGTTCTATGCCCACTTGAAATTTCCTAGGAACACTGAAAATTATAGAGAAATGCATTCAAACTTTCTCTTTTTTTTTAGCTATCATTAATAAGATTTCCTAGAGTATATTTTACAGTACAGACATTTTTCCAGATTTCCCTTAAAAAATAGTTTCATTCCCTATATTCCATAGCAACTAATTAGAGTTTCCTAAATTACACTACAAAGTTTTTTTCTTCCTTGTATCTGCAAAATACTTTGAACATGACTTGTTGAACCACCAAATATCAATGCCAATAGTTATGTGTTTAAGACGACCTTGGACCAAACATACTTTTTTGCATTCTAGACAAACTTTTCACATAGTCAGATCACCCCTCCTTTCATCTGTGACGTCCTCATGACATCTTAATAAACTTCACATATTTTAATTATCCCAATAAAAGCTCAGTAATCAGGCTGCCTATCCTCAGCTTAAAAACTGCCTTACCAAATAATCATCACTATTTCTGATTCTTACATTATCTACAACCAAACCCAACTAACAAAAATTCCTGGTATGTACATGTTAGTTTTTATAACTAAATTCCTTTTCTGTTAAAAACCTTAGCCAAAAATTTGTTTTGCACAAACACTACCAATAGTAAACAAAAACATACACTGTATTTGTTATCCTATTAACAGATGTGTAGCTAAACCTTCAGGGTTTGGCACCCAACTCTTTAAAGAGGTAGGCACATATTGAACATTATTCATTGACTTTCTGGAGCATTTTGTTGGAAATACTTGAGAATACATGAGAAAAAGTATGCATGTGTTCAAAATCCACAAGTGTTAAAACAAGGAATAAATAAACATTTCTCAACAGCTCTGAGAATCCTCACAAAATGCTTATTCCCTTGCAAAGGAATTTAAAGGTATTTTAAAAAATTAATCCACCAGCTCCATAAGTGCTTTTGTCCTACTCACAAATAAATTCTTCAGGAAAAGGTTTAATATTTTCAAAGAAATTTCTTTTAATCCCAATGGTGCATATGTATTAAGCTTTTCAATCAACAGAAGACCCACCCTTCTTTTTTTTTAGAGGGGATATTCCTTAATAAAAACCAAACTTGAGAGTTCATTACAGTATTTAGAAGTGCAGAAAGCTTTAGCTGTCCTTTCAGAGGTCACATACACAACTATATTCACAACTAAAATATGTACCTACTCACTGCACTCTCAGCTCTAAACAACAGTAATAATTGTAAAAAAAAATAGTTATTCCTAGACAGAAAATAAGACAGCACTTTCTTCTTCAGCAGCCTTTTATTTCAATGTTTTAAAAAGCTCTTTGTAACAAGATATCAATAAAGTATGAAAAATGTGAAATATTATTTCAATAATACTTAAAATATAGCTCAGTGGAAAAGTCGTAAGAGTCACTAATTCAAAGCCAAAAGGAATTCTGTAAAAAAGGTCAGGGTATTTAAAGCAAACATACTAACAAGCAGTAGGCATGGGAAATATTTTTCCACCAGGTAACTTAAAATTCTCCTGTGCTTTAAACCCATCTGACCATTGGTAATTCTTAAATTTCAGAATGCAGGTAAGTATTTGCAGGCTTGGGGCCTAAACAAACAGTAACCCTTGGCCCACCCTCTGGGTTGGCCGAAATCCTACGGTTTAAACAAAGTTTTCACCTTTCAGAGATTTCAGGAGAGCAAGGGGAAGCGCTGGGGAGGGAAGGGCCGAACCCCGGCGGTACCTAACCGCTGCCGAGGGCGGCGGGGCGACCCTGCCTTGGAGAGCCGGCGCTAGATCCATCGCAGCCGGATTTTCCCCCCTCTACCTTTACTTCACAAGAGCACAGAAGACCTGTCGATCGGCCGCCACCACGGTGAAAGAATCACCGAAGGGCCGACTGCGACGGGGCCCGCGACGGCAGCCCGCCCTCGGTGCCCGCCAGCACGACCGTTACTGCCCGTTGGGCTGCCGCGCCTCCAGCGGCCACCGCCGCCCCTCCGCAACAGGGACAGGGGCCACCCGCGCCCCGCCCCGGGAAGGATAGCCGGCGCCCCGTTCTCCCCTCCTCAAAACCAGAAAACTAGCCGACATATGTTCAGAAATGCCCTCCCAACAACACCTCCCCCCCCGCCCCCGGCTGCCCACCGCCGGCGCTCCCCAACCCCGCCCCCCGCCTCAGGCGAAGCCTCCGCCGGGCGCGGAGGGCGAGGCAGCCGAGCCCCCTGCCGGCGGCCGCCCGCATGGCAGCGCCAGGCGGCAGAGCTCGCCGCCCGCCCGCCCGCTCGCTCGCTCTCCAACAGAACCACCTGCACCCCCCCGCGACCACCTCCTCCCCGCTCCTCGGGGCTTTGCTGCTTGCCGCCCGCCCGCCCGCCCACATGGGCTGCTTTGCTCCCGCAGCCGCCCGGCCAGGGCTTTCCCACCCGCCCCTTGCCCCGTCGGCGCGGGGTCATTCCCCCCCCCCGGTCCGAAAGGACGGTAACAAAGGCCTGGAACCCACCCGGGGGAGGGCACCGGCAGCCCGCCAGTGACAACGGCCGCAGCCAGCCGCGGCGCTGGCAGCCCGCGGCACGCCGTCGCCCCCGGTGCTGCGCTCCGCGAGGGGACTGACACCGAGCGCGACCCAGCGAGAGGGGCGCCGCTGCCGCCCCGACCCGCTACCTTTGTGCCCTCCCCAGAAACCGGCGAGAAAGCGAAGTAAAGCCCAGCGCCCCCCGCCGCTCCCTTACCTTGCTGGGCAGAGAGAGAAGAAGTTGAAGCGCTCTCCTTCCACCCCTCCCTCAATTTATTTTTTTTTAATGTAATTTAATTTTTTCAATTTCCCCCCTCCCTCCCCTCACACCGAGCAACTGCGCTTGGCAGTCCCGTACGGTGCCACCGTCTCCCTCCGGGTCTCGGTCTCTCCCTCCGCCGGGAGGAGAGGAGGGGAGGGGAGGGGAGGGGAGGGGAGGGGAGGGGAGGGGAGGGGAGGAGAATGGGGCGGACCCACAGGTGCCGCCCCTCCTGCTCTGACAGCGGGGAGGGAGAGGGGTCGGGGGGGGCGGGCGAGGGGAGCGGGCGGTGGCCGCGGCGGTGCCGCGCTCAGGTGAGGGGGTGTCCACCGGGCGACAGAACGGCGGGGCTGGGAAGGGAGGTGGCCGCGTCGTGGCGGGGACTGAGGTGATGGGTCGGGAACGGGCGCTGGGCTGGACACGGGTTAGTGGAGGAGGCAGGCGGAGGACAGGGAGATCTGGGACGTGGCGGCCGAGGCTCGGGTGAGGAGAGAGCAAGCTGGGGTGCTTCCAGTCTGGGAGTGAAGGGACGAGGTCCTGCACGGAGGGGAGCCAAGGAGGCAGCTGGGAAGCGTCAAAACCCTGTCAGAAATCCGGTGTGGCTCGGCGGCCAGGGGAGGCACTGGGATCGCCTCCTGCACTGACCTTAAGAGGCGGCCCTGCGGTGCGGGCCGGTCGGGGCTCTGGGCAGTTTGAAGTTGGAGTCTTGTTTCAGGGTTCGCTAGCAATGGAGCTAGTGCAAGAGCAGTGAAGTAGAAGCTGAAGGAGTTTACTGTGCTAGGAGGACGCCAGAAATGGACTCGAGAAGGGTGCTGTACACATACTTGTGTCAGAGATTAAACTGAACAGAGCGCAAGGCAAGGTGGGTAGAGATGAGGGAGATGAGGGGATCTGAGTGTGTTGGAGGGGATGGAAACAGAACGATCTGGAACATCTAAAGCTGTAAATGGAGCCCGAGTCTGTGTGGGGAAGCAGCAGGTTTGGATTCTTAGTGTGTGTAAAGACGAAGGTCGGACTTAGCAGGAGCGTGGGAAGGAGACTAGAAATACAGCAGGGTGCTCTGAGGGTGAATATCCATTGAACTGGGGAAAAATTATTTTGCATTTTCTTCCTTTGCCCTTTGATTGATTAAGGTACCATACTAACCATCTCCTCTCTTTTTCACTTTTCTCTTTTCAAAAGGCATATTTCTTAAGAGCTTTTCAGAAAGCCCTTTTCTTCTCTTGAGACTATAGGGCTCAATCTTATGCAGTGTCCTATCTTTCTGCCTCAACAGCTGAGAAAAAAGTGATAGCGACAAAAAAAAGTGGTAGTGTTGTTTGTTTTCTTTGACAGGAACCTGCTGCAGTGTGACATTGAGAAAAAGATGTCCAGTACTTTTCTCACATCCTTTTCTTTTGCATTTGCTGGCTAAAATATTAAGTTCCAGCATCCTAGTGAGTGTTCTCGTTACCACGGATAATGAGACTTTCCATCAAAAAGTGGCAGGAAAAAACCTGTCCCTACCTCTTGGAGAAAGTAGAGATGGCACAGCAGTGGTGTGGCACTGCAGTACTGCTGCTCAGTCCAGAAATGAGAAACGGAGGTCTGTCTAATAGATAACGTAGATGGTTTTGAACATTCAACAAAGTTAGCCTTTTTCTGCATTAATCACACTCCTGTTAGGCACTAAGGAAGTTTTCACTATTAGGTTCTGTTTTGGTTTACTTTAATTGAAGCAATGATTTTTTATGACATGCTGATTGGCACTTCATTTCATTGAATGGGATGCAGAAGTGTAGTAATGACTGTACATATCTGTGTAGATAAGTTAGAGACCAAAGGTTGGGGTGCATCGTTACGCAGTCTTCACAGCGAACCTGCCAGGAAAGAATATTCAAGCCATCTCAGATTATGCAACACATATATACATCACTGCCTTTTATGCATCCATATGAATTTATGTTTCTGGATACACACTTTTTCCCCACCAACTTCTTTGGTAGGAAATACCAAAGGAAGTAGGTTTCCTACCAACTTCTTTGGTGCTTCTTTGTAGTACTTTGGTACTTCTCAACTTTCCAACTTTCTTACATACATTCTCGTGTCACAGTTGTTTTCAAAAACAAGGTACCTCCCAAATAAAGCTTTGCAACTAGTTTGTTTGTTGACTACTTTGATTGGGAGATTATGTAATGTTTATGCAAATAGCTAAATCAGTTGGCTTTGACAGGACTATTCACATGCTTGAAGTGCTTAGAGTTGGGCTTCAGCTGTGGATTACCTGAACATATGCTACCTCCATTAGCCTAACTATCTTGGTATCTATGTATTTATAAAGTTGCTAATAATATCACCCTTAACAATAGATAGCTAAAAATTTAGCTGAAAGCAGAATTGAAGACACATTGCCTAGTCAGATCAGGCTTTAGGATCAAGTCCTAAAGCTTTGCCACCTTGCCTATTCTAAGTTGTACACTTAATTTTTCTGGAAGCTTTGAAGTAGATAGCTGCAAAAGAGTTTAGGCTGCCCTTCTAATATGTCCACTTGTATGCTGTATAGGTCAACTGTGCTGTTGATACTCTGCAAAATATAATGGAATTAAGCAATATCAGTGTCAGACCGTTGAGATACTGTTGCTATGTGACCCTGGACAGATTTAGACAGTGACTTTATTATTACCATTAAAACTTCATGAGAGATTTAAAAGCATATCAAGGCTCCTGTAGAATACCTGCTATAGCATATTATCATTCTGACCTAGTTTACTTAATTATGTCTAAATTGATCCCAGTAATTGCAGTCTAGATTTCCCTTGACATTTCAAACTGTTTAATTTTACTTAGAGGTATCTCCTGAATGAGTGAGAATTATTCTGGTAGCTTTAATGTAGTAACCCTTTTCTTATTTGGACTTATTTTTGTTTTGCTTTTTTGAAAAGGAAAAAACATTCATTGTATGTTTTCTTCTAACTTTCTATTTTGACTATCAACATTTACAGCTTGTAGGGTGGTTTCATCTTTACCATCTGTGGGCCATATTGCACATCAGATGGCAGGATAAAATCTGTAACAGGAACGTTTGGGGACATAAAAGTCTTTCAGGGTTTGAAGCCATGATATTCACAACACAAATGTGTGGAGCCACTCATGTATCTGCAACAGAAGACACAGAATGCCAAAGCAGCTGCTGGAGTGAAATAAAGGAGAGACCACACAGTTTGGGGAACATGCAGGCATCGAGAACAAAAGAACGTTTGAGGGAACAAGAAAGTGCAACTTCAAGCAGTGAGAAATTGGAGTCAATCATTAGGAATTATTGACAGCAGACATGCAGTCACACAGCAATTAGAGGCTCGCTTTGGGAACCAATGTCAATTAATACTGAGGTAAAGAGGCAGCATCAAAAAAACACCTGGTTTGGTAAGCAGCATTTTCTGATCCCTGACCAGGCAACATAGAAGAAGATTGTCATTCATGGGTTGGCTTTTGGCCATTTTCTTATTCACAAGGCAAGATACCATCACCTATATTTTCTGTTATAAAGGACTGTGTAAGAACATAATGTAACACTACAGTTTGTGCAAAGATTGATGGGCCCCTAGTGGAACTACAGAGGTTGATAGGTATCCTTCAGGCCTGACCATTCATGATGGATTGCATTTCCCCCTGCCCTTAAGTATCTCTTCACTTTCTTCATATTTTCTGGTTTTGAGAGCAATAGGAATAAGATCCTTTGGGATATAGTGTTCTAAATACTGTGGATAGTAGGAATTGACAGTTCCCCCCCTTCCTAGCCATGAGGGCAAACTTCTCAACAGATTTCAACCTTTTTTTTTTTCCTAAAAGTGAAGGTCATCAGTTCACCTTAGATCTTTCTCTGAACTAGAGCTTGTATTTATATTTGCCATGCCTCTTACATTTAAATATTCACTGATAACATGATATATTAGATTTTAGGTCAGAAATTAGATTTCAAAAACCTCTCTGCTTTAATTTCTTGTTATTCATGAACTATCAATTTCATACATAATAAAACCAGTAATTTCTATCCTAGAAAGATTAGTATGAATGTTTTATTTGATCCAACCTACCAAACCTTTGATATTAATTTAAACTTTGCCTGAATGAACTGTCTGAATTCCACAGACCTCGTCTTGTCATTGTTAAAAACTGATTGCAAACTTTGCTTTGACTTCCTTTGTTGGAGCTAAAGCAAATTGCACCATCCTGAAGGTAATTCTGGTATGAGCTTTCCAAATAACTTTCATCTTTCTGCATGAATCACCAATGGTCTTTTATGATTCTTTATACCTTTATCCCTTTATTATTGTGATGTGAATTATTCTTTCCATGGTTGTAATATTGTAAAGTTGTATTGGGTCTATTTAATATTGAGGCATCTATGAAATGAGTACTATCCAAATACTTAAGAGCTATTCCCTGAAAAAAGTTTATTCTAAATGAGTGAAACAGGTAGATAGGATGAAACAGGAAGCAGTGCTGGAGATGGGGAGCTGAAATATGTAAAATTAAATGTTTGTAATGCAGACACTCTGAGGGCAGAGCTAGGAACTGAATTCAGATCTCCTGATGCTCAGACACTGCTGTAATTCCAATGTCATCATATCTAAGCTTTATTAGCTCTGTTCTTTTACTGAAATGTTCTATAAATACATATTTTGGCATCAGTATTTTTAGCATGAATATTTAGCACACCTCCTACAAGAAAAGTTGATAGTGCACAGTAAGATGAAAGAGACAGACTGTTTCTTACAACCAGTAAAAACATACTTGTTTTATCTTTCCATTACTCACTCCATAGAAATTAAGCAACTAATCAGCAGGCTTTCCTGCAGTACCACATAGTCAGTGGCACACATATGCTTTCTATTCCCTCTTGATTTTGATTGGATTTTGCAGAATGACCGCTGTTACAAGATAATCATTTCACAAAAAGAAACAGATGGTTGTATAAAAGTCATGGAGCTATTCACTAGAATCTCAATCACCCTGACTGTAGAAACTATAGCCAGATTCTCAATTTTTTTTTCAGCTTTATGTAAAATACTTGGTATTGCAATGTCAGCTCTTGTTTACAGGTTGGCAACTGTACTCCATCTATTATGCAAGACACAGTAGGATGTCATTTCCTTTGCTAAGCATGCCCTTAACAGCCTGTATGCCAGCAAAAGGGAAAACGCATTACCCTGCCTAAACCAAAGGTATTCTTTGATCAGGAAGAACTTTTGGCACTTGTATAACTGTGCTGCATGACAATATCTGTAACAGTGTTTCTCTTTATAATTTTGTAAATAAATTATGAAATTCAAATTTGTTTCAGCTAAGGCAGTGCAAAAGGACTACCCCTTTTTAGTACTATCAGAGCTAGTGTAAAAAAGTAAGTTCTGTGTTAAGGAAAACTCTGTAAGCTAGCCTTTTTGGGTCACAGCTGAGCCTCTACATAGTTTTTATTGGGTTTTTTCCTTGTATAAATTTTTATTTCAGAATTCATTTTCAGAATTCACTAATCTTTCAGTGGAATCCTTTTTAGTAACTAATCTGTGCATTACTTTAGACTGTGGCTGATTGAAATGAATCATACAGTGTGAATTCTGGTTTTATGATTGAGCCTGGTTTTTACACACCATGGATTTAGCACAATCCATTTTGATCTCTTTCAGTGGGAAAATTTTTTACTATACAACAAGATGTTATCAATACTCCATCATTTTTAAAAGGAAAATTAAAAACATGGTAACTGATTGCCTGAAATGTTTCAAGAAGAGTTTTCCGATTGTAGTTGGATTTGTTCACTTTAACTAGATTATAAAGAATTTTCATGTATCTTTGAAAGCATGGGTAGGACACTGACGAGATCTGTAGATCTGAGGACTTTTTCATCCCCCAGGGATATCCAGATATAGGTTAGGCTTTTGTTCATCAGGAGATACTATAAAAAAAAAGAATTTTGCTATGTCTACTTAAATAATTGTATGTAATAAAAAGGAATACTACCTTCTGTTTAAATGTTTTCAAAGTGCAAGACCATATAAAAAACAACCTCAACAAAATGGAAAAGTATACATAGTACTGACTATTCTATAAAATACTCAGCTATATTCTGGCTCTTTCACCATCCCAGAGACACCACTGAAACTTAGATCCATTATGCCTAAATGGCATGTCTCCATTGGCAAACACAGAATCTAATCAAACTATTTTATAGCCTAGAGTGAAATAATCCTTTTAAATAGGGCTTACTTACAGAGGAGGTAGTCTTGCCTAACTTTAAGCTGTCTAAAACTTGAGCTCTAATCTTTTTTTACAGACAGTAAAAGTAACTTGGCACCTCCAGCAGGTAGTTTCATCCCATTCTTAAATGAACGCTTTCAAAAGGCAACCCCTCTCCCCTCGTTCTCCTCATTGACTTTTCAAGGAGCTTAGAGACCTAGATTAGACTGCACACCTATACACCACCAATACTAGGTGAATGCAGTCCCTCTCCTTGTGATCACCTGGTCACTTACCACAGGCATATAAAAAAATTCCCCCAGTTGTTCCCCATTGGACACGTGCAACAGAACCACTCTCAGGCATTGTAAGTCCCCTGGTTTGTTAGTCATACACAGGAAAAGGACAAGTGGCAGTTTCATATAAGCAATTAAATGTAGAGCTGACAAAGGTGGGTTTTTTTCATGGCACTGACATGGTTTGATGAGTGAAGCTCAATGGTAAAAGTTTTTTAAATTCCAAATTTGCTATGTTTTCTGTAGCTACTATCAGTAAGAGCAGTGAATCTCATCAAAGCCAATAGTCAGTGCTGGCTGATGTTTGTTGGGTTATTTATTCTGAACCCAGCTGGGGAATGGCAGTGAGTACACTTGCTACTTTATTTTTGCTGCCTTTTTATTAAATAGTTATTTGCTCTTCATAAGAGGTACTGCTCCTGAACTAACAAGAATGTTAACGATAGCATAGAAAATGGCCCTGAATCCAAACTGGGGTCAAGCCATGGAAATTGGGCATTTTAAAGGTGAAAAACAGACATCTCACAATTACAGCACCCATGGCCTTAATGTAACATTTGTAGTGCAAGGCATTTTTAGTGTTTTAAAAAATACTTTACATTTTTCACTACCTAGAATCTATGGAGGTTTATCTGTCTAGGGTATCAAACTTTCATCTTGGTTTGTGACTTCGTTTTGTTTCTGTCAGAAAGTTATAGATGTGTTTGAGATTTTTGGGTTTTTACAAATGGAAAATACTTTTGAGGTGAGGTGGATAAGACTGCACACGCCCTAACCATTCTTGGTTTTGTCGCTGTTCCCTTTACACAGACAAAATTCCTACTTATAGCAGCTTAGGGTAAATTCCCCAGGCTTGTGTAGCTGCCAGAACTAACAGTCACTCCCGTCCCAGTTTTCCTACCAGGTCCACTCACATCACAGTAGACCAGACTTTATCGTAATGAAAAGCTTAGCTGCTAAGTGAAGTTAGTCCAGCGTTCACTTATCTTAACAGGCTCAAGTGCTGTCAACAGCAGATCTCTTAATCTTGTGGAGGCAGATCTCTGAGCCTACAGAACTATCTACTCCCATATTTATAAATTCCCCATCTTCTCCAAAAGAATTTACAGAGGTATGTGAATGCAGAGATAGCTTGGCTCAGTTCTCTTGGAACACAGAAAGAAAAGCAGGTGTGTGCTGTGGGGTGTGACCTGCCAGCTGGCTTTTCCACAGTGAAGGTTTCCCACAGAGCTTCAGAAACATATCTAATAGCCACCACGCCTCTCTTGGGCAGCTTCTAGGGTCTTGGCATTGGGCTGTCTTAACCTGCACTCCACAGGTGTGCAGACACAGAATATTTTAGCCACTCATCTCCCAGCTGTTTCTCTTATTTCTCAAAAAAAAAAAAGAAAAAAACAACAAACCCCAACAAGTTAAATGCTGCAGTATCTATATGCCTACAAACCTCATTGCAAAAATAAATTTGTATCTGAGTTATAATGTATTAATTACAAATACTTTTTCTAACTACCCGTCTTTTTCTTTCTCTGTGTGTAACTCTCCTAGGAGATTAATTTAGGTTAATGTCTCATAAAGCTACTGGTTTTAATACTGAGTTACATTCATCTGGGCATCAGGGAAGTCAGTTGTTTTGTCAAGATTAGTATCATTTTCTGTCTTTGACTATATTACCATCTCTCAAGCACATGATCCTACCAAATGCACAGTGACTTATGTTTACTAACAACTTGCTGTACAACCTTTCCATGTCTGCAGAGCTTCTGGTGGCATCAGTGAAAGGGAATCAGTGGAGCGTCCCTACTTGAATTTTGAAAGCAATCTGGGCTGGGATTTGTACTTGGCTTGGTCAGCAGGGAAGGCTGCTGCACTAGCCCTCTGCATCGCTTTGCCTTGGAACCTGCAACAGCCAATATATAGCCCTCAGTCCCAGCTCGGACAGGGTTGGATCCTCATGAGCAACATGAGGATTCAGGTCATGTTTTATTTATATATTGGGGGGCTTTGTACAGGTTTCTTGGTACCTCCTGCCAGTTAAACAGACAAGATTGTGATTGCTGTCAGGAGGGAAGGAAACCTACCTGCTTGCACTGCTGGTTAGAAACAGTTCCAAAACCAGCTGCTGTCCAGTCAGCCAAAAAGAGGAAGAAAATCCCAAGGGCTACAAAAACTGTAGTCATTAATGCTGTGGGTTATTTTTAACATAAAAATAGTTAATCTCTATTCATTTCCGTTATTATGTGTTTATTGTATAGAATGGCCCATGTCCCAGCAGCTCCAGAGAATGGGTAGGTCCAGGTTATGCAAAACAAATCCCTCTGGGTTTTCTAGTTTGTTTACAAGAGTTTTTGTTCATCTGAAGTAACAAAAAGCCAGCTAATTCTCTTACTACTTTCACTCATGACACTTACCAATCAATGAACTTGTGTCCTGGTTTCAGCTGGGATAGAGTTAATTGTCTTCCCAGTAGCTGGTACAGTGCTATGTTTTGAGTTCAGTATGAGAAGAATGTTGATAACACTGATGTTTTCAGTTGTTGCCCAGTAGTGTTTAGACTATAGTCAAAGATTTTTCAGCTTCTCATGCCCAGCCAGGGCACAAGAAGTTGGCACAGGACACAACCAGGGCACCTGACCCAAACCGGCCAACGGTGTATTCCATACCATGGGACGTCCCATCTAGTTTAGGAACTGGGGAGTGGGGGCGGGGGAATTGCCTCTTGGGGACTAGCTGGGTGTCTGTCGGTGAGCAATTGCCCTGTGCATCGTTTGTACATTCCAATCCTTTTATTACTACTGTTGTCATTTTATTAGTGTTATCATTATCATTATTAGTTTCTTCTTTTCTGTTCTATTAAACCGTTCTTATCTCAACCCATGAGTTTTACTTCTTTTTCCAGATTTTCTCCCCCATCCCACTGGATGGGGGGGAGTGAGTGAGCGGCTGCGTGGTGCTTAGTTGCTGGCTGGGGTTAAACCACAACAGCTTGACATAAAATATTAGACCACATAAAGTGGACTTCTGCTTCCAGAGCAGTAGTGTTTTCAGATCAGTAATCCTACGCGTATGGTATCTCTGCCCTCCTTTGCTTTCTTTTTTTTTTTTTTTTTTTTGTTTTTCTTTCCCTTAGCCCTTGAGGAAGGATTTTCCTTATAGGTAAATTCAGTTTTATGTAACATTTTGTAGTTGAAACTCAGAAGATTCCTCTTGGGTTTTGGCATCCCAAAATTAAAATAAG
Organism: Buteo buteo; assembly: GCF_964188355.1. NCBI lineage: Eukaryota > Metazoa > Chordata > Aves > Accipitriformes > Accipitridae > Buteo > Buteo buteo. The sequence continues at coordinate 26,445,005 of NC_134173.1, read as the reverse complement.
GCTGTCGTGGTTTAAGCCCAGCCAGCAACTAAGCACCTCGCAGCTGCTCGCTCACTCCCCACACCCCCCACTGGGATGGGGAGGACAAGTGGGGAAAAAAGTAAAACTTGTGGGTTGAGATAAGAATGATTTAATAACTAAAGTAAAATTAAATTTAACACTAACAATAATAATAAAAAAACATAGTAGTAATAATAATTGTCATGAAAAGGAATATAATAAAATAAAAATAAAATAAAAAAAACCCAAACCAAACCCCCAAACAACAAGAAAAGACAAGTGATGCACAATGCAATTGCTCACCACCCACTGACTGATGCCCGAGCAGTGATCTGTCCCTCCCAGCCAACTCCCCCCAGTTTATATACTGAGCATGATGTTCTATGGCGTGGCATATCCCTTTGGCTAGTTGGGGTCAGCTGTCCTCGCCATGCTCCCTCCCAGCTTCTTGTAACACCTGCTTGCTGGTAGAGCATGGGAAACTGAAAAATCCTTGACTTAGGATAAGCGCTACTTAGCAACAACTAAACTGTATGTTATCAACATTTTTCTCACACTAAATCCAAAATACACTGTACCAGCTACTAGGAAGAAAATTAACTCTATGCCAGCCAAAACCAGGACAAAGGCATACTGCTGTCTGGCTCAGCAGTAACCTCTTCAATAGACCACCTGAGAGTAACACTGTTTCTAAGGTACCAAATGAGCTCTGTGTTGTCTTACAGATGGTGGATCCAGCTGTGGTGGGAACTTTTAGTGCTTGCCAGACATCTATACTCTTTGGTGCTTGGGTCCTGTCTACATCTGCTGTGATCATCAGCACCAGGAACTTGAGCATTATGCAAAAGTAATCTTGAAAATCACAAGGCTTTGAACTTTTCAATTCCAAATGAAGTTGAGGGTAGGAGGAAAATCATATCACTTGTGAGTAGAAGACCTGAGGGAGTCCAGTGCTATCAGCAAGTCAGAGTTGAAAGCAGACAGATATTAGGAACAGTTTATAAAATCCTTCAAGAGATGCAACTAGAGAGGGAATCAGAAATTACTAAAACTGGCATGAGAAGGGGGACGTGAAATGGAGACAGGTAAACACAATGATCATTAAAGTACTGGTCGAAACAGAGTCTACTTTGACTTCATCAAACACTTTGGTCAATTACCTGGTCATTTAACTGCCCGCTGACTGGAAGAACAATGTTGCTACTCAAATCTTATCTGGTTTCGCTGGAGACAAGTTGCTGAGCAACCAGTTAGACCAAAAGCATGCTGAAGAATGTAAATGCCACCTCCCTGCAAAGAAGTTTGTCCTTCATCACATCACCATCAAGCATGCTGCCTTCTCCTGTAAACACCAGTTGACACTTGCCTATCAGGGAACAAGAAGGGAAATTCCACCATGACATTAGGAAAAAAAAGCCTTTCAAGCACTGGTTGCCCAGAGGGACTGAGGAATCTCCAACCTTGGGCATATTTACAACTTGACTGGAAAAGACCCTGAGCAGCATGTGCTAACTCAGCCCCGTTCTAACCAGGGGGGTGGAGCAGGTGCTCTGCAGGGGTCCCCTTTTTATCATCAGTAAGCAACTGCGTACCAGCTCAGTACAAAATAATGGACATTTTTACATCCTTTTAACTTCCCGGTAGCAGAGGCTGTGCTGCTGTAGCTAACATGAAAGAAATAATGCAGTGGTGAGGTGTTAAGATGCAGGTAGCTTGCATACACATAAACCCGCATGCAGGGACACATGCAAGTGTTGATGTTAGCTGCTCTGCGGGAAAGCAGTCCAACAGCAAAATATGAGGGCACAGGGAGGGGTGCCTGAGGTTGAAGAAACTCCTGGAAAAAGCACAAATTCTTGTTCTTGCCAGATTTTGTTGCCAAGATGCTTGAATTGAGCCCCTGTAGCAAACTGAGCGAGAGCTCTAAATTAATGGAAGGTAATATAACCAGCATTGAGAGCTGGTTGCACAACTTGGTTACATACTAAACCCTTTCTTTCTGCACCTCCTTTCCAAGAAGTGCCAGAGGGATGAAATACGTTCTCTCTCCTGAATGGGGGAAACTCTATCAAGTCATTTAGTCTGGTATTTTCAGAAGTCCAGTAAAAGAAATGGTCTTGCATTTATCCTCAGAAATGTATAAGGTTTTTCTGTTTAAGATAACTATGCTAGGGGACATAATTTTGTCCCCAGTCACAGGGGAGAAGCATGCAAACCTTGACCTCAAAGTTACTTACTTCCACCTATGAGAAAAATTCAGCTATATTGAATGGTTTCAGTTCCAGGAAAGTAATACCTGATAACTATCAGAAATCAATCTTTCAGATATAAAAAGCTCTGCTTTCACAAATTTTGTTATTCTGGTCGCTATGTTACACCATTTTCTTGCCTATAAGTGAAGTGCCTGGAGCATTAGAGGCTCCTTCTCATGTGCTCTGGGTCTAACACAGCAAAATGACACTGATCTCTCCCCCCACTAATCCTCCCTGACCTGAGCCTGGGAGAACTAGACCTAGCATTTCAGCATAATGGCAGGATTAGTGCCAAATCCACAAATACTGTAACTTCATTAGCCCAACTCAAGACTCCCCTGCCTGTATGCCTAAAGATTACATTACCCCTTTTTTAGGACCGCTTTTGGTGAGAGTTTCTGTTCAGCTCCTATGCCCCCCTTTTCTGACTCTTTTCCAGAGCCACTGCTTCAAAGTATAGTTTCCAATCTTACTACTGTGGCCTTCATTCTCTCTTCTTAGATATGTAGCTTCATGTTTACCTGTAATAAAGTAACATATTATATGCCTGCTTTCTGTTTACCACGTGATTTCATCAGTGACCTATTTTTGTTTCTGTTCCTCTGGTCTGTTGCAATACAATGAGTTTATGTTTTCTTCTGTATCACAGATGAAAATGGAAAACAGCCAGGAGACAATCCAGGTGGAGCTCCAGTAGTCAACACCCCTGAACAATGAATGATTATGAACAATGAAACAATGATGAGTGATTGTTTGGCATTGAGACTAACAATTGAGTTAACCACTGGATTTTGAACTATCTGGTATATTAATTTGCTATAACCTGTGGATCAAAGAACTGTGCAAAACTAAAGCCTCATGCTTTATAGTAGTTTTATATGAAAATACCTGTCTTTATGAATTAAGTTCTTACTCTTCTGAAAAAAGTACTAGATTATGTATATATAATATATATATACTTTCTGTAAATCCATGTCAGTTGGCATAAATAACGTACTTCCTTTTATTTTGGTGTTTATTAACACAGTCATTTTGGGCAGCACGCATTTGAGGCTATGGACTTTCTCCAGGCCCACAGCCAGAAGAATCCAGGCACTGTCAGGCTGTAGGCCAGATGGAAGGTCACAGCCCGAATCGCCGGGGTTGTTCTGTATACCTTTCAAAATACTATTCCAACAGGAACCTCTTTCCCACCCCCTGGAGATCCCCTGGACCTCCAGTTCTTCTGAAAGTGAGTCTTAGTGACGCAAAGCACTCTTCCGTCAGCTCTTAGAAAGTTCTGGGATGCTAACAACACACATTTTCTGACGTGAAGATGTCTGGTATCAGTGGCTCTTGTTCAGAGCCTTCTGAGGCACCCACGGTTTCCGCCGCAGCAGTGACGCCACTTGCTTTTTTCCCCAAATGCAGTTATCGTCCGTATTTCTGCCGCTCTTCATCTCTGCAGCCTCCTCGCGCGTCTGTGGCTCTGCAGGACAGCGGCCTTCTCCTGGCTGCCCACAAGCCAGCCCCTCCCTGTCCTTCTCTCCTTTCCGCAGAAATCGTTGCTCGCCCTCCACAGAGAGTTTCCCACCCGCTCAGCACGGCCCTGCTGGGGCGCGCAGCACCTCCAACTGCTCCTGCTCCTGCTCCGCCCCAAGGGGAGGCCCTGGGGAGCCGGGGGGGATCCCTCGGCGCTGCCTGCCGCCCCCTGCGAGCCCGGCGGCAGCCCCGCTGCCTGGGGTCGCCGGGGATTCACTTCCGCATGCGAGCAGCGCCAAGGACGTCGTCCTCCCACGAAACCTCTCCTCTGCGCCTAAAAACGTGATTAATTTTTTTTAATACATAGAATGGGTTTTTTACAGATTTTCACAGCTCCCCACAAGCGTCACTGCCCCACAAGGAAGGAAAACGGAACAAAAACCCCAAACGAGTCCCAGCTCTGCCGGCGCCCTCGCCCTTCAGCAGCACAGCGTAGCGCAGCGCGGCGCGGCGCGGCCCGGCCCGGCGCGCCACCCGCGCAGCCGCAGTGCCGCCTAGCGGCCCCTGCGCGGCCGCGCAGCCTCTCCGCGGGGCACCGCGCCCGCCGAGCGCGTCCCGCTGCCTCCGGGAGCCCGGACGCCGGGCTCCCGGGTCCGCCGGGCTGCGGGCGGCTCCGACTGCTCTGAGGGGCGGCCGTGGGCTGCCCGGGAGCCTCGGAGGCCCGGCTGCCGCCTGGCAAAGGGCGGGGGGATGAGGAGGCCCCTGGCATTAGCGGGAGGGACTTCAATTCCCCCGAACGAGCCGGTTGCGCTCACCCCCTCGGGGTGTACGCGAGCATGTGTGAGCGCAGCGGGGGCTGCGGGCGCAACCCGGCCACTGCTCGTGGCTGCCCCGGAACAGAGCTCCACTCCGGGGAAGCGCATGTCTGCTGAGCTGAGTCCTCCCTTCTCGCCCCAGCTGCCTTTTCCTGCTCCCTGGCTTTCACCGCTGCAAATTTATCATCTTTCCCCTGAATTATACGTCTCTGTCCGCAGGTGCTGTTGTAAAATTCAGGTAGTTCTTATTTCCTCTGCTACACAGATAGCTAACACTTTTCCGTTCTGTTTAGACCCCTAAACAGCATCGCTAGTTTGTTCCTTCCCCATCTGGGCCAGCCCTGGCAATAGTAAATGTCTGTGCGTGGACTCCTGGGGTGGGTTTCTCCAAGTGAGAAGGTGTGAAAGGGATGGACATCTGATGGATGGGGAAGGCGAGGGGGCAGCGCCAGTGGAGGGCGATGGTCCGCAGGTAAAAATCTCTGCCCTGCTGGAGAACGTGACAGTGATCCACATAATTTCTAATTGGTTGAAGTCCCTTGTCGTTTGTGTCAAAGTATGCAACAGCAAGTGCTGCCTGAGAAGGCCCTGTGAACCTGACTGTGGAAAGAGCCTGTGCGCCTCTCGGGAAGCATCTCTTCTCCCGGGATCTCTCCAAAGGCTACAACACTGCTGTGTCAAGCTACAGCTCATTTTTATAGCTGTTGGTACACTAACTAAGGTCAGTTCATAGGAGAAATGCAGGTTTAGCCTAACTTCTCTTCACCAAACATCTGTCTGAAATAAAGTGTGGTTGACAGTACATGCGGGTGTGTGAGCACACCCCGTTCAGGATAGGGTGGAACCAGGATGTTGCCTGCCCAAGAATGCGAGGCTGCCACTTGGCAAGGCACACAACCCCTGGCAACATGCCCAGAAAACCAGAGCACCCCACAAAAGAAATAAAACAAACAAACAAACAAAATGCAAGCAGAAAAGAGCTCTCAAATAGGCTTCCTTACTTGGGCCAGAGGCAGGTTATTTAATTTTTTTTTTACTTCGAAGTCCTCTTGTAAGCAACATCCAAGGACAGAGAAGGCATTGCCTGCCTATCTTTCTCCCCTGTGGCTGCATCTCCTAAGACAGCCCACTCACCACCCCTGAAACCCCCTTTTTTTTCTGATGAGAGATCATTTAGGCTCAAATGAAGGAAGTCTGCCCTCAAGCTGCCAAGGTACCTGCTTTGGATATAGGCGGTCTCCTCTATTGCATCAGGCCATCTGTTCCTGTCACTAGACTTCTTGTAGTCACAATTCGAAGCTTTGCCCCTGCACCGCTCCGGTCTCTCCAGTCCACCCTGCGACATCTGCATGGATATGGCAGTGTAAACTCCATCGTGATGTACGCTGCCAACATGTGTCCAGCTCCTCAGCTGGATCCAGGCTGGATTTTGGCAGGCAGGGCTAGGGCAATACAGAGGGTGCACGTGACTTCTAGTGAGCCTCTTTACAAATAGAAACCCGGCTCTGGCTCTGTGATCATCTCTTCACCATCTTCAGCATATGAGGATGGGGACAAAAGGTGGATGCAAAAGAAGAGGTCAAAAGCAGAGTGTGCAAGACATCCGAGGCAAAGTGAAGAAGGTAGCTGGGAAGGACTGCAGTATAGAGATTAAAGAGGCTCTGACTTGAATCTCCAGTTAAAGGACACCAGTGACCAGCAACAATGACCTGGAGATGAAAAAATGACAAGAAGTCAAGAACTGGCTGATGAAACTTGTCTGAGAGTATCAGAACAAGCCCAAGATCCACCTGCACAAAATTAACATTGTTTCAAACAGAATTCAGCTAAAACAATGATTTTTTACCAAAATGTTTTACAGTATGTGACTGCAAACTTCGGATCTGATACTGGAAGTCCTAAAGCCAAATTTACTGTGTCCCCAAACTACATCTCCTTAAAATATCTTCAAGTTTTTTTCTTTGAATATTTCTCACCTGAGTGGTGGTCTGGTGCTATTTAGGGTACACAATCCAAAATAGCCCTTGCCTGAGGTGACTAGATTTTCAGGGAAGTGTTTCATATAGGATCTAGCTGTAGTCTTTGAACATGACAGTCTGCATTGCACCAGTTAGGGTCATTCACAAATGTAATTATGGCACAATATTTAGGCTGCTTTTTTTAGAAAGAAAATGCAAAAATGAAAATTTAGAAATACTTGAAAAGTTAAAGGAAGAAAAAAGGATGAAGGCACTACTTTTTTTTTTTTTTTTACTTTAGCAGGAGAGTTTTTCCAGTAACACACAAAACAAACAATTAACCTTTATATTGCACCTTTCAACCACAGATTTTAAAGTGTTTTACAAAAGTTCTCAAGTATCACTGGCAGTAAAACTGAGTCAAACCCAGTGGAATTATTTGCTGCAGCTCTGCCAAAGAGGCAAAAACAGAAATAAATGCTATTAACTGTCTTATCTCTTAATTCTCTGCACTGACTCTGACTGCTGTAAACTATATTATCTGTACTGAGACAGCAAGGTGAAAAAATGCACTCTATGCGCTTTAGACCCTAGTGAGGATCAAAACATATTACTGCATTAATCAAATGGCACTGCATAAATCAAATGTACCATTCTTATTTAAAAGATTTATCTTTAGTATTTTTAAACCTTGTAATAAATTTATATATGACTGAGCTTTTAAAAATTATTCTTTATAATAGTTTATATACTGCAGACATTTGTTTATAAAGTGAAAGAGATTTTTTGCTCAAACGGTTCTGCATGTTCCTATCAACTAGTGGAAATCTCAGGAACATTGAAGAAGGCTCTCTTTGGTTTTGTCAATGCCAACATGAAGACCTACTGTAAGTTGTAGCTACGGGGTATTCCTTCCTGGTATACACTTCCAGACCACCAAGGGTTTTTTTTACTTCAAATCCTTACGTGTGTTTGTTGCTTTTTTTTCCTAGAAACAATGCATGCTCAGTGCTGTGTAAGATAAAATATCATTAAACATTTCTGTGATTTAGTAAGGCAACACATCTCCTGACAACTAAGGAACCACAGACATTTCAGAGGGCACTGCTGAACTGTTCAGATGGCCTGAGAGTAGAGATTTATTAGTGTCCAGTCTGTCCACTGATCGCAGTCTGCAAATATGGCATGAAGAAGCTCATTTCTCAAGGACTTTGCAACATCATTGCAGTGTACCAAAGTAACTTCTATTCCATAATCAATGGGGCAAAACCACTGTAACTAGAAAATGTAACATTTCACAGTGTCTAATGCAAATAGCAGATCTCTGAAGTGTCAAGTTGGCTTAGTTGGAAGGCATCTAAGCCTCAGGACTTGGTCTCAGGTCCACTATTGATACTAGCAAATGCTTTGAAGGTAGGGAGAGGAGTGCCTTATTGTTATAATTGCTGTCCTTTGGCTGAAATACTTCAACGAATTACATTTTCTTCTGCTGAGAGCTGTTTATCCCAACGTAAATGTAGATACAAATAAACAGAAGATAGCTGGTGTTTTCAAAGCCTGAATGTCTACCCCAGCTTCCCCAGTTTGGCTCTCAAACTAGAGAGGCCAAGCCTTTCCAGTTCCAAACTATCATTACTTCGCCCAGTTGGAAGCCACTTGGGATTTGTTTGGGGTTTTTTAATGCCATTCCCATACTTGAAAAGTATTGAAAAAAATTTCATCTACCCTATGAGTTGCCAGGAGGATGGCAAATAACTTTCAGGTAAATGTGAACTGAGTCCCTGTTGAAATCAGCAAACCTGAGCTACAGCTGACAGGTCAAGTAAGGACAGAGTTTTACTCCAGGGGACTTTATTTGTAGGATGGCCAATGCTCAAAGGAGTGAATTCAGGCTGGCAGTCCGACCTTCAGCTAAACACATCCTAATGGCAAGGACAGCCTACCTACCTATGCTTGGGTTTTTCAGTGTTTTGGGGTTATTTGGACATTGATACAAAATGTATGATCTAAAAATCACCTAACACACTAGCTCATAAAACATTTGTTATGTGAAGCATATCTAGCTGTCTGGTACAAAACAATCATGAAACAAGGATCTGTTCTACTTGTGTTAAGTATTCACAGGTGTCATGCTGCTGGAATGTGGCTTTTTTCCCCCTAAACCTGAGGACTTTCAGCTATATGTTATTAGGGAAAGGCTTTGGAGTTCTCAGCACCGCTGGTAATGTCAGGAAAAGCCTGTACACTGTGTGGCTCATAGCGTCCTGCTGCTGAAAGGTGTTCGTAGCTGCTGGCAGTCTCCTGTTGACACCAGCTACCTAGTGACAGTTGTCACTTAGCCAGATCTAGTCCTGCACTAGTGATAGGTACTGAGCAAATGCATAGCTGAATTTCTGATGGTGTTTCTCTTCCCTCATTAATATTCTTGTACATCTCTGAGACCGCTACTGATACATATTTTTTCAGTTTTTTCTTTCTTGCAAGGAAAAGCTTACCTTTTCATTTATAAGCTCTTTTCAACAATAATAACATGATGAAAGCTTTTACTGGAAAAGAACAAAGAGTTAATTTTTTTTCTGGCTGGCCCCAAGTGACCCCTTGTTCCCACTGCCTTTGAAATTACTGGAGTTTGCTTAGCCTGAAAAATTACAGCTACAGGATAAGTTATGCTTCACTGATCTATTTTAAAAAGGAACAGCAGAATTTTAAAAATAGAATCCCCATTTTTTTTTCTGACTGTGGCATCTCCAACCCAACTATGTTGATGCAATTTCCAAAGCACTAAGAAATGTCTTAGGTCATATTTGAGTCAGGTCAGCCAAATCCAGGATCAGTGAAAAAATGAGTTGTTCATCTGGTCTGGAATGAGATTTTTCTTCCCATCATTCTTAGTTATAAAGATATCTTTTGTGTGGTTGAAGCTAAATTTAAGCCCAGGCTGAGTGTATTTGTGTACTATCTATGCGTGCTTTATGCATCAGCAGCACACTGCGTTACTAGTAGTCTGCACACACAATTAGGGCTTTATGATCTTTGGAGTTGTTTAATACAAAGATTTATATATTTGCAGCAATAAAAGTCTGAGAAGTAATAGGAATAGATGCTTCTTAGAGCTACAATCTGATTCTCCTTTGACTTGTGTCAGTCTGGCTCCATTGTCTTCAGTGGAGTTAATCCTCACCCTGATTTGAGCACCAGAAGAGAAGAGGAAAATCCATCCCTGAATGTATGCCTAGGGAGGTCTGCTTTTATAGAGCTTGCTTTTCTTTCAGATGATAGCCCTGCACAGGGGAAAGCACCAAAAGAGAGAGCAGACACTGCCATGGAAATTAAACCGTGCAGCATGTTTCTTCCACCAAACATCTCATAGCAGCATCTTCCAAGACTGGGACTGAGCCTGGCTCTGGCAACTGATGCCCAAAGGGGCGAGCCTGGCCCTGATGGGCAGCTCCTGAAGGGGCCGGTTTGCCCCGGATACTCCTGCCTGCTCACTGGTGATGCTCCACCAGGCAGGGGAGAGGGAGGTCACGCCTGGGCACAGGAGTGAAAGTCACATTCAGAGAAGTGTGGATTGAATGAAGGAAACGGTAAGATGAAAACATACTGATTTAATACGTGCATTACTATTTTGTAAAGAACCATCTTGCACGCTGTTTCTTTCTTTGCCAAAGCATTCAGCTAATGCACTAGGATTTAAAAGTAAAATGAGTTGAACTTTAACAGAACTATAGTAGCAGTTAACTAGCAAAGGAAAGTCCATGTCTAGCTATTTCCTGCTGCTGTAATGTTTTGATAACAATGGTACACAAAGACTTGTTTTGTTTAGCATGCGCCATATTATTGCATTTCAGACAAAGTCTTGATTCTCTAAGTCCAAGACAGAGTCTCAATTCTCTCCATTTGAGACAAAACCACAGGATGAAAAATACGGATTTCAAATGTCCTAAACTACAGAGGAGTAAGGAATCAGATTAGCATCAATTTCTGCTTCTAGCTACAACAAAACCAAAGATAAGTCAAATATGTATTTTCTAATTGGAGGGACAAATTCAGGAAACGCTTGATTCCTCATCATTCCCTGTCTAGTTACAAAATCAGAAAAATTAAAATAGTCTTCCCATTCTCTGCACACACACCCTACCCCAGGCAGACCTGTCCTCTGTGTGCTGAGATTTGCTTTCCTACAGCAGCGAGTTTCCCTTCAAGCGCTCATAGGCATGGAGAGCAGCTTTGTTTACCACCCCCAGGTGCAAATCTTATTAACTAATGTTTACTTCTTTTGTGTTTTCAGCTTTCAGTAATGAGCTGGGTTAATGGATAGTGAAGATGGTGGTGGTGGGGAGAATAGTAAGGAAAATTCAGGAGCTGGTTTTACATCTTTCAGTTTTACAGGCTTATAGAAACAATGGCTATCAGCCATTTAGCTATACCCCCCCAAAAAAACCCCAGCCCTTGGAGATGATGAAACTCCTACATAGGTTTTGGTTTGTTTGTTTGTTTTTCAGGATGGTGGGAAACAAAGCACAGCCAAGCCCTGACTTTTTGCAAGTTATAAATACTGTACAAAATTCTACTTTTGACACCGGAAAATGCTTTCTCCTGTTGTTCAAAGTGACTCCAGATGCTGATGTACTTAGTACACAGCGCAAGTAACCCAACTGGAATGAAAAAGCAAGGTAATTGAGTTTACATTCATCTGTCAATATTCCTAAGGGACAGACCGTTCAGCCTGCCAAGTTTGCTCTGCTTATGCATGCATAAGCAGACCGTGAACTTAAACCGACTGGAGATTCCCACAGTAGATTCTCCCTGGTGAATAGGGGATCTCTGCTGCCGTAATCTGGTGGAGGCGGTGCAATCACTTCTACCCTAGTCATTCCCCCATGTCCCACAATATCAGGGGGTGGGCTGAATGTTTGGCAGGAAAAGAAAGAATAGGTTGTGGTAGAACCGACTTTTTCTCCATAAGATTTTCCCTTGACCCAAGCCCCATTTTCAAAAGACAGAATATTAGCTCCTTCCTAGGCTTTTCTATGCTTCTCACTATTATAATATCTGGGAGCTTCACATACACATATATTTCTTTATCTTTCTAATATACTAGTGAAGTGAAGGATTGTCATCCCTATATGTGAAACAGAACATGGGGATCAAAGCAAAAAGTTTCTTTTAATTTTGGGTGAGCAGTGTGGGACAGTTAGGAGTGAACTTTTTCAAAGAATTTGACTATTTTATACTTTAAATAGCTATGTATTTGACTAACTGCTGCCCCTCATTTAAGATAGTTCCATGAAAAGGGATCTCCATGTAGCTGGACCATACAAACAGTAGCAATATCCATCCCAAACACAGGAGCAAGTCAATGCCCGTAGCAGAGCAGACACAGAAGACGTGTGAGAGAAGAAGTGACTATGGCCGACCTTCAGTGCATGTTGGAAATATATGAAAGAAAAGCAGAAAAGACAGGAGAATCTGTGAGACAAAGCAACAATGGAATATTCAATCCTGTGGTCTGGGAGGAAACCAGGGAATGTGTCTGTGAGGAAAACTGAAATTAAGAGCCTCTTCAGCTGAGCTCTGGGTGGCAGGAGCTAGTGGGGCCAAGCAAAGGAACTGCCTCCTGCTGTTTGGCTGCTTCTGCTGTGTCTGAGGAAACAGTCTTATAACTAACTCAGGGGAAAAGTAGCTCCACCAAAAATTTCTTCTTGCAGTAGAAACGACCCTCAGCACATTGGCTCCAATGTCACGTTAAGGCACAAGTCCACAGACAAAAGTTTCCCGCTCCCAATTGGAAAGGCAGGCCCCAACAGCAGCTGTCAGTGCATGACAGGTCTGATGCTAGGTGGGTTGGATCCACTATGTATACACCACAAAGCTGCCACAAACAGGTCCAGAAAATCTTATATGTCAGATTTAAAACTGGAAGGACTCAAAAAACACAAGCATGGGGAGTCATGATCCTTTATGCATGCAGGTCAGAGTTATCTTCACACGTGTGTGACATGCCCAGGGCTGCTTAGCTGGGCTCCCCTTCCTGAGCTCTCCTGCCCTTGCTGGCATCAAGTGTGTCGCTGAGGAATCTGGCCTGGCCAGTGGCAAGCTGTAGTTTCCCTCATAGTCACTGTGAGGACCTGGGGTTTCACCATGGGTGGCAGTGTCTGTGATGAGTAAGGAACCTTGCAGATATGCAGAAACCAGTCCTGATGAACCAGAGCCCAAACCACTTCACCCAATGTGAGCAGGAGTAGTTGGCCCAAGCCTCCTGGTGTCCCCTGCAGAGAAGACAGGCAAGACTGAAAAAGAGCTGTGAGCAAGTGGGAGAGGGGCAGACACCCAGAGAAAGGCAAGTCTGGGTGCCAACAGTTGAGCCCCTGAGACTTTCTGAGCACAGGCAGCTACAGGTCTCGTTGCTGAGCCTCTTCCTTCTCTGCTTTCCCGTGTATGAAGGACACTTGCGCTGGCACCAGCACAGCTAGGACCACAATTAGAGACCTCCCTCTGCAGGTGTCCATTGGGGTCCCCTGCTTGTATCTCAAAGCAGTGACATGGTGGTGGTAAGAAGGGGATCAGCATCAGCTTCGGCTATGCATAAGCATGCTGCACAACAGCACCTGGAAGTAAGTGACAGGGTGCCCTAGTCAGGGTGGCATACGTGTATGAAGAAGGTCAGACCATGCAGTGGCATCTCCCTGTGCGTAAGGGCCTTTGGACAGGGGTACTTTGGGCGTGGTAACAGGGCCATATAGCAAAGAGAGCAGATTTCCAAGGGTCCTGGGTGTGCAGTGGCTGCTCTGTGCGGCTCAGCGTGCCCTTCCAAGTCTGACAGCCATAGCAGCTGTGGGACCTGCTGGTACTCCCATGCCTCAGGCAGCCATCGCCTCCAGTGAGAAACAGGGAAATGGGAGAGGCAAATGAGTGAGAAAGGGGTAAACAGTGTTTTGCTCAAGCTAAAGTGGTGAATGTTCTTGCTCAGCAGCTGTTCTCAGCTACCCCAGTGTCCCAGGCTAAGCTCCCTTCAGAAGAACCTTGTCTACGTAGAAACTGACCCAAACCAACATCTTCTGTAAGAGAGAGCAAAGGGGAGACCAGGATGAGAGAGCAGACACATTCATCCCTTTTCAGGCTGTGTTCCTCAGATTTTGTCGCTCATCCTCAGTTCAGCCCAAGGGAATAATCACCAATGGCATTTTCCTCACTTTGTACAGTACAGGAGGACAGCATTTGGGTCTCAAGCCTTTGGCAATTCCTCTGAAAGTGGATATATACTTTCCCAAAACAAGGATTCTTCCTCCCTAGGAAAGCAAAGCCAGCAGTCCAAATTGGAGTTAGAGAATCAAATATATTTACATAAACTACATAACACCTTCTAATAACAAAATAAATAATGAATGCAATTTATGATTGGGTAAGTTAAAATAATAAAATATGAACTATTTATGCAAACAAAAATTCTTCACCTCCCAGAGGCAAGTATTCAGCGCATGGAGAATCTCTTTTGAGGTGCACAGTGGGGCTGATGGCAAGCAGGAAGGCTTCCCCAGGAAGGTGTATGAGGAGGACAGGCCAGCAAACCTGGAAGCACATCAAGTAGTTTTCCCAGCTGTTAGTGTGGGTTACCATGCCTGGCTATTATTCCCAGCTCCCAGCAGAGTTGCTGGTCACTGTGTCCCAATATGCAGGTTATTGTTTCCAGTTTCTGTTGTGCATTGCCATGCTTTGCTGCCGCAGTCGCTTCTTCCCCCTCCCATTGCTACAGAGTAAGGCAGCAGCCCAGAGATGGGCAAAATAAAAAGCAGCAAGGAAGATTGTGGCCTACCTGCTTTCTTTTTCTTCTCTCTCCAAGCCAGAAAGTTCCTTAGCATGAGCAAGCCAAAATGTAATTTGGCACCAGTACCAAAGATAAATGTCAGTATTTTCCCTGGCAGTTAGAAACAAAATGTTTCCAAGTGTCCAAGGAGATTTTTGTCTTAGAAGATGGTGTCCCCGCTGTGTAGATTCCTCACCGGTTGCCCTTTCCACTGGCTGTGCATCCCCCTGAAGGGCAGGTGAGCAGGGTTTTCCTTCCCTGCTCTTGCAGCAGGGGAGCCCTGAGAGATGCCTTGGCGCTGGGGGTGAAGCTGCTCCCTGGTATGTACTCCCCAAGGAGTGCTGCACACTGGGGCGTGCGTGCACACGGGGAAGGGCAGGTGCAGCAACATCACCTGCCTGATAAAGCCACCCTGAGCTCCTTGGTCACTATGGGGTACGCTTACACAAATGCAGCAGGCTAACATGATTCAGAGTAAGCAGAGAAGATGATTTACAGTCCTGCCTCTTTTGAATGCTGCAGAAAGAAAGAAAAGCCTTATGGCAAGTTGGAGCTGCCTGTGAAGTGTAGCAGGATAAATACCTCCTTGCAAGCAGCAGCTGAAACAAAAACAGGATCAGCAGCTGCTCTCCCCACCTCACAACTTGTCCAGGTGGAGCTCCAGGCTGCTGCCAGGTTCTTTTGCTTTGGAGTTAAAATGCTTAACAGTTTGATCAGCTGAGACTGCTGGACAGCATCCTGTGGAGGTACACAAGGATTTCAGGAACCAGTAGCAGTCATGGAATGGCCATGACATGACTGTTAGTTCTCATCATCAATACAGATGTACAGAGCTTTGAAGTGCCTGCTTTTTTAAGGCATCTGGATGTACTCCTGATGAAGATTCAGCTTTCAACCACTGCAGTTCAGTAATTCTTCTGTTTTGATATCTTTATTTTTTCTCAACTTTATTTATTTTTATTTGATCTTACATTTGTTTCCGAGAACTCTGTCTAGGAATATCATAGCACAGATAACAGTAGCTTCTGCAAGAAAGTAATTAATGTATCTCTTCCTGGATCATTTTTTTCTGTGTAGGCTTATACAGGGAGGAAACTAAAATAATCATGGATATAGGCTGTAGATGAACATTAGCTACCAAATTTTATTTCAGAAGAATATTGGTAGGAAATTAAGATTATCACAGGAAAAGGACTTGACTTTTTACTGCTGCCTGTGGGAAATGCTGATCACCTACATGCTTCAGCAATCCATCATATGTGTGATAGCTGTTGGGTAATTCCAAGTATTTCCTCTGCAGTTTAACCTTCTTCAGCCAAAAGCAGAATCCAAGCCCACAATGTGTACGATTTCCACAGTAACAACTACAACAAATCAGATATTTTAACATATGTTTAGAAGGATTCTTCTCAGTCTGGTGGAAAGAAGAAATATCAGAGAGAAAGGCCATATCATTCACCAGCTGGACAACTACTTGGCTGGTATGAGGCTACTGCTCCATCCATGAGCAGCAGATCTATGCAGATAGCAATTAGTGTGGTCAAAGTTTTCTTAATATCTGGGATGAAATCCTAGCTATCAAAGTAAGAAAATTTTCTGTGCTATATAGAGAAATATTTCTTATCACTATGTATGCTGCTCAGCACTGGGGCAATGAATAGCAGGCTTGCCTAGCAGAAGTCAGATTAGAAGAGTCTTCTGTGCTTAGGAATATTTTATTCACCGGAAGTCTTTTTAATGGACTGTTGACTGACCTCTTTGCTTCAGAAAACAGTAAACAAAGTAGCCTCTCTGCTTGTTGGCTTTTATGTCTGGAGATGAGAGGTGACAAGCAACTTGGCAAGATGCAAGATTTGCAACTTGCAGACTTCCATGCAGAGACCGTGAAATACAGCTTTGAGCTGTTTTACAGGAGGAGGACTTCGCTATGCTATGTGAGACTGTCTCTATGACACAACCTGACATTTTCAAAAGTGGAAAGAGCTATACAAAATTGCATGCTCCTCTACAGTCTGAGTTAATTTCAAGCCTCAAAATTAGCCTTGGAGCCTTGTACTGACTCCACAAACTGAAGCTATGGAGTTACACTTACTATCTCTGCAGCAACCCTACTACCACCAGCTACTACTGCAAGCAGAGGAGATTTTAATTTAAAATCAGGATTTCTCTCAATGCTACTCACTGTTGCACATTCAGCTAAGACAAACAGTCTTTGCAGCTGTCATAATTTTAATTCTACAATGAAACTGAGATGTTTGTTAAGCATCAAACCCCAGTCCTTGGGACAATTAACATCTTGGCTAGTCTCCTGCAGCTATTTCTGGTGGACAGTCATTAGTGCATCAAATTATGCATGCTTGCAATTTGATCTTGACCAACACAATTTCCTTCCCTTCTTTAGGAATTCTTTCACTGCCTTTATGCCCAAGGGATAGATGGAGAAGATAGCTGTACACAGCTTCACTTCAGCTGTGAAGCTCATACTGAAAAGATAATTCTACTTCTGTTTATAATGATACTCTGCTCTACAAAGCCTATCTTAACAATCTGTGAAATTCAGCATTAAAAAAAAACCACAGAAAAATGTATTTCCATTAATCCAAACTGGTCTTTTTTATAGTTTGTTATGGCCTATATGAGAGACAATGGCTTATCTATGGCAGAGAGGCAAACGACACGCAGAGAGTTGTCATTTGGTAGGATTTGCATCCTGTAATTAAGCACTATTTAAGCATTTAAGAAAGCAGATTTGAATTAGCTGACTGTGGAAATTATCTTAACTGCATAAACAATATCAAGGGGCAGGAGAGTGCACAGACAGGTTTGTCTCTATCCCAAGTTACAGAGCACTTCAGAGTTCAGATTATACAGGCCAGGGTAATCTTATTAAATCAAAAAAAAGGAAGCTTCTAAGGAAGCAAGTAGAGTTTTATTCTCAATAAAAACATTCTGGTTTAGATTATTATTCATACTTGTATGATATCTGTAGAAACATATTTTAGGTATTTGGGAAATTTGACATCTTTTGGGAAGTTTAATGTCTTTATTGTTTTCGGCAGGCCTTTGGAAGTCAAAGTCATTCATCTCAGAGGCAAATTTTTTTGTGTTCTGTGAATTTCTGTGTAAGATTCATTGAAATGGCAACTGTTGGGAACTACCACTGCTTTTCTCTTGTTGGTTTCTCCACGAAAGGTCAAGGCAGTCTGCCAATATAGAAATTGGACAACATCACCGTTTTAAAGACCCGAATTCTCACTGAGACTAAAACAGTAATAGGCAACGAAGCATTAGGAGAAACTGTACAGCAAAAGTAGGATGAAATTTCTGGACTGGATTTAATAGAGTAGAGGGTTAGGAAGGGTTAGTAAGGTAGAGGAAACAAAACCTGATTTCTACTAATGGGTCTTCCAGCTCCAGGATCTGGACCAAATAACTCCTACTTATGCCTGACATCATACCTCCACTCCAAAGTTGATGAAATAAATGCTTGCAATGACAGCTTGTGTTACTGAATAAATGGCAAGAATCTGTGTTTCTCTATACATGTCATAGGGGGCTACCCTCCTGTAGCTTTTTTCTCCCTAAAAAACAAGCTAGGACATCTGATTCCCTATGCCCCAGTCATTAAATAGTGTCATATAAGCTACAGCGTCAGTTCCTGATGCATTAGAAAGTGGCAGATTTAAGACTCTCTAGGTAATCTTTTTTTGTCCCTCCCCATGTGCATATATTTTCTTACAAATCTTTCCATGACACAGTCATATTTTAGACTTTCCCACAGGATGCATGCCTCATTCTGTACAACACAGGATAATCACACCCAGTGGCAGAAATAAATTAGCATAGCAATCTTAATCTGGTATTTCCTAATTTTCCTAATTTCCTTATCCTTCAATGTTCAGCTGCACTAATCTAAACAATATTCTTTTAATGTAATTTTTTAATGTTATCATTTAAATATATGTATGCGTATTTGTGTATCTCTCCATCTATCTGGATCTGTTAATGTATTGGTAAACACAAAAGAAAAAGATAAAAGTTGTTTGTTTTTAATTCTTTCAGAACCGTTTGATCTCTCCTTGCTTGTTTTAGCAGCTGCCTGACTGTTTCTCCTCATATGTAAACTTCAAAGTCAATCAGAGGTCAAAACTCTGGACAAAGACAGAATAAGGAAAACAACAGTGACTGGCGTATGTGATGGGAAGAAACAGAGGAGCTGGGTTGTAGAATATTGCCTGTTTCTGGACACAGCGGGGGGGAAATTATCTACCTCTTGGACATAACATTTCTTGATCTGAACATCTGATGTAATTGTCAAGGTCTGTATACTTGCCTGGAAATGTATCTCACAGAGAAATGAGGGGTACAGTCACGTACTGGAGGACTTGACATTCTCTGGCTATTCTTGGTTCAAGCAATTTGGAAATAGCTTAATAGATTACTGTAAAAATGCTGGAGAAAACCAGCCTTTAACTGGTTTCTGTTGAATGCAGAGGGCTTCAGGGGTGGATAGAGGTTTTGATTCCCAATTTGTTATTTGTTATTTCTGGTCGTAGGAAAATCAAAGGAAAAGCAAGCCCTGGAGAGGCAGCTTCTGTAGCAGAGTAACATGGAGCACTTTCTGAAGGCATGTGCAGTCATGGTACAGGATGTGTCTTGAGTTCACGCTTTTTTTTTTCCTTCGGGAGAACATCTGCCTTTCCCTCCTTCATCCGTCTGCGGAATCAGGCCCCTGCTTGTGCAGGGCCCGGCAGAGGGCCACGAGCAAGAGAGAGTCCCTGAGGCAGGGGGTTGTGGCAGTGCAACTTGCCTGGCAGCTGGTAAAACAGCCTGCAGAAATTAGGAACACCTTAGTGATTCACACATCCTCACAGCAGCTCCTGCCAGCAGAGCTGCTGGAGAGGCCTCAACAGAGGCAGAGGTGGATTCCACCATATATATATATATATATATATAAAAGGCCATGGCAAGTCCCTCAGATTTTGTGCAGAGGTTACAGGAATTTGTGTAAATGACCTACGAGCATAATCTGCTCTGAAAAAAATATTCTCTTCCAGTTCAAGCAACAGGGAGGATGGAAATTGAACCAGTGCCACCCTGTCTGTGGAATGCATCTCCCCCCAGTCTTCCTTGCTTTCATAAGTTGTGGATACCTTCTGCTTTTCCTACAGAAGGCTTCAAAATATGTGATTTGTACTGTATGGGCCAGAACCAGGCATCCCAGAAGCCATAAACGTAGGAGGCCTCTTGCAGTGGAAATCGTGAGCAATATTACAAGGGGTCTGAAAATGCCAAAGCAAACCTGGTGATGCTTCTGCAGGATACTGGTGGCAAAAACATCAGTTACAATATAATTTAAATTATTTCAAGTATTTCCCTCAAATATATTACTTCTATTTGTTGCTTCTTCCACTCCCACAAGAAATTAAAAAAAAAAAAAAAAAAAAAAAAAAGCCCAGGTTCTAGTTAAGCTAAAAGCCAGGCTGTGAACCCTGGGGCTGCAAGCTGTGCTGAGCAACACTGCTCTAGAAGACAGAGAAAAACACTTTTTTGCTCAGGGAAGCAGACAAGCTTTCCCCACCTGCATGAATAGCAGGGAGAGGTGTAGCCTGTTGCTGGGTGGGAAAGAAGCTGTGAGTGGGCTTCCTTACGGCTTGTGGGACGGTAAATGACTAAGAGAATAACAGGAGGAAATGTTATGGGCCTGGCTGGCTGATGCGATAGGAAAAGCACACCTTTCTCCTACTGTGGGCCTCTCTGCAAGGGCTAAAAAGAGTTTCAGACTTGAACCTGCTCCTAATTCAAGGAATATATTTAATGTGTGCCTTACTGTCCCTTGTTAACATGACCAGAAGCAAAATGATTGTCTGTAGTTTCTCATTCAGTGACCACTTTCTACACAGTTCAAGGCCACTTAACATCATACTTCCCCTTAATTAGCTTTAAACAGTCTTCGTTTTAGCTGAGAGTGTTAATTTTCACGTGTGTTTCAATGAGTTTTGCAAGAATGAAAATTTTACTCACTTTTTCTTTAGTGACTATTCATCACAAATCCATCTAATCTCTGCCATTAACTCTGCCAAAGTGAAGAAGAAATAAAAAAACAGCAAGAAGTTGGTGTGAGAAAAGAAAGAAAAAGTGTGAAGCATCTCTGCGAAAAGCCACATAAGGAAGGGATATAAGTGGTATAAAGAAAAGCTAAAGGTATGCAGGAGATAGCAGCTGAGAAACAAAAGGGGAGAGGCTGCTGGAGCAAAGCAGGCTGTGGGCAGCCCTGCTGGGAGGAGGAAGGGGAAGCAAGAGCAGAAATGGGAGCCAGGAGATTATGTTTGGTCTTTAAGCAGAGGGTGAGGAGCTTGAAGTGAGGAGTTGAGACAGGAAGGAAGCCAGTGAAGGCAAATAAAGAGTGGAGGGCGATGTAGTTTATGTAGTGAGAAAAAGATTGTTTGAGCGGTAGCATTGGACATCATGTGCTGGTGGACTGCAAAATGTATAATCAGCTTGAAGCAGCAGTCGTGATTCTTCAGGAGACAACCTAGAAAAGAATGCTGTGGCTTAATTTTAATCCTTTTTTAACCCAGGGTCTCTCCCTATAAAGGATGAGCATTGTGTTGCCCTGAGCACTAAGTGGAGTGCATTGTGTTTTGTGCATTGTCATTCATTCTAAATGCCTTTTGTGCTTTGGGGCTCTGAAAACAAAGGTCAAGTACTAGCAAATTCTGTTTTCTGTGAGAGATTTAATTAAATCCTAAGGACAAAGGCAGACTACTAGAAACAGCTATTGAGTGTGAAAGATGTGTAAATTTACATTACCATTTCTCAATATAAGTTTGTACACAGCTTTGTAATTTGTTTTTTTTGAGCAATGACAGGAGAATAAAAATTTAAAAAATCAAGATAAGTCTTACCGATGTTATTTTCTGCATGTAAGGTAACTGTCCAATACAGGCTTGGAAGGAGATGCTAGGAAACAGAGTAAGGAAGCACACAGAGCAGGATGGAACAATTTCTGAATATAGTTTTGGTCCTAGTAGTTTAGTGAGTGTAAATTGTAGGACTTGAAATGGACTGGGCTGCCTAAGATTTTTTTATCCTTTATGGACAATAGCAGCAAACCACAGGGTTTCAGCAATTAATAGCACACTGCTAATCACAACTTCCCCATGAATAACCTGAGTAAATTGTCCAGGTAACTGTGCTATGGAAGGCTCAGGAGTTACTGAGTGGAAAATATTTTTCACTTGTTCAATATCAAGACATTATTGTATTAGCCTACTATGCTTTAGAGGGTTTGAATTTTGCCTTACCAACCCATTTTTTTTTCTTGTTCAAATAACAAGAAATTAAATAACATATTAAGAAAAGCCAAGTTATTGAAACTGAATACAGTTAATTTACTGACAGGTAGAAACCAAGAGATACCACATAGCTGCTCCAGTTCAACATACACTGATGCTTCCACTTAACAGGCGATAAGGAAGGAATTCTTATTCAGCTGGCAATAAGGCAGCATGGAGCTGCCTCTGAAGCAATGAGGATCATCTTATAAATCTACCCGTGCTAGTGGATGAAGTTGGGAAGATAGAGAGGATGAAGTCATATGTCTATGGAAGCAAGAAATCAACCAGTTTACCCACAGTTTTGAAACTATGTATGAGTAATGCAGCTCCTTTTGCCAGTGTATGATTCGATGTACAGGAAAAGTCTCACAGGTGGCACGACTAAAACCAGACAAATCAGAATATGCCACAACTGAGGAAAGGCTGGGGACCTGGAGGTGCAGAGGGAATCACATCCCAGTGCCCTGAGTCCCTCTGGGGGACTACCCTTCCAGAGCATAGCTTCAACTCTCTGCAGATGCAAGGGGGGGATGTATTTCACAGGGGAACAGCCCCCATGGCAGCCAGGCCAGTGTGTAGGGCTTTGGGGGTCACAATGAACCCATTACATTTTACCTGGAAGGTAACTGATAGCCAGCGCAGACCCACTAGTCCCTCTCTGTTCCACTATGGTGTTCTCTCTAATAAATAAGCTGCTGTCCTGTGCCAGGGTGATCTTGTCCGACGCTTCCTGCATGGCTCTGCACCTCTCTGCAGAAACATCTTGCAGACATCCATGCCAGCAGACATGACTCATTTTGGGGAGTCTGCATATGGGTTTTTGCAATAGTCTGATCAGGACATGAAAAAAGACAGTAACAAACTGTGTGCTCAGAAGTACAAGGCACCCCACCATGTTCACACAGACACTATAAAGATGACCGCTGTGAAATGATCTGCCAGCTGCCAGCGGTGGGGTGGGGGGATTAAAACCTCCACCCAGCTGAGAAGAATGGCAGCTAATAGCTGATCATCTTCCTCACTGCACAAGATCGACATTTCTTTCCTCATTTTTCCATGGTGTGGCATTACCTCCAGTGCGGTGCAGACAGCTCCCCCTCGGACTCAGTCCAGTCTCAACAAGCCCAAATGAGAGGCTGGATCGCGTGGCTCATGTCAAACAAAAAGGGGGACCTCAAGTTGACGAGACGCAGAGCGCACACCCTTCTGGTAGGAGATGCTCTGGATGCGGGTTTGCAAAACTGATGTAAAGACGGTTGCAGTTACTGCTGTCTGAGTGACAAGACTGTGATGTTTCAGTGCCTTTTAGGAATGAGTAAAGAAGGAAATAGTAACAGCTAACAAAAAATAATCATGTGGTCATCAAATAGTAGAAATATTGGCCACAAGACATTCTTGCCATATTTATCTGCAGTGCAGATAACATCAGTGACCACTGACTGTTATAATTGCATGATTTTTTATAATTGGATGGATTTCTATTTTCAATTCCTATATTCAAATTACTGAAACTACAAGTACCATATCTAAACTATTACAGAGTCTGGGTTTGTTTCAGTGAAAAAAGTCTTGTATTTATCCAATTTGAAGTAGTTCCCAGCACTCCTTTGCAGTGGCCGTGCCACCATTTTCTACATGTATGAAGGTAGCAGCATATGCTGCCTGAGCCATAAAAAGCCCACAGCAATTCAGACCACGTCCGCATCGTGCTTGGCAGATGTGATGGTGTAATCCAGCTGGCTGAAGAGCAGCTGCACGAAGCTGAGGCAACACAGGCTTTGGGGCCTGGGCAAGCAACACGATGGTTAGTGGAACCCGATTTTCCCACTGTGGGTACCTCAGCTAGCTGGCTAGAAACTAGCTCGGGTAAGTCCAGAGGTGCGGAGTTGTATGTCCGTTTTCTGCACACACATTTACAGGCAAAAGGACAAACTTCTGGTCTTATGACCTGGGGCTAGCAAACAACTCAGGTTTGGGGTAAGAGGATGCAGCCGCTGTGGCTTCAGCCAGCTGGATTATACCATCATGTTTGCCAGCGCGGTGCAGACATGGTTGGAGTTGCTGTGGGCATTTTACATAGGAATATAAAATGATGGCATGGCCACTGCAAAGGAGTGCTGGGAATTACATAAAATTAGGTAAACAAAACAACCCCAAATTCGATAATAATTTGGACATAGTACTTGTAGTTTCAATAATATGTTTAAAAGCACTTACTCTAGTTCTGAATTATTCCATAGTTTCACCAAAGTTTGGCATGCAGAGGAGTAAGTGATTGCAAAGGTGTAATAATGTAACTCTTTACAAATGCTGCTTTTGCATATGCATTTTCACAGCTATGTTTTCATTTTATGAGACTCTTGAGGGACAGCTTTGCTTGCCACGCTACCTTTTGTTTCTGTGGTAAGGGTGCTAGAACATTGGCTGGAAGCAATTTTGCAAGCATTCGTACAGCCACAGGCCATGAATGAGTCAATCACCTTGGACTGTCTTTAATCCAGTGCTTTACAGAGCAACCTCATCTATTCTTATGGCACACTATGATATGTTAGGAGTGTCATTACAAATCTACTGTGAAGAAAAGGGCAAACATGAATTTTCAGGAGATTGCAGCACAAGGTTTGGACAGAGGAAATGTAATTCTGCCCTTCAAAAAACCCTCCCTCTGACACACTCACTCCAGAAAGAAGAGATTACAGATGAATGTAAGACACACAAAACTAAACTCATATAAATATTTCAGAGTGATTCTAAGCATTTTTTTTAATTTCTACTTGCTTCCTCTGTATTTCCAAGCTCATAATAATGCCTTTTATCCACACACTCATCCACCCCACATACTCATTGCACAGTTACACCTAGAGGGAAATCCCACAGTTCATCATCAGATCTAGTAACAGCCCTAACAGAGTTTGCTGTGGATTTTGTGTTATGCACAGACTGTGCTGGGTTTGCAGGGCCGGATTCTCTGCTGGGCTGAAGCCCTGTTCAGTGCTAGAGAGAGTTTGTTGCACTGTCAGCTATGCTGAAGCTCCCCTAACCTGTGCCAGGCGCCAGTGCCTGCTCAGAGGCAGCTTTGGACGATCCTGCTGTTCTCCAGTCCTGGTAGATGGGCTCTATTCGACTCCATGGATAAGTAGGCTGAGTTGGCTCTTTTTTCCCCTCTGCCTAAAAACTCACTGTCAAGAAGGTATTACTTTGGGTCTGCCACACTTTTGAAATGGATCTCAGCAAGGGGCCTGTTCCTTTGTCAGGTTATTTTTGCTCTCATCCAATTAGGAGTCTATGGGCCCACTTCTCTGTTTTGAACCAGTTCAAGGCAGTACTGCTGACTTGAAGTAATCAGCATAATACTGAGGTGAAACTGATAGAAAATTGCCACCTTCCAAGTATCAAAAGTTGAATTACCCAACAGACCTGCATGGCATTTTGCAACAAGAAATAGGAAGTTTAGTGTCTGTTATCTTTGAGGAGGAAAGAGAAGAAGGAGATTAACCCTTTGATTCTAGACCCGAGAAGGAGCTTGCTTATACTTTCAAACATGCAGTTTTCTTTCTATGATCACACCTATAAAACTTCCATTTGTGATTTTTGGGTTGTTATGGCTGAATGAAAACAGAATTATAATAAAAATCAAATTTAAATCCTCTTCGTGCTCTAAGACTAGACTCTCTCAAAGCTTACAGGTGTGCTCTAAGAGTAGCAGAGCTCTACAAACATGACAACAGTGGTAGCATTGGTGTAAAATAACTGTTAGCTGATTGTCTGGTGGCATGAGATTAACAGAAGAATTTGAAAATATCCTGAGTGTGAACAAAATCACTAATCCAGCTTCTGTGATTTAGTTATTAAAAGCCACCAAAAATTACAAAGTCGACTCATGTATAGTTCCTGCGGTTGCAATGAATTTGAATTCTTTGTTGGTGACTAAACTTTTTGAAATATTTTTTTTAATATCTGGAAGACAGTCATATGAAACACATAGGTTTTTAAAAATTGCATATTTAGTCCCATTTGAATGCCTTAAATTTCAGACACAAGCCTTATAGAATCACATGAAGCTTCATGATATAAAAGAAGTTGCCTATAACTTGTGTTGCAAATTTTACACTGTGAGTGTCAAGAACTGCAACTTCTGCTGTTCTGCCCAGAGAAGGATCATATGAAGCCCATTCCATTTATATTCCAGCACAGTTATGAAGTGTGTCATTTAGAAGTTAATTATCTGTTAAAGTCTGAAACTGTGAAATATTTCCCAGGCCCAAAATAAAAACATGGCTTTTTATGGATTTGACATAGTCTTCAGCTGAGCATTTACAGGGAGCATAGATATCTAGGACAACATATATAAAACCAAAGCCAGGACAATCAAAGCTAGTTTACTTCTAAACTCAGCCCAGTTTACTTCTAACTTTTGTCTTCAGAAGAACTATTTGAGTAAGGACTGCAAAACTAATCCAAACACAGGAAATGTGATATGTGTATGTGGAGGAAGTAGGAGTAAGGTGGGGTGGGAGAAATTTGTTCTGGGAGAGAGCACTTATGGTTAAGAACTGGAGAAATAAGAAAATTCTTACTCTTGTAGGTGATTCATAGCTAAAAAATTAATAGCAGAGCAGAACGTCAGATTCACTATAGCTTAATCTGCAAAGAAGTCTATAATGATGGTAATCACTCTACTTATAGCAGAAATAAAAAGACACAAATAATATACTATATATGTTTTATATCCCGATAGATGATACCATCAGGAGATTCATTTTAACTCCTGCTTTAATATGCTCCTAACTTTCTGAAACCTTCATTTTTTAGGCTATTTTTTTCCATGGCTTTTCATTACTTAAAGTTGAGTTTGTTTGGGTTTTTGAAGATTTCAAGAAAGAAGTACTTGGGCCATTTTTAAGCTCTGGGATAGTGAAAATAAAAAGCTTTTTCCCAGGGTGAAAGAAGAATTTCTGGCATCTTAATGTTTTCTGTACCCACCAAGTGGCTTCAGTGGGAAAACAGTATTTGCCACGGAAATTGTCCTTACTGAGGTATGAAGCCTTCAGCATTACAGTGGAATTTTGTTTTGATTTGATTTAAAAACACTTTGTGAGCTTTTGCCATACATTGGTCACAGGCTTTTTTTTCCTGCACTTTTAAAGCATAAAAGGAAAGGGAGCCTGCACTGTATATGCAATCATGGTTGATATTGGCCTGAGCCATATGGTGACCACATATTTATCCTGTGGATTGCTATCTATCTCTGGGCTCACAGTTCCCCTCCTTTCCAGATACAGCAAAAGTTACTTTGGGAGCACCTACCCTGCGCTGTTTATGCAACTATGCCCTTGTCTGCTGGCAGCAAACTCATCCGTGTTTGCACTGGAGCAGACAACCCCATCCAGTTTACTTCCTCCCATGCAACTGTTTGTTTTCAGACCCGACCCTCTCCATCTAACCAGGCCATTGCAAAAGCTCCAAAAGGTGATTTTTTTTTGCCTATTTCTAGATCGTTCCAAGAAAATGAAACGACAATCCGGCTCCCCTATTTCTTATTCATCACTCACCATGTGCAGGCAGCAGGAGCAGTTTCTCCCCAGGGTTCCAGCACTGGATGCAAAAAAAAGTACTACAGTGCCTGAAAATGTGCTGTGCTGCAAGAGGAAACAGCAACTGCCCTTTGTCAAGAAGCTGGGATACACTGGAATATGTGAGGCCATGTGCCAGCAGCAGGAAAAACATACATATTTGTATCTGTATATGCTGCACTGTTTCAGCATCTACAGATGTTTGAAGGATACCAGCTTTTGCTGACTATATCCATGCCAAATTTTCTTTTGACCAATTATATCCAAATTTTTCTTCTCTTGCTAGCAATTATTTATTGCCTACATCATTTCTATACTGTTTCTATTCTATTCTAGTTCCTACATTTTGCCTCAACGTGAAGAACCAAGATGCCTTTTCTCAGTGTAGTAAATGATATGATTAATACATCTCACATTTCTTTGCTTTCTCTCTCCTATTGGTAGAGCATTTTAATGTGTTCACTACTCAGATTGTACCTCAAGCTTACACTCTGTAATTCCTTGAGGAGTTTTTCCAGTGCATAGCTGAGCCCCTAAGGGAGGTGATGGGGCTGCACTGCAGTCAACAGTGTGACTGTGGCTTTAAATCAGCTACCTACAGCCAGAAGCATTCACCACCTAATGCAGCATGAATTTTTTTTTAGATTTTGCAGGTACACTGAGATCAATGTTGGTGTGACTTTATCATTACCTAAACTCAGTTCAGGTATGTCTGCATGAGCAGCCATCATTTCTTGTCTCAAGCAGGGAGCTCCTGCAAAAGGCCTTTCTGTTGCACAGATGAACTTTAGCAATAGTAAAGTGTTTTGCCCAAGGACTGGATTTGTTGGCCACAGTCTTCATCTCAGAATTTCCAGCAATACTGGCCTGCACTGTTAACTGTCCACAGGACTAGAGCTGAGGCAAACCTGAGCCAGTATTGTACGGCAAACAGGGAGAGGGTGGTGGACCAGAGGCAGGCTTAATGTAATGTGATTTAACTGCTGTCGGTTTCATGTTGACTAAATAGGAAGTTGAATGTGAAGGTAGACCACGCATTACGAACTTGGCCTAATATGGTGAACAGGATACAGTCTCATTTCTGTCTTGTGTAACTCTTCTGAAGTCACTAGTTTCATCAGAAACTCGCGTATGCTAGCCTTTTCTCACATGCTGAGAGTGTATGCCTTTTAAAGATGCACACTCAGTGACCTAAAAAATCTAGATAGCCTTTGACTTTATTACAAGCTCTTTCATTAATTTTTCTTAGCTTTTTCACAAGAGGATGGGGGTAACAGTACCTGCTTGGAGAGGGCCAAGCTAATACTTGTCGAGTATTCCACTGCTCTTGTGTACTTGTTGTTTGCTCATTTCCTGAAATGGGCACTACTGAAACCTCTTATGATGTCTTATTAATATATAAGAATGCTATTTACATCATAAACACTATTACATGTACTTTTTATAGGAAATCGTAATCTCTGGCAAACACTCAGCTCTTAAGCCAGTGTAAATTTGTCTTATTTGTATGACACTAAAAGCATTTAAATATCTTATAAAAGAGGCAAGACAACATGGCTATGAAGACTATGACTGCCGTTTTATTAAGGATTATCAGTTTGCTTGTTTACTAAGCATGGACATAAGCTTACATAGAGACACTTCCAAGAATTAGAGACCACATGCTTTTGAAGAGAGTAAAAATTACCTTTCAGGCTTGCATGCCTTGATCAGCTCAATGTTATCAGGTCATACATATGTTAATTTCCATTTCACTCAACAATAGCTAAATTCCAAAATACATGACAAAACAAATGCAGGAAGAAATTACCCATTTTTAGTTTGTTATTAGGAAGAAAAAACAAACTAAAACATCATGTTCAATGCACTGATTGGTTACGTAGGATGGAACTTCATATGATTTCTAAGTGGCCAATGCTAGAAATACACAAGTTCCTAATCATATAGATACAAATAGTCTGACTTAAGTTCATGAAAATGGGTTTGAAGATCCGAGCACGTGAATGAGCATTCACTGGACTAGAAACTATTACATTACACTCTTGAGTTACAATGTGAGCACTCTATCCCACCAGACACTTAACCCATACCTGCTTTTAAAATTAGAATTTATTTCCCTTTTTGTTCTTTGTAGCCAAAGCCTTGCTTTTACGTTTTCAAAACAGTGCTCAGAGTTTCCTAGACAGCTGGGTGAAATACCTCCCACACAAATTCTATTCTATTTGAGACAGACAGACAAGCACTTTTACTCCACCATAGTCGTGAGAAAAGCACAGTCTGACAGATGTGTTTGAAACACACTGAGTTTGCACACAGCTGAACACAAACACAGCAGATGCCCTCACCACAAACACTGGAAGAGGTACTCGTGTGTACTGGTCTAGAGGCAAGATCCTTCACTAGCAAACAGACATGTGAGGCTGGGCCTGTCTGATGCCCAGCTCTCCTATCTCAGTGAATTCTCCAAGTTGCCAAGCCAACGGGATGGTTCTTCTCCCCACCTACTGTGTTGAAGCTGGTTCACTGTGAAAAAAGTAATGCAAAGATGCAAGGGGAAAGTGAGAGTAAGACCCTTGTAGCTTTGTTGCAGGGAGGCCTGGAGGGGATGGAAGAATTTTTGCATTTCCAAGAGTACCTATATGTTTTCCCATAGACATCGGAATAAACACATGAGCAGCATCTGGAGCACGGCTCAGGACTGTGTCACTACAGGGTGATCCTGCCCACTGAGCTGCAGATTCAGGCATCCTCTTCCTTACTCTATTACAAGCCTCATGAATTTTGCATTCTTTACAGCTAGGTGTTTTGAATCACCCTGCTGAGGCCTGACGTCATCTCTGCCTATGTTTTAATGCCTAAACCAGGTGCCCAAGAGCACTGCGAATTAGGCTTCATATCTCTAATGATTTTCATCTTGTTTAATTTGAGGACCATAAGAAGCATTTTCTTTGTATTTTAGGAATTACTTGCTGCATCACATATGAAATGATCCCAAGCCTACACCCTGTAGCTTGCGGAGTACAGGAGATGTTCTCTTTGGACTGTGGTTGTTGAAATGGAACATCTGCATTTCCAAGAGCGACCAAACCCTCCGAATCAAAGGGCTGTGGTAATAGCCAGCACAAAATGAGTGAAAGCAAACATGAGTGTAACGTTGTTGCAGCATGTATTTTTGCTTTGACCATACATACTTCTCATTAGAAAACAAAAACAAAGATGCAGGCAGCTGTGGACAAGAAAAAGCAAAATGTAAAATGCCATTTCTTTTTTTCTCTGGATAAAGCGAGACAGCAAGTAGTGAATATCCCAGACTGAATAGCTCAAATGCCCTGGCACTTGGCTATAGATCATTTGTTTCTTAACAATGACTTTGAAAATAACTTGTAGTGCTAGTGATTCAGGTTTGCTACTGGCAACTGTTCAGTGACCAGAGATTAATGACTTGACATTCTCTACATAATTTTCAGTGATCTTTATAAAAATGCCATTGCCATTTCTGGAACTGCAGTGGAAGTCAAAGAACTGAACCAGTGCAGCGGCCTCTGTCCGATATTATTTGAAACCATTACTTTACTGGAGTTTCCTTATTTGAAGAAACAGTCCCTGCTGGAGTCTGGGAGTAAGGTTTAAACTGGAAACACCAAGACACACTGCAGGGGCTACACGTTTAACGCTGTATCTCTCTACTCTTTCTGAGGTAGGTGTGCTACCCTGCACATGGCTCTTGTCAGGACACAAACTGGAATGCTCTGAACTTCTGGTGTTCAGGAAGGTGGCCTCTCCTCCCCCAGGCAATACAGGATCGCAGAGTGGCTGCGGTCGTGAGGGACCTCTGGGGGTCAACTTCTCCAGCCCCCCCCCCCCGCTCAAGCAGGGCCGCGTCCAGCCACCTTTTGACGATCTCCAAGGATGGAGTCCCCAGAGGCTCCGTGGGCACCCTCAGCTGGGTAACCCTCACAGCCACCCGTCTCCTCCCAGCAGCCAGCGGAGGCCCGTGCTGTGCAACGCTGGCCCGCCTCACGGCGGAGCCGGGCCAGTGGCGGGGGCCGGTTCCCGCAGAGGAAGGAGCCGACAGCTCCGAGGCGCCTTCAGGGAGCCGGGGCTGACGTTCGGCGGGCGACCTCCTTCCCCGGCACGCCGCCATCCGCCGCCGGCGCTGTCCGACCCCTGACCGGAACGGCCGCTTTCCCCGGCGCGACGCCGGTCCCTCGCCTCCGCGCGCCCCTCCGCCTGCGCGCAGGGCCCGCCGTAACCGCCGTGAGGGGCACCCAGAGGCAACGGGTACGAGGGGGGCGCTTCGACCCCTCCCGGAAGGGCCCAGCGCCGCCGCCGGGCTGTCAAACCCGCCCCGCCCCCCCCCCCCAGAGCCGCGGACCGTTTCGGACGCGCCCCCGCCCCCCCCCCCCGCGTCCTGCCGCGGCCGCTTGGCGCGCACCGCCCACTCGCTCCCGCCGCTGCGGCCGCCCCTCCCGCCCTTTCCTCCCCGGGTCTCGCGGGCACGGCGCGCGCGCGCCCCCTCCGACCGTTGAGCGGCGGCGCGGCGGCTGAGAGGGGAGGGAGGGCGGGTGGGAGAAGAGCGGCGGCCGCGCGCCCACGCCTCGTGCGCATACCTTCTGCCTTCTTCCCCTCCCTGCCCGTACCAGAGCCTTTCCCTCCGCGCATGCGCCCTGCGCCTTCGTCCCAGCCGCCCCCCCTCCCCCCCCCCGCCCGACTGTTCAAACAGGAAGGCGGACATGTTGGTGTCTTTCGCAGGTTTCCTCACAGTCGCCGCGGCCGGACCTTACGCTCTCCCCTCCCCTTAAGCCACCTCCTTTCCTCCTCCCTCTCACGCTGCAATCTCGGGTCGGTCCTGAAGTGGTCCGGGCTGCCGTCCCGTACGTGAGGCGGAGGAGTGGGGGGGCGGGGGAGAGGAGCCGGTGTTGGTAGCGGCGGGAGGCAGCAAGGAGCCGCCGGCGGCCGCGCAGCGAGGAGGAGGAGAAGGAGAGAGGAAGAAAGATGCTGTTGCCGTCGCTCCGCCGTTGAAGTGACTCGTCCCCTGCCCGCGGGGGGCACTCGCAGCGGGGGCCCGGGCGGCCTGTGCGCGCAGCTGGCAGCCCTGCGCTGCCCGCCCGCTCGCCTGGAGCAGGCAGGGCACAGCCAGGGAGAGGGGCAACCTCTCCCCCCGGCCCGCCCCGGGCTCCCTCGCTCTGTGCCCATGGAAGGACCAACCTCACGGCACTGAGACACGCCGCCGAGAGGACTTTCTACGTCGTGGTTTTTTTTCCCTCTCGTTTTTGCCTTGTTGGTGTGCCTGCAGGCTTTTGCCTTTTTTTTTTTTTTTTTTTCGCTTTTCTGTTGTTGTTGCCTTTTCTTTTGGTTTTCCGGTGCGCTTCGGAACCTGGCACCGACCCGCCGCCGCTCCTGCAGGGCGAGGAGGAGGAACCGCTACGCTGGCTCCCAGGGCGGCTTCCCCGGCTGGGAAAATGAGGTTGCTGAGACGCTGGGACCCGAGTAGAGGAGGGAGGGAGAGGAAACCTGCTGCTACAGAGTTGTGAGCAGCCCAGGAAAGTGCGTGCGTGCGTGGAGAAGGGGGGAGAAGCAGCCTCGTCCCCCCCCGCCGCGGACTCGCCTTCGGTTTTCTCTCCCCTTGGCGGGGCAGCGTGGGGGACTTGCCTCAGAGACTTCTGTGATTGAAGGGATTTTGCAGGAAGCGCTCCTCAGCCTGGTGTAGGCTGTGTGCTTTCTCTTTTGTGCTCGCTTGTTCCTGTTTTTTACTTTTTCATTATTTTTATCCTTACTTTGCTCTGGAATAAGGGAAACTTTTTACCTCTGGAAACATGTCGACGGGAGAAAGCTTTGAGTCTCGGTTTGAAAAAATCGATGTGACTTTAAAGGACCCCAAATCCGAAGTGAACGTGGACTGTTTGCTGGTGAGTAGGGAGCGCCGATGGGCCCCCGGTCCCGTCTCCCCGAATTTCTTACCCTGTGGGACTGAATCTCGCACTCCGGGCTGAGTCACCACCCTGCTTCACTCCGCACTAGTGTTTTGTTTATTCAGCGTGAAGGCTGAGGGTGCGTGAATGTCTCTCTACGGGGAGAGCGGCTTTCATGCCAAGGAGGTGCCCGTCCGGTCCTGCCTCAGACTTGTCATCTACTCGCTTCGTGCACCTTTTCTTCACCGACTCTCATAAGGGGCGGTGGACACTTTGTACAAAGGTGTAATTCGTGACTGCCAGTCCTGTGTGTGAGCAGAAGACTGTAAATAGCTTTGATATATCAATTCCTTATTCAACGGCAACTTTTTTCTTTTTTTTTTTGAAGTGTGAGGTCCTCTTAAATTGTGGTTAAGCGCTGCAGCGCTGACTTCAGCCTGTTTAGCATAGACGTTTGCAAATGCTAACTAATGATGTGTAAAACACAGCTCTAAGATTAATATGCCCATACAGGTGGGGAAGTAGTCATGGCAGGGGTTTAAATGCATTTTAAACTAATTGGTGTGTTAGGCCTGAGATAGAGGGCTGCTTGCTTATTGTTTCCCTACTTGATCATACCTGATGGTTCAGTGGATCTTTCCAGTGCTGTCAGCGTTAGAATTGCATTGTAAGAAAGCAAACCATAACACTTCCTGACATAAACCCAACATAATTTGGTAGTTGCTTGACCAAACTGGATGATATTTTAGTTCCGATTATAAAAAGTACTTCAACAAAGCATATGCCAAATCCAACCCATGTGTTTGGGATGTAGCTGGGTACTTACATATGCCTGGAGGTGCCCGTAAATAGTAGCAAATTGTAATTTGTGCATTTATGCTGAAGTAGAGAATTTATTTTCTTTGTAGCAAGTGATATATGTTCTTTAGTGTATTTTTTTTCTGTCTTTCTGTTGTCAGAGAGGAGAACGAGTAAGCTGAATTTGTTCCTAGTATGAACTCTAACATTTGGGGTTTGGGGGGGGAAGGGAGGCATGGGGGAGGAGATAGCTGTTAATAGTCATTCTTCATCTTCTGCTGCATGGCTCTTAGCAGAAATCTCACTGGCGGTGGTGAGAGAGGTGAAAAGAATCTAAGGAAAGATCATGTACAAGTTCATGATATTGTGTACTCTGTTTAGCTTACTACTGATTTGTGAGCTTCTGAAGTGTTGACAGGTCAAACCTACATCCCTGGATAAAAGCAGAGCCTTGTGGATGTTGCTGCCAGAAGGGAAAATAGCACTGCATCTTCCAGTTAACTTGCCTTTTTTGATCTAGTTTACGTATCTGTCATCTTAGAACCACAACTAATGAGAAGAGCTCTGATGCTTAGGATATACTGTGTCAATTTTGATAACTCAAGACTACTGTTAAATCTGACACTTTTACACCCAGCTTCTATTGATAGATGTCAAGAGTATAGATTTAGTTAAGAGTCCAGGGTTTTATGTTAACCATGACTCAATTTGCTAGCATGTGCTTTAATGCTGGCCATACTATGGGAACCTTTCTACAGTGATAGTAAGGAGGTTGCAGGTATCAAACATGCAGTTGATAGTATCTTTGACTGTATTCCTTCACTTTTTAATCTATTTAAGGATTTGCCCCTTTTCAGTTATCTTAATTGCGATTTGGAGCTAAGCTGTAGTCAGTTTGGGAATGAACTTGTTGGGGTGCTTCCCTTCATGCTTGTGTAAAGTTTTAGAACATGTGTTTGCATCTTGGATCTTAAGGTCTTATGTCCTTTAAAGTGACATTTTTTTAGAAATCTGAGATTTTTGGTCATATCTTTGTGTATTCTTTTAAAGGCAGCTTCTTATGGTGTAGTCGTCAGAATTATGTTGTTGTTTTTTTTTTTTTTTTGTTAGCCCTAGTTACAAATACTGTTCTTTTAAATGAATACCAATTAAAACAAAGTGCTGCTTCTGAAGAAATCAGCTGGTAGGTTAACTTCATATGTGTTTGGTCACTATATCAATCTCTCTGCTGGCTGGATTTTTCCTTTGTTTCGTATCTCTCATCCTGAGTTGGTCCTTGGGCTCTTTTCTATAGAATTTAAGTATCCTAACACTTTTTAAAGCGTTTAAATATTTTACACCAGTTCTTAGTGTGATGATTCACGCTACAAGCATCATTCTTGGCCCAAGGTGCTATTGATGTATCAAATACATTGTAATCTATGTGAATATGTTTTTAAGAAAGAATGCTTAGGTGTAGGTGTAATTGATCCGCACTTAAAATACCTTCTAAGATGAACACCCCATTCCCCTCCCTGCAGCTCTTGGTTAAAGAGAGAGACTTCTCAGCCTCTAGGCCTGGTACACGTAAAAAAGAAAATAAAATCATGTTTTTATGATCAGACTACATTAAAAAAATCCTTTTAAATCTAAACCCCTTTTTTTCTTTGATTAAAGTTGTGAATTTGTTATTTATTATTGCTTTTACTTTTCCTGAGTGAAGGTGTTAGCTAACTGTGTATGTGAGTCATAATATATGAATAACTGATACACAGACACTTTAAATTCAGCGTCTGATCTTCTATACATGTAGGCTTAAGATGCTGGAGTTCGCCTTTAGTTTCAAGAAACACTTTTTTTGCCTGGGTGAAGAAAAGTCTCAGCAATGCCCTTACCTTCTCTTATTGTGTTTTTAACCTCTTTAGCTTTAATTCATTTTGCTTCTGTTCTTACTTTTCTTCCCCATCAGTTTGTATCCCCTGTAGACTAAAAGGCAGGCATGGAATAACCTTTAAATCAGTTTTGTAACCATTTTGGTTTTTGTAAATGTCATAAGCTAGGTTATGTGTAGCTAGAAAGATTCTAAATTTATGTAAAGTAGTATGAGAACACTAAGAAAAGAAGATGGGGGGGGTGCTGATAAAAAGGAAAGTGTGTTACCATTTCAGGAAGGTGTGGGAGAAGAGTGCTGACAACAGAGCAGGCAGAAAAGACACACTGAAGACTACGTAACTGCAGCATATGCTGCAGGAAGGAAATTCATAAAGCTGAGGTGCAGGAGAGAGATGTGTTTATTTGTCCAGTTTTCTCTTATGCAACTGTAATAAAACCAGTAAGGAACCTAAGTTGCAACTGTCTGTAACTAAATTTGTTTCTTTGGGCCTTCCATGTACTTGATTTAGTAGTAGACTGGGAAATCATAGATGGGCTGTCTTTTCTGATGAGCCATAAGAAGGCCAAAGCCTAAGTTCTGTGTAAAGCATGTGTCATGGCATAATGTAGTGCTTTTTCTCAAAATATAAGGTACTAGGAGTCCTACAGTCCTGAAAAGATCTAATAACACTGTGAAGGTTGCATTAGATAGGTAGTCACACTATAGGCCATGCAAAGATCAGATACTGGTGTGAATACCATAGGTGTGCTAAGTAGAGCCAAAGGCAATGTAAGTAACTAGCTATTAACTTGAGCTTAGTGTCTCATTAATGATATTAAACAGTGCGAAGTAGTATTCAATGAGCATACTTCTACAACAATTTTGGAGTAAAACCAGATTTCTTATTCCTCTGTGTTTCTTACTAAATCCTTGGGGTTTATGGGCTTCCAGTTTTTTGGAGAGTGGGGAGGGTGGGGTGTAACAGGTGAACGGATGAGGGGCATCTTGACCTGAAGCTGTCTATGTTTTTGATTAAAAAGTAACTAGTAATTTTTCATGAAGATGTTTTTTGGTGCTCTCTCTGCTCTGATACTAACTCACAAAGAGTCTTTTCATGTTTTATGTAGACACTTGACTAACTCAATTATTCAGGTACTTAGCCAATTACTTGAGTAGTTGGTTTTTAAAACTTCAGAGTTTTGATGGTCTTAATCTTCGAAGATGTCAAATGTTTCATTTGTTCAGCAGTTTGGCTTCAAATTAACTGACAACAGTAAACACTGCACATAACAAACTTGTTTTATCTAGTCTCAAGATGTTTCCATTTTTGTTGTACCAAAAATACAGAGGTACAGAGCATGATTCACCTGTTTTTCCTAGGTCTATTTCATATTCAGCTAGATGAATTCATGTTCATCTGTCTTGCGTAGGAGAAGGTGAGATGGTCTCATCATCTTTGGGATTTGGAGTTCTGAATCTGTATTGTCACTAGACCTTTTTTCCCTTCTGCTAAACTGGTTTGAAAGCACTTCTGAAGACCTTATGGTTAGGGATTTGGTAAATAAATAATGTAAGTGAAAGTACCCTTATTTCAGAAGTTCTTATCTATCAAAATAATTGTTGAAAATCGCCTTCACTGAAACCACATTAACTATGCTCTTAGAATCTGAGTGATAAAATGCTGGAGAAACTTGGTATCCGGGAAGCTTACTCGTTCGCTAATGAAGATCATACATAGAAAAAGCCGAGTTTGAACATTTGCAGATTGTCAGCTTCTTCATAATGCTGTAAGTTGTCTAAGTAAGGGGAAGTGTCATGATTGACTAAATCTCCTTGGACACCTTTCTACCATCTTTAGATCCAAGTGCAAGGTCCTGCGCTTGGGTTGGGGCAGTCACTAGTATCGGTACAGACTGGGTGTTGAATGGATTGAAAGCAGCCCTGAGGAGAAGGACTTGGGGATATTTGGAAAGAATATCTGAATGTCTCTCTCTTCTGACAGAGAGATTTTTTATCAGGGCCTGTAGTGACAGGACAAGGGGCAATGCTTTTAAACGGAAGGAGAATAGATTCAGACTGGACATAAGGAAGAAGATTTTTATGAGGGTGGTTAAGCACTGGAACAGGTTGTGGATGCCCCATCCCTGGAAGTGTTCAAGGCCAGGTTGGATGGGGCTTTGAGAAACCTGGTCTAGTAGAAGCTGTCCTTGTCCATGGCAGGGGGCTTGGAACTAGATGGTCTTTAAAGGTCCCTTCCAACCAAAACCATTCTGTGATTCTGTAGTTAGATTTAAAATAAGACTTCTGGCTGACCTAGAAATATAATTCTGTGTCTTCAAGTTACCATATCCAAGCTTTATGTGCAAAAATATAATTGCAGGTTAATATCACCTGCTTATCACTAAGAATTATGAAATATATTGGTTGATGTGAAATTAAAATATGTAACTTGGTATGTTAATCAAAGGTAAAATGCAGCTGTAAATTGGCTTTGGAAATGCAGTAACCTGGTGAATTCTCATTTCAGGTTGGATCTTTTAGAAGACTTTTAAAATATTATGTAAGCCTCTAGAAAATTAACAGTAGACATGGTGGGACTGTCAAAATGTTAGCATTTGATTCACAATGTATGGTAGGTTTTATACAGGAATAACAGTTAACTTAGCCAATTCTTATGCTTATAAAACTAGACGCTGTAGGTATGTAATTATTTATTTTTCCTATTAAAAAAATGTAATCAAGAATGATAATAGAAAGTTGATGTTAGGACATGTTTCACCAAGAGGAATTAAAAAAAACAACCAAAACTCTGTAGTAGATTATAAATGCTCTTATCAAGTAAAAATATTTGTAAACAGTGTCATTTTCCCTGG
Organism: Buteo buteo; assembly: GCF_964188355.1. Lineage (NCBI taxonomy): Eukaryota > Metazoa > Chordata > Aves > Accipitriformes > Accipitridae > Buteo > Buteo buteo. The sequence goes on along the minus strand of NC_134173.1, from coordinate 26,406,364 downwards.
CAACTGTGGAGTGTTTTAGTTTTTTGTTGGTGGTGGGCAGGAAGAGGGAAACACCTGGAATTTGTTTGTTGGACAAATTGAAAATCAACCTGTTGGTTTGTAAATCTTTGAGGACACTGATTGCTTCAGGAGCTACTTATTGAGATCTTAATAAATATTTAGAAGCACTGTGAGTGGATGATATGGGTAGCCTCGCAGTTGGTGTTAGCAGAATTTTCTAGGACATACTTTATTATTACATAAAAATAAAAAGCTTTCTTTAGGTCTCTTACGAAGGAATACTGAGATGTTTGTCTCAATACAGGATGTTTATTTTTAATTTGAGAGGTCCCAAACCATGTAATTAAGAACTTCTATTTTTTTGCAAATGTCGCTTGATGCTATTTATTGAAACTCCTTTGTCATCAAGAAATTGCAGTTCCAAATGGAGGTACTGAAAAACTCGACTTCCTTCTTTGAGAACACAATTAGAGAATGGTTGAAAACTATTATGTCTTTGCCTTCATTTGTCCAGTCATTGAAGCAGTAATAAAGCCAGAAGGATGATGAGACAATATTGGTAAAACTGGAAGGACTATGCAGACAACACCGGTTTAAACACTCATTTAAAACAAATGCAAATAATACCATCTTTTAGCTTTCTTGGTAGTCTGCTGAAATAAACACCCTGATTAACAGTGGTTGAACAAGAGCTGAAACTTGATCTTTGTGAAGAAGTGGTTTGGAGCTCTTCTTGTCCATGGTATTTTGGTCTGCTGAGACAATTGGATCTCCTGTAGTGTAATCTCTAGTCAGGTTTCTTCTTGGCCTTTTCAGTATTGATGGATATCCAAACAACATCAGCAGAGTATAACATGCTGTGGTGCATCTTTAGTTACAGCAGTTCAGAGACTGTCTAGACAAGCAGCAGTTACTTGGTCTGGTTAGCTGCCCATGTTGCTAGGGGAGAACCAGCACAGGATCAGTACCAGCTTCTAACTGAAGCACAGGTCAAAGTCTATTCTGATACTCAAAATCTTGTAAAGGATTGATTTTAACTAACTGAAAGATTGCCACTCCTGTCAATATTTATACAATACAAACTGTCATGGGGACAGTACTTGAATCTCTTTATTAATAAGTCCTAATTTAAATCTAACCACTGATTTCTTTATTTCAGCTTTCCCTCTTAAATTTCTTATATGCATTCATTTTTCTGTTTCTTTTATAGAGTTGAGAAATATGTGAAAGTTTTCCTTCTTTTTCAGTTGCATGGTCTGAGATAATGCAAAGATGTGATGCTTGGAAACCTCTGTAGAAAACACTACACAAACTAAGGCTTTATTTTGGACTGTAGGTTGCAAGTACCTAAATGTGTTTCTAGCTTGTGTCTGTCTGGGCTACAGAACTTGTAATTGATCTGGAAACAGAAGTAAAATATGTACTTTTTTTTTTCCTACAGATCTTCATGAGTCATAGTACTCACTTTAAAAAATATAACTAAGAAAGCCTTGAATTTGAATAGTTATGCAAATACTGAGTAATTTTGTCTTTTTTTTCCCCTCTTAAAAGCTGCATAGCATTCAGGTAGTGCTGCATTGTATTCAGATGTATTAAATTCTAAGGTATGAATATATTGAGAGGAAAACTGATACTTCCTGGTAAAGTCTATTGATGTTAGATATCCACATATGAAATGCATTAATACAAGACGGCTCTTTTCCCATGTAGTGACTGACTGCTATGATAATATTGTTTCTATGGAGGTGAAAAAGGAGAGACTGCCTGTGGTAGAAGCTGAAGTGCAAGGTGTTAGTACAACAAGCACCATCTTCCTTGAGTATGGATGACAGAGTCCAGCATGTCAATTCCACCATTGAGAGCTAGGGGTACCTTTGACAAATGTGAAGTGACTCTATGTTAAGGTACTTAGGAGGGGAGGAAGCCTCTCCAGCCAGGAGATGATAGAGTAGGAGTGGATGGGGAAGATCCTTCAGGGAGGAGTGAGACTGAAGGTAGGACAATGAGTTTGTGCTGGTTATACTTGCCCCATGCCTCTTCACAGATGCCAAGTTGTGCAGAACAATAGCAGGCATAACACGAAGCTGTAGTTGAAAATAGAGGTAATACTGCCTCACAGTTTGTCTTGATATTATGCACTGCTGTCAGTATTAGAGGTGGAATCATAGAATTTCCTCATGAGCCCTTCTTTGTTAAGAAATCTCATTATACCAATTTATTATTATACTAATCTCTTCTTAGAAAGTAGCTTTGATTGTAGGCGCACAAAGAATCCTGTTAGTAATAAGCTGCCAGAATTTACTCCCCCTTTGCAAAGAGGAAAGGTTTTTCTGCCACTTCAATCTACCTAGCGGTTTGTTTATTGCTCTAATGCCTCTTCTGTGACCTGCTGTCCTCCTCCTTAAACTCCAGTTACTAAGTTCATTGGTAATTAAACAAACAATTGCCAGCGTAACAATGGTATGGTTTGTGGTGGTCTTGGGACGTTCAAATCTGCTGTTACGTGCTATATATCCTCTTTTGTAGGGATACAAGGCCAAAAATGGTGGCAGCCAAATGGTAGACTTATTTGGACTTAGAAGTTTTTGCTCTGCTAGTATTGGCAACAATTGTCATGGCCTTTGAAACAAGGGCTATTGCTGCCAACACTAGCAGAGCAAAGATGGTGATGGAAATAACAAAATGCCCATTAAGGGCTATGGAGTGAAAGCTGAACTATTGATGTGATTGTGTGTTTTGTTGGGTTGGTTTTTTGGTTGTGGGTTGTGGTTTTTCTTTTTTTTTTTTCTTTTTTTTTCTTTTTTTTTTTATTTAGAGTACACTGAATTTGGAATTGGAGATGTCATTAAGAAGTTAGTCTCTCTCTGTAGAGAATAGATGAGTATGCTTTCTGGAAGAGCTTTTGTCTTCTGTGTTTTACTAAAATGCTTGTGGCTGTTCTCAGCCTTTCTCATACGCCACAAACTGTTTTGTGCATGCTGTTTCGGGATGTGGCATGACCTTAAAGTGTCTGGAGATGCTTTTGGCTTGTAAAATAAGATGGTTGGAGAAATCTTTGGAACAAGTCATATTGTGGTTATGAAACAAGCTGTGAAGACTCTTGTTAGGAAGACCATATTCAGGAGAATTCTGCGTTATTTATCTAAAGAATAGAGTTGTAACACAAAGAAGGTCTTGTATCAAGTAACTTACAGACTCAGAGCTATTCATTGATTCCACTTGGCAGATTGGATTGGAATAAGGAAACGACTAAAAGTCTTTCTCCCTTTTAATTCTTGATGAGTGTAAGGTCAGAGGAGTCTTTGAAGTTTTCTCCTATTGCTTCTTTTCTGTCCTAAAATGCCTTCAGGCTTTCATAACAAAGCTTTTATCCTTGATGTGATGTATACATAACACTATATTCATCAGCAGTTTGGACTAGAGTTGTAATCAAAGATGTCATTTAGAGCAAAAATTGGAGTGTTATGATGCTGGTGCTGCTGGAGCTGCTTCGGTTCTGGGATGGCAACTGTAAGTGACTCCTGTGTAACTTTCTGCCTTTTGTACAGTGCAATTGATTTTTGGCTAGCATCAGGAAGGAGTTGGAATGGCTGCATTGTTCTTGACCTTACCTTTTCTTTTGGTCATGATAGCCTCTTCTTTGAGGTCCTGGCAAAGAAGGGAGACAGATCAACTTCACCTTCATATAAAGAATAGTTTCTGTAATAGTTCTTGATAAGTTCATCGGAAAGAAGGGTCTGAGAACTATGAATTCTAGGGGAAAGAAAAAAGGAATTTTTTTGATATACCCTGTTTCATTGCAGTTTGACAAACTCATAGCCATGGTCAGGAATGAAAGAAAAGATTGATTAAAACCATGTATTTGCAGGTTGGGAAGTTTCTTCCCAAGTTTCTGATGTCCTGGGAGTGGAAACTTAATTTTTCAATTTAAAATTCAACCAGCATAGGCAGTTGAAGATTTTCCTTAAAATCAGGCTGTCTTGTGAGAGGTTGACTACCTGTACCAAAACAGGACATCTTTCATTTTCTATCTTTCTTGTGTGTTTCAACATCAGCAAACTTACCTTCCAGAGTGTTACATTACTCATGTTTTGTGGGAGGAAATAACAGCATCCAACAAAGGTGTACTTGAGAAGCAAGTTGATGAAATGGTAAGCTTTCTTCTGCATGAGGAGTTAGTTACCAGTCAAGTCTTTACATTTAACTTAAAAAAAAATTCTTAAAAAGTGATGGGTTAGCAAAAGTGAAAAAAAATGAAATATGGCTATGAGTTTTTGAGAATTACTTTCAGAAGTAATCTGATGTTTTCACAAAATACATTTATTTTCTCAGAGGAGTTGGAATCAACATAACCTTTTTCATAACAATGGAAAAGTCACACTCTTTTTTAACAAGTAACTTGCAACTTTGAGCTAAAGCACATACTTAAAATTAGACAATCTCCTGTATATCTTGCTTGCCTTGGAATTGCATCATGATAAACAAATAGTTTTCAGGTATAATGAAGTGCAGCTTATCCATCCTAGAGCTGTAGAAATGAGCTGTTTTATTGGTTAAGCCTCCTTTCTTCATCTAGAAGAAAGTGGAAGCCATGTTAACCAAATGAGCTCATGCTTAACTTGGGCAAGATACCTGGGTCCTCAGCTCTGCAAAACACAAGAATAACTTGATTTTTTTAACACAGAAGGGGCATGTCTGTTATCAAGATCTCATGTTCTTCACTGTTAATTTCTGTTTCACTTCTACTGCAGAAGTAAAGTAGTAATCAAGTTCTGATAGGAAGAGGAGGAGCGACTAAATGGTCAGATGACAAAAGTAATTTTTTCAGTAATGCCAATCCTGTATATTCATAGGCTCTCAAGTTAATTCTTAAACTCATACAGAAGATATTTGCTTACCATAAATCACTTCATTCTTAATAGGTTTAAAAAATAACTGTTTATCTATTTGACTTTGAGATTGTGGAAAGTGAATCATTTGATTTAAATACTTTTTCTTATTTGGGTACCAATCAAATCTCTCCTGAAAAGACAGAGAAGTTGAAATCAAAGTTGATGTGCCATGTTACCCTCTTTTCTCCTGCTACTTATTAAATGAAGTATCAACAAATAGGGAGCATCGGTGTAGTATCAGACTGTGATACTGTCCTTTTGTACTTTTGGAATATTCCTAACTGCAGAACACAAAACAGATTTCGCTTATGGGGTGGTAGTAGGGTACAAGAACCAGAAAAAATGTTCTTTGTGTAGAAGGAAATCTTGTCTGTCCGTAAGATAAAAATACAAATATGAGGTTTGGAAAATGGGCAGAGAAATTAGGAAGATTATAATTAAAGATGATTTTGGGGTTGGAATTGTTGGGCCTATGGCAACTTAAGTCAGGGCTTCCTGATTTCTTCAGGCTTTTTGTGAGACTGTTTTGAATTTCTATTTCCTGCATCTAAAAAAAGGAAGTACTTACACACCCCCCACCCCCCACCCTGGATTTGTGGGTTTGATGGTGTGGAGGCAAACTACTGTTTGTACTCTTTTGAAGAGGTAGGGAAATTTCACTGGTAGTACCATGGTGTATTTGAAAAACAGACATCAAGCTTCAAGCACACATGTGGCAAATATAAAAGACCCTAAAAAGTCATCTCCACAAGAAGACTTTTTGGACTACATGGAAAGGAAGGTGCGAATCTGTTTATAACATACCAGTGAAGATGCAAGGTTGAACTGTGCTATTTTAATACAAGTCATTGCTTTCAGATTCTTAAGTATTTTGAGTTAGAGTTTTGTTTTCTTTAGTTACTGATGTTCCCACAGATAAATAGCAGAAACTAATTTGTGAACATGGACGTATGACTGCAAGATACTGTTTTGAAGTAATGAATATTGGTTTCTCTGTGTATTAGTGCACATATTAGTACATGAGCCTAAAAATTACTTTGCTTCAGTATAAGAAGTAAATTTTTACAATGCCTTAACTTTTTTTACTAGCATGGAAACTTTAATGTTGACAACAATGTTCTTTGGTCTCTAACTTTGCATAGACTATGTGGTAGGGATTTTTTGTATTTTCTAGGGGGAAAATTTGAGATGTATTAAGAAGAGCTTCACGAAGTTTGGTGCTTTTTGTGGAAAAAGTTCAGTAGTGCCTGACTGAGCTCTGTTGTGTGTGTATACAAAGCTGTTAAAATGAAGATGTATGCATTTTAAACTGCAGTTAAACTTATAAACTACAGTGTCCAATGCTCAGCTGATAATGCTCAATAGTGTAACAGGAGGCTGTTCCTGTTTGCCATAGTTTCCAGTAGTGTAATTGCTGGAGGAAAGGGGGAAAGATCACTGAAATGTTCCATTGACCTAAGTAGTTCAAGGGTTGTAATAAAGTTCATTAGTTCTCTGAAATGTTCTCCTTCTTGTAAGCCTTACATATTGGGTAGGTAGTGTTTTTCTATCTTAACAAATTCACATGCGGCTATTGCTTGCCTTTTACTTCTGAAGGTATGCTGCACAGGTTTCCAGGAAAGCCTTTCTGTGAAAAGTTTCATTAATCACTTGAGATCATCATTAAATGAATGAGTTGGCTAGAAAGAAAATATTTATGTTCAGTATATTTATGGTACTTTTTATAATTATACGCACACACTGAAAAATATGAAGTCCTGACATGCATTTTCCTTTAAAACAAAAAAACCTGCAAATTCAGTTGAAGTACTCTAAGCTTCAGAATAATTGATAGTTTTTGTTTTCAATATTGTGAAATTACAATTTCGTACTCTAGATTTTGTTAGAAGGAACTGTGATGAGAATGTTTCTATATCCTGTGTGATGACACCAAAACAGCACAAGGAATTATCTGCATAAAGTTTGCTAATATGTATTTGAATTAGAGTTGGTGAGACATCAAATATACTATTTTAAGAATATCTCAGAAGATCTCTTGGTGGTCAGTGGTTTTTACTCAGGCTGGCAGCCTGTCACAAGTGGGGTCTTCCAGGTATAGATATGGACCTCACACTGTTCAACATGTTCAGAAATGATCTGGATGATGGGATTGAAAGCACCCTCACCAAGTTTGCTGATAACACTGAACTGGATGGTGAGGTGGACACTTCAGAAAGGAGAGCCATCTTACAGCGTGACCTGGACAGGCTGGAACAGTGGACAAGTAAAAACAGTATGAAGTTTAACAAAGACAAGTGCAAAGTCTTGCACCTGGGAGGACATAATGAAAGAGCTGAGTGCAGGCTTAGGTCTGTGTGGCTGGGCAGCAGCCTTGTTGACCTGGGAGTCCTGGTGGACAACAAGCTGAACATGAGTCAGCAGAGTACTGCTGCAGCAACAAAGGCAAACTGGATCCTGGGCTGCATTCCCAGGGGCATTACTAGCAGAGATGGATATGTGATGATTCCACTTTGGTGCTGGTCAGGCCCCACCTGGAGTGCTGTGTCCAGTTCTGGTTCCCACAATTCAAAAAAAACACAGACTGGAGAGGGTCTAAAGGAGGGTTGCAAAGATGATTAAAGGGCTAGAGAACCTGCCTTGTGAAGGAAGACTGAAGGAGTCTCCCTGGAGAAAAGAAGGCTCGGGGGGACCTCATCACAGTATTCCAGTACTTAAAGGGCAGCTACAAAGAAGATGGAGACTATATTTTCACAAGGAGCCACATGGAGAAGATAAGGGGCAATGAGTACAAGTTGTACTGGGAGAGATTTCATACCTATATGAGAAAGAAATTGTTTACAGTGAGAACAACCAATTGCTGTAACAGCCTACCCAGCTGTTGAGTAGAGTCCCCATTGCTGGAGGTTTTCAAGATGTGACTGGACAGGGTGCTAGAAAATCTCACCTAGGCTCCCTTTCCCATGACAGGTTGGACCAGATGACCTTTCGAGGTCCCTTCCAATCTGGGCCATTCTATGGTTCTGTGATTTTCAGCTTTTGAGGAAATACCTGTACAGTGTTTCACTGGTTGGTTTTTCCCTTTGTTTTTTTTCTAGCTTTGGTTTCAAAGCATCAGGGAAGTTCTTGAATCAGTGCAGCAATCTGTTTGCAGCAGTGCTAGTTAAGCACACAGTAATTACATGTACTATATGTATAAATTGCTTTCTCAGCCATAGCTATCAAGGTCCCATTTGCTGAGGTAAGACTGTACAGGATATGATATTTATGCTGAGCAGCACAATGTTCTTGTCGTTTGTCTTGTAACATCAGATCCGGTCAGACTGAAAAAAAGCAACAGACTTAAAGAGAAAAATCTTTAAATCTAGTGGCATGACGAAATGAAGGAAACTCAACCACAGAATGCATACACACAACAAATCTAGTTTTTAAGTGAACAAAAAGATAAACTGCTGTTAGGTATTTTCCTAAATATTTTTCATCCTAAATGGCAACTATAAATTGCAATTGTGTCTGAGTTTAAAAAAGAAAAACAATAGGAAAAGCAGCTCCTGTGGACTCTATCTGGAAGGAGGACAAAAAATATTCCCAAGATGTAAACCACCACATTCAAATTATCCATTTTGGTTGGGAAAAGATCTCTACTAAGCTAAGAGAAACTTGCAAAATGATCAGGAGCTAGAAAGAGTTCTTGCTCTCTTTGTCTCATAATGGCTTCAGGTGAGAAGTAGTATATAACTCCAAATTAAGAATTAGCATGGAATAAAGTTTTCAGTGAATGGGATGTAATTCTTTGTCATGAGTGTGGCAGTAATATGATGGGGATTATGAAAGACTGTTGCCATATACAGTCAACTGTAGCCAAGCAACAGTTAAGTTTTACTGCATGAAGATAAGCAGTTTATTTGGGCATAAAATCATGACTTCAAGTATGCCTATCAATATGCTTTCAAAAGATAACTGAAGTAGTTGGTCAAATCTGGTGTCTTTCTGATAGAGCCTGAAGAATTAAAAAAAAAAATAAATCCCAGGCTATGCTCTAATTTCAAGTGTATTTTTTTCTCAACAGATTATTATTCTGTAATAAAACTTTGAAGCGCCAGAGATTCATTTTAGAATTTCACTTTTACAATCAGAGAGGTATTAGGATGAGCTATAGCAACAAACCCCAGGTCGGTGTCTGTCAAGAGTGAGGCCACAGTCTTGCTGCAACAGCTTCTTGTTTCTGTTTTGTATCAGTGTCTAATACAGCTACTACCCTTGTGCTACATGCAGTAGCTGTAGTACTTAGATATGTGCCTCTTAAAATTTACCTTCCTTTTACGTCTTGGGTTTTTCGGGTCGGGAGGCAGCTACCATGATTAATAGCAGGACATGTTCTAGATAAAATAAAAATGCATCAGAAAAACTCAGTGGAAAGAGCAAATCAAATTCCAGCTAGTGTTTTTGCTCATTTTTTGGTTGCAGTTATGTAAGGCTTTTGGCATCCTCCATTCACTTTTGAAGAAAGTAGCTGCTCCAACATCTGCTGTGCCAAACGGGCAAATTCAAGCAGTATTACTGTGGTGTGGCAAGGAAAAGAGGTTAAATCAGGATATCTTTTAGTCATCCTTTTACCATCAGCTTTCTGTTTGTATTTCAACTAGTTCAGAATACAGTGTATCTGTAGTTGGCTCTTCACAGAACTGAAGATGTAAGAGCTACATTCATCTTTTAAGACACTTAAAGGTATGCCTCTCCCTTTTTACAGAAAGCAGCAAGTTTATTTTGAGGATGGGATAAGAGATGTAAGCTATATCTTCTTATTGGCTTTGCCATTCTTAAGATCTTACTGCTGGCTCTGCCATACTTATTGGTGGCTTTGGCATTCTGGTGATTAAAAATCAAAATATGTTTTTGACGTGCTCATGATATTAAACAGTGTTTGGAACCAGAGTGAGTCAGGTTGTACGATCTTCAGAAGGTTTTCAGTCATTAAGATTAATTTTTACATAGAAATAGCATGTGAGACTTTAGAACTACTCCACTCAGCTCTTTTTCTGAACTTTCTTGCTCTTGTCTTCTGGACAGCTGTGAACTTCCATATTGGTTTTCAGAAGGAATAACTTGTCTATTCATAGATGGAATTGGTTTGACTTGATGTTAATCTTCTGCTGTGTTCTTGTTTCCTTAGAGCAATATGTACAAAAAAGAGATATAGTCAATGTTATCATAAATGATACAGTCATCTTTCAACCTGCATTCTCATTTATAAAAATTGGCTTTTAAGTGAATCTGTTAAACTGGACTAAGTGTCATTGTCGTGTTTTAGGCCCAGCTGGCAACTAAGCACCATGCACCTGCTCGCTCACTTCTCACCCCAGTGGGATGGGGAGGAGAATCAGAAGAAAAAGGTAAAACCTTGCAGGTTGAGATAGGGACAGTTTAATAGCACAACACAAGGAGTGAAGTAATAATAACAATAACGCTAATAAAAGAATGAATAAAGCGAGTGATGCATAATGCAGTTGCTCACCACCTGGAACCTGATGCTCAGGCAGTTCCCGAGTTGCAATTCCTCTTCTCTGGCCAGCTCCCCCAGTTATATACTGAGCATAGCATCATACAGTATGGAATATGCCCTTGGCTAGTTTGGGTCAGCTGTCCTGGCTGCACCCCCTCCCATCTTCTTGTGAAAATTAACTTCATCACAGCTGAACCCAAGATAGTCATCTTATCTTCCAGAGAATAAATGGATTAAGAGGTTTTTCAATGAGGTAAGATTATATAAGAGCTGAGATTTGTCATGTTGTAGTTCAATAGGTAAAGGGACACAATTATTAAGAAAGGACTAGTTCACATGCTTGTCCCTTAAATCCAAACTGGAAGGAGCAAGAAAGAAACTCTAAACGTTTGAATGTGATATGATCTTAAAGTTGATCTATAGTGATTCAAAAAAGAGAGGAAATTCAGTTCTTTTTTTATTTGCTCCAAGTCATACAATGTGGCATCTTGACTGAAGCAAGTAAGGGGGTTTTTGAGTGTGTTATACGTGACAGTATTAGGTGAAATGCTGCATTGCTTGTCTTCTCTGAAGACTTTGTCTTAAGCATAGAGCTTTGCATCATGAACTACTTTTAATTTTTCAAGTGCAGAAGAGTGTGTGTGTCTGTTGCAGTTTTTGGTGGTTCTTATTTCTCCTGCCAAGCAAACAATTTTTGAAATGTGAATCAAAATTTCATCACAAAATGAAAGTGATAGGTCAGGGTTTTTTTGATTATTTTTAAGGGTTGGTTGTTTGGGATGTGTAAATGTACATATACAGAATGTATACACACACACACACTTCCTGCTGTTAGACGTTTCTTGCTGCCAAGTGGTTGTTTTTTTCCTTTTCTAAATCAAATTGCTTATCTGTAATTCAGAGTCTAGTTAACTTTAATAACAGAGTTTACTTCAATGCCAGTGTGTTTTGTTTGAATACCACAAAAGATGTAACTTTTCTTAATTTCCTCTTAAGTCTCTGAGGCTAGGTAAGTATGTTCAGTTATAAAATGACCATGGTTGGTAATAAGCATCTGTTTCCAAAATGACTGTTTACATGCATGTATTTGTGTAGTTCTTCAGAAGTTGGCTCTGTGGTCCAGCAGGGACTTCTGGAAAGTGAAGTGCAGGATGTCTGACAACAGTATAATTCCGAATTCTTGAGATGATACTACTGCTCTTTAATTATGTCCTGGAATATCACTTGTTGATATTTTGTAGTATTTAGAAATTGGGAACTTGCTTTACTATGTGTTTTACAAACATAGAGTTTATATGAGTAGGAAGTAGTAGATACTACCTGACCTGACTGGACATGGCTTTTGAACCACTGGTTACATATATATACGCATGTATGCATACAAGGTATCACTAGTCCCTTAGTTCATGTAGGTTTCCAAGTAAGTAGTGCCTTTTTAATGGCTTTTTTTTTTTTTTAAATTGGATGCTGGAAAAATCCTTTCATAAAACAAATGCTGGGAAAAAATCATATAGAAGTTGGAAGCAAGTCAAACATAGCCTTTCATTAGCTTTTGTTTTATTTTTTAGAAAACACGTTTTCATCAGTTTTGCTCTCTGCTTAATGAGAAACTAAATGACAGCTACTCAAAATGATCTGTGGGATGGAGGAACAGAAAATGTAATGTTAATGTGCTCTTATTTGTTTCGTGGCAGGCTTTTATGGTGTGACAAAAATATTGCTTGCCCTCATCTCCTGTACAGATTAAGTTAATCAGCCCAAGGTCAGCCTTGCTCTCTTGTAAGGACAGGCAGGAGAGACTTTGACAAGATTCCATGGTAGTGGCAATGGTCCAGACAGCCCTGGCTCTCTTTCCTCTTGGGCTAAGGTTTGTTTTCTCCCCTCTTCAAAATCCAAAAGAAAATCATGTGTTTGGAGGACACATATCAATCTACTGCATTTTCTTTGGGTGGGGGGATGTTTTTCCAAGTTCTGAAGTGTTATGTAGGAAGAATAGTATTAGGGAAGAGTTGACTTACTCTTTCATATCAATGTAGCTGGAAAAGTTGCTGGAAGAGTTGTTTTTCAACTATTTCTTAGTATTTTAGTATTTTTCATCCTTATGATAGCAGTATATAAGCTTGGTGAAAATATCCAGTGTTCTAAAAGTTGAATACCACTGTTTTACGAAGTTCTGCTGTCTGTGTCTCATGCTTGAGCAACTGTATTGGAAATGTTGGGACATACTTTGTTTCTTGTACATGAAGTCAATGGCTTTAGTTTTCCTCAAGTTTGAGCCTCAAGGCTTGAAAGGAACATAGAAAAACTAATTTGCATGTCCCTAAATGAACTTGCAAACGTAATAAATCACAACATCTCTGGGCCCTATTGAAATTACAAGTGTTGGATCCCACTCGTGGATTTATGATCCTTCCTCTCTTCCTCTAGTCTTGAAATATTGTACTTGAAAATCCCAGGCAAACTGACTTGTATTGTTGCAGTGTTACATATGATAAAATCCTTACTGATTATCATGTGAGAAACGTGCAATTGGAAAAAGCCACCCTAAGTTTCCATGGAGAGCTTTGGTTCTATTCTGTCATTTCGGTACTAGAATATAGAACCATGTTTTCATGTAGGTTTTTGATTTTATAGTTACACCTCTTTTTTTTTTTACATGCAGGCCAAATCATTCAAGATTTCAGTTATGACTGTACTATGGTGTCAGAAAGGGTAAAAAGAGTGCTTAGAAGAGATTGGTTTTAAATACTGCTGAAATATTTCTCGACCTGAAAGTAGTCAGTATTAGTGGCTTGAATATACACTTAAACATCCAGTATTAATTAAAAGTTGTGTTACTAATGGCATTGTCTGTACATGTTATAATTTTTTTCTTTAAGTGGATTTTGAAAAAGAGAGCATGTCTCTATTATACTTTTTTTTTAATTGCTTAAAGGTAGTGGGTAAAAGCACGTTGTAGATCAATTTATAAATTTAATGCATTGGATTCTTGAATCTGGAAACAATTTGTTAGCAGAAGTGCAGTGTTCTATCAGTGCAAATCCTCTAAAAATGTGAAAAACTTGCTGTTTTGTTCCTGTTAGTAACAAAATCCTGTCAATTCTGAAGAATCTTAGTACCTGGCGGTAGAAGTAACTTGTCTATATCTAAAATAATTCTCATGGAATTTTTATTAACTTTTTGAAAAAACACATCACTTTAAAATCATTTTCGTGGCTATATTCATCATGGAAAAAAGAACAAATACAGAAAAACATTGGGTTTATGTATACATAAATCTTCTGTTTTATTGAAAGTGAAGTTTTTTCTTTTGATCAATACATGAAAAAGAAGTCCATGGGCTTTGCTAGGGTTTGCACTATGAAACTGCATAATGATGCACAAATTCTTAAGTAGTGTTAAGTTCTTGTTTAGTTGCATATTTCAAGTATCTGTTTGACGTGTGATTGCTTGTGATGGAATGTTTATTGCAGAAATGTAGCTAGAGCTCTGACAGGAGATTGCACAATCAGAGCAGCTTCTCAGAGTTGATACTCTGCTTGAGTTGTGCTCAACTTCTCTTCTCCCCCCCCCCCCCCCCCCCCCCGGGTTGCATGTGACACTAAAGAAAGGTGTATAGTTTTACAAATTTCTATTTCAGTTTCTACAAAGTGTTTTTTTAGTATAATTCTTTAATAAACTTCATTTTTTGACTTCTGTTGTGGATATTCACCTCTAGTTGAAAAAGTGTTTTGATTTGTTCTGGAGTTTTAGGGAAGAATTTCCCTTCTGGTAGGGGGGTAGGGGAGATTTTGTGCAGTGTTTTTAGACTTACAATGTTCTTATTCTTTCTTGGAAAGTTATTCAATTAATTGTCTGCTCTCTGTTTAAAAAAATAAGTACTTTTTTGTCTTTCTCTGAAAGGGTTTTTTTTTTATTTATTTTGAGACAGCTTTTTGGAGAGTCTTCTCCAGAGACTGAGTTGTCAAGGCTAAAGATAGAACTTGCCTTTTTATTGTTTTATAGCTTATTGTTTATGACTAAAGTTAACACACGGTTTTGTTTGCAGCAAACATAATCCAGGTCAGGTGACAGGCAACAGATACTATATGGCTGATGAGGTATTGTTGCTTTACAGAAAAATTAGTTACCTTTCCACTGACTTATTATATTGCAAACTTTGCTGGTAACGTTTGTTGGTTTTTTTTTTTGTTTTTTTTTTTTTTTTTTGTAGCAGAGAGAACACTTTTCAGACAAAGGCATAGCAGAGAGAACTTTTTCAGACAAAGGTATAGTGGGGCAGCTAGAGGCAGCAATTTAAGCTACTGACGGGACAACTTACTCTGTTTTTACCATAATGTGTTAAGCTAAGAGATCTAAAATTGCTTTGCATATTAAACAGCTTTTACAAGAGCTAATATATTTTATTTATGTTGTTTGCAATAATGTGTTTCTTCGTATGAACGTGTTGGTATCTTGCTAATTCCTGTCTTCTCCAACTTACTAAAGCTTACTTCCTGAAGTCTGGCTTCATGGATACCTGCCTGGAAAAAATCTGAGAAGCAGACAGCAATTTCCTAAGCAATGGCTGTGGAGGGGGTTCTGTTTCCTTTGCTAAATATCACTATTTCTTAGTGGAGTTGTGCAGTTGCTTTCCTTTCATTGAAGTCTTTACCTGATTCCTTGCAGGCTGCTGCCTAAAGAAGCCTAATACTTTTGAGCTGGGACTGGAACGTTTTTCTTTATGCTTTCATATCTCTGATCTGTCTGTCTTCTATACCATTTTATTGAAGGGAAGTTAAGTACCAGTATTTGCATCCATAGTGTTAATTGTTATCCATCTTACTTTTGCTTTCTAGTGAGTGTTCCTTAGAGTGTTGACTCCCATTGGTCTAGATTGGTAGTTATAAGTGTGTTCATTTAAACTGAAAAGGTTAGGACTTCTAAACCAGAAGCTGTAGATCTATATGTGCTGCCTGTGGAAGATTCTGTCCTCCCAGGATAACCAAGAAAGCTGTGGGGACCTCAAATGACTTTTGCTGATGTAGTTTACAAGTGAGATTTGGCTTTTTTTTTCTTTTAAATTTTCTGAAGTAATTTACGTTTTAGGTGGGGGAACAGGGCTTGCCTTATATTTTTGATGAATGTGATAACTCTGAGAACTCAAAAGGATGTGAGGTCACTTTTTTCCCCCACAAGGTATTTCTGTGGATAGTGTTACCCTGCTGTATGTCAGGTTGGTGGCTCATCTTTGGTTGCAGTTGTTACAGTAGCTGGGAACTCTAGACCTACAAGGCACTTAACGCCAAGTGCTGAAGTCACTGTGGAATGCTGCTTCCATGGTGATAAACATCAGTCAGTTCTTTACCAGTACTCCCTCTTCTTTTAACAATATTTAAATATATATACTTTAAGTGTACTTGCATTCAACACATTTAATACAGTATTATTGAAAAGGACAGTTTTAAGAATTTGTACTTACGCTTTATTTAATCCTTGTGTGAGACAAATATGGCTTGATAAATCATTTAAACCTAAAGTACACCAGCTGTTTTCTTATTTTCTACAACTTAAAATATCAAGAAACTATGTAGCCCTCCAGATAGTTATACAACTGTTTTAGTCTTTTTATGCAAGGTATTCTATTGATGGCAGAATGTGCCACATTTGGCATAGAAGCTTTGCAGTTTGTAAAACTTGCCCACAGAGCATATCAACCCATGCAAGCGAACATTTTTAAGGAAAATAAGCTGCAAATATCCAGAGATCGCACTTACTGTGAAATGAAATAATATAATTTGACTTAATATCAATCAGCTTTTGCTTCTGTTACACATCTCCCTGAACTATTTTCAAACAATATCTATTGTACCTGTTTCTGTGATATTTTGGTCTATATTCTTTGTCTTCCTTGAAGACACTGCTCTCTCATCTGATAGTTATTCTTAAAGATGTAATATTAAATGGAATTAATTCTGATGCTAAATTGAAATAATAAAAGACTAATGTAATAAATTGAAGTTTAGATGTAAAGACTATTAAGCACAATAAAATATCCTAGTGTAGTGAAATTAGTGTTGTAATATAGTGTTAGAAGTCTGAGTTTGGAGGGGAAGAAAATCCCCACTGAAATACATTGTCTGGAATGCAACTTCAGATGATGCAAACTTTCCATAATTTTAGCCATACAATAGTGCCTTGAATAGGTGTCATTTGAACAGACCTATGGATCCAAGATTTCTGCATAAAGTCAGTGGACAGAGAGGGCCTCTGGTGTGAAGGAACTATGACTTGTCCTCAGTTTTAGCAGAAGTCTGAGGCTTGTAGGTTCTCTGAATTAAATGCGTGCTGGATACTGACAGTACTCTTGCATGCTTTCTGTATATGAGTTGATTTCACAGATTTGCACTGCATTTTATTTTAGTTTAGTTTAGGAGATGTTTCGGGTGGCAAGATTCATCGCTGCAGTGGAAAACCAGCAACAGCTGGAAAAACTAAGTGCCTATGAAAGAGCATTACTACTTGTATGTATACCTGTCTGTAGACTTGCACCTGGGGCTTCCTTCAGTGCTAATATGGATGTTAACAATATTGAGAGGTCTGTGGGCTCTGGTGTTAGCGACAGTGTGTATTTCTATACATATGTGTATCTATATATATTGAGATACTGATATTAATAATTTACTGAGTCATGTACTAAGTGTATACTCTAGGAATTTGTCAGTAAAAATGTTGAATGGTTGATGTTTGAACAGAATGCAAGTGCATGTATTTTTATATATGTAACTACAGAGATTGTGATATGGGTGAAGTTTGCAGCTACACATGGAATAACTCTTTAAAAAGGCTGAAATGAAAGCAATAATGCATACTGCTTTGAATAATCCTGCCTTGAGGTTTCAAGATCTCCTTACTGAGATTTTAAATCTTTACTGAGTTAAAATAAATTTCTTTGTGAAAGGCTATGTATTTAACCTAAATTTGCAAAAGCTTTTTATGAGTATTGCAAGGTATTAAGAAGTAACGAGCTCTGTAGAATTGTATCATTCTGGCAACAAGAATGGGTGATGAATCAAGTGCCTTGTACTCAGGCTCATATGTCAGTTTGTATACTTTGTCTAGTCTAACAATGTAATGAAAATTCTTAAGTGAAATGTCTTAACTCTGTCTACACTGACTTGTCCGCTTTAAAGATGAAGTACTAAATTGCGGTTTTCTGTTCTCTGGACAGCAAAGTAAATGAATGTGATTAACTTAAAACTAGGTAGAGGGATCTTTTGTGTACTTGATTAGAGAGAGAGAACTGTAGCAGTATTGGCATTGGCCTGAAAGTTGGCTTTCAAACAGTGCTCTTGTCTGAAACTAGTGGGTTGTATAGATCTATTTAGTACTTGTTTCTCAGGTAAAAAAAGTACACTTGCTCATTTAAGTAAAAAAAAAAAGAAAGTATTAATATTGGGCACTAGATGAAAGTCTTGTGTGTGTGTTTTTCCTTACCAATGAAGTGGCAGTAGGGTATTCCCCAAAATAGTAAGCATCGAAGAGCAGTCCAGGGTTTTCTCTTGGTTGGTCAGTAGCATCAGAAAAAGTCTGTCCTTGTCACAAAGGAGTAATGGCTGCTGTGAACTTAACTTGGAGGGCTGACAAACGTGAATCATGCAAAGTTAAGCCTTGTAATGAGGTGGTCTTGTTTATTATTTGCCCCACTGGTAGGGAGTTAAAGGATATTTTTGGTAAGAATTCATTGCAGGAACTACCTTTATGCAAATCAAAAGCATAGCTTGGTGGTGTAGACAAAATGGAATTGTTTAGGGACCTCTTAAGATCATGTAGTCCAACCCCTTTGCTTAAGCTGGGTCAGCTAGAGCAGGTTGCCCAAGACCATGCCCAGTCAGGTTTTTAACACCTCCACAGATGAAGACTCTGCAGTCTCTCTGGGCAACCTGTATTTGACCACCTTCACAATAAAAAAAGTGTTTTCTTCTGTTCAGATGGAATCTCATGTTTTTAATTTGTGCTTATTGCCTCTTATGCTGTCAGTAGACACCATAGAGAAGAGTCTGGCTCCATCTTCTTCATTCCATCCCATTTTATACACATGGGTAAGATTCCCGCCTCCAGCCTTCTCTTCCCCAGGCTGAACAGTCCCAGCGCCCTCAGCCTTATCATAGTATGAGAGATGCACTAGGCCCTTAATCATCTTTATGGCCCTTTGTTGAACTCATTCTAGTATGTCCATGTCTGTCTTATACTGGAGAGCCCAGAACTGGGCACAGCACTGCAGGTGTGGCCTCACCAGTGCTGAGTAGAGGAGAAGGATCATCTCCCTCGACCTGATGGCAATACTCTGCCTAATGCAGCCCAAGATGCTGTTGGCTGCCTTTGCTGTGAGGGCACATTGCTGGCTCACAGTCATTTTGTTGCCTGCCAGGACCCAAGGTCCTTCTTGGCAGAGCTGCTTTCCAGCTGGTCAGTCCCCCACCCAGCATTTACTGGTTGCCTGGGGCTGTTCCTCCCCAGGTGCAGGACTTGGCAAGTTCTTTTTGTTGAACTTCATGAGATTCTTTTCTGCCAGTTTCTCCATGTCCCTCTGACAATTCAAAGGTCTGATAATTCAGACAATTCAAAGAAACTTCTGATGTTTTTTTTATGATTGAGTTGAGGTGTTACTTTTCATGCGTGTTTGAAAATAGGATATAAAAACTAGCTTCTCACAGCACTTAAATAGTATTGATAGTTGACCGCAGAGACCATTTATGTATGACAGGGTGTTATGACAAATTATGATGAATACGTGAAAATCAAGATCAGTCAGGTTTGTTGATTTAAAGTGTGGAGGGAAGCTTTAGTAGTATAGAAATAATTAGGAAAACGGCTACAATACAAGGAACTAAAATATGGATAGTTAGAGTTGTAGATCTTAAGATTTACTTTGGACTTTCCAAAAAAGGAAAAGTAGCAAAGACATTAAACTTGGGTAACTGCCAGTTGGTCCAAGGAATGCGAATTTTGTATGCTGGTAATACCCATTGAGGTTTTTTTTAGTTATTTGAATGCTAGATAAGTAGTAAAATAAACAAGTGTCTCAATTAACAAAGTTTCAACTGAATTGAATACATTTTTATTTATTATATGCTTCCGCTAGATTATACTATGTCATCATGAAATGTGTATGAAGTAAAAAATTCAAAACACAAAGGTGCTATACCTGTACCCTGGTAATGTAGGTCATATACTATATATTTTACTTTATATCCCTTAGAATCCTGAGATAATATGTTTTGCTGAATTGAAGTTGTTTGATGGAGTATATTTTGAAATATCCTAACAGTAAATTTTGCTATAAAATTGCATTAATATTAATTCATACATCTGAATAAAACCAGCATTGCATAAGTGTAGTGAGTTTTGAGATTTAGGAACGTAGTTACAGACTGAGGCAGTCATGGTAGGACTGACAGTTTGATGCATTAAAACTTTGGAAATAGGTATAGACCAAAATGTGGGAAAAAAAGTGATTAATATGGGACTGCTTAAGTCAAACTGAAGACAACCAGTACATTTTAGAGGAATCTGATGAGAAGTTAGCCTAACAGCCTGAGAAATTCAATGCTAATAGATTGTGTAGTTAATGTGTTATGTTAATGATAACTATTATATTATTGCATTCTACATTTTTAGAAAAACTGAAGGGAAAGTAAAGGAAAAGGCTGTTGCAGAAATCTTTATGCACATTTCTTCATAAAGAAGCTTATAGGAGTTTCCATACTGGAATCCTTCTTTACAGTGTCCATGCTGGAGGATCACTCTCACTCTCAAGCTAAAGTGGTACTAGAAATGTGTTTTGGACAAAATGACACAAACAGTAAGACTGTTGAGACTGCTTGATATTTAGCCATCTTTTTTTTGTACCTGATTGTGTCTCATTAAAGCATGTAAGCATGTGTATAACCTCAGTGTTTATCTACATTAGTGCTTAAAGCTGTTTTGACAACCATAGTAAGGCAGATGGTAAATATATAGCTTCTTAATTATTTTTTCTTTATAGCTTTATAATTATTTTGAAGAAAAAAATCTTTTGGATGATGCAGGAGCTTCTAGCCCAGTACCAGAACAAGTGAGCCCACGGGTGTTATGTTGGGGAAGAGCTAACGCATGTGTATTGTGGAAGAAAGTTGTGCTTTGCAAGCCTAGCAGAGTTCCTTGAAGTAATTGCTGAGTATGAGGATAACAAAAAGCTTTTCATGAGGCTCTTCATTTAAGCTTTTTATCAGAACTTGACTGCTTTGGGCTAGGCTTGTTTTGTAGATGGATGAATGAAAGAAGTGAGAGCTGGTGATCAATTTATTCAGAACAGAGAGATCAGTAATGGATTCTTAACAGGTCTGTCCCATTTCACAGTCGTAAGTGATTAAAATGGTGAATAATGATTAATTAATGATGATAGATTAGTAAAAATCAAAGCTATAGCAAATCACAGAAGAAATTAATATTCGTTGGTGCACGAGTGATTAAAAGTAGTAGGTGAAATTCAGCATTGATGAATATTGAGTGAGTGCATGGGAGAAAAACCTCTCATCTTTATGTACTTGTGGTGTTCAATGTTGAACTAGGTTTGATTTATAGTACCCAGTTTTGTGAAAGAATCAGTTTAGTACACAGTGACTATAAAAATTAACCAGATATTTCAGTTAATAACTTAAAATTTAATGAAGAGCAGAACAGGAAACATTGTACTCTGTTGTGAACTTAGGGTGTGCTCACAACTTAAATACTATTTGCAGTTTCCTCTCCAATTCAAAAAGTATATAGTAGAAATAAAAAAGCACTGAAGGATGGTGGTGGTGGTAATTGGAATAGCTCTCGTACAAGGATAATTGGAAGAGAGGTGACTGGGGGAAAATGATGGAAGTGTGTAAAGCTGTGTCTTGGGCAGGTGAGTAAAGAGTCATTGTTCCTTTTGTGACTGAAGAATGGCAAGCTCAAAATGAGGTACACTTTCACATAGCCCGTAGATGGTGGCATTCATATCTATATGGTGCTGTAAATGCAAGAGACTTTTAGTTTTACAGATACAGAAAATGTTTAGACAAAATCACTGAAGAAAATTCTGGCTAGAGCTGTTAATTATGACAGTGCCATTTCTGGCTCACAAATAGATCAGAGCAGTACTACCATATGCTGGACTTGTTCATATCCTCTTTTCTAGACAGCCTTATCGTCATCTCCAGAGGCAGTATATGCGTCCAGACTGACCTTTGATTTTATTCCATATATCTATTCTTTTGAAACTTGTGTGCAGTGTAGTGATGAACGAAATGTGGAAATCCTGGTTTCGTATGGAAGAACTGCCTGCACATAGTATTGCCTCCCTAGTATGCCTCTCTTTATTTTCAGGATAAAATGAGGTATCTTAAATAGATTATGAAACTGTTGATGATTTCATTAAACGAATGTGACACTGACAAGACTGTATCAGACCATGAAACTATTTGAGTGAAGGACTTTAAAAGGAATTTTTTTCCTCTGTTCTTTTTTAATCACTTCTGAAATACTGTTACCATGTAACATGTAAGACGAAGTCATACGTTTGCTTTTATAAACCAATTTATATTGGTAATCTAATTTAACTATTAACATAAAAGGAAAATGTCTGTGTAGACCTCAAAGCTAAACAGGAAAATTGCTCTGTAATGACAGAATAAGGTAGAACTTAGCATTAACTGAAAATACCTGTAAGCTACAGTACATGTTTCTAAGAAGTATGGGATGTGCTGTATTTAAAGAAGATACATACTAAAAATATATTGAAGCCATCCAAGTGGGGAAAAAAAATCCATCATAAAAATGAGGCCATCTTATTTTAATAAAATGTATTAAACTATTAGATGTATCATTGCCTATTATGATGATATAGTATCCTATTTCTTTAAGAGGAGGAGGGTATGGCTACTATAGGTCTTGAAGGAAAGATGTTCCTTCCTTTTTGTATTAGGAAAAAAGTCAGATGGCATATAGAAAGATTGAGCAAGATGGAAACAAGAAAGCTGAGATGAGTTATCTCTGCAGCCATCAACAATCATGATCGTGTCTCCTTTCATTTGGCCTTTACCATTTTTCTCCTAACTGTTATTGCTAAAACTGTGTAGTATATTCCCATCTCTGTGACCTGTGAGCTTGTGTGTTCCTCCTCCCTGTTTGTTCACTAGTGATACCACTTAAAGTAGCCATGCTTCTGTGTTTCCCTTTGTACTGGAACAGCTTGTAGCGTTTGCAAGTTCCTCTGGTTTAGCTAATATAAGTGAAATAAAAAAGCTATTCCATTTTTATGTTGTACACTAGGTATCCTAAATGTTTTACCTCCATTATTCACAATTCTCTAAAATTACCTTAAGCTTAGTCTTGTGTTTGCAGTCCACCATTAAAATAATACCATACTATTTTTTCTTCAGAAACATACTTCAGCTGAAGAAATTAATGATTTTGAGAGTTAAGGATTTACAAATCTCTTAATTATTATAGGGACACCACTCCACCCCTCCTTTTTTTTTTTTTTTTTTTTTAATGAATGTTTGGAACCAGGATAGTTTCTTCTCTTGATACTGTAGCAAAGGGGAGCTGATTATTGAAGAGCCTTTTAAATAAGCAGCTCTTGGCATGTAGCTTCCTTAGATGTTTGCATGATTTTGAAATGTGATTTGAAATGAAAGCGAGGTCAATAGCTTGAATCTGTATTTCAAAGGGGTTTTTTGTTAAGTGTTTTACTTAAAAGAGCTCATATCTGAGCTCTGAAAGACAATGTTTTCCTGGTGAATTCTGAATTAAAGAATATTGAAATTTGCTTTTGCCTGTTAAAAGTGAATTTGTATACTACTTTTCATCTTTATTTTAGAGCTTTTAAAAAGAAACACAACAAAACACCCAACATGCCTGACAGACCAATGAAACCATGACACTTTCTGTACTTTTGC
Source organism: Buteo buteo (assembly GCF_964188355.1). Taxonomy (NCBI): domain Eukaryota; kingdom Metazoa; phylum Chordata; class Aves; order Accipitriformes; family Accipitridae; genus Buteo; species Buteo buteo. Next base: position 26,383,022 of record NC_134173.1, on the reverse strand, counting down.
TTTTTTTGGCATAGGCTTATATTTTAATATTTTGAAAGAAAAAGTACGATACAAAAGTAAGATTGATGTTAAAAGTTTGTAAATATTCCCATTTGTCCTACGTTGTTGTATTCAGTGTTTAAATTAATCTCCGCTCCTCTAAAGAAAAGGACTGATTTCTGGCTTTTGAAGCAAACCCTGAAATGAAGCAGGTGATTGCACTGTCCCAGAGCAAACCAGGATTTTGAGAATTTTGTTGTGCTTCTGCTTGATGTGTGAAAAAGTTTTCTGTGTTACCTGTGACCCTGGACAAATTGATTGACTCAAAAGGTTTGAAGGCTTAAGGGCAGAGTGGACCCCAAACTTTGGCAATTCATCACCATCACTCATCTGCTTTTAAAAATCCCTGGATGTGACCTAATAGCCTGGTAGATGTTCTTTGCCTACTGCTTCTCACAACATGGGGCTCAATGCATAGAGCACTTTGTACTGCTGTACAAGCAGTCATCATGGTTTCTCTGTTGAATTTAACACAGAATTGAAGTTCTTTAGTGGATTTCCTGGATATTTACTATGTATCTTTGAAAAAGTGTCTTTTAGTAGGTTACAAAGTATTTCTCACTAAGTGGCTCTTACCCTGCATAGCTTTATTTCTACATCTGGCTTGAGTCCAAATTGTTGTTGGCCTCTGATTTATGTTACTGACCCATTAAATGTTTTTTCATTGCCATTTGCTTTCCTTTTTCATCATAAGTGTAAGTCCAAAATGATGATCCTTTGATACACTCAAGATGCAAAACCTGACTTCAAGTGCTGTGAAAATACTGTGAAGCTTTTCTTGATTGTTATCATTTTCCTTGTAACATCTCTTAATTCAAACTAAGCCACTGTATGGAGAGGTAGCTTAAAACAGCAATGTTTTTATGAAACTAAAAAATTTAATAACATCCAGCCTTTAAAGTAATTCTGATTATACTTGCAGTTTTACTTCCTTACCCTTGTTTTCAAATTCTAGCATGATTTTACTGCTTATTCTCATTACATCTGAAGTAAGTAATTTCTATCTCATGTACTTCAAAAGTGAGGACTGCAAGCCTATAAATAATTTTGACTTTGATAGCATTTGATTTTTTTATAGCTTAAAATCCCCTATAGACTAAGGGGGAGAAAACAGGTTTGAATTTGAAGTGAGGGATCAAAGACTAATTTTTTGATCTATATCAAGTGTGTTCTGTAATATATATTCCTGGAAAATAATCTTTGAAAAATCTTATATTCTAGCTTTTCTTTAGGCATAGTTACTTGATGGATGTAGTGGTCAAAGACTGATGGATTAGCTTCCAATCCTGTATTGCATAATTTTATAAAAGCTGAAAACAGTCAAAATAAGTCGAATCAGATCTGAACTGATCAGATCAAAGATATGTCTGGTCTAGTATCTCACTCCCAACAGGTCAGTAACAGATAGCATAGACATGTAGGTACGAATCTGACATGTAAATAGCAGTACTTCCCTGGCATGCTTTGTTAACATCCATAAATTTATATTTTATGACCTTCCTCTCTATTTTTTCCATTGTCACTTAAACATTACCTAGTTGAGAAAGAAGACTCTATAATGCTATTTGATTCTTCATGATATAATTCCCTAGAATACTTGATCATTTTTCATCAGATACCATATCTGTGGTTTTCAACCAAAATATGTAGTTTAGTTTTTCTCTGAGAAGATGCAATCCACTGAAGAATCATGTGTACCTGTTGTAAAATTTAGACTTAAACTTTAAGTTTGGAAGTTTATGGCACTTAACAAGACTTTATAACTATCTTCTTCTTTGTTGTTGTTGTATTTTTCTGTTGTTTCTTTGGTGGTTTTTGTTTTGTTTTGGTTTTGTTCATAGGGATGTATTCCATGGTAGTAATGCCAGATGGGCTTGTGGCTGTTTGTTCCTAGATTTAAGTTAGAATGTATAAAGCCAATATCTTGTTCATGAAAATTCCCTCTGAATTCAATGAATAAAATGTGGCAGCTGACTCTTGGAATTAAATTACCATCATTGTCCTATTTGCCAGTGGCCACTTAATGTTCAAGTGCCTACTGTGTGACACGTTGTGACTTTTTAACATTATTGAACTTCATTAGAACTGCTATTTGTTCTTTTTGTATTTTGAAAAAACAATTTTTTCATGTAAATGTGAAGCTAATTAAGGTAATTAATGATTCATAGAAGTATATTTGGGGATTGATGGAAATTAAGTTTTGAATAAAAGTCTAGTGGAAGTGGAGGAGTAACAGCTGTTTCATGTAACTGCTAACTGAATCATTAAATAAATGTGAATGGTTTCATTTGTATAGAAAATTGATAGGGACAACTGTTTTTATCTTGTCTCTTCAATTAGCAACATGTGTAATTATTTTTCCAAACACTTAATTTTGCTTGGTTTTTTTTTTCAGGATGGATTAGATGCTTTGGTATATGACTTGGATTTTCCTGCCTTAAGAAAAAACAAAAACATTGATAACTTCTTAAACAGGTGTAAGTATTTAATGTTTCAGTTACTAAATAACAAAAGACTATAAATACCAGCAAAAATATAAAATAAAAGCAGTTCTAGCTTTTTGAAAGGCAACTAGGGATTTGGGGTGCATTAAGGTTTTGGGTGCAAGTTGTTTTAAGACCCTGACTATTTATTTATTTCCTAGTGAGAACTGACAGCTACCTATACAAATCTAATCCCCAGCAATTGAATGTCCAACTTTGTTGCCACTGTAAATGGCATTGTTTTCAGAGGCACAAAGCCTTTTAAGAGAAAGGCGTGTTATCTTTGTTCTTGGCAACCTTCTGGATTCCCATAACTTGCATTGTGATTTCATGTACTAATATATCATAAACAATTAATGGTAAAATGACATTACATGTATACAGTGTCAAGAAATTGTATTAAAAATTTGTTCACTGACAAACTGGAGCCTGTGTTTTGAGGACTTTTTTTTAGTATAAAAGGTCTCTTCATTATCCCATGAAATTCTTATACTGCATAGCTGCCCTATTTACTTGTGCATGCAGCTGATGTGTCTGCAGAATTCTCTGTATTTACTCTATATTTTTCCACTACCAGATTTCCTGCACGTTCTACTCGGTAATAACATTTTAAATGAATAAAGTTGATTTTTTTTTTTAACAGAAGTCATAGTTGTGTAGTTTTTGTAATTAAAAAAGAAAAAAAAGGCTTTAAGAGTCAAGTCTTTAGAAAAGACTGCCAAACAGAAAAATTCTGGAAATCATGGCAGAGACGTTTGCTGATTTGAGATTTGCTTCTGCCTGTGGACTGAATGGGCAAGCTTTGAAATTAAACTAATGTTGTTAGATTTTTACAGGCTTAAGCATCTCAATTAAATGTTGTAATAAATGGCCTTTGTGGCAAATACAAAATAATTTGACTAAAGTAATTTTTGTCTTTGCTTCATTGAAATGTACGTTTTTCTTTCTGTTTCCAAGTTGTTTTCAAATAGTTTACTTCGTGCAACTGTAAGCAATGATAGTGAATTTGTGGGGTTTATTTTATATAATTCCCCATTTGTGGGAATATATGAGTCCACTAGATCTAGTTGATGGCTCACTTGCACATAAGCTGGTTGCTGAAGGGCCTAAGTTAAAATGTTCTATTTAACTTTTCACAGTTCAAACTATATTTGATATCATACACGGAGTTACATGCACATTTTGTATACTCAGTTATTTACATAGGAGGTGTGGTGAAACTCTTGGAGAAAAGAGAAGTTGTATTAGGCAAAGGAAATACTCATTGCAACAGATAATTTGTAATTTTTATGAATAGTGAAATCATTAGTGAGTCTCAAAAGAACTTCACTTTTGCAATTGGGGCTGAGTGAAGGAAAAGAAAACTTACATTTACAGTCTGATAATGGATATCTTGTAGGTGTAAATTATATACTGTGTAAGATGTGACCTGACGTAATATGAAGGTGAACAGACCATTTCACTTCAAGCTTTATTTCACTTCAGACTGCCTTTAGAACACCCATATTGCTGTGTTTGCTGAAATATGAAAGCAAGCTGTGGATGTGCGAGTAGTGGCCTTAGAGGGAACTGTGAAATCTAGTTTGTCTCAAATTTCTATTTTAAAAAAATAAATAAATAGACATGTAAGAACATTTTCATGTTTGTTTTAGTTCTAATAGAAAACTGTTTAAAATATTTTTTTGCAGTATTAGCTGTCCAAACTGTTTATAACATTATTCTAGAACTTTAAAATAAATTTCTAGATTGCAAATAAAATAGGAGTTTGCTTTCTTTGTTTTATAGAGTGATTGCTCTATGAGTGAGTCCTTACCACCTCTTATTTTTCTCTGGTTTACACTGTGTATTTGTGGAGCCTCCAAAATCTGCTTCTACTGCCTAAAGCTGTGAGGGTTATTTTTGCAAATGTAGAACCTTATTAATTTTCTACCATATAGAATTAAAAGAATAAAGAAATCAATATTGAAGATGGTTGAAAGCCAGCTTTGCAGCAGGGACTAAGTTTATTTCAAGACAGCATCTAAGCTTATAATCAAACTTCAGGTCAAATTGGAGAATGTGGTCTTTTGCCATAGGAGCTACCCCACCTGTTCATACAATGTACGCTGGCCGGGTCTTCCACGGTTAGTGGGAGATAAGGAGCTGCCTATTTAAATATGTTGCAGCCTGATAAACCTTATTTAACAGATCTTAGCATACGGAGGTCAAATTTCCAACACTTGTTCCTGTAACATATTGTCTGAAGATAATCAAGTGTTAGTACGTCTCTCAAGCAGTAAATTGCAATTTGCAACTGCTCCCAAGCCTGTTTTACATTATTTAAAAATCCTTAGTTTAGATTGCTCTTCAGATGTATTTTCCTTAATTCTGTTTTGGCCATAGGTGAGGCTTGTGATTGAAAACTGTTTAAAAGATTCATATTGTGCCTAGCTTTCTTTTGCACCAATGTCAAGATTTTTCATTCAGAAGTGGTGGACCTCCTGTTGTGAGATTACTAGGCAGTAAGTTAACAATAACTAGAAAATTGTTGTCATAAGAATTACTGCGTTTTAGTTCCATGCAGTCCTACTCATCTTCCACTATAGGTCAGTTTTCACCAGGGGAAAGAAGGCAATGCATTATTTTTTTAAATTACTGAATATGTTGATCCTTGTGTGAAATAATTTTTCAGAATTTACAATTTTAATATACGTTATTGAAATCAGCTAGTGGTATGCTGCATTGTAAAGGGATGGCTTTACATTAGACAGTAATGCCACAGAGTATTTATTCAAACAAAGCCGTATTTGTTCCTGTTGCGGTAATAAAGTCTTACTGAATTCTAATTGTACATATGCTGCTTTTGTTTTAGATAATGGCCAGTGTAGGTAGAAATCTAATGGTAATTTTCTGTTGTCTGCCTCATCATTTTTTTTTAAAATATGAACTTAAAAAAGACATTTCTCCTCCTTTCTCTTCCCCTGTCCTTTCTAAACTTTGCTTTTAGGCCTAGAATATTATTTCTGAAAATAAAATATTGTTGCATTATTTATTTTATTAGAAGCATATCTGTTTTAATAGATGTTCCTTGCTTTTCAGAATACTGAAGCATGAAGCTTTTCCATGCAATCTCATGCCAGTGTTGACCCACATGGATTAAAATAGACTGTTTTAATCTTTGACCAAATTTGGAATTAGAATATCTGCCCACTGGGAGTTTGTAAATTATTGTAGTTTATAGAATGACAGGTTTATATAAATAATTGCAATGATTCCCACTGCATGTTTTAAATTAAAATCTACTTTTTTGAGTATTAGGAATAATAAAACTGCAGAAAACTAAAAGCTCATTTTTTTAAAAGATAGTTTCTTCAAGTGTTTCATGTGTGTACTTTATGATACTTTCTCAGATGTATTGCATACTTATCCAGAAATAATCTTTTTATACTGATCAGCTTACAAGCAAGTTCATGCTGGATATGAAATTTTTATGTAGCTTTTTTTGCAGGTGTTTATTCTTAAAGAAATTCCCACATTAAGATCTCCGGTAATTTGATTGTACAGTAGAGTAATTGCATTATGTTTATGTCAGGTTTTGGTTACTATGGTAATGACAATGAGATCATGCATTCTGCAGAGAGGTTTCCAGTAGGAAGGTAGGTTCAAAAGGAAGACCTCTCTTTAAGCAGCACATCTTCCAATAACTATGAAAAATTGAAATGACATTAATGTGTTTAATTAAATTGATTATATATGAAATGTGAATTTTGTTTTATGTAGATAAAGACACAGTAAATAAAATGAGAGATCTGCGCATGAAAGCTGAAGATTATGAAGTGGTGAAGGTGATCGGTAGAGGGGCATTTGGGGAGGTTCAGTTGGTAAGTTATGTTTCTATTTGTACATTTGAATGTATTTGGTAGTATTTGCTTGTGTCTGTTTCCAAATACAGTGTTCAGAAGATGCAGTCATATAATATTAAAGCCTTTAGCTTGGTGAAATTTTGTTTCTTTTTATCCCATGGAGATGTTTTTGGGAATGTCATATTTCAGTACTCTCAAAGTGCAAAAGTACTTGTTTTGCATTGTAGTCATGCTTCTCTATTAAAATAAAATGGAATGTGTATTCCTCATAATACAGAAAATTAGCCTTTGCCACTGTATACATAGACACTTGAACAAATCTTTAGGACTAGAAGAATTTCCACCAGTTCAGAGACTACACCAGATTTTTGTGGACATAGTTAATCACAGATGAGAGATGTTGTGTGTTGTTTGTGATAATTAGCAACCAGGCTTGTTCATCCTGCTTTATTAAATTGAGAACTGGTGGGAGAAACTGAAAGTATGGCAGCAAGTATACATGTCTGCTAATGAACTCTGGAAAATGCTTATAGTTTTAACTTTATGGTATTTATAGTTGTCCTTTTAAAGACACATACCTACAAATTACAAAGCGACTGTTATGCCTATGGACTTCTATGTTGAATAGTTCTAGCAAGTATTTTAAGAGCAATGCATATACTGTCAGATAGTGGAATGTAATTATTCTGTAGACCTACAGCATATAATTCTTTAAAAAAAATGTGAAAAGTCTAGAATTTGTTAAATATTGATGCAGGAAAAGTAATATATTCAGTGATGTTCTTCATATGTTAATATGGCAAACTAATGTGTTCTGCGTCACATTTGTCTTCATAGGTAAGGCATAAATCCTCAAGGAGAGTGTATGCTATGAAGCTTCTGAGTAAATTTGAGATGATAAAAAGATCAGATTCTGCATTCTTCTGGGAAGAAAGGGATATTATGGCTTTTGCTAACAGTCCTTGGGTTGTTCAGGTATAGTGATATTCTTTTTAAAATATTGTCATTATAGAATAGTTTTGTTACAACACTGCATGACCTGGAAATACATGTTTCCATTTTTAGCTTTTCAAAGTCCCTTTTTAGTTGTATTGGTCTGTTAGGGAAATACATTGTTAACATTAGGAATGGTGTATACAACAAATAGCAGATACTGCACTTGCTTCAAAACTATATTTTGTTACAACATTTACAAGATAAGCTATTCTGTTTATTATTAAAACTCTTTGCCAGATATATATTGGTGAGCCTGCTCTGTAGTAATTCTTTGAGGCATCTAGTATACCAGAAAGTTAGGCTTAAAACACAGCTTTTGTATATTCTAATTTCTGTGTGTATGTTTGACGGCAAATTACGCCCGCTCTCGTTATTTTTTCCTCAGTTCAGTGTTACTGACAATTTTTTGGGAGGCATTGCTGCCTTTGAAGTTATAAGGAGCATGTCTGAAGCAATCATCATGCATTGTGTGTGCACATGTTAACTTGTTCATTTAAACTGTTCTTAACCTAAAGTGTGTAAATTCTTTTGTTACATTAGAATTAAACAAAATCATTCAAGATTTACCTAAGTCAAATAGGTAACTACATTACTATCTGTCTGGGAGTGATTGTCCAGAATAGTACTTTTATGATTTTCAAAAAGTTTTAAGTTAGGAAACTTAAATCTACTCGCACTATTCATGTTGAACAGAGCATTGACAACTGTGAGGGAAATATTTTTGCTTAATTGTTTAAAATTTAGGCTCACTTTCTCTACAATAAATACATTGACAATAGAACAATAAATATTTAGTGTTAACACAAATAGAATTGGGCAGATGTTTGCAATACCATCTTTCATGTTTACATACTTGTCAACTAGCATCCCAGGGAATAAGGAAGCATTTCGTCCTCTTACGCAACGAGTCTTCTTTGAAATGATCTCAAAACTTACTGCACCAAATATACTAATCTTAATTTGTAACCAGGACTCTACTCCTTCCATTTTAGTATAAAGGGATGGAAGATCTGGCTGAAATTTACTCTAGAGATTAATTCCTTTTTAGGAGGTCTGCTGGATGATGCAAAGTTGCTGCAGTAGTTGTAGCAATTCTGTTAGTCTTTAAATCAGTTTGTGTAGAAATTGCTTTGATTTCCAACAAGCAAAAGATTAAAGATAACTGGAACATTCAGTGACTCGTTTTTTGTTTATTTGCTTTTTACAGTTATTTTATGCATTCCAAGATGACCGTTACCTTTACATGGTGATGGAATACATGCCTGGTGGGGACCTTGTGAATTTAATGAGCAACTACGATGTTCCGGAGAAATGGGCAAGATTTTATACTGCTGAAGTTGTACTTGCATTAGATGCAATTCACTCAATGGGTTTTATACACAGGTGAAGAAGAAAAACGTGTTGTTACATAGTGTTATTTTATTCCTGGTGCTGCCAGAATGACTTCAGTAATTGTTTAGGCAGTTTTAAAATTTATGATGTTACTACTTCATTATTATTTCATAATTATTCCATCTTAGAACTTCAAAGGTTTTTTGCCATCAGAAACTACGAGTCTGAGGTGATATAGTCAAAGTAAGAATTTTTAGCAAGCTGATGTTCCTCGGTTTGGGAAGTAATAAAATTGTCCCACTTTACCAAGAGATACAAGAACTAAAGTGGTATGAACATGTTGGCCCCCAAATGGTTCTTTTCTTTTGATTAGAAAAAGCTGTTTTGGGAATTTGACAGCAGTAGTATACACAGTTGGGAATTATTAATTCTCTGCTCTGTATTTGAAGCCTTAGTGACCCATTAAACAAGAATCTGTGAACAATGTGAGTAAAATCTCCCAGCCACATGTTTCCTTGTAAGGGGCAAGATGGAAAATTGAGGTGCAGAGCAAAGGGACTTGGCTTAGTTTCATATTATGTACTTGCCCTAACATGAAATGTAGTTGGTTCTCAGATAGGTTGAGAAGTTTTCTTTTGATAATTGAACTTTTATCTGTTGTTAGCTTTTAATTGTATTAACTAGGAGCAGAAGAATAGTTTTTTCAACAGAAAATACAGGAAGAGTTTGAGGAAGACTTAGTGTATAAATTCTCAATTTTTAATTTGGCCAGAAGATCAGTGTTAACACATAAGCTTTTGCAAAAAAGCAAAAGCAAAGCAAACCAAACTACTGATCTGTTGCTTGAGTAAGATCTAGAGCATCATTAATTATGTAGCTATGCTACATCTAATGGATAAATTATCTGGCTGAATGAACCATTTGTACATGTGTATTGCAAGGTTGAGAAAGCAGCATCAGGAGTTGCCAGCAGCACAGTGAGTTTTTCTTCCTGAAAATTTAGATTATTTTGACACCAGCAGATTTTTTTTGGTATTTGTTTACACCTGGAGTTAGTCTGTTCAAATCTGAGGAATGAAAGGAAACTGATGAAAATGTGGGCCCTCTGCTTAAATGGGTCAGGAACCTAGTGACAAAGGACATGGAAACACCTGAGGCTGCCGCCTTTGCCTTGGCCTTCATTGATAAGGTCTGCTTTCAGGCCTCTCAGGTCCCTGTGCCTAGTGGCGGAGCTTGGGAGAGTGAAGCGTTACTGTGCAGAGGAAGATCAAGCTGAGTCCCAGTTATGCAAACAGGACATAGAATCATAAAATCATTTAGGTTGCAAAAGACCTTCAAGATCATCGAGTCCAACCATCAACCATGCCCGCTAAACCATGTCCTGAAGTACCCTGTCTACTCGCTTTTTGAACACCTCCAGGGATGGTGACTCAACCACTTCCCTGGGCAGCCTGTTCCAATGTCTGACAACCCTCTCAGTAAAGAAATTTTTCCTAATATCCAACCTAAATCTCCCTTACCTCAACTTGAGGCCATTTCCTCTCATCCTATCACCAGCCACCTGATAGAAGAGACCAGCGCCCACCTTGCTACAGCCCCCTTTCGGGTAGTTGTAGAGAGCGATAAGGTCTCCCTGCAGCCTCCTCTTCTCCAGACTAAACTACCCCAGCTCCCTCAGCCACTCCTCATAAGACTTGTGCTCCAGGCCCCTCACCAACTTGGTTGCCCTTCTCTGGACATGCTCCAGCACCTCAATGTCTTTTCTGTAGTGAGGGGCCCAAAACTGAACACAGTACTCGAGGTGCGGCCTCACCAGTGCCAAGTACAGGGGGACAATCACCTCCCTGCTCCTGCTGGCCACACTATTTCTGATGCAGGCCAGGATGCCGTTGGCCTTCTTGGCCACCTGGGCACACTGCTGGCTCATATTCAGCTGGCTGTCAACCAGCACCCCCAGGTCCTTTTCTGCCAGGCAGCTTTCCAGCCACTCTTCCCCAAGCCTGTTGTGCTGCATGGGGTTGCTGTGACCCAAGTGCAGGACCCGGCACTTGCCCTTGTTGAACTTCATACGATGGGCCTCAGCCCATCGATCCAGCCTGTCCTGATCTCTCTGTAGAGCCTTACATGTGTCCAAGGCACCAGGTGGGATGTACCAAGGGTTGTGAGGGAGCTGGCCAGTATCCTTATGATACTGCTGTCTGTCACCTTTGAAAGGTTGTGGCAATTGGGAGATTCCTGATGAATGGAAAGAGGCAAATGGCACACCCATCTTGCCCTGAGAAGGGCAAGGAGGGGAGGATCAGGGGAATTGCAGGCTCATCAGCCTAAGGGCAATCTTTGGGTATCTTACGGAGTAAATTCTCAGGAAACCATTTCCAAGCATGTCAATGGGAAGGTGATTGGGAACAGCCTGCATGGATTTACCAAGGGTAAAGCATGTCTTACCAATGCAAATGCCTTCTGTGATGAGATGATGGGCTCCACTTATGAGGGGAGAGCAGTGTGTGCTGTTTGTCTTGACTTTATCAAGGTTTTTGATGTAGCCAGATTGGAAATATATGGTTTGAATTGGCAAGAACAAAAGGTTGTGCTCAGTAGTACAATGTACAATTAGCAGTCTGCTACTAGCGATTCCCCAGAGGATTGATACTTGGGGTCAGCACTGTGTTTTCATTTGCAACATGAACAGTGTTCGGGTGAGACAGAAAGCATCAGTCACCAGCTGCCCAGCAGGACTTTATAGAAAAGGTGGAGCTGGACTTGAAGTTGCACACTGGAAAGATGCAAGGCAATGGATGAGACAAGTTGCAGCAAGGGAGTATCTAGTTATTCATTAGGAAATATTTTTTCACTATGAGGGTGGTCAAACAGTGGAAGAGAGTCCTAGAGAGGTTGTGGAATCTCTGTTCTTGAAAAATTCAAAACTTGACTGGATTTGACCCTGAGAAACCTAATGTAACTTTGAAGTTGAATCTAACTTTGTTAGCTGTACTTTTATCAGGCAGTTAACCAGGGTCTTACAAAAATCCCTCCTGATCAAAACTATTCTGTGAGTATACTGATACATTTCCACTGCACTTCATCTGACAGTTACGGCCAGAGTTCTCCTTTGAAGTCCCAGAAATACACTTTCTCCTGAAATTCGTGTTATGCTTTCTTGATGATTGTTTCCTACTGTTATTCTGCTTCAGTATATTTAATAACATTGTATGTGCTGAACTTTACCAGTTACTTTATGAAAACTTATTTTCTATAACGGAAGTACTTTGTGGAAAAGGGCATAAGACAATACTCCTTTTGAGCCACAGAAAAATATTCGTTCACGTTAATATAATTCTGAAAATGACATCCATTTGTTCCCTTAAAATAGAAGTGGTACAGAGAAGAAGCTGCGTTTTAAAGCTCTTTTTGAGGTAGCTAACTCAGAACCAGAATGTTTTTTTTTTTTTTTCTGTAGCTGGATCCTAGTGGAGAGGTACTTCAATCAGTGAGTCTTTTTTAGGAACTTGAGGTTCAAGATTAATGTCTGGATTTGTTAAATTTGGTGGCTTAAGGCTGTATTCCCACATCCATTGTAATTTTTTTAAATGTTGTAGTGCAGCAGTGTATGTGTTGGACATGATACTTCGAGAAAGCAGAAGAAAATGGAGGAAGTAATGGTGCTTTCATGTTGGTGTTTTTCCTTGCAATGTTGCATCTGAAAAATAGTTGACTTTTTTTTTTCATAAGTTAAATTGATTTATTTTCTTTTAAAAGAATATATTTTTCTTCTTTCAGAGATGTGAAGCCTGATAATATGCTGCTAGATAAAGCTGGTCATTTAAAACTAGCAGATTTTGGTACTTGTATGAAGATGAACAAGGTAAACGTATGTTTTTAATTTCGCTTTTCTGTTTGTGAAAGGAAAACAAAAGTGAAAAGAAAATACACTGAAAACTTTTTAGCTAGATGAGAAGAGTCAAAAATTCCAGTCTGTTCACATTACTATTCTTTGTGCATTCTATTCAATGACAATGTAGAACACATTCCTGTATGCATTGCTGGGGTAGGGACTGTATCAACTTCTATACTCTTTCCTAGAGAAACTTTCTGAAGTCAAGCCTTTGATTGTCTCTAGATCCTCTAGATTATTTCTTCAAGTCTTTGGTTATCAAAAGTTAATGCAAAGAAGTGAGATTATTTTTACGTAGTGTATCAGTAATGAAAGAATCAAAACTGATGTACAAGTTGCTGAATGAATCCCAATTGTACTTATTAGCCATATGCTGACGTAGCAAAAGGGCAAATCTGAAGTAAACAGGTTAAAGGATGTTATAGAATTATTTATTTGTTTAAAATACATCCTGAGGTCACTAAAATAAAATATTTTGGAACAATTTTTCGTGTACTGCAAAGCATTGTTCTTCCCTACACAAAACTCTGATTGGTTTTGTCAGTCTGCACATATATGAGGAAAACAATCTGAAATACGTGGTACTTAGTAGAGTCTGTGTAATATGTACATTGTATTCTCAACATATTCCAGGAGCTTTGACTAAATCACTGTATTTAGCTGCTTTGCCATAAATAAAAGGCACCAACGAAATTAAGTGGAAGTTATGTGTACAAATTCAAGGAGCTGCCTCAAGTCAGAAACAGTCCACTTCAGTGGAATAGTTGACACAAAATTTGGCTTTATTTTGCCTTAATACAGATTTATCCTTGACTGATTGTGTTCTTAACAATGAGGAATTTTGAAATACAGAAAAACATTATCCTAGTGTTTAAGCTGTAAGTGCGAAAAAAGCAAAGAAAAAATATTACCAAAGTTTGCTGTATATTAGCGTTATCGAAGTAAACCTGTGTCTACAACACTTTACATTTTGTGCTGTTCTAAACAAAGCTAGCTAAGTAGTCTTGAGCCTAGTTTTGGGTTCCTCTAGTGTTTGAAAGAGAAAGGTTATTCTGTGGGAGAGAAACTGCTCAGCATAGGAGCTTAATTTAGGTGCATTCTGGATTTCCTGCGTACACAACACTGGATTTATATTTGGTATATTTACTTAGTTGTATATTTTTATGCAAGTTTTTCTACTGATCCATTTCTAGGAATGGCATAGGATTATTTCAGAAGTGCTTGAATGGCACTGGAAAGGGGTGCATGGTTGCAGCTTCAGCATTCTGGATGCCAGCTCCAGTGTGACTGTTCTGCCAGCCCTTTCTCAGGGGTATGAGGAACGTCAAACGTTCTTTTCACCTGTTAACCTGTTTTGAAGTCTGTGTCCTTAGGGTTTCGAGGCTCTGTCTATATTTAGTCTTCCTGGCATTAAGTATGTTGGGTCGGAGGTGAAAAACTTGCACTTTAGCTGATACTCTCAGCAAAATCCCTGATGTTGACCCATTTAGGCTAACAGAGGAGTTTTCCCTGTTTATAGTACATCCTGTCAGTGTATGACATTTATACTGGCACGAGCAGGAGAGGTTGTGCAGGGTTTACAGGGCCTAGATGCACTTCTGATTACTTTTTGGATATTAACTGAGGTTTTTAAAGTAACTTTCACTGTGTTTGACAAATCTGGTGCTTTGTTCTGGATTTAGTAGCTTAGAATGTAAAAATGTTAAAATACCCATTCAAAAAAGAACGTTTGTTGATGAAGGTTGATGTTGATCTGTTGATGTTGCTTAAGATGTATAAACTCTTGGAAATGGCTTGCAATTTTTTATTTTATATTTGGGCCTGGCTGTTTTCCTCCTCTTTGTAGGAAGGTATGGTACGATGTGATACTGCTGTGGGAACACCAGACTATATCTCTCCTGAAGTGTTGAAGTCCCAGGGTGGTGATGGTTACTATGGGCGAGAATGTGACTGGTGGTCAGTTGGAGTCTTTTTGTATGAGATGCTTGTAGGTGAGTAGTAGGATAATCAGAATTGACTACACTACTTAACTAGACTCCACATTAAAATCCCTGTTGTTTTTAACTGTTTAATTTATGCTCTTCAGACATAAGCTGTGGTTTACTGATCCTGGTATTTACAGAACATGTTTTAGAAATATTCTGGCACAGTCCTCAAACATTTGTCCTTGTCTTTTGTTCACTTAATTGCTTACATTGTTGCATATGCAATTCAAATATTATAAATCAAATCTACAATAAGTTTGATCTGCTTTTTAATTTTTGCATTGCTGCTTTTTCAGGTGATACACCTTTTTATGCAGATTCTTTGGTTGGAACATACAGCAAGATTATGAACCATAAGAACTCCCTTACTTTCCCTGATGACAATGAGATTTCTAAAGAGGCAAAAAACCTTATTTGTGCCTTTTTAACTGATAGGTAAGATTTAAACTTTACTCAGAATGAAAGTAAACGTTTGTTAAGAGAATTTCTTCTCATGTTGAAAGAACATGTATATGTTTGTTTTGTGTGGGTTTCTAAAGCGCTCAAGAGAAGTGAAACTCTTACTGTCTTGGCATAAATGCCATGTAACTCTGTTCCCATTTAGATGCTGCCATAGTTAGGTGTTTTTCTGATCTCTGAATGCATTTCTGTTAGTTGAATGTTCTCCTTCATAGGAATTGGGCTTTATTCTTCTCTGAACTACAGCAATGTAAGAAACTGTTAGCCTCTTGCTTACAGAAAGGCTGTTTTAATTTGTTAGTCAAGAATTTTTTAGAACCTCAGCCTAAGTCTTTTAAGTTACTTTGTCTAATCTGAAGTAGCATTTTGTCTAACCTGAAGCATTAGTTACTAACTGATGTTACTGCGAGCTAGACAGGCAGTAACATCAGTTTCATCTTCCCCAGTCCCAGTATTTGGGAGAGGAGTCACCAATGGTTGCTGCTGCTCTTTGTGGTAGTAGCATGTATACTGGAGAAAGGGAAGTGCTGCTGCTATGGGTACATCTACCTTATAAATTCAGTTTGAAGTGTTACTCCTTAGTAACAACTGCTGTTACATTGGTCTGTGTTGCACAGTGGTGAGTGACTTGCAAAACGATTCCTTTTGGATGAAGCTACAGCAAAAGATGCATTTCAGGAGTGCCCCTAATGCACTCCCAGCTCTTAGTGGGCATTCAGGATCTGGGTAGAGTCAGTCCACAAGAAGCCCTCTGAAATGTGGGTGTTAGGTCCGTTTCACTTTGTGAGTGCACTCCTGTTGTACCCATGCTACATATTAATACAAGCATAACCTTTGCTTGAGAATTGGTGCTATGAAAGAGGGGGATGTTACATTTGCTGGGTTGCATACAATTTGAACAACAGCATGGACTCCTAGAAAAAGTGGAACCTAGCTGCTGCTTGGCAGCTGCCTAGCCAGACTGTGATGGTGGAAACAGTAGCAGCAGGGCTTCTTGTAGACAAAACCAGACTGTGCTCTGAAATGTAGCTGCTGTGCTGCTATAGGTATCTTCATATGAAAACTTTAAGATATGTCTACTTCTTTCTTACCTTAGTTTGAGAGGTAATCTTTTGTCTCTGTTGTTAGATTATGCCTTAAAATGAGTCTTTGTTTCAGAATAATTTATGTCATCTCCCATGTTTAATCAAAACACTCTTTAAACAGGGAAGTGAGGCTAGGACGAAATGGTGTAGAAGAAATTAAACGGCACCTTTTCTTCAAAAATGATCAATGGGCTTGGGAAACTCTCAGAGACAGTAAGTATAATGCTTTTCTCAGAGACAGTGATCTGGCTTACTTAGGTATCATGTTAGCAAAAGGACTGCCATATTTCTTTTAATGGAATTTAAAGTTTTATTTACACTGTACCAAGGAAAGAGGTTTCTTAGTCACTTGAGTAATATAATGATTATTATCATACTATTCTGCTTTTTTCCTAGCTGTAGCACCAGTTGTGCCTGACTTAAGTAGTGACATTGACACTAGTAATTTTGATGATCTGGAAGAAGACAAAGGAGAGGAAGAAACATTTCCCATACCAAAAGCATTTGTGGGCAACCAGCTTCCTTTTGTAGGATTTACGTACTACAGCAACCGTCGGTATGTATGCAGAAAGCAAGCTAATGGTGTTTTCTTTTGCCAACACTGTTTCTGACTCTTACCAACCAGTATTTAGGTACAAGCCTATTCAGGTTCTTATTAATGATTCAGAATCCTAATAAACTATAGTCTTTTGACACTTCGATAATGTTAACCAGTACTACTAGTCATCAGTACCTTAAAATATCACACTGAATTTGTGAATGTCTTTTTCTGCATTAAGAATATTATATAGTGGTGCTGCAGAAGCTAAGCAAGAAAAATCCACTGTTGCCACTAGTAGGCAGAGCTGCCTGCAGACCACTGAATTATAGATGTAGAGTCATGAATCAGGGATTTGAATGTCACTGTTTTACTGTGATTTACTGTTCCTGAGCTGTATATGAAGATACCATACTTTAGATCAGTGTTTAGCATGTGATAAATTAAACCTTGGCTTACTAGAAATAAAATATTTTCTAGTTGCCTGCTATCTGCTTCATAATTTTTCTTTTTCCAAAGCACTCATCCACTGCGGAGTGAGATTGTGATACTTTACAGTTTTCACTGTTGCTTAGAAGACTTTAAATTACATTAGTTAAAATTATATTAATTCATACTTTCAACAGTCATTATTATTGTAGGCACCGTGTATAGCTATATCTACATTCAAAAATCTCGGTAACTTTTTATTACTTTGAGAGCAGCTTTTAATTGTAGTGTCAGTCAGGCTTAAAATGGGCTAAAACTTCTAGTAGACCATGTCAGATAGAGACTATTAGTTTTAATAGCATTTCTGGATAGGAAAGCCCTAAAGGAAATAAATCTGTTTTTTGTCCTTGCATAGAAGAGGAACCACTTTTCCAAGCCTGTGGTGAAGTTCTTTCCGTCTCTGCAAAGAGTTGGATTTGTTGTTGCTTTCTGCATAGTAAGGCATAGAAGGACTTGCAAGCTTTGCATACAGTTTGTATGAGTTCAGCAGTTCAGGAATTTCACCTACTGTTCTGATTTTAGTCTATAATTTTGAAAAGTCTTAATTTTTGCCTTGCAGGAAGATTTTGGAGTATATTATCAAGAAGGTGAAGTAGCATACAGAAGCTTGTTAATAACAGAATTTCTTCTCTCTCCCTCTTCCTTCTTGGGGGGGGGCAGTATCAGGAATTTAGAGAACTAAGTGGCTGTGTTTTGCTGTCACTGAAGAACTCTGCTACTAAATACTATCATAACTTTGTAGACTTACTAGAACTAACATGCTGTCCTAGAATTGAATTTTGTCCCATAATGCTCTGCTGGTGTGATAGTCTTGAAAAGTCTGAAGCAACCATTCATACTTGCTAAACCTGTAATCCTAATTTTTATTCCCTTTTTGTATTGCAAATAGTTCAAACATAACAACAAAAAAAAGCATATTTGAAAAAACGTTGCACATTTATTTCCCCCCACCCCCCCACCTTTCAGTTTCATCTTGTTCATGTATGTTGGAGAGCTTAAAGAAATGGAAATCTAGGAAAATCATGTGACTTCCGTCTTTAAAGGAAATAGTATAATCTTTTAGTATAGAATACTTTCTACAGCTGTAATCTCATTGATTGTAAACTAGGAAATGTGGTTGTTTATTATTGAACTTCACCCATAACACAGATTTTGGAATACTAGCTGAGAACACTTTGTAGCCCTGTCTGGCTTGTGTGCTCTCTTCTGGATTCTGATGGAGCTGGTGCTGTGCCTGTTTAAATATCACATTCTCATTGCTCAACAGCCCTGGTGTGCAAAATATGGTGGCTTCTGGTACTCAGGACAGCAAGCCCCTTTCTGTAGGAAACTGTTCCATTTCCTCTTTGTCATTTGATTGTCTGAAATCAGTCTTGATGTTTAATTTGACCATGGTTTGGAGATGTCTTTGATTTTACCCTCCTTGATCCTTTGGAGAGGTTTTTGTATATGTGAAAATATGCATGTGAAACAAGAAAGAAGATGTGTCTATCTTCCTTGGTTCATGTCAGAATTTTTCCTCGCATAACCTGATACGGTTAGAGATGTTTTACATCTCTCTAGATCAGTTATCAGGCCAAGAATATCACATCAAATACCAAAGGAATTTAAGGATAGTAATTTGTATTTAGTTACCTGACTTTTCAGAATCGTGCAACTAGAAATTTATGGTATGTTTAGAAAACACTTACATAAAATAACACTGGCTTCAGGGCAAACTTTTTGTGTGTAGAACTCTTAGTAGCTTTGTTGGAAGTTACAAAATCTCAGCAGAGTTCGCTTCATTGCTGCTACTTGCTGCATAAGTGCCTGAGTAAATATTTGTGGGATGGAAGCCAATGAGAGTGTTGTAACCATGGAAAGCAAAGATTTTAAAAAATTATTATTAAAAAAAGAAAAGTGGTTGTACTAGTATTTGGCAGAAATTCTTTTTTCTGGAGGTCTTCTACTGCAGCTTTCTACTTTACAATAAATTATGTGAGTTTTTCAATTAAATGTGCCTGAATCTTAAAGTATAATAAATACAGAAATGAAAAAATCTACTTGTGTTATTATTTGGTATCTACATTTTGGAGAAAAAAATCTGAGGGTTATGTTTTAGAATGATCATATTCTGTTTTTTTCATAACCTTGCTTTTAAACCACTCTTAAAACTTTTTAAATGTTGTTGCAGGTATTTAGCTGTCTCTGCAGAAAATTCCAATGATAACAGAACAGGCTCCAGTGTGGACAAAAGTGTGGTATGTCTCACTGATTTTCAGTTTTGTTGGACCCTAGTGAAGAATCCATTGCGTATATGGGAATAAACTGTTTGGGTTCTAAATGTCTCAAATTAATTTAGTGTTTGGAATATGGGAAATCAATGTATAAATTTTAACTGTTTAGTATGGCTTGCCTATTAAAGTTACTGGAAAAACAGAATTTCAGTTCTTCATATAACATTGGTTTTCCTGAATTGGGATAAAATAGCTGAAACTGCATATTCTTTTTGTGGAACTGGATTCACAGTTTTTATCTTTAGGAATATCAAAGTGTTTGTGCAGTATTTCTAGAGTGCCTTATTGATCCCAGGTGTATGCTGGCTTAGTGGCAACCGTAGAGTCTGGATGTGAGTGTGATGGGGAGCTTGGGCTTTCCAGCAACCTGCCAGTTTAACTCTGGAGCTGGACTTCCTGTGAACTAAGTGGGAGGTGGCAGATAATGTACCAAGCTTGGGTATTCTTCTTCCTAAGGGTGCCCCACAAGCTATTGGGAGTTGGGGCACTGAGGATCTGCATTTATAGAGCAGTTCACCTAGCAAGAAAAGTTCAGGAATTCTTTTCAGTTACTGCTTCCCAAGCTTCTTGGCAGTCAGGTTTCTGGGAAGGTATGCTGAGGTGTTGGAAACAAAGCCTGCTTGGATTCTGTGTAAGTTCTGCTGTAAATCAAGCTATTCCCTTAGAATGGTTTCATATTTTACAAATTACATTCTTTCCAGAAGGAAACACTGTCAAAAAATAGATAATTAACTCTAAAATAAATCTTCTTGGCTTTGACTATGATTTACTTTGTTAGTAATTTTGTTCTGTTATGTTTTCCATTTAGAGTAGAAGAGAAGCAGATATCAATGTATGTTCCCTTTTCTCTTAAACTTGCAATATAAAGGTTTTAATGATATATGGTATTACCCAGAGAAAATTTGTGAAGGGCAGGGGAACTGATTATGTACTTTATTGGGCTAACTGAATTTATTAAGCATTGAAGTGTCTTGATTTCTTTATGTATGTTGGTGTGTGCCATAAATTTTGTTTTCCTCATAAGCATTTGGCTGTTGATATGGTAAAATTAAAAACAGAGCCAGACTTTCAAATATTTGCAGATACTTAAAGCTGTGTGATAGGCTTTGGTTGACTTTGAGGAGGGTTACTGAATGGACTTGGCATAATTAGTGGGATACAGGCACCTGCATGTAGTGAAAGAACCCCCAAGAGTCCTGTCTGTATTGTCAGGTGTATTTGAATGTCTTGTGATTTTAACACTTTTGGGAGGTGAAGCTCTGGAAGGATATGAGTGATACAGAGAGGTTTAAATAAATGTTAAGTCTTTACTACGAGGTATTTTTACCCCACAGTTCTTTCTCAGCTGTTTTTCTTTCATTACATGCTGCAATAAAAATGTTAATGTTAACACATGGTTAGCAAATTAATTAGTTCTGGAAATACAACACAAGATGTTACCTGGTCTATCTGCATTTTGGCATGGTACCGAGTGCCAGAAATTTCCAAGAAATTCATTGCTTTTTGCAAGTGTGTAAAACTTCACAGAATTAGGCCGTGAAGTTGGACAAAAATGGAATTCAATGTCCTTTAACTGAATTTCAAACCTCTTTGAAGATCTGATTATTTACTTTGGTTTAGTGCTACCATAACCATCTGTAAACAGTACAGATACTAAGAAAGAGGAGATTAACAGATTCTTTTGCACTGGGTCTTCGGTTTTCTTCATTGTTCAGGGTGCAGAACCAGATGTACTATGCCATGGTGATTAAAAAAAAAAAATAAAAAAAATGGCAGTTCCATAGGGATTTTTCTTGGCTTCTTGACTGTAGGCAGGCTTTTTCATAGCCCTTTCCTTCCCTGCCTCCTACTCAAAATGGAAACTGAGAACAAACTAAAACATAAAGGAATGCTTTTATAGTGAGTTAATTGTAACTCAGGATTTTCTTAAGGTATTATTTAGTCCATTGATATCAGATTGTGCAAAACTTCTCTGGAAGCCTGTTGTCTCGTACTAATATAATTAGAGTGCTCAGCAAGCTTAGATAGGCCCCTTGGGGAACAGCAATATAAGAGCAACCAGAGACAGAAAGAAGCAAGAGGAGGGAATAGAGGTCCAAACTAGTAGAAGTCAGTACAGAAATGCCTCAGTTGCCAGATATCTTTTTGGACCTGTTCCTCATCTATCCCATTTAGTTCCTCTATGCAGTCTGTCTGGAAGGGCTGTAAAATGAATAACCAAGAAATGGAAGAGCAATTACTTTGAAACTTCTCTGTCCTTTATTTTTGTGCAGTAGCTGTGGTCCCTTTTTACTAAAGTGAGAGATAGCCTTTAAGTAGTCTTGCTTCTTGCTTTATTTCTCAGTGGTTCATACCAAGGAGATAAATGTGTTGTGTAGTGGTGGTCCTTCTTTTTTCCTCAAAGTTTAGATTTAGAGGGCCATCTCTGTGGTTTTAGACTACAACCATTGTCTCATCCATGTGGTGTTATGTTGTATGTCACACCAAGTAATTGGCTTTCCACAGCTGTTCTGTAAGTGCTGAGAAGTCTATTTCTTCCAGTATTTCTTTGCTCTTTCAAGGTTTTGTGATAGGTAGTGGTAAATATATAGAATAGAGTGGTAAATATATAAAATATGTAGTTTCTGGTTAGTCCCTAGTCGCAATGTCTGTGTGCTTCCTCTGAAATCTTCAGAGCAGCTTAAGAACGTGGAAGAAAGAAAAAGGTGGAAATAAGAAAGGATCTGCAGTTCTTGAGAGTGCCTGAGTACTCCATACTTATATTTCCTACTACAGTGGGAAGGAGAACAGATTGAAAGATGGAAGTGAGAAAATGCCTGCCTGGAAGTAGGCAAAAATAATCTTACCTATAACTTTCTCATTTAATATGGAAAAGCATGATATAGTACGTCTCCAAACTGAAATGTTAGTTTAGGACTGTACAGAGGGCAGTCCTTGTTGAGAACATGTACTGTTGCTATCAAGAAAGAATGGAGTCAAGTGTAATTTGTCTACTCTTCATGATCTTAGTGAGCAGTTCCAGTTTCTCTAAGCATATTTTGTGGGAGAAGGAAAAAAGGAAGAGGCAGATGTAGGAGGAACTGTTCTGTTGCTCTGCTTTCTGGGATGATTGTACAGGAGGAGTCAGGCAATTGTCAGAGTTTTTGAAGTTAAAACAAGGAACAAGAAAGCAAAGGGTCAGAACCACTTGAATATGCTGCTTTGAAGAGAGTCTAGATTAGGACTGTAATTCTTCTTTATGCAGTTCCAAGAGTGTTGAGGGAAATGTGGGAAAGCTAAATAAGGCTGAAATCCTGACAAGATCAGCGAAAAGGTTTAACAGTGAATCAGCATGGGCTTGACTTAATGAGCTTCCTCAAAGCTGACACCATCTTGTTCTTAACTGAGGATTTTGCTGATGTTGGAGTGGGATTATTGTGCCCAGAGATCCATCAGATTGTAGATATTTTGAGACTACACGAAAAGAATGAATTTCTCAATTTATCTTGCTGGCAAACAGTACATGCTATACAGTAATGTTCTGTATTAACATCTGAAGTTTGTTACTATTTTCAAACCTTAGTACAGTGCTAGCTGTAAAAGTGATCTCTGACTAAATAGATGTTAACAGCATTTCCCCCCCATTGCTAATAACTAACAGGCCTGGTTCTGCTTCCTGAACTTGTTGAGAGCTTGAAGATGCATTGCAAAATACATGTGGTGGTTCATGCTAGTGTCCTGGTTTCAACCACGACAGCTAGAAAAAGAAATTTTGATGTTAATTAAAATGCTTTCTTATGTCTTTGCAGTAATATCTTTAGTCTGATTCTGAAGATACTTAAAAAAAGGAGGATTTGCCTTAGCTTAGCCCCCTGAATTTTGATGGAACTATTCAGAACCCCAAAATTTTATGTGTGTGCAAATGACAAAACTGTGTAATATTAACGTTGTTTCTTGTAATTAACTTTTTTAGAATTTTTTTTGGGGGGGAATCACATTTTAATAAGCTAAAAATCTAGTGTTTAGATAGAAATGAGTAAGCTGTGATACAACATAAGCAGCACTGAATATTCTGAAATACTTTTTTTAAGTTTTTAAATTTAATGCATGTTCTTTCATGTACAAATATATATTTAAAGCTGGAAAATATGCAGAAGATGATATATGAGTTGGAAGAACAACTACATAATGAAATGCAGTTGAAAGATGAAATGGAGCAAAAGTGCAGGTGAGACTTTGAACTTTAATTGTTTACATAATTTAAGTATATCTAACACTTCAGTTCTGTATAACTGCTTTAGGGATTACCAGAGTAACACTAAGAATGGTACTGTAGTTCTCCAGGACAGTTCCAGGGACAGGTTTAAGTCATTCTAAAACAATATTTAAATGGTTTTCTTGAATATAGTATGAAGAAAATGTTTTGTTTTCATTGGCACCCATGTAACACACATTCTTTCTGAACACTTGAATGTTTGAGTTTACTCGATATCTCTGAATTCAGATATTTTATTGGATAGAGGTACATAATGATCATGCTGTCTTTTTAAAAAATGTAAAATACTGTATATATTGCATATATTGGATTATTGGAATGAACTGTCTGGTTTCTAAATACATGGTACTTGTTGGAAAACCACATTCCTGTTTTTTTCTGGTGACTGATAGATAAGAACAGCTATTTGTTTTCTAAAGTCTTGTTTCTACCATGTTGAAGAAGCAACTACGTGAGAATTTGCCTATTTCTTGCAGCTACACTTACAAACAAACAGTTGGGATTCTTTCCTGATAATCAGAAATATTTGCTCAGATTCATGCAAACTAAATTCCCCTTCAGTTAGCTTCTCCTTTTGAAGTCTTTTCCTGAAGGCCTAAATAAAGCCAGGAGGCAACACCTAGGTATAGGATATAGGAAGAATTCAGGCTTGTGAATTAGGACCACAGCATGTAGCTGTACAAGCTACTTATGTGGGAACTGGTAGCCAAAACGGACCAGTGGGAATTTAGACTGTGCGATGCTGTCTTTTACTTAAACACAACTTCACTGTTCACACATTCTGATTGCTTTCCACAAGCAGAACGTACATTGCTTGAAAGATACTCAGTAACTGTCTTCCTGCAGTACTACTGAAGTTGTCAGAGCACAACAGCGTGTCTTCTGATATGTCATACTGTTCACTGCAGAATTAGTAGATAGGATATATTGCTGTAACTTCTCCTTATTGTACCTGCTAGGTGACATTGTCTGGGTCCTTTTTGTTACCTCTTTCAAGAGGGATAGCTACAAAAATGCAATGGATGTGTCAGTGTTACTGCTGCTTAACAGAGGTTTTACTATGCACTAAACCTCACTGTCTCTATAGTACCATGTTTTAATACATTGCTTCAACAGAGAGACTTGAATAGTATTATTCAAATATCTTTATTCATGGTAGGAAGCTGTCTACTGTTGAATTAACAAACCATTTTAGATACTTGAAAAGTTCACAACTGGAGGAAGTTTTAGCAGTTCACCAGTGTATTCTAATTTTAAGGATAACGTGTTGTGTACATACACTGTTTTTACATTTGCAGATTAAGGGAGAAAATGTGGCACCGAAAGTTTTGCATATATAATCTGCAGCAAAGTCGATAAATATGTAATAATATATTTTACAAATTATTTCCAGTGATTGATTGTTTTTTTCAATTTCAAATGTTTATTACAAAATAGCATTAGCCAAAAAAAAATAAAAATTCTTCACTTTAGTAACAGTCCCAAATTATTTCACTAGAAAAACAGTATGTACAATGTATCCTTCTCAAATAGTACTTAAATTATTTTGTTTTATTTTTAGATCTTCTAACATAAAGCTAGACAAGATAATGAAAGAACTGGATGAAGAGGTAATTATTTTCCTCACTGAAGCCTTCTTAGTTGGGTAAAGAATGTGGATAGTACTTTCATGTTTTAAGATATTTCTTCTGTGACTAAAAAAATTGTTCTGAGTTTAAATTTGAGACCAAACCATCATATGCCAATATATAGCATTGGGACGTACATTTTTATTTGTACACATTTTCAAAAATTTTTTATTTCTGCAAGTCATGCTGAATTCTGTTTCCTCTGCTAAATGTTTTGCTCAGTGTCGCTCATCACAATTTCTCTGGAGTTTATCAAAATCAGTTACGCTAAAAATTAATGTACAGATGATTTTCTATTGAGTCCTTATGTGGTCTCTTAATAATAATTTTAATAGTTACTTACATATAATCACATTAACAATAAGTTTTCTAGTAATTTCATAAATTTATCATGTACAAGTTAAAAAAGCCATCTTTTCTGAACACCTTTTCAAGGAAGCCAGAAACTCATTCATTGGAAATGATGCATCAGTTTCCTTGATTAATTAATTGCAGAGATACTGGTTTAGGGATCATTCCTTAAAATGTAAGTAGAAAATACTAATGCTTTTAATTTTAGGGAAATCAAAGAAAGAACTTGGAATCAACACTGTCTCAGATTGAGAAGGAAAAGATGGTATTGCAACATAAGATAAATGACTACCAAAGAAAAATTGAACAAGAGAATGAAAAAAGACGGAATGTGGAAAATGAAGGTATGCCATGTTGTCCAAACATTGACACTGATGAGGTGTATGATGTGTTTTGGGGAACAATTTACTACCTTAGCATCTTAAGTGCTATGCAACTTTAAAGGGATCTTTTCAAATATTGGACTCAAATCTTGAGTGTATTTTTATTTGAACACAATATTTTTGTCTTATTTTCAAGTTTTATTCTCTACAGAGTGCATTGTTGTTCTGCAAGCACAAAATTTGACCTAAAAATGTATATAAGAAGCAAAAAGTCAACAAAAGGCCTATTATATGCCAAGAATTTATTTGAGTGTGTTTGTGTAAAAAAGACCAAACTCCAAAACCTAAGTTTTTTTTCTAATCTGATGTATTAATGGTGTAATTTCTCTTTAGTGTCAACGCTAAAAGATCAGATGGAAGACTTGAAAAAAATCAGCCAACATTCACAAATTACAAATGAGAAGATAACACAATTACAAAAACAAGTATGTGGTTTCTGTTCATTGTCTTAATTATATCTTAGATTTGAGAACCACTATTGAGCATTCAGATATTACAAAACTGGTCCCAATAATTTTTATATTTGAGAATCTTGTCTGTTTTATTTTAACAGCTAGAAGAAGCAAATGATTTGCTGAGGACAGAATCGGATACAGCAGCAAGACTGAGAAAGGGTAACACAGAAATGAGCAAGTCATTAAGTCAGGTAGAATCACTGAATAGAGAACTGCAGGAAAGGTGCAGAGTTCTAGAAAGCACAAAACTGCAGGTGGAGAAAGACTATTACCAACTGCAAGCAGCTTTGGAGTCAGAACGAAGGGACAGAAGTCATGGATCTGAAATGATTGGAGAACTACAGGGTAATTCTTCTGTATTTATACTTTATCAACAAAGTTATGATAACCGACTTTATTAAATAAAGTACAGTTACATAAAGGGAGGAAAGCCAACCTGCAAACCAAGTGTGAGTTAATAGAACAATTTCTGAAGATTGGATCCTGCTTCCTGATCATGTCTGAGTGACTCTTGGGAGGGAGAGTATCAAAATCAAAGAGTAGGAAACACTGATTGTAAGTCTATGGGGCTGCCCTGACTAAAAGTTGTGAGTCCAGTGGTACAAAAATATGAAAAGCTGATACAGTGCTAGAGAAGACACGACACTCAGTGCCTTGGTGCAGTATCCAAGTTGACATACCCTGCACTTTCTCTTCTTTCATTTGTGGAGAAAGCTATTTTGTTGTTAAATTGTATTTGTTTTCTTTTATGATGCTTCTACATTACTTCTTAAACATGATGAAGAACATCGTAAGGGATGCAGCTGTGGAATCCCTTTCTTTTCAGGATGCTTGGAACTTTTTACCATTTGTACTTCTGATTCTTCATACTAGAAACTATTCAGATACATTAGTTCATGACTCTGCCTATGCTAATGGATCCTGCCTCTTAACTTGTCATTTTAAACCACCTGTCTGCAGTATTGAAAATAGTTTTCCATGAGGCACGATCTTTTGTTGAGGACTTTTGTGTGGTTTTGTTTTTGTTTTTTTAAGGTAAACTTTGCTAGCACAAAGAAAGAACTGTCAAGAATCAAGTTGCCTCTTTACTATGCTTCAAATATAGTAAATCAATTTCAGTTGAATGATTGTGAAGTTCCTCTGAAATGACTGAATGTAGTTTGATCTGGTCTGTTGTTAATTGCGACCAGGAGGTACAAATGGCATGAGAAGACTATTCTGTGCACTTCAGAATGTGGTTTTGACCATATCCAACTCAGCAGCCTGCAGGAAAAGGATCTTTTATCTGAAGGATATAGGGTTAAGGTGCTTTGCTGGTATATACCCAAATAACTTTATATAATTAAAATGCTCATGTAGCTGTTTTTAAAAGCACTTTTAAAATGAATAAGAAAAGCATAAGATTTAGGAAGACATTATCTTTTTCCATCTCATGGTTTCTTACATATTGCCAGGATGTGTCTTTATACTTCAAAATTTAGTGAAGCAAACTGTGCTGTAGACAGATGTATTTGAATTGATAGGTGTATTATTGTATACTGTATTTAAGGTATTAAGTGTAATATAGAGCAATCCAAAATATTTTTTTACGTATTTATTTGAAAGGAACTAATGCGAATTCTTCAGTCTAGAAATACATACTACTATTTCGTTTTTTATATATATATATATATACACACACACACACACTCTGCTACTTGGGCATGCGCATATATATACATACACACTACTACTAAGACTTCGCGAGACACCTTCTTGCGGCCTTTCAATACTAAAAGGGGGCTTATAAGGAAGACAGAGAGAGACTTTTTACCAGGGCCTGTAGTGACAGGACAAGGGGCAATGGTTTTAAACTAAAAGGGAGTAGATTTCCATTAGATATAAGGAAAAAAATTATTACGATGCAGGTTGTGAGACCCTGGAACAAGTTGACCAGAGAAGCTGTGGTTGCCCTGTCCCTGGAAGTGTTCAAGGTCAGGTTGACTGGGGCTTTGAGCAACCTGGTCTAGTGAAAGATGTCCCTGCCC
Source organism: Buteo buteo (assembly GCF_964188355.1). Classification (NCBI taxonomy): domain Eukaryota; kingdom Metazoa; phylum Chordata; class Aves; order Accipitriformes; family Accipitridae; genus Buteo; species Buteo buteo. The sequence continues at coordinate 26,354,507 of NC_134173.1, read as the reverse complement.
ATGGCAGGGGGGTTGGACTAGGTGGTCTTTAAAGGTCCCTTCCAGCCCAAACCATTCTGTGATTCTACTTAGTATTTAGTATAAACTTCTGATGCCACACAGGCTCTTGTGGTAGATCCTGTGGGAGACGGGAAATAGTTCCTCTATCCATAGAAGAGCACTTGAGGCACAGTTAGGTGAATACATATTACATTAGTACATGTAGGTCCATTTGAGACTGGCTTTCTCTCCCTTATCTACATATTAGTGGAGTTAACATGAGAAAAGGTGCTTGTTGCATAGCACAGCAAAACTTGAATTAATGGAAGAAATCTTGCATATTAGATATTGGAAGTGTTGGAAGGCAGGTAGCAAGTTTTGCATGTGATTGTTTTTTGTTAATTGTTACTAATGGCATGCATAAAGACTGGCTAAAAAGATCAGTTTCCTTTACAATGTACAGCCTTTGTGTGTCTGAGAAGTTTCAAGGTGTAAATATTTTAGGGGCCCAGAAATCAAGAAAGGTTGAACAGCCTAATGATCTAAGTCAAGTAACTAATATTGAATGATATTTAATGTCTTACGGCAGTTCGGATTACAACTTTACAAGAAGAAGTAAAAAACGTTAAAAACAATCTCGAAAGAGTGGAAGCGGAAAGAAAACAAGCACAGGATATGCTTAATCATTCAGAAAAGGTATGGTAAAATGGTGTTGAGGCTAATGTTCTTTGTCAGCTTTTGACTGTATTTTCAGATAGTATTTATTGATGTTGCTAAGTCCTGTGTTCTTGCTCTAAATCAGTCTTGTGTTAAAATGATTAACTAAATAGTGCTAATTTACAGTCTTATCAGGATGGTAAGTCTCACAAGTCCTCAGGTAATTCTTAGTTGTAGCTTTGGGCATAAAATTCATGTTTATCATTCACTACCACTGATTCAAGGATCCAGCTCTTCTGCCAGTAATTTTTGTTCTGCCTGCCTAACTACTGCTGCAGAGAGTTGCCTCCTGAAAATCTGTGCATTAAACTTTTTTAAAAACCTGAAATTTAAATTTGTGCTATTACTGGATTTTAATTTGACTGGATCATTACTAGACCTTTTGATCAACTTTGGAGCTGAACCATTTCAGGTTTTTTCCCTCCTTCCCTCAGAATGGTAGCAGCGTGTTCCCCTAACATCTCTGATCCCCACTCCAAGATGGAGAAACAAGTAAAGAAGAGTAAAAGGAAATCCTGCACCCTTTTTCTAGATAGGCTACATAGTTAGCTCTATGTTTTGAGATCAGGTAAAGACTTGCTGTGCTGTGTGGTTTATCCAAATAAATCAGAGATGTGACTACCTATGAGGGAAGGTGCAAAATGTTACCGTTCTCCTTTGGTGTTATGTGAAACAGCGATCCAAAGGCAAGTCCCTGTCTCTCAAAGCTTATCTCCAGTGCTTGTTTCATGAATTACTGTTAATGGCTGGCAATCCCAACTGTAGAGTAACAGAAATGCATCCAGGTAACAATAATTCAAATTCCTCTGTGCTCTAGTGTTGTCAGTGGATTAGTTGTATGTTTCCGGTTTAGGTGACTACTAATTATTCAAACTGACAAGTTTCCGTTATCTTACGAATTTACAGACTACTGAAAAAAGTTAATGAAGTTTTCTCCAAAGCACCGAGTACAGTTTTTGTCTTTTACCATTCTTTATTAAGCATGGAAAATAACATTGATAATTTCTTCGTAAAAAAAGTTACCACTAAAAAAGGGAAGAAAGGAAATGTGGTTCCCTCAGATGTCGTAGAAATGTTACAGAAATCTGGTAATTTTTTTTCTTATCTTTAGGAAAAGAATAATTTAGAGATAGATTTGAACTACAAACTCAAATCATTACAAGACCGGTTAGAACAGGAAGTAAATGAACACAAAGTGACTAAAGCTCGGTTAACCGACAAACATCAGTCAATAGAGGAGGCAAGATCAGTTGCAATGTGTGGTAAGTATTTCTTGCAAGTTTCAGGTAAACACATAATAAAAGGTATTTTGATTATGATATCTTAAAACACATCATCTTATAATCTAGTACCCTTATACAAGTATTTAATCCCTTGTATAAAGAAAATGCGTATCAAGATCATAAAGTGTGAAAACCACACATTTTAAATTATTTCTCTCACATGGTTCCTGTACCATAAAAATTGCATTGTTTCTTAATCTTTTGAATATCTTACTGTGTTTGCAATTTAAAGCCTTCCTTGGCTTCTAAAATGCTATTGAATCTTGAAATTCTGGCTAATGCTAAATGGAATTGAAAGAATACATTGTCAAGACAGATGTCTTGGAGCATTCATTTCTGTGTAACTGCATTAAAAATATTGGTGTTGTATTAGGGTTGTCTGAAGTGCTGAAGTTTCTTTTAGAGATACATATCCATGAATCAAAATGTATCTTGATATCTTAATTGAATACATTGGGTTTTCTTTGTGAAGGTTATCAGTACCTAAATGTGTAGTTTGTAACTTTTCAGAAAGCTAACACAAATGGTAGCATTTCTTTTCTTTCCCTCTACTGTCCATTCATGGAAATGAATCTTTGCCTTTATTTCATAATTATTACTTCAAGAATCTGTGTTTTTTATTTCTTTCACTATTTATCTTTCAGTTATAATATTCCAGTGCTTGTAATGCAAATCGGAATTATATTTCTTTAATTTTAGTGTTTCTTGTAATAATGCCAGGAAGTTTTTACTCAGTAATCAGTCCATCTAACAGCAGAAGAGCTTAAATAGCTGAACAAAAGGATCTGAAAAATATTAGGATATTTAAGACTGTGTTTACAAAAGTATTCTTGCAGATGCTGCATATTCATTTTGTTTTTCTTTCCTTAATCTTGTTTAGAAATGGAAAAAAAAGTAAAGGAAGAAAGGGCAGCAAGAGAAAAGGCAGAAAATCGAATAGTTCAAGCTGAAAAACAGTGTTCCATGCTGGACTTTGACCTGAAGCAATCTCAGCAGAAACTGGAACACCTTCTTGAGCAAAAAGAGAGACTGGAAGATGAAGTAAGCAAAATGTTCATCACTAACAATTTTCTATATAAACAAGAAATTACAGTTGCACTGAGAAACAGAAATTAAATTCACTTACACTGAACTGCTTGTGTAATACATCTCTCAGTAGAACTGAAGACAGTTATTGGCCTAAATAGTGTTAGGTAATTTCCACTTGTTTCTTAGCTCCTGGATGCCTTGCATATTTGAGCCATTGATTTAATATAATGCAATTTTTTGTTTCCTTTTTTTAAAGGAAAAATTTGACTGTGTAATCTGATTCATTTGGATGGTTTGCAGTTCTGAGTTTGCATTCTCCAGAAAGGCATTTGTTCAAGGAAATGCAATTAGAATATTGAGTGTGAAAACTAGGTACTAAGAATAATAGTTTCATCCTTACTTTTCTTTACAGGACAGTGGGAATTAAGGTTATAACACCTTTTTAGGGGTCAAAACTTGTGTAAATTAGCTTTTATATAGCTAGTAGGCTGCATTTTTTTCTAGGGTGAGAAGTTTTTAAGATCTGAAATCCATAGTGAGGTTTGCAGGACCTTTCAGCAGACAATTTGGGTTTTTTCCATTGTTGCCTTTAAGATAAGATAAAACACGTTTGGGACTTTGAAATAAGCTAAGCGTGGGGAAGCTTTATCATCATGCAGCGTCATATCAGTACGTTCTTAATGGCAGCAGCTTTCTATAAGATTATTGCACTGAAGTGTTTGGAGATTGAGTAATATTTTTACGTATTGTACAATGTGTAGCATCTAGGCGATGGTGTTTGACATAAAATAATCCATATATGAAACACTTTTCAACCACATGCAATTGGTTATTCAGCAAATGATCCTAAATTGAAATATTTTGTATTAGGTAAAGAATCTAGCACTTCAGCTAGAACAAGAGACAAATAAGCGAATAATGGCACAGAATGAATTAAAGGCACAAGCTTTTGAAGCAGATAACTTGAAGGGTTCTGAGAAGCAGCTGAAACAGGAAATCAATACATTGTTGGAAGCAAAGAGATTACTGGAATTCGAGTTGGCTCAACTTGCTAAGTAAGTAAAAATCTGAAGTAAAATAGAAAAGTTGCTTAATTATACATGTACTGTTTTGCCTTTTCCTATTAGTGAAAAAAGTTCTCTGATGCATAGGCATTTTTTCCTAAACTAGAAGAATATTTTTAGCTGCATGTTATGATTTCTGTATGTAGCCTTCAGTGTTGGAAGATTCTTGTTATGAGCTATGAGGCACAACAATTCTTGGCTCATCATTCGATGTCAAGGCATATATATATATGCCACTTTTATTTCAGTGACTTTTTTATGGATTGACTGTGATACTACTTATTAAATCATATGGGACTTTTAGTTTTACTGCATTGGAGTCAATAGCTTTTTTTCCCTTTAACCACCTGATTCTTTTTCTTAACTTTTCTTAAGCTGACTGAAGACATTTTTCATTAATTAGGCTTCTATAATATCGTCCTTCAGCTGACTTAACGTTTCTCCATTTAGAATACTTCTGAATTACGTACTGAAACAATCATCAGGGTAGAATAAGGAATGTAATTAAATCAGAATTTTAGGATACAGCAAACTGTTGGTCTTTGTGAAATATATGTGCAAATGTAATAGGATGCTGTTCTGGTTAGAAATAGTCTGTCATTTGTTAGTAGTTGACTTTTACGTGTTTTCCTTTTTTATTTCTTCAAAGACAGTACAGAGGTAATGAAGGTCAAATGCGTGAGCTTCAGGATCAGCTTGAAGCTGAGCAGTATTTTTCGGTAAGACTTGTAAAGAATTGTGAGTGCTACATTTTGACATGAAATCATTGAACCTTGAATAGTTTGACATATTAAATTTTTTTAAATGTAGATAACCACCTGGCATAAATCAGCAATTCACAAAATCCTGCTTGAAGTACGAGCGATGAACAAAAAATTACAGAACATTGGATAGTCTATCTAATACGTTGCTTTGTAGTTATTTGTGAAATCTTATATATAACATTGAGTAACTCTTACCTGAATTATTCATCAGAGTAGTTCCTGTCTTGAGGTTGGAAAAGAGATATTTTCCTGACATAATTGTAAAGTTTGTAGAGAGCTCAAATCTCTGTACTTACTGGAATATATTCTGTGCTATTGGTCTACCATAAGTGTATTTAAGAACCGTAGATCCAGTAGCATTCTGCATGTATTCCTTGTCCTTCTAAAAGGATACTTTCTCTGTGCCTGAGTCCGAGAAGAGCCTTATTCAGTACTCCAGATAGCCAAAATATGTATTTCATAGATGTAACTTGATCTGTATAATTTCAGTGAAAAGAAACAATAGCATGAGATGCTCTGTAATGCCTAAACTTCAGATACATTCGTGAATATGGACAGTTTCATTTCTCTTTGGGAAGTACTTTTTAAATTCATTTCTTCCTTGGAAGGGCAATAAAAATTTTTGTGTTCAGTAAACTGCATATGATTGTAGTTTCATTATGAGTTACAGATTTTTGTGCATTTCTTCATAACATACTGCTAATAAGAAGATCCAGAGTTTTGTGTTTCATTCTCAGTTTTCTCTTTTTTCACTAGCATGTAGGTTAAATGAGACATTTGTAATTCAGTCTGAATATTTAGCAAAAGTACTTTACTGTAGAAGATCAAATTTTAACTTTCAGAATTACTGGTGGTGTTAATATAGTAATTAAGAACAGAAGTCATTCACATAAATCAGACCTCTGTTGAATCAGTTATTAAGACAAAGTCAGTCTGTACACAAAAAGTCTAAAGTCTAAGAGAAAAGATACATGGATACATACAAAGAGAATACAACAGCCGGAAGCTTAGGAGATTATTAGGCTTGTTTGACTAACATTTTGAGACAGTCATGCTACAAGAGGATGCAGTTTTGTCCCGTTGTCTCAGAGAGACCTGCCCAGCTGTGTCCTAGTGCATGCCCTGCCTTTTGTCAGCAGGTGTGTTTCTACAACTACGTAGGAAACCAGACTAGAAAATTGAAAACTAACCTTGTCACGTCAGTTCCCTACACAAGGGAAGCTGGAAAGGAGCATCTTGGACAGGCAGGAAGGAGGAAATTCCATTAAAGACAGTACTAGCATGTGTTGGGGTTTGACAGATTCAAACCAACCAATACCAAAACGATGAAGAATTTCACTGTGGAATTTGAATAATGATTCTATTTTTATGCTTTCTTTTACAGACACTTTACAAAACTCAGGTTAAGGAACTGAAAGAGGAAATTGATGAAAAGAATAAAGAAACTCAAAGAAAAATGCAGGAATTGCAAAATGAAAAGTATGCCCATTGTGTTTCTTGAATAGACATAAGTTTTTCCATATAGTATGGTCTCACTCATGAAGATTTTGAATCGGAGTATGTTTAATTCCTTCAGAAAAAGACAAGCCTCAAAAGTGTTCCATAACACCTCGTAAGATGGCAAATACATAGGATGTTACTTATGCTGATTTGCAAAGCCAAATATGGGTATTCATATTTGCTTTGGACTCTATTTGTAATGTCTGGAAGAAGAATGATAACTCCTGAGAATTTAGGAAGGTGCAAAATTTTGAAAAAACATTCGAATTTGTGGTAATCATCTTCCTTGTATAACAACTTTTTTTATTTTATAATATTACCCTGGTAATTACTTGGTATATTTCTATAGCCAGTAGAATAATTTGAGAAAAAGATAATGAAAATACTTTGAATTCTAAGTTTAGTATACTTCTGATTACAGCAAAACCAGTTAATCCTACAACCATTAATCGTGATGTACTGTTTTCTAAGTTAGCAAATAAGGAAAGAAGTTTTTTAAGCTTGTTTTTCCAATTTATTAATTTATTTAATATGTATTTATTCTAAAGCAGGAGACAGTAGCCTTATGCATGAAGCAGAGTTTTTCTCTTCTAAAGTCTGAGTCTCTTGTTCTACTTGAGCATCAGCATTGCAAAACAATTTAAAGGGAGGAGGCTATGTACATTGTTCGTGATGCATTTTGGTGAGCTAAGGAAGGAAGAAAGAAAAGATGTTGTGCTAATAAATACAATGTAGGAGGAAAATACCTGTCTATGCAAAATTGTTCAGGAGTAGTATCCATCTTAAAAAGAAAAAAAGTGGGGGGGAAGGTAGGAGAGACTTCCTTTATTCCTCTTTTGTTTTGGTCTTTTTTTCTTCTTCTCTTCTCTTACTTATTTTTATAGCTTCCTTTTATTATATTTCCTCACTGTTCTCCACAATTTTATGTTTATCATAAATGTTTTTCACCTGGATACAACTATGGGAATTGTGACAAACTCTGAGTATACTTCAACAGTTACCTTTTTACAGTAGAGGCCCATATCTACTACAGATGTATCAAATCAGTGGACTCCATAGTAATAACTATTTCATTGCATAAATCTCTCTTTTATTTTGCAGTGCAGGAAGGGCATCTGTCATGAGCCCATAGTGCAGTAATGTATTGCCACTTCTATCTCAGCATGCTGTGGGCTGTGTCACATGTTGCTGGGTACATCTGACTTGTGGGTGCTAGACTGGCCACCGTGCTTTATGTGGGTTTCTTTGCAGGCAAATATATAGGAGCTCTGCCTGTACTCCAAGCAAGAGCAAGAAAGTTTGGCTTGTATGCTGAAGTGATTAGAAGTTGTGTATACATTAATGAGATACTGCACCTAAGTTATCGCCCCCTGCCTCTCAAACTGTAGGTAGCATATGCAAGCCTTTCTGCAAAAGGTTGCATAGACATAGAACCACTATATGTTTTCAGAAACCTTATGCAATTTTCCTTATTGTTCAAACAGTCTGGAGCACACATCTTCATGAGCAGTAAGCTTGTGTGAAGAGGTGGCTAATACTGATAGGGTTAAGTATCTTTCAATGGACCACACTGTACATGCAATTTAATTTTACTTTTATTCCTTAAAGGCAGGAGAATTTGACATACGGTTTCCTAAGGGTTGGTGTTTCATGGATGATTGAAATTTTAATTGAATTATAGTAAGCTTGCTGCTGTAGCTTGTGTGGACCATCAAAAGATAAAACGGTATGGAGTGTGGTCTTGTAAATCTTGTTTTTCGTAAGAAACTAAGATAATGACAATTAGCTGAGTGGTGTAATTTGTGTTTGTTAGTCTTCCTGAAAATTTGGAGTGTTTTGCATAGGGGAACAAAATCTTAATGTTATTTTACAGAGAAACGCTCACTACCCAGTTGGATTTAGCTGAAACCAAAGCTGAGTCGGAACGGTTGGCACGAGCACTCCTTGAAGAACAGTATTTTGAGCTGAGTCAGGAAAGCAAAAAAGCAGCATCAAGACACAGGCAAGAAATGACTGATAAGGACAGCATCATAAGAAGGGTAAATTATTCTGCTGTAATTAATACCTGTATATATCTTCCAGCTGGAAACAGAAATTTATGGTTTTATTTTAATTTATTAAGTCTTGTTATGATCATAAGTGATAACTATTTAAGTATCTTAAGTTTTGGACCCAGTTGGAACCTTCAACATTTAAATGCCATCATGTGAACTCACAAAGAAATATAGACTTGATGATTCTGAGGTGAAGCCAGAATGAAGATCAAGTGAATGTCTGTAATTCAGTTATTAAACCTTTTGTAATTAGTACTTGTCATTGCCCAATGTATTATTTAAATCTTGTAAATTTGTGGAGCTGTGTATTAGAGACTCTTATTGCAAAATAACTTAGTCTTTTAAAAAAATAATACTTGGAACTCTTGAGTTTCTTCCCACTGGTAAACTATTAAACCAAAACAAACCCCAAACCTCAAACTGCAGTTTTTTAAGATACTTTTTAGTGTAGCTCTTGCGTATTAGTATCAGGTTGATAAATGTCTTAACTGAAGAGTTTCAAATAGCAAGCCATATGTAGCATAGTTATATTACCATTATTGTTTTTTCCTATTTAGCATCAGATAATGCAGACTTTCTTAAGAATCCTGGGGTGTACAACTTCAGTAAAACTCTAGGCATAACTGAACTTGGATCAATTGCTCAAAGCTTTCTGTTAGTGCTACCATGGATATTAGATCTCTGTGTAAAGATAGCAGAGGTAGTGTTTGTTACATGTGTTTTCTTTTATAAGCTTGAAATCTCTAGAATGCCACCATTTCTTAAGAAGCATTTAGAAGACTGTCTTTCTGTGGCATGGAAGGAATACCTCCTTGCCAATGTTTGTTGGTTTCAAATATTCTGATAATTTTGTCAGACAGCTTGATACACAGTCATTTCTATAGGCTTCAAAAAAACCCTTTTTTCAGAAATGCAGTTATGTCTGGTTTTTGGTATGTATTTGTTAAGTGGTTAGCAAAGTGATTCTGACTGTGGCAGCTAACATATTGAAAGTGTAATGGTTTTCCTTTCAGGTTTTTTTTGCACACTTATGTACATGTTTACCTATGTATGCTTTGACTTAGACCAAATTTAGTTTTATTCTTATGCTGATTTATACCTGTTTTTCTTGATATATGACAATTATTTAGCAGCAGATGTCATGAATCTACTCTAGCCTTCAATGCTGGAGTTGTATCATCTGTCAGCTGCTTTTCTGTCTGGATTCAGGTGTATGGATTCAGGTGTCTGGTTCAGGTGATCAGGCCTCTAGGTACTACTTCTTCCAAAGTACCACAAATTAATTGAAAATTGCCACATTCAATAACTGCCAATCTAATTTTGCTTAAGTTGAATTTTTAATTATATACTACAGTGTTGTCAGTTCTGCAAAGATCATTTAAAAAAAAAAAACTCTCTCTGGGACAGGTGTATTTAAAATATTTAAAAAGCCTTCTTGTAAATCAAGACAGCTTAGAAGAAAAGTACCATTTTTTAAAAATTCAGGTATGAGAGATATGCAATTTTTTTTTTTTAATGTAATCTGAGGAAGGCATTCCAAGTAAATGGCTGTTATAGGTTTAAGGGTATTTAAAATAATAGTATTATAAATATTTTAGGAATTTATGGCAAGTTCTTTATTTTAAAGTGTGTTTGTTTTCATTTAGCTGGAAGAAACTAATAACACATTAACCAAAGATGTTGATTTAATAACAAAGGAAAATTCAGAGATCAATGAAAAAATTAAGAAACAGGAGGAAGGTATGTAATGCTTAGAGTTTTAATTCATCTGTTATGAAGTGCAATTGAATTTGAAGCATATGTGGCAAAATGGAAATGGGAAATGGGAGAAGACATTGCTGTTTATCTTCCCTGTTATTTTGGGCTTGATGAAATGTAAGTCATTGTTTTCATCTTGAAAATGTATCTTCCATGTAAACTGCACCCGTTTTTAAAAAGGGTGGAAAGGAGGACCCTGGGAACTACCAATCTGTCAGTCTTACCTCTGTGCCTGGGAAGATCATGGAACAGATCCTCCTAGAAGCTATGCTAAGGCACATGGAGGACAGGGTGGTGATTCGAGACAGCTAGCATGGCTTCACCAAGGGCAAGTCCTGCCTGACCAACCTAGTGGCCTTCTATGATGGAGTGACTACATCAGCAGACGGGGAAGAGCTATGGATGTTGTCTATCTGGACTTCTGTAAGGCCTTTGACACGGTCCCTCACAACATCCTTCTCTCTAAATTGGAGAGATACAGGTTTGATGGATGGACTGTTCAGTGGGTGAGGAATTGATTGGATGGTCATATCCAGAGGGTAGTGGTCAATGGCTCAATGTCCAGAGGGAGATCGGTGACAAGTGGTGTCCTTCAGGGGTCCTTATTGGGACCAGTACTGCTTAATATCTTCATCAATGACATAGTGGGATTGAGGGCACCCTGAGCAAGTTTGCAGGTGACACCAAGCTGAGTGGTGCGGTTGACATACCTGAGGGACAGGGTGCCATCCAGAGGGACCTGGAGAAGCTTGAGAAGTGGGCCCACGTGAACCTCGTGAGGTTCAACAAGGCCCAAGTGCAAGGTCCTGCACATGGGTCGGTGCAATCCCCAGTATCAATACAGGCTAGGGGATGAAGGGATTGAGAGCAGCTCTGCAGAGAAGGACTTGGGGGTACTGGTGGATGAAAAGCTGGGCGTGAGCCGGCAACATGCGCTCGCAGCCCAGAAAGCCAACCATGCCCTGGGCTGCATCCAAAGCAGCGTGGCCAGCGAGTCGAGGGAGGGGATTCTGCCCCTGTGCTCTGCTCTGGTGACACCCCACCTGGAGTGCTGCCTCCAGCTCTGGGGTCCTCAGCACAGGGAAGACATGGGCCTCTTGGAGCGGGTCCAGAGGAGGGCCACAAAAATGATCAGAGGGATGGAACACCTCTCCTGTGAGGACAGGCTGAGAGAGTTGGGGTTGTTCAGCCTGGAGAAGAGAAGGCTCCGGGGAGACCTTACTGCAGCCTTTCAAAGTATAAAAGGGGGCTTATAAGAAAGATGGGGACAGACTTTTTAGTAGGGCCTGCAGCGACAGGACAAGGGGTAATGGTTTTAACGTAAAAGAGGGTAGATTTAGCCTAGATAGAAGGAAGAAATTTTCTATGATGAGGGTGGTGAAACATTGGAACAGGTTGCCCAGAGAGGTGGTAGATGCCCCATCCCTGGGAACATTCAAGGCCAGGTTGGACAGGGCTCTGAGCAACCTGATCTAGTTGAAGATGTCCCTGCTTATTACAGGGGGGGTGGGACTAGATGACTTTGAAAGGTCCCTTCCAACCCAAACTATTCTGTGATTCTAAATTGTCACTCTTTCTACTGTATTGCTTCCATTTCCATGCACTATCTTTATTGTTGAGAACGGTTACAGCCTTAGCTGTAGCAGGTAGGAAGAAGTGAGTTTCTGCTGACACTTCCTCTTAACTTTTTAAATAAGTTAGCACTAAGTTCATGCAGGCATAGTCAGGAATGTCTGTCCAGTACAGCTCGTCCATATATTGTCTAACCCCCTTCTGCCAGCCATGCCTTGCATGCATGAAAAGTATTAAGGAGAAGTATTTTACTCATTTCATATTGCACACTATGTATTTATTAAAGTTTTTATTTCTATCTCCCGTATTTACAGTAAAGCAGTATCAGTATTTCAACTTCCTTAAGATCTTACTTAGATTCAGAATCTAAGTTGTGATCTCACGCATATCAGTGGACTGGCATTCTATTTACAAGTATTCTGACTATATGGGAAGTTACTTTATTATTCAGTTTACTCCCACGGTTTTGCATTTGAGCAAGCATTATAGAATTAGAATGCATGCTTTAATATCTGTTGACTATGAGAGCAAAAGCCTTACTGGTTGTGTTGCCAGTGTTGTTGCAAATACTATGTAGGCAGGAAGACATACTAAAATATTTTCCCTTACTTCTGCATTTCTGTAATAGCAGGGATTGGGTGAGCAAGCAGTTATCAGTATTTTTTAGTTTATGGAGTTTGTTACTTTTACATACTTGAAAATTGTTATTTAAGTGTAGTGTTGGAGGAGAAATCCTTGTCAGTGACATGCATACTTCTAGAAACTTGGGGAACAAATTAGCAGACTGGAGGTGTGATAGAAAGATTGGTAGAATTGAATAACTGGTGTGTGAGACAGTTGTGGGGGGGGGAATGTAACAGAGTCATTCCTTGTTTAAAGCAAGCCTTTGTCCCCATGTTCTCTTTATGCCTGATTTGAGAATCTGTACTGAATGTGAGTCCAGTCATATCAGTCTTATTCTGTGTGGATACTGGCTTAATTTTTGGTACTGCAGAAACACTTTTGGTAGTGCAAACACTAAGGAAGTGGGACAACAAACTTAGTCATCAGGAAACAAAAATACATATGTTGGCTTTAGTATTTCATCTCAGTGTCTTTCTGATATATTCTTCTGGTAGTTTTCCATCATTATAGTAGCATTAAACTGGTAGCCTTTATCATTGCAAACCGTATTTTGCACATTAAGTGACACAACAGGAAAATGGAGGAAAAAAAAAAGAGATGTAATTGTAGAAGTGATTAATCTTAGAAATACTTACCTTGTCCTAAAATATCTCAAAGTTTAATATTATTTTAACAGAATACAAAATCAAAAAAGAGGAGGAAATCAATACTATTAGAATGCATTATGAGAAGAGCATTAACACTGAAAGAACTCTGAAGACACAGGTATAACTTTTTATGCAATTTAATAACAATAATTACTTTGCATATCAGATATATTTTCAGTTTATTGTTTTCTGTGCAACTAACTCTTAGTTCCTTTGAGATTAAGTTTATATTAACCATGATATATAATATACATTGTGATATTTGTAGTTGAAAGAGTAAGTTTTGATGCTGTATAGTTTTCAGTATTACTTTTATTGTGAGTAAGGGCCATTTGTGTTGGTGAAGTTTTTTTTGATTGAATCCTCTAACTAGAGGGACTTATAAATTTTGTATGAAACATGCTTGCATATATAATTTTTCTTACTGGTTTTCCCTTTTCTTAACAGGCTGTCAACAAACTGGCTGAGATAATGAATCGGAAAGATTTTAAAATAGACAGAAAAAAAGCTAACATGCAAGATTTGAGGAAGAAAGAGAAGGAAAACCGGAAGCTCCAATTAGAGCTTAATCAAGAAAAAGAGAAATTCAATCAGATGGTAGTGAAATACCAAAAGGAGGTCAATGAAATGCAAGCGGTAAAATAATCTTAATTTTTTTGTCACATTGTGGAATTCTCTCTGCAGGAAGAATGTATCGCCTACTTGAAAAAATGACAAGTTCTGTTTCAGATGTTTTAGGCTACAGAATTTTAGTGAGGCAGAGAACTTGACAAGTGTGCAGCTGTGCTTACTCTCATACATTTCCCCTTCCTAAATTCTTAACTGTTAAAGTTACTGATATATTATGAAGACTAAAAAACTGAATACTGTGTAGCATACTATTTATGCAGTTTATTTCACTGGTAGGTGGTCTCCTTGTCAAAAGAAATGCTAATTTAATAGATTAATCAGACTGTTTTGTACTTGAATGCATGGCTGGATCTTTGATATTTAACTTTTTTCCAAGGCCTATAATACTACAATAGTTTCAACTATAATAGTTTATGCTAATGCTATCAAAAGTATCTAGAGATATTAAAAACCAAATAGTAATGAGTTTTGTTTTCAGAATACTTTGCTGCCATATTTTTGATATCACAGTAACTATTCATGTGTATATAAATACAGCAACTAGCAGAAGAATCTACATACAGGAATGAGCTCCAGATGCAGCTGGATAGTAAAGAGAGTGATATAGAACAACTACGAAGGAAAATTTTGGACCTCCAGCAAGGAATGGATTCCACCAGTGTTGCTAGTCTCCAGCCAGATGAAACGGATGGAAATCTTTCAGGTAAGAGGAAAGCATATTTGAACTACTTGATTTTGTGCATACACATAGTTTTGGAAGGTATTGTTTCAAACAATTTTAAATTTTTAAATACCTTTTAAAAATCTTCTGTCTGTCTCTATCACATCTCCACTTCTTTTTTTTGTTGTTGTTTTTATTTCCTAGCTTAGCTGCTTATATTTAAGTCTTAGTTTCTTCTTACATCACTCCTCCCACTGTATGGCTTGGCATTAGCATAATTTTTATCCACTTTCATGGAAAGAGTATCTTTACATCTGCTGCTGTTTGAATATAGTGACTCCAATGTACAGTGACCAGTGAATAGAATACAGGGCCAGCACTTCCACAACATCATGACTGTATTTTATGTCTTGAATGCAAAATTGCCTTGATCTTGTCTGTTCTTACTCAGAGACACGTAGCACCTTTGTGACAAGTGGCCATAATTGCTGATGTGAAAAATAATTGTAGGAATTTCCATAATGCGTGTATGGTTGTATGGTACTCTGATTTAGCAGATTAAAATAAGAACAAATAATACAGTGTAGTCAGCCATTTCTATGTAGTGTCAGTTCCAGACACTATATTTTGAGACCCACTGTTACACTGATTAGTGATTTCCCCCTCCCCAATGTTTGAAAAAGTGTAATCAGTTAGTACTTTAACATGATCCACTTCTGTATCTCTAGATACAGGAAAAAACGTTTAGTGGTAATAAGCTCTGCTTAACAATTTCCATATGTTGGAGCTAGGTTTATTTTTTTGTATAGTTAAGTAATTTTTATAATTTATCACGAAATTCTTAACAAATGCTTGGCTTACATGCCTGTCTTACAGATTTACAGCCTGATTTTTATTGTAGAAAAATATATTAAAACATACGAAAATAGAGTACTGTTTTGGGTATTTTAAAACTTCGGTGGATGAGTAATCAGATAAAAGCAGATAGACTCATTTTAGTTGTCTCTTTTCCTGTTAATGCACTTCATGCTGCTCAGATTGCCACATTCTAGAGTTTTTCCAGGGGTCTTAGAGGGATTGAAATTTCAGGTAGGTTATGAGACTTAGTATATGTTTTTATGTAGTTATTCCTTTCTGTGTCTATGTTTGTGTCCTGTCTTCCCCTAGTATATTTTTAGATTTTCATTTTTAGTTAATATTTAAATGAATTCTGGTCTAGAATACATTTTCATTCAGAGAATGATACAGTCTTGCCTTTACAACTTCCATTCTGTCCAAGAAGCCTTTTGCACTCTGAAGTTTGATCTGTAAAAACCTCAGGCAATTGCCATCTTGCAAAGTAAATGTCTATTTTACTTCTTTCGAAAACATCTTCTGGGCCAGACTTCCATCGAAACTCATTGTGGGGAATTCTTTGAGCTATTAGATTGGTGAAGGACCATTTTTTTTCTTAGCTGTCACCTGCTAGGAACTCCCTCTGGTATTTCTGAACTGTCAGTACTTCTCGGGAGTTTTTCTCTTTGATACGAATTCTCAGTGTATTCCATTTAGCTGGGGTAAAAAAGAAATCAGGGGGGTTTTACTTATTAAAGTGTTCTTTTCTCCCCTCAAATTACTATTTGGAATCAAGCCTTGTGTTTGATAGTGTCTCCTAAGTGAAGAACACTGTAGTTCATAATTTTTTATTGAAAATTTCTGAACTCCTGTAAATTGAGAGCTTAAATTTTGCTGCAAGAAAACAGACTAGATTTATTCTACATAAAAGGGTAGTTTTGAACTTCCTCATTTCCTTTCTCAGCCTTTTTCAGCATAGAGGCTGTTGTGTATTACACTGAAAACACCCAACGCCTCCATCTGGACATAGACACCTTCCCTGTTTTCTTCTTAAGGGCAATAGTATGTCAATGTGACCCTGTTGTCTCTTAGATCTTGGAAAGGCTGTAGGAGTAAGCTCTTTCTTTGTCTGCCTCATTAAGGTACGTTATTTTCAGTTTTACCTCTGGAGACACGTGTAGTCAGGCTTCTGACTATATGACCTGCCGCTTTATTTTTGGGGCAGAAATTTTGGTAGGTGCAAGATCTTTTCAAGTCAGCTGTAACTTTTCCATTGTTAATTAGAACATCACAATTACTGGAAGTTCTTGTGGTCTTCATCTTCTGTACTTATGACCCCTCTAACTATTTCTTTTTTACCAGCCTTTCATTTCTCTTCTTTTTTGCCCTTTTCTCTACATATGCCTCTGATATTTACTGCAGTTGTGCTGCTGGTGTTACTGTGTCATACAGGTAGGACCTCTAATACATATTATTAGGAATTCTCTAGATTTAGATCATGTCCCTACATGCTGCTGCTTGCTTTTTTTTTTTTTTTTTTTTTTTTTTTTTTTTGAGTGAGGCTCTGAGGTGATCAGGATCTGAGTAAGAAGCAATTTAGGTAATTAAAAGAGATTAAGTGACATTAGTATAGTCAGATTTTACACATTGTCAAAGAACCAAGTAGAGGGCAGAGGAGTGCACTAGCATTATAAGGAGGGAAAAAAAGCCAGTCTTCAAAGTAGAAATACCCCATGCCACAGAAAGAGGAAATTATCCAGCATGTAGGTATTTTTCTGCAAACCAAGTAATGAGTCTTCAGAACAGAAGGTGGCATGCCACAGCAGTTCATTTGCTACAATTTAGTTGTATGAAGTTGTCTTCAACTGTGTGCTAAGTTCCTGTCACTTCTATAGCCCAAACATAGACATTCCTTCAGAGCACCTTGAATAACATCTTGTTTAAGAGGTGGATCTGATGAGTAGTCAATAGGATTCTCTAGCTGATGCATCTGTTCTTATGGCAAAGACATTCCTTAAAAATATTTAAGGCAAATAAACAGTAGAATTACTAAATAAGTAATTATAGTATGATTTATTCAGTTTCCCGTCACAGTAAAAACACCATCAGAGAAAAAATGAAAACATAAAATAATGTAAACATATAAAAGAATGATTCCATGGTCTCAATTCTGATGATGGGCAGTCTCTGGTTTCATTGAGAAAAAACTTGGTATGAAATGGTGTGATAGTAATGTTGGCGGAATTCCAGAGAGACCTCTGGCTCTCAGGCATTTTATGCTGTCCTCCTGTATGGCAGAAAGGTTCAGGCTATGGGGTAGTGTCTGGTCTAATCAGGGAGCTTAGGTTACCAGCCACCAGACAGGCTATAATAGTAGAATTCATAATTTACAGGAAAAGCATCTTGTCAAATTTTGGGGTCAGAGGGCTTTGCACTCTTTGAATAAACTTAAGGTAATACTAAAATGAATTCCTAATACTCAGAAAAATTTAAGGAAAAATTTTCTGTATTTGGAGGTAGATACAGAGAAATCACATGGTAACACACCTTACAGCTGCACCTCACTTGGAGGTGGTTTCTGTCTGTCGTTGAGCTAAATACCCCCTCAAGTTCTGGTAGCTCCCAGGGCAATTTATGTTCTCCCAAGGAAGGGATTGGCTCATTTAGACAATCCAGGCTATTGTCAGGGTTTGGCTTCACCAGATGGGAAAGATCATGATGTGGAGGAATATTTTCCTTTTATCAGTTCTAGACATTTTTTGTAACTCTCACTCCTGATTATTGATTCAGAGAGCAGCTCAGCACTCCAGTGTTAACAGAGTCCTTGCTGAAACAGCTGAAATACTTGCTTTTTAATGATGCCTTTGGAATGCCTCTGCCTCCTGGCTGGACTTAGGAAGTCTTAATACTTACATGATTGTAAACAGAATTCTTCTTTGTCAAGACAAAACATAATCAGGAATTTAAGGCAGTTTTTCCTAATTGTTATAGGGCACATAACCTGTTGTGAATTCTTTTCATCTGATTGGCAAGATAATTTAAGCAATTGAGCTGTCGTACAGGTTTAACTGCAGCACATGATATTTTACAATGTATGTTATAAGTCATGTTTTACACAAAGGTAGGGTGGAATAATAAACATGGACCATTTAAGCCAACAGTTTTTTTGGAGTACGGGACACAGATACGACTTTCTGGAATACCTGCAAGTAGCTGTCATCTGAATTCAGAGCAAGATGCAGCCAGCAATCCTTGGTGAGATCCACATGAAATTACAGTAAGACAGTCTGAGGAAGGAAAGAATCAAATGGGAAGGGTGGACTGGAAAGAAATAGCAAGGTAGTATCTCCAGGTTTTTAGTTACTGTGGAAAAGTCTAAGGAGTAGGAATTCTTTAACATTGGAAAGAGATGCTCTACTGCTCATGAAGGTGCCTGTATTACTTAGCTCCAAAGCAACATAAAGTCTCATAAATCATTACAGTCATGGTTGTCTTGTGTGATTTTATTGAAGGCTTACTGTAAGAGCTCACATTTATCATACTGAATCACAATGAATCTTGGCAATATGAATAATAACCATGAAGATGTTTAGAATGCAAATCTACGTTTTAATATATAGTCAGAGATAATTATAAGATCTGTAGCCTTTGTGGAATTCTTTCTCTGTATTCTATTCAGGTCCAGTTAGCCATCAGATGTTTTTGAGGCCTGTCTTGGATTTTCTGCATTGGAAATATGAAGTATAAATTCTGGGATTCTTTCCAAAGCACAGGGAAGTTGTCAGGCAATAGTTTTGAGCCTATTTTTAAAGACAGGAATGGAAGATTCCTTTTCCTAGTCTAGATAGCCCATGTTTTCTTAATTACTTAATCAGAATACTCATAAATATTATTCTTATGGATCAAGTATTTGTGAAATGGCCAGATGAGCATTTGCAGTTGTGCTGGCTAAGTCTGTCAGGGGAAATTAAAATGCACTATAAATATTACTTGAGACAAACCTTTGTGGCAAGGTTGGAATGAAGGGGCTTATCTACCCTTTCAAGAGTACATTTGGTTCCGGACGAATGTTAGCCTTGTTGAAAAAGAGTACATTCAGAAACTGTTATTTTCAACTGGAAGACGTTACTCACACCTCAGAAATCATCTCTCATGCAAATAGAATTTGCCCACAAAAATAGATTTGTAGTAGGCAGAAAAGAATGTCAACCGATTCATTTGTAATATCTCATCCACTTTGTACTTCTTTTGAAATTTCTTTCAGAACGTGCTGAAATAGAAGTGAACTTAAAAAAAACTCCTACTCACATTGTCCCTATAAGCAACATAGTACCTGATGCATCTTTTAAAATGTATCATTATTGAATCTTTCCAGATTTTCTTATGCCACAATTTCCACAGATGTGTGCTTAATCCTTTTGAATCACAGTTGTCCATACTATGTTCTTTATTAGCAATTAGTTGCTTTATTTTGCAATGGAGGACTTGAGTTTTAGGATATTTCTAAAATTTCTAAAAATGGAAGAATCTTCTCTTGTTGTAAAAATTAATCAAAGTATTCAAAATAGGGTAAGCATTATTTGTGATGCCTGCAGACATGAAGGAAATAGGTTTCTTTTTCTAAAGCTACTGAATATCAAGAACTGGGGAGGGGTCTGGGGGGGACCTCCACCCTCCATAATTCTTATGCAGATATGAAAGGCAGAGAAATACAAATTTCCTTCATTTTTCCAGGAAGGTTTCTTACTGGAGTGAGTTATGTTAACATGTCTTTCTTCCAGTTAGGATTTCAGTAGTTCAGTGGTCCCCCAGTATTTTGAAGTTATTCTGTGTGGAGAAATGTTAGGAAAAGATTCTGTATTTTTAAGTGTAGTCCACTTCTAAATACTGTATGCTGTAAGGCTAATGTAGGAGAGGGGTTTTTGTGCCCAATTTTAATGCCTTGTACAAGGCTAGGCTGTCAGTCTCATTGTAATTTTACATAACAAAGTGTATGGACAGTATCTTTTATATATTTGGATGTATTTTAAGAGCTTGCTGTTATACACCTCACATAGAGTTATCCCTGAAGGATAAAAGGGACCAATAGCTCCTTCTTACATAAATATTTGTGGAGAATGTTTCAGCAAATTTTAACTTGATGTTTTTGAAGTTTTCAGTGCTGCTAGTTTATTAAATCTATTGGCTATATTTCTGTACTCTTGACACTTTTTTTACAAATCCCATTTTTATGATCGTTTAAGAAAATTTACAAAATTTTTCTCAATTGTGAAATAAACATAATTATGGAGTGAAATTTCGATTACTTCATTCTCACATTTACAAAATTCTGAAACTTTTTACTCTGTCATTTCAGATTAATGGAATCATGATAGCTTCTTGCTGCTATTACCTGGCTTCATAATTTCAAAATTATCTATCAAAACCCAGTATCAGTTAGCTAGAGGCACTTTTAAAATCTATGATTTAGCATTAGGCAGAATGCTAATTTTCTTGTGACACTTCTTTGTATCATTGTTAAATTATTTCAGTAGTTTTGTGGTAGGAAAATACGTTATTACATTACTCTCTAAAAAATTGTCCACTGAAATTTTGAATAAAATGCTTGTCTCTTATTCTTTATATCTAGTTGATTCTTCCTGCATTCCTTATTTATTTATCTCCTATGCTTATCTTCTGTGAGTAATGGGACACCCGTGTAGCTTTGCTTGCTCTTGTGCGCTCTCCTTTTTTTGTTTCCCTTGGAAAATATGGATCTGATTTGTTTTACTTGCTGCATCTTCCTGCTGAGGATTTTCATATAGCCCCTCTGAATGTTAAATTATGTTTATATTGAAAATCTCTTAATCATGCTCTGTTTAAGCTGTAACACATTTTCAAAGGAAAGTCTTTCCTGCCTGGCTCTTTGCAAACTATTTACATACAGTGTTAGATGTTGGCATCAAGGACAACAGCTTCACTTTATTTTGCAGTAACTGGATAATCAAATGTTAGCTTGTGATGAAGCATGAAGTAAATGCTTATATCTTCATTTTATTTAGCTTGCTTTTTATTCTGCTTTGCTAAATAGGTAATTCTCTGTTACTGCATGTAGTACATCTTCCTTTCTAGTAATAGTTTGCTTTTGTGCTATTCTGCTTTATTACTATAAATACATAAAATTATTTAATATGCTTTTTTTAAACCAGAATCAAGACTTGAAGGTTGGCTTTCAATACCAAACAAAGGAAATATAAAGCGGCATGGCTGGAAGAAACAGGTACAAATGGATTTTTTTCTTTCTTCCTCAACTCATTGGAAAGTTTTTTAGGCATACGGTGAATTGGTTTTACAGCTCATATTTAAGAAACAAACAAAATAATTACAGTAATTTAGTGTGTATACATTATTGAAGAAAAAAGCACCAAGAAAATTCAAATTTAGTATGAATTCTGTAGTAATTATATTGTGCAAATTATGAGATGTGGGTGAGGAAATGCTTTACAATGGGCATCTTGGAACCACTAAAAATCCCATTTCTCCTTTGAGTAAGCTTCTTTATAATCCTGTTACTGAAAAATAAGCTCTTTGTGCAACTTGACAGCAGAGAGTAGGGAATGCCACACCTAAATATTCTGAAGGCCATGGAAGAGTGCATCACACTATAACTTGCCACATATGATTTCCAAAGACATTTCCATCTCCCTTACTTTTAAAATGGTCAGTCTCTCTTGAACAGGTTTACTTTCAGAAACTGGACCTCTGTGCTGGAATTCCCACTCTAAACAAAGCAGTATTGTTTTGCCTCTGCAGAGGTTATGATCTGGTTCTTTGAAACTTCAGATGTTCAGATTGAGGTGCCTAGAAGCTTAGAACCACTTTCTGATTATGTTTTCTGGCTTTCCAGTTCCCTTCTCTGAACATCCTTTAGTATAACAAATTGCAAAAGTGAACATAGTCACTGGAATTTTGTAAATTTTGTAAGCAATTTGTATGTAACAGTTTTATTTCCCTGCATCTTCCTTACTTATATTCAGAGATTAGTATTGGAAGTTACTCAGTTTATTCATGATACTTTCAACATAACTGATTCCTGCTGAAAGATGCTCCTGTTTACATTCACGTTTTACAAGTGTTAGGAGTGGTTCCTACAAAACCTGAAGAAGGATTTAATTCCTGTCAAAGAAGCAGTGAAGTGTTTGTATTGGGCCTTTAGCTGCTGAACCCCTTCTTTGAAGTACTCCGTTCTTTGGTTGGCTAGCATGACCTTCTTTATACAATTGAAGTGTTTTGAGTTCCAGACCTGCCTATTTTTACATCAATACCAGACCTTCTTGGTGCCGTGTCTGTAAGTTAAAACTGCCACCTATCCTGTCTTGCAGAGAATGAGTGTTAAGCTCTGCCGTGTTTCAGCTAATGACTTCTTAGAATATTCTCCCAGACCCTCAGCTGAGAGGCAATGTGAACATGTGCCTTATTGAAAATGCTTGCTTACCATAGTTTGGAACCTGGGGTTTGCTACAAATACCTCAAAAGCTTTTCAGTTGGTTTCTAGTCTCTTTACATTTCACTTTGTCTCCCTATTAGCAGAACTGCAGGAAATCTACAGGGCAAGGTCAAGAATGTTCTTGGTGCCATAAGGTCAAATGCTGATAGTGTTTGAATGTTCTTCAGGTGTCTCACGAAACATGCCTATTTGTAAATCAATTCCACACCTTGTTCTGTTTGATAGCTAAGGCTGTTTGATTCCTGTTGTTCCAGAATTGATTCTCCAGGTTGCTGTCAGACTTCTGGCAGTGTCCATGAATGAAGTGACTGTGCCTAGGCACAAGTCATGTAGCTTTATTCTGCTCTAGATTATCTAAAGTACTGCATCATTTTCCTGTCAGAATACCTCCAGCAGCCTTTTCTGGTTGTCTTCTTGAAATGGAGATTATTCTTGCATCCTCTGATAGTTAAAATTTTAAACTTCTGATGAATGCAGCTTCTCCAGTGAAAGACTGTATCTGAGCTTCTTTAGGCATGCCCAGTATACGCATACTTAGTTCCCTCAAGATATTTTAGGTAGTTACTCGATTCATACTTTCCTAGTTTGAATAATAGTTCGTGCACTTTGAAGAAATTTAAGCTACAGATATCAAAAAGAGTCATGCTGATAAGATTCCTTAAACTAGCTGAGGTTCAAGCCAGTGAGACACCATAGTGAGGGGTCATGTTGACTTACATGTGTATTCTGTTGGTTGAACTGTACTGCATCTGAAACAAGCTAGCTTGTAGTCAGCCTCCTCAGGTGCTTCTGTTCCAAATTCCCCTGTGCTTTCCATTTTGGGGTTGATGGGAGGTATGCAACCTCAAATATAGGCATGCCCAAAGTAATTTAAATTAAAGGGAAAGCAAAATTGCACTAGCAGTGCAATTGGATTGGTGCCTGAGTTGTTATAACTTGAGTTGCTGCATTTCTGACTCAAATGTCAGTAGCACTGATGTTTTTGCCCCATGCTGAGTCATTTATCTTAAGTTAGAAAGGGGTAAATGTGGAAACTCAATTGAGAATAAACACTTGAGTTATACCTCAAGCTAACACTAAAATGGGTTAGCCATATTTTTATCTGGAACTTCATTTCATCCCAAGTAGAGATGATAACCCTTCAAAAACCACCGTAGAACTACTGTCAGAAGATTTTTTTTTTTTAATATGTTCACAACAGGATATTGAGGCTGGGTTTTTGTTTTTTTTCTCTTGTGAGGTTAAACTGTTCTTTCACCAAGACTTGTGTGATAACTGAATTCCATTGCAGTCATAATTTGCATTTGTTATGATAGTCACCTTAAGGCCTTGCTCTTGTCTGTGAAAGACAAAGGTGTATACTTCAAAGACAAAGAAGGCATTAGCTTTTTCTTGAAGCAGATCAAAGAAATTCAAGCACAGACTCTTTCTTCAGTGGGGAAAATTGCAAGAGGCTCACACCATTACAACTTAGTACCTATTCAAGTTGATCAGGCTTTCTATTAAAGAATCCTGACTGAGGGGCTGAAAGCCCCTTTAGTCAGTGGGAAAAAAACCCCTTTGCGGCTTTTTTAGATGCATTTCAGTAATTGAGATGTACAACTGCAGCATGCAGTTTGGGCAACACATTTTCAAAACACTGTTCTATAAACTTGTTAAGGTAACTTTCCTATTCAGGTTTTGAGGTCAGACTTAGGAGGTTCAACCTCCTCTTGTAGGAGGAGTAAACACCATTTACTTAAATTGTCAGTATCTGCACTGTGCAGAAACCCATTCAATTACCTGCCAGTAATTGGAATTCAACATGAACTGTTCGTGTATTTGCTCTCCTGCTTTTCTGTCCTTTCCCCTGCTTCTGGGTCATATTATACCCCAATCTGGAGCTCAATGTAGACAGAGCAGTCAGTCTACCTCTTTTTAATCCTCTTTAGTACCTCGTACCTTTTAATACGCTGTTTCTAAAACATTTGAAACTGCAGGGGAGGGAACTGCCACAGCTGTCACTGAGCTTATGGACAGTTTTAGCAAAGACGTTGGACTGGCAGCTCCCAGTGAAGAGCAACAGGCAGCAAATTCTACAGGCTTGAACTTAAGTGCTTAGGTTATAGTTGTTTGATCTTAACTGGCCTGTGGGTTACAGAATTTTTCTCTGAGCAGCTTGCTTTGTTTTTCCGGTCATATGAACAAATGTTTATAATTCTGTGTGATTGTGAGCAGCACTGGAAGGGTGTCTGTGTACTTTAGGTTGAGGACAACATCCTTGGGCTTTGGGGGGGAGGGGAACGGACGGATGGACACTGCAGGCATACTCTGCATTTGGGAATTCTCTTGGACATGGGGCCTGCAGTCCAATCCTGCTCTAAAACTCACAGTGCCTTCCCAGTAGCTCTTGCTTATTCCCCAGAATCCTATGCATTCTGGAGTACTCCAGTTGTTCAGTGGCATGGGATAGATAAGTATAATAAATTAATAGGCAGATTTTGAGCAAGAATTTTTAAAACACTTGGGAAGAAAATAATCAACACATTACCAAATGTTTCTGTTCTCTAACATCTTTACCACTCTGGAAAAAACTGTGTGGTTTGACCCTTAAAGTGACACGTAGCAAAAGAATGTCCGTTTCTTTTCTCCTCCTTTCCCTTACTGTCTCAGTGTATTCCTAGATTTGGAATGTATACCAGAACTCTGTTTCTGCCGATTCATTTTGGCTCTTTATTTTACCAGTCCATTAAATTGAAAGTGTAGGAAATAGTTAGCTGGAACTGTGAGAATCTCTTTTAGCCTACCAGTAGTTTGGTGCCAAGTACCAGCAAGTCCTGCATGTCTCAAGAACTAGGGAAGTTGTTTACCAACTTTATGAATAAGTGATAGATTCTGCACTCCAGGAGTTTCTCAGTGACACAGTAATTTTCATAGCAACATGCCAGTAGCAACTGATATTTGTGAGTTTGTGTACAGATAAACTTCCAGAGTCATCACAAGCATTTAAGGTTGCTCCAGTGACGATACATAGTCACTGCAGCTTTAGCATTGCACAGCTGTCAGTAGTATAGAGGCCTGCATGATGATTTAAATATCTCCTGATATTAGTTTAAAAACCTTGATTTACTCAGGCTTTTTATGTGCATACGGGAGTACAGTAGGATAAATGTTGCTTTTTAAAATGCAATTTTAACTTGGTTTTACCCTTTCTTTCCCAGTATGTTGTGGTAAGCAGTAAAAAGATACTGTTCTACAATGATGAAAAGGACAAGGACCAGTCTAATCCATCAATGGTACTAGATATAGAGTAAGTAAAGTTACTGTTAGTTTTGGATACAAATTGGCAAAAGAGCATTGTGTGTGAGATAACTAATAACCAATCTAGAAGCTTGGAATCAAAATTCCATAAATAATTTTTAATTTCCCATACTAGTTGGAAAATGTCTGTTTATCTGTATTTCAGGGTACTGTTAACAGAAGATGCTACTTTTTCTTTGTCCTACTATTGATAAAAGAGAAAAAGTTAAATACACAATAGTGTGGTACTGTCTGTAGTCACTGGTCTGAATTTACAGAAATGAAGAGCCTTGTCTTGTTTTCACAGAGAAGGGTCAGAGAAAGTGGAACCTACATATTATGCTATCTCTTTTTATGATTCAGTGTAATGAGTGGTTTTTCCAGTTGCTTTAACAGCTGCTTTCTAAAGAAGGGCATGATAGTTGTGGGATAGTTAGGGAACTGGCTATCTGATTTTAGGTCTCATCCTCTTGCTTCATCCCTTTTTCTTGCTGTCAAAGAAAGGATCAGTGTTGATGAAGCCCAAAGCATTTCTAACTTGTAGAGATGGTTTCTGTTTAGAGTGACAAAATAAATAAATTGTGATCCCTTTACATTGGTTATACATGAGGAACATTGTGTCAAATATCACTGAAGCCCATTGCTGATGCATGACTGAGTGTGATGTTTGAACAGCTGATGGATATTATGGGATCTTATAAAGTAGTAATTGAAAAAAGGTTTTAAAATTCATGAATAGGTCTATCAGTAACTAACAAATACAGTGGTCTGGAAGGAATCTCAAACTCAGGAAGTGCTTAAGCTGCCAATTGCTCATAACCAGGAAAAGAGTTATTTTCTCTTTGAGCTGTTTCTTATTCCCTTTTCATAAACATCTGTTACAGCAACTGTTGAAAACAGGATGTTGGGATAGATGGACTTAAAGTCTTGACCCAGTATAAGATGATGTTTGTTCCGATTTTAATAGCATTTTCAACAGCTGGTGCCCCAGATTGCTTTTTGTGATGTTCTGGCATTGATTGTTTATCAGCTGGTAATGTGATTTAGTAATAAAATTAGTGAGTAGTACTATACTTCATATGGTGACTTCCATCCAGGGTTATCAATAAGCTTTTCTAGCAATAATCAGTTAGACTTCCCAGTGTTCTGAGGAAGAATTTGAAAGCCTTCCTTTTTCATAGGTAAATTTGCCATGCTGGATCTTGAGGCCATTGTAAGATAACCCTCACTCAATGCTATGAAATGTTTTGGTCTTACTTCGGTAGACAAGATCTATATGGTTTATGAATTAATTCCTAAAATCATATTGCAGCCTTGAAGTATATCATATTGCTTGCATAAACAAGATTTATATGAACTTCAAAGTGCTTTGATAACCGTTTTAAAAACATACATAGCCTTTTAGCGTTTTCTGATTCATGTTTCTTTTAATCCAGTAAGCTGTTCCATGTCCGGCCTGTAACTCAAGGAGATGTATATAGAGCTGAAACTGAAGAAATTCCTAAAATATTCCAGGTAAAAAGAAGTATATTGTCATTTCTATTTAACTCTCTTGAAAAAGTTTGGCGGCTTCTTTGAGAAGTGTATAAAAACACATAGTGCTTCAACAATAACGCAGCAGTATTCTTTTTCAGATTCTCTATGCTAATGAGGGGGAATGCAGGAAGGATTTGGAGGTAGAACCAGTACAGCCAGCAGAGAAGACAAATTTTCTAAATCACAAAGGCCATGAATTTATTCCAACGTTATACCACTTTCCAGCCAACTGTGAGGCCTGTGCCAAACCTCTTTGGCATGTCTTTAAACCCCCTGCTGCCCTAGAATGTCGAAGATGCCATGTGAAGTGCCATAGAGACCACTTGGATAAAAAGGAGGAATTAATTGCACCATGCAAAGGTATACTCACGTTTTCTGCGTTCTGTATTCTCTGCATGGTTTAGCCAGACCTGCTAAACTATCAGAGGCAAATAAAAGCACTTTAGTTTAAAAGTTTTCTACTCTTTAGTTTTATGATTTTAGATGTGAAAGGTGCTATTAAAATAATAGACTCTTAACACTGCTTATAAACAGACAGCTGTGGCAAGCCTCTGTAGGGAGGTGGTGTAACTGATGTGGCTCTGCTGAAGGCCTTGAGAGCACAAGGGTCCCTGGAGGCTTGTGCCCAAGTACTGGGCAGTTCCTTGGTTCCCAGACCATTCTGTCTGTTACACATGGCCCACGTTAGGGACAATGCAGTGGCCACATCACCAAGCTGTTTGAAGACCTTGAAGAGTGGTTCTTCAGCCGCATCACAGATTGGAGTAAAGGTTTTCTCTTTGTGCTCCTATGAAGTGGAGCATTTGGGGTATGTACTCTGGAACTCAGCCATAAGGCTCCCACACAACTTTCCAGCTTATTAAGACTGCAGTTAGTGTAAGTTTTCTCATTCCTTGAATATTAATGTTAGATTCAAGAATCTTAATGCAGAGCGACAAATATTGAAAGAAACTATAATCATAATTTCCCTTGCTGTTTATTGTCTTCCAAAAATATATAAACAAATCTAATACAAGTATGTATATAGGTGCCGTTGTTCTTTCCAGTGGCACACCTGCTATGTCATAATTCTTATTTTGGTAACAAGTCATAGTTTTCACTGAATCATCTTCCTCCTTTTACTTATAGTGAGTTACGATGTAACTTCAGCAAGAGATATGCTGTTATTGGCGTCCTGTCAAGATGAACAGAAAAAGTGGGTGACTCATTTAGTAAAGAAGATCCCTAAGACACCACCATCTACTTTTGTTCGTGCTTCTCCTAGAACTATGTCTACAAGATCCTCAGCAAATCAGTCATTCCGAAAAGTTGTTAAAAATACTTCTGGGAAAACTAGGTGAGAAATAAACTACAAAAGCTACAGATCTTTTTAACTTAAAAAAATCTCTGTTTATAAATCCTATTTAATCTGAAATTGCAAAATAATTCTGTAGTTTTGACTGTTGAACTGGTGATCTAAATTTCTGCTCAAATCCTGAAGGAAGTAACAGACAGAATTCTCCTGCTGTTGAGGTCAACTTATTGGTTCTTTGGATTTGGAAAGGTACCGTAAAGATGGCAGTGCCTGGCCTGCCAATGCATGTGAGAGAGCTGGTTGCATTTTTTCCTGTTTAAAGGCAAGACTCAGTAGATGTATCAGCAATGGCATTTAACTGCAAGGGTGATCCACATAGTCATTCACGGATTGACTCATAAAGCTTGCATAAGCTAGAAGTCTTCTGCAAATGGGGGTGCAATGAGAAACTTACAGTCTCTTGTTTGCCATTTCTTTTGGTGTGAGGCAGCTTAAGTATTAATTCCATTCTTTCTCCCTGCTTACTTATTCCCTGTCTTCTCCTATCCCAGCAGTTGTTTTTGCAAGCTGTTTGTGACCTTATGCATTAACCAGGGCAGTATTTAAAATACACTTTTTTAATGCTAGGTTACTGTAAGCTGATTTTTAATCTGTATTAGCTTCCTCATACACTATGCATGTTCCTTTCTCCCAAAATAACCAATTGAGTAGACAGTATGAAGTGGAAACTAGTGTCTCAGTAGGGAAAGAGTCTTCCTAGATTGGCAGGGCTACCAAAATAAATGTCCTGCAAACATTCCTTGCATGAAGTGCAATAAAAGCAAACTTTTGCGTGGAAAGAGACACTGGATATATCATGAAATATCCTCCTGCAGAGGAGAGTAGGGAAAAAAATCTGAAAGATACAAAGGGTGCTGATTTTCTTGTCCCCATAATTAACACTAAAATGTAAGTGATCATAGTTTTGAGATACTAATATAGTCAGTGAATGCCCTCAAAATAGTCTCATCCAGGAAAATTACTTTAGGCCTTGACTACAAAGCTGTCAACACAAAAAACAGTGATGTTGTGGGCAGTATTGTGTTAGAGATAATAATGCAACAGCACGAGGAGAAGGACATAATAAGAAATCTGTGACGAGCAGTTAAGAACATGTAGCTGTGCTAGAGTATTTGGGGGAGAAGCCATATTCACAAATACTGAACAAAGTCTCAGTTTGCCCCTTACAGCTCAGATAGCAGGAACATAAGTGAATCATGATGCAATGTTACATTTTTCAACACTGTGCTTAACCAAGACGAAGTTGTGAAACAGAGGAACACTTCTGATTTGTGGGGAGATTTCCTGGGAAGTGGGCAGTTTTTCCCTTACAGTCTTCACTGTAAAAATCTGTTGAAAACAAGGGTGAATGCAGTGGAAAAGCACACAGTGATAAACCTGAGTTAAGAAGAATGACTGTAAAATCAGAGTTTGCTTACTAAATAGTAGCATCTTCACTATTGTGCCAAATAAAGACAAATCGGTAATTGCTAATTTCAGAGGGTTTCAGTCATGTTTGTTATGTACTTACACGGTGTGTACTTGTACAACAGAATCTTGTTAAACTGTTTGTCTTGTCTACAAAATGTCCATTTCTCCCAACTTCTAAGAGCTTCTATAAAGCTTCACAGTGTTTCCAAACTTATTTTTCCTTCAGTCCTCAATTTTCCAAGATTTACTGAAAGATGTTAGACCCCTCCACAGGCTTTAGCCAGATCTTTTAAGAGTTTCAGATATAAATTACACCTGCTGATTTAAAAATATGTATCACTAATAGCTGTTGTTTAACATCATCTTTATTTACAATAGGACTGTTGAAGAAATACTTCTGTTCTGTGGTTGAGAAAAATATGAAGTGCTTTTATATATCATATGATACATTTACTTCAACAATAATCAGGATTCTAGAAACTAGTTACTAAAGGCAGACCTTTTAAACAGGCCGATAAAGATAACAGAAGTACTGAAAGGTTAAAGAGCTCTGTTACTGAATAATAAGATTTTTCAGTGAGTCTTGGACCACCTAAGACTGAAAGAAAAAGCATATAATGTTGATACTTAAAAGGATTAGGTAGAATGATTTTGACACTGAATGGTCATCCCACCATAAATTCTGGAAAAAAAACCCAACAGAACCGGTAATGTAAAATTCATTAATACAGTTTTAAAAGAGTTTTTAAAATGTCACACTGAAATAATGCTAATCAACATTGCTTACTGAAAAAGATGTCAAATTAACTGAGAATTTTGATGAGGTAGCATTCTTGGACAGTTAAAAAACCAAACAAAACAACCAACTCCCTCAAAGGCAACCAACCAACCAGCCAATGGGGTTGGAAAGAATTATTTTAACACACCATTTACATGCATCTTTAAGCTGTATTAATTGGAATAATCTAAAACAACACTTGGAAGATCACAGTCCTGACTGTACATTTTGGAAATTATCCTCTGTTACTGAGTATGCAGATTCTTCCCTCCCCCCTGCCTCCCCCCTGCCAAACCTTACCTATGTAGAGTTCACTTTGTAAATAGAGTGCATCCTTCTTTATTTCACATTTAGATATTTAGAGTTGTAGACTCCCTTCTTTCCCCTTTCCCCAAAAGACTTTGAGTTGTATTCTGAGTATGCTTTCCTTTCCATTTGTCCTTGCGAGGTCTTCTGATAGCTGTAATAACCAGATTTTTTTTAAAGTTCTGTTGCAGTGTTTGTTTCCAATTTTTGGGAGGGTTTTCAGATGAGCTATACTGCAGTTACTGTACTATACCTCATGCTAGGGCGTGCAGGGGGAATTTGCATGTGCGTGCACACACAGAATTAAAAAAAAAGGGGAGGGGTTAAAACCCTACTATAAGCAAAACAGCTCTGGTATTCAGATGTCTCATAGCTGTTAGCTTTTCAATAGATTTTTTTTTTTCCAACATAACCATGATTTCTCAGTTTTTTCATTTCAAGATCTTAAACTTTTTCCAGGCATTTTGGAGCTAATCGGAAAAGCACAGAAGCTTTCATCCATACTCTTTTATGGGAGCAAATCCATTTTTCTTAAATCAATTCATTGATGCTTTTTCACTCTGTCTTAATAGAAATGCTGGTTGGGGTTGCCTTTAGTGTGAACAAGTTTGCAGCTAATCTCTTATAGAATGAACAGATTTACATATTTGAAAATTTACAGTAGCTCTTAAAGGAATGGGTCTGTTTGGGGAGATCAGTTATTCAGACAATTTCTGTAATTAATCCTATTGACATTTGTCATGTGAGAGTGTCACAGAAGCACAGAAAAATGCAAGTAGTGAATGGGAACTTTTTAAATAAAATGAGAGACACCATCTTTAAAGCTCTTTTTTTAAGGTCCTAGAGAAACAATGAGCCTCATAGCTCCCCAGCACCAGGAGAGCTGCACATTCCTGTGCTTTATCTTGTGTCAGCTCATGCTTCACAGATTACCACAGTAAAGTGATGTATTTTCCAGCAGACAATCCAGGAATTTCACTAAAGAAAAGCCAAAAAAACCCAAAGCATAACAACAGAAAAACCCAACCCTAACCCCACAGAAGAAAAGCATGTGGTTTTCTGTTGGGTTAAGAAGTTGCAATGGTTCATGAAAGAGTCCAGAAAGCACCAGACTCGTCTCAAGAATGGAAGGAGGAAGAGTGAAGGTGGTCTTCCTGCAGTAGTGAAGTATCTGGCCAGATCAGCTGTTCCGAATACTGCAGCCTTGTATTTTCTCCATCTGCCCTAGTGTATGGCCTCTGTTCACACCTTTCTCCATCACCCAATAGGATCTTCCAGGTTCTTGGAAAGAAATAAAGCTCTTAACTTCTGAATTGCCAGAAAACTTAATACCCGTGTGGTATTTTACCTCTTTAACTTGAATTTTTCTAACAGGCTGTGATGTGAGTCAAACAGTTAACATTTATATTACTCTTCTAGACTGAGCCCAAATCCGTCAGTAAGTTTGATGACATAATTGATATTTGGTCTTAGAAATCTTGCTTCTTAATGATGTTTAATACTGACATAGCTTCTTAGAACATACCATTAATTTACAGCAAACTCTGTTTTAATGCTGCATATTATAGGCACTGAGTGTGGAGGAAGAAGCATATTGAGCATAAGCCGTTTAGAGAGGCACAGTACTTGACCAGCAAGAGTGCTAGGTATGTGTGTGCTGCCAGCCTGTTGTGCTGCATGGAGACGTGTGCAGGAGGCAGGTGGGGAGCCCCCACACCTTGCTGATGCTTGAGGAGCTGCTTGGGCAGCTTTGTGATGTGCTCCATCTCCATCAGACAGCTGCCACTGGGTTGACTGGAATGTAGTGAGGCTTGTGTGGCACCTGCAGAGCAATGTGAGTGAGTAATTAAAAGATTCAGAGTTACACTGAGCAAATAAGCATTACAAAAAGGTCAGATAGGAACTTTGCTTTCAAGCTATTCTACTGGGGACGTTTTTGTGGCTTTCTCAGACAAATTTTATGTTAGTTGTGTCTATGAACTAGACAATTAGTGCTGTGATGTAGTATGGCCAGCCTGTGCCCTGATACCACTACATATTCCATCCTGTATGTTTAGAAAGAAGAGGGATTGGATTTATTTTAGGAAAATTCACTTCTGATGTACCAGATGTTTAAATTTAGATTATTAAATAAATTTACAATGGATCTTATATACTGAACACTTAACTGGTGATTGCATAGTAGCTGTGCTAATCTGACAGCCTGTTGCTACTTAAGGGGGAGGATTTTCCCTCTCTGTTTTCCTTCCCTGTTTTACCGTCATTGGATCCTGGGTAAGTGCTTGAAATGATCCATTTTGGACCCTTCCATCAAGGTCCACAATTCAGTTTCCTGACTGTCAAAAAAAGTAGACTTACTTTGCTGAGCTAGTGAGTGGAATCAGCCTGCTGAGAAGTGCAGTGGTTGCCAATGCTGAGGATGGGCAAGTAGGAGGGTGGGGTCAGGAAGGTGATAAAGTGGAGAAACAGCAGGCCTTTTTCCTTCAGGATGCACCAAATTGTTAGATCAGCTTCTCTGAACTCAAGACACTGGACCCTGAAGTTCTCATCCTGACCTCTTTACCTAGACATGGGAGTAAGAGAAGCAGTGATGATTTTTATGGGATATCCGTGTTTAGCTTTTACTAAGTAACTGAAAATCGTTCTCTTGTCAGACAGTATAGCCGAACTTGATCTCAGTGATAGAGTCCTACCATGTAAGCAGGCATTAACTATTTCGTCAAATGGGTACAGACTTTTAACACATGCTTTAAGGCACTTTAGTACATGTCATTTAGGGTCTGATCCACATTTCTTTGCAGTTGGTAGGCAGCACTTCATTGACTGCATGGAGAGGTGTTATCAGACCCATTGAAAGGAGCTTCATGTATAAGTTAATCTTAAGTTCTATTCCTCATTTTAATAACTTATCACTAGTAAACATGAATCACAACTTCATGATGAACTTGCTAGCATTTGCAGTACTGCTTCTAGATCTGAAACTACACTTCATAGTTTATAGTATGCTAATTTATATACATTGTATCAGCACAGTGGAGATGTTTTGTTTTAATATATTTGGATTTGGGCACCTGATCAAGTTAGTGCATGTTAAAAAAACCAACCAACCAACCAAAACTCCTGTGTATCAGATGAGCTCTGGCAACTGCATGTGAGTGCTCTTAGCCCTATAGAGAGCCTTTTCTTGTCCTGCAAGTGAAAGAGGGTCACCTTGCATTTGCCATTAATACACCCATGATTGTTTACTCTTGTTTATTTGTAAAGCTGCAGTAATATTATTATCTGTCTGATCTCTGTATTCATTTAATGTTGTTTGAAGTTAAGAAGTCTGTGGAAGATTCTAGGTTCGATCTTAGTATTTTACCTTGTCAATTGAAAAAATACTTAGTTAACATAAAATATTTTCTTCTCTGAAGCTCTTGGCAAACGTACACTAGTGTTATGAAGTTAATTTTTATATTTGTTATTAATTGTCTGTTTTCTTCTTTGTTCCAGCTAACCACATGTACAGTGCTTAATGGAATTTCATGGAATGCGGTCTGAGAAACAGGGCTTTTTTTAACCACACAGAGCAGTGCAGACGGGCTGTTGTTCCTTTCAACATAACTATCACAGGCTTCAGGGTTAAGATTGCTATTACTGTCTCCTCCTTGCTTTGGCACAA
Source organism: Buteo buteo (assembly GCF_964188355.1). Classification (NCBI taxonomy): domain Eukaryota; kingdom Metazoa; phylum Chordata; class Aves; order Accipitriformes; family Accipitridae; genus Buteo; species Buteo buteo. The sequence continues at coordinate 26,319,578 of NC_134173.1, read as the reverse complement.
AAGCACGCTGAGGGTGTTTAATTGCGGGTTTGCCTAAAGGTAGATTAGATTAATTATTACTATGTAATGCAAGTTAAAGCAAATAAAGCTTAGCTAGGTGTATAAAAAAAGGTGCTGCCTTTTGGATTTCAAAAAAAAGCCTGTCAATCATGATGAAATGCAGCCAACTTTCTTTGTATCAGTGAAAGAAAAGGACTGTTTACCCTGTGAAGGGGCTATTTATGTCAAGATGAGCATATGAAATGGAGTAGAGGAGGAAGGTTTCTCAATGAGAAGGACTGCAATTGCTTTCAAGACTCAAAGTTGTGCTCTTGAAGACTGCAGAACTAGCTTAAAAATGAAGCCTTATCACTTGAACTTCAGTGCCTTCACTGCAGAGTTCTTAACAGCCTTAATGCTAACCACCCACTATGGAATGGATCAAAGTGTTAAATACTTTGCATTATGCTTTACAAAATACTGATTCAGCAGGTTTGTAAAGGGGGGAAAACAAGTAATTGCCTTTAATCTATGCATTTTTGCCAAGCCATACTGAATTATTTTACTATTAGAGGCATTAGAAACTAACAGTAAAAAGAACCACCAAGGTTGGAAGCATATTTTGGGGTACATAATTTCTGTAACTATAATGTGTTGCCTTACAATTTTAAGTGATAACGTACATTAAGTTAACAAACATTTAAGAAATATATGCACTGTTTGAACTGTAAATTATTCTTAGAACACTTTTACTGGGTTTTACATTGTCCTTTTAGTGCCTTAATTTGAGATAATTGTATTATTGCCATTGTCAATAAATGTAGAAATCTAAAACTAAACGAAGGAAACCTCTAAAAAACTATTGCATCAGTGGGTTTTACTGAATTTTAATTGGTTAAAGTATTGTAGATGCTAGATGCATTTTTCTAAATTAAATACAATCTTTGAGTGAGAATTCCTCTTACAAAGAAAGACTGATTCTGGTTCATAAGCCAAGAGATGTGTAGGCAATGCAAAAAAAAAAAAAAAAGCAAGCATATAACACAAAAGCTCTGGGTAATTCAGGAATTTCAGTAAATGCTGTCAGACTCTTGCTTTGTAGCAGGAATACATTCATGGTATGGGCAGTATGGTTTTATTTTATTTTATTTCATAACCAAATACCTCCTCAGTAATTTATAATGGCTTTGCAGTTGTGTATTAAATAAGAAGCACTGGAAAACTGATTCGTCCTTAGGACGATTTGCATGTTTCAAGTGGTATTGAAAGCCGCACTGATGGATATGTAATAATAAACATATCTGTTATTAATATGGTAATGACTCTGTGCTCATTTAATGAGAAATAAAGTAATTTATGGAAAGATCCTTTTGAAAATGACTGGCATGGTGTTTTCTCCTGACTGCAGCTTACACATCTTTCTAAGCATTCAGATATTGCCATAGCTTGCTAGTACAAGGTGCATTTGCAACATAATGCCTAGGGGACTCTGAAACTTTTTTTTACTATTCTACATGAATAAGTAAATAGCATATTAAATAATTTTTTTTTATTCCCTTATTCTCATGGCCTGCTGTAGTAGCCTAATTTTATTATTCAACCACCACCCTGAGCTTGCCTTGTGATTGCTTCATCCTTCATGACGCAGGTTTGGAGCTTCAGAAATCCCATGTATTTGGGGGAGGGAATCCTGTTCAAAAAAAAGACAGAAAACCGTGGGGTGGTTTTTGTTTGGGGGGGGGGTGTGTGTGTGTTTTGTTTTGTTTGTTTTTTAACAGCCTGTGCATCCCATAAAGCTAGCTGTCCTTAAATCTTCCTGGGTAATCCACCAAGGCCTATAGAACAATGGAATAGTAAGGAAAATTACATGCGAATGATTGTATGTCCTTTGAAGGTCACAGAGCTGGGCAGTATAGATAAAAAGAAGTAGCTGATGTGGTAATTTCAGAAAGTTCCTCTATGTTGACTTTGCTGTATCAGAAATGTCAGCAATTTCAAAGCTGTGGCTGGAGCACACTAATGACTACCTTCCAGATCGCCAGTCACACTGACTGTTAACTTGCCAAGCAATACAAGGGATAATTATGACCTGCTTTAATCTCCTATCACATACCCAGAGGGGAAATAATATAGTAAGATGATTAAATGTATCTTAGTTAAATACGTACATTATTATGGGAAATTTGGAGCAATGGAAGAGCCCTATGGTCAGGTCATTCTCCAGACCCAGATTAGGTTTTGGATTGCTTTTCTGCTTGTGTAACTGGCTACCTCTACAGGTTCAAAAACTCTTGCTTGAATAATTTCTTAAGAAAAAAAAAGTCATATCTTGTAGTTCTGTATTTTATTAATCTGAAAAATGGCATAAAAACTGTTACGAATAGGTAATGACTAGTGGGAATAGGGAAGGACTGTGGAAAAAATGGGTTTGCTCTACAGATTGGCATGTACTATCATTTCCATAGCTTTTTAGCAGTGCTGAAATCCTGCAATTCTTTTTGGATGCTGATTTTGCTTGGGAAAGAAGCAGCAGACATAATGAAGTGTAAAATTACATTAACTTTTGTATGTCTGGGATAAGTTGCAACTAAAATGCTGTAATAGTAAAAGTCTAGACATGCAAATTACAGTTTGTGTGTTCTGGTATACTGATGTTGGTACTTCTTTACTGTAAGCAAGGTACCTATTTACAGGAATAGCTATACTTTGAATAACAAATTCAGCCAAATGTTTCTACTGTTAGGAAAAGTAATGCCTACAATCTCAACTGTGCAAACAGATATTTGGGGGGGGGGGGGAGGAGGAATTGTTATTAAACCTTTAGCAAGCATCAGCTTTACCATCCAGAAGAAAAATCATCAGTGCTGCTGTGTTCACTACAGCTCCACTTCTTCTGGCTCTTGCCTTCTTATTTTGCCTAGCTTTTACCTTTGTCACTAATGATTCCTCTTACAGGAACATTTTGCCTACGTTCGTATAGTAGAGTGCCAGAAAGTCACGAAGAGATGTGAATGTGTAAGCCAAGAAGAGCTAGCATAAATCAACCTGGCTTCATTCATATCTGTGAAGCTGTAGTTTTACGCACTGAGAAACCAAGAAGTCTAGATTCTTACGTGATCATTTTTTGTTGATTTGCCTCCACCTTTTTTCCATTTTCTATTACTGTATTAGGTTGAAAGTTCATTAATGTTGGTAGAATGCCAAAATCTGCTCTGTTTCATTCCTTCTTCAAGCCTCCCTATTCCTGCTGAAGGAAACAGGAAAAGAAAATGATAAGAGTACTTAACTGTAGCAAAACAGCCTGGGTCATAAGAAAAGGATACGGCCTTTCCCACAAGCAGGACTTAGCAGTGGGCACCGAGGCTGTAGCCAGAAGCAAGTCAGGAATCATGCAGCAAGAGGCAGAGCAGCAGGTACTGAGCTTCCCTCTGGGCTGGTGAACTGTACTGGGAATTTATGTACTAGTTTCAAACATAAAAAATGCAAATAGAGTTTTGTTCTTTTTCCTTCCCCCAGATGTACATTTCATAGTGACCCAGAATGCAGAAAGTTTGAAAACTGCTGAAATGGAACAGGTAACTTTGAAATGGGGGATACTGTGTACATTACTTTAAACATCTCCTGGATTGCTATGTTTTTCTTTACCCTGTCATTACATTTTCTGTATCATCTGTTATTAGAAGTCACACCTTATTGACACTGCATTTTTCAGTTCGTAGTTGCTGTGAGACAAGGATCAAATGTAGCAGTGGCTTTCAGGGTGGGAGTGCCTGGGCTGTGCCACACCTGGGCCCCTAAGTCAGCTCTAGGAGCCGCTACCCCATAGGGCAGCTACCATGATCTCTGGTTGGGCCTCGCTCAGCCCTGCACTGTGCTGGGGGGATTGTGCACACCAGAGTTTTGTTCGAGTATCTCGTTTCTGTTCCTCGTTTTCTGGGTGCTCATTTGGAGAGAGTCAAGGTTTGCAGTGCAGGAAAGTGCAATGCTTACCTTTATCATGAAAAAGAACTTTAAACATGTAAAGCACTGCAAGGACACTGGAAAATCAGACCTAAAGCACTTAAAACTAGGACTATTTTGAGTTTAATATGCATGGCTATTATCTGTAAGACAGGAGTTAATAATGTGATTTGATCCTACCTGTGCTATGAATACACACACTAAAATGTTTAAAGCCTGAAGATACATAGCAAGGTTCCCAAGAACATTATTTTCCCCATAGAAAATAAAATGTATGTTAATAAATGCACCTGTCAATATATTGAATAACACATCTTCCCCTTTAAAGAAACAAGACATGTAAATGCAGTATTTTAATTCCTGAGACTCTGATTATTTAAAATGAAGACCATCTTCTTTGTTCTATCACAGGCATCACGAAGGTGCCTAAAGCATGCCTTGCAAAAGGGCTTGCCTTGCTTCCCCACTGTAGCAGCACCTGCTTGTACCATCCAAGGGTACACCTACTACTTGTGCTCCTCAAAACTGAGCCATAGGAGATTTCATAGAGTAAAAGCCTTCTGTAAACAGATCTGGACTTGCTCTGATCCATCTTCCAGCATTAATAAATCCTGCCAGGCCTGTTGGCCTGCACATAGTATTGTGCTAATGACACAGCCCCAGCTTTTGGACCCAAGCTGGCTTGCATCTGGCCAGCTCAGGATGGGAAGCAGCCATGCTCAGGTAGCCCAGCAAAAGGCCACACAGAGACACAGCCAGGGCAGGCAGTTCCGCTGTCCCTGTCCCTCTGTGACACAGCCTGTGGTTCCCTCTGGGCTTTTCACTAAGAAAAAAGATGCATTTAATAACGTTCAACTAATCTTTTACAAGTTTAATGTTGTCAAGGTAATCTGTACTTCATATTTATACATCAGGTTGCACTCTTTGTCTTTATACTTCTTATGTCAGTTTGTGCAAGATTCAAGGAAACCAGCATCTATTGATCCCTTCCTTATGGAAAAAGGCACAAAGCTGTTACAGCAGGAAAAGGCCTACATGATCTTGGAGGAAAGCAGAGGGAGGTAGCAGTTCTCCACCTTGCGGAGGTCGGGAAGAGCTTTCCTGCAGATACAAACCGTGATTCTTCCAGCGGAGCACCCTCTAGTGCCTTTGCCAAATCCTGGAAAGGCATGGCCTGTGATTGCCTGAGACCTGATCCTCTAAGGGTTACTCTAAAGGGGAGAATGTATTCAGTGCAGCTTCAGTCTGTAGAGTATTCAATTTTCATTTCGGAGTCACAAATAAATGGCCTTACTGTCGGTATTAAGAACAAATGGCTAGACTGGAGATATCCTGTGCTTAGACTCATGGGCAGACAGCTGGTATCTGCTCTCACTTGAACAGATGGCCTGCAGGATCTCACCCTAGAACTAGATTACAGCTGTTCTAGAAATCTCCTTTAAGCAAGTTAAAGTAGCAGAAGGTTCATCACCCTTGCTGGTAAACTTTAACAATGCTTAAGTTGCCTCAGTAATTAGAAACTCCATCTTAATTCATGATCCAGCTTAATTTCACCATACCACCCATTGGAGCTTCTCTGTGAAATGTAATCCCTTGTTCCCCAAAACTTCCTTTTCACGTCTAGGAGCCTACACTGGACAATAAAATCAACATTTATTCTTCTTCTCCATGACACACTGAAAAGACTGAAATTTCTAAGCCTTCCGTCTTAAGCCTTACTTTCAAGCCCTGGATTATTTTTATGGCCATTTTGTATATCCTTCTTTGACTGTTTGGAATTGAAAATCACATTTGGCGAGCAGCATCGTTATCAAGGAAAGATCCTTCTTGTTTTGGGTATCACTTCTATAGCAAAAGCAGGGCTAGGTGATAGCATATTTCCATATATTCTGTATAATATGTCTAAATATTTTGATAGTTTTAATATTTTGTACCAGCCGTGGAAACTGGTTTGCTGCTAGGTGACTGTAAAAGTAAGATTTGGTAAATAATTATTAGAAATCTTATATTAACACTATGATTGAAACAATAGACAAAAGTATAGCCAAGCAATTAACTAGCAGAGGTAGTTACTCATACGTTTTGCAGTTCTTTGCTCTTATGACTAGATGTTCCTGTACGCTAGATGAGAACAATGTTGAAACTGAGCACATGTGATTGAAACTGCATGAACCTTCAAGATCAAAGGACAAGGACAAGAATAAAGACTTCAAGGACAGCCAACAAAAACTTTAAATGGGTCGGTGGTTGCAAAAGCAGCCCTTCGACTCAAATGGATCCTTTATTGCACATGATCGGATGTAGGCAGAACTATGATAATCAGTTGCAATCATTTTTATGTAATGTATACTAATCTGATTAATATACAATTAGTTATTCTATGTAACCTGTTTGGGCTGAAGCTGTGGTATGCACGCTAGGTGGAATTATCCCCTGTGCATCCAGCACTGCAATACAGAATGCCTGCTTTCTAAAACTCCAAAACGAGTCTTAGAGAGTTTCTTCAACTGGCTTTTTGGTATCACAGAAGTGCAAATACAGACAACCAAATGCTGGCAGAAGCTCTTACAGCTGCAGCTGCCACAGGAGCTGGTGAAGGTAGTTGTGTCAGGTTTCTAGAGGTGGTAGCTAGGGGGGATCTGAGGAAGGGATGTTTCTTTCTGGCATTCTCTTCCTTTTTTGTATGTTTATGCACTGCTTTAGTTTCTTTAACTGCAGCCTAATACCAAGAGCTTTTGTAGTGGCAGCGGAGACTCATGTCTCTGTGTCTACTGTTTTTAGTATCTTTAAAACTGTTTTTTATTGTCCTGAAGGCTCCTGGCCACTGCCATCACACTCAACTCAACCTTCAGTGCTTCATATCTGCTATCTACCACTGAGTCGTAAAGTAATTGCTGGTAGATTAGTCATCCCCTTCTCCCCTTTACTAAAGTTCTTCCGTTGACAATCTTCTCTCTTACTCCATGCTTTCCTCTATTCCAAAGGTATTTCACCCGCAACAGCCTTTTCTTTCCCTTCTCCCTGCCCCGTCTTCGCACAGTCACAGCTCTCGCCAGAAGAGAAGGCCTCCACCGCCGCCCCCCCCCCCATCTCGGCTCTCTGGCACTTGGCCCGTTACACTGCTCTCCCCCGCCGGCCACGCCAACGCCGGTGTCAGCCCCTTCCCGGGGACTGGGCTTTTTCCCTACTCCCACCCGGACACCGTGGGGGTGGCTCTGCGTTCGGTCTGTACGCAGCAGGCTGAATCAGGCCTAGCACTGAGCCGGCTGCTCGTTTCCCGTGGGGTATACGCCCCCGGGTTACAGAGAAGCCCGGTTATTCAGTCACGCTTTCTCGTTCGCCCCGCTCTGCCGAGAAACTACCGTCGGCCGCGGACAGTGCACGGCCGGGCGAGTTTCGCTTCATCCGGTCTGAAAGGCAGCGCCTCCCGCCCCGCCCCGCCTCAGGCCCGGCCGCTGCGCCTCCCGCTGCGCCTGGCCGCCATCAGCGCCCGCGCCGCGCGAGCGCCCCCGCCCCGCCCTTCCGGCGCTGCGCGCGCAGCCCGCCCCGTTTCCGGAGAGCGGGCCCCGCTTGCAGCGTCATCCTGAGGGGCCGGTTTGAATGAGACCCCGAGGGAGGGAGGGACGCGCCGGAGCCGCCGCCATCGCCTCCTCGCGCCCGCTCCCTCCCCGCTAACGCCACTCCCCGCCGCCCCTTCGCTTCCCCGCCGCCACCGCGCCCTCCCAGGACACGGCGCGCCGCCCGCCCCCTCCGCCATGCCGCTCTTCTCAGGTGAGCCGGCCCCGCCGCCCGCGCCCGGCCCGGCCCGCGCCCGTCCGCAGCGCGGGGGAAGGGCAGCGCCTGCGGCGGCGGGTGCGGTGGCGGCCCCGCCGCCCCCTCCTCGGCGTCCCTGCCGCCCCCAGCCGGGCCCTTCCTGCCGCCGGGCGAGGGGAGGCGGGCGGTGCTGCCCGAGGGGCAGCGGGAGGCTCCTCCGGCGGCCCCGCCATCCTGCCGCCGGCCCTCGACACGTGTCGGCCGCGGCGCCAAGCGCCCCGGGAGGCGGCTTTGCCGCCTGAGGAGGAGGAAGAGAAAGAGGAAGTGTCGGCCCGGCCCGGCCCGGCCCGGATGGGGCGAGGGGAGAGCTCTGCTGGGGCCGGGAGGGCCCCTGCGGCCAGGCGCGGTCGTGCGAACGGGTGTCATCCGCGTATCGCCTGCCGTCGTTCCTCGGTATTGCCCCTTCTTGGTTTATCTTTGTGTTGTACGAAGATACGTGCTGCTGCCTGTCAAGTGAGCCGTAATTCTGCATCCGCTCTTTTAAACCCGTTATTTCCTAGTGGAAACCAGAGGAGTTAGAATTCCCTTAGGTTGTGTCGCGTCCCACTCGCCCTCCTTGCCGTGAAGGAAGGTTTCTAATGAAGGCTGCAAGAGCAAAACCTCCAGTGACGCTTCCAGGACCAGTTACCAGCTTGTTTATGTTTCACAGGTCTGGCCTCTTGGGGCTTTTTAGTACGTGAGGAATGGATTGTAGGAGGACTTGGTATGCGGCTGTGTCCCTGTTTTTCACCTGGTTTAATTGTGGTTGGCAAACTGGGATTCCTGATTCAGTATAACAGGACTTTTCCTGAACTCTAGCACATCTGTGTAAGCTATGTTTTCTGTTCAGTGGAGGAAATATGTCCGTTCTTTTTCTTAGTTTCCATTGTTTTCAAATTAGTATTTTTTATTTTTGGAAACTTCTGGTGAAATTTCGGCTGCGATCTCTGAAGAGAAGGTTCTCATGCTGTTCGGTTTCCTCCTCTTGAGTGCTGAGTTGTCAAAACTGGTGACACTGCAGATTAATAATCGCTAAATCCTCTGTGTATTTAGTGGTGGATACATGACTGTTCAAAAATGCAAAACTTAAAAGGATGTGCAGCTGGTCTGTTCAGCAACTGAGTGGGTCGTCTTCCCAGAAAATGGGAAAAGTCTTGTGCTTGGTAGGTCTTAAATATGCAAAATAATAAGCCTGTTTTGAAAAAAACCCCAGAGGGTTGGGCAAATCAGAAGGTGCTTTCTGCTAGAAATACTGAAAAAACAGTAATTTGAGTTGCTTTGTAGGCTAATTTAGACTTAAGTTTTGATTATTCTTATTACCTGTCACAAACACTACATACATCTGAAATCTGAACCTTCTTGGAAGGTTTTTTCAAGTCGTGACTTTTAAGAGTTTTGTGTTGAAAAAACCCTAGAGTTGCCATAGAGTATTTACTTAAAACCAAAGCACAGGTAAAAACTGAAGCTCAGGTAGAAGGAAGGATATGGCTTTTTTTAAAGTATGATATTTCAGCCACTTACTGTGCACATAGGATATGACTGTGTGCTATATTTTGCAGATTTTCAATAAAACTGCAGCTTGCTAAAGTAGCTTTGTGTACCTGTGGTAGTGATTGGAAGTGATCAAAGATGTATAACCGTTCTTTAGAAACACGGTGTTTATTCCAGGCATTTTTTTCTGCTTGGTTAGTAACAGCTTTACTGAAGTGAAGTTAACATGGTTTTGTGTCATTCTGCGTAACTTCCTGCTGGTGATCCCATTTCCAGCGTCAAAAGTTAGACTTTGCATGACCAAATTTCACATCACTTCTTAATTCCAGTCTTGCACCTTTACTGGGGTCAGGTCTTCTGGAGCTGCAACCTGTGCTAGGCTGTTGTCTGTATTTGCACGCAGGTATGTTGTTTGTGCGAACGCTGTCAAAACTGAGGAGGGTAGCAGTGATGGTGGTGTAAATGGCACTGTGAGGTTAACCTTCCATTGAAAGGAAGCAGGTGTGCTATTTTATGGATCTTGTCTTGACGCACACTTACCTCCTCATGTAACTCCACGTGAATGGTAGCCAAAACTACAGCTGTCAAACAGTTGTTTTGCTTTTAAAGAACATGGTATTGTTTGCCATGAAGGAGAACGGAAACACTATGGAAAACTGAACAGGAATCGCATGTCTGAACTTCCTTCAGAGATTTGTTTGCAATGAACAGTGTCAAGAGATTGGGAGAGTTGCTTTCGAGCTGCTATTGTGAAGATTTGCCCAAAGAATTTCTGATGCTGTTATACACATTTATTGCTTGCAGAGTTTCTCAGTATATATGTTGCTTACAATTGTTTTGTAGGATATTTTTAGACTTATTGGAAATAGCATGTTCGGATGGCTGAGATGCCTTGTAGAAAAGATGTCCTTTAGCTTGATTATTGACAAGTTTTAGAGTTAAAAACAATCTTTTGAGATGGTATGAAGTCTGGAATTTTAAATACTGGCTTAATCTTGATAATTACATTCTTGTATATTAGAAAATAATCTAGTTTCAAAATACTTTGTTTGCAGTTAATGTGAAATGGGGAAAAGAGAAATTTGATGGCGTGGAGCTTAACACTGATGAACCTCCAATGGTCTTCAAAGCCCAGTTGTTTGCACTGACTGGAGTTCAGCCAGCTAGACAGAAGGTTATGGTTAAAGGAGGAACTCTGAAGGTAGAAATACGTGGTTTTTTTAATATTATTTCTAACTTTATTACTTCATAACATAATGAGCAATGACCATATTTCCATGTGTTCCTCCAGAAGATCTTTCATTGTATGTATTAAACTGAGTACACTTTTCAGAAATAATTCTGTATGATTCATTGCCTACTACTAGAAAATACTCGCAAAAATTTGTTGCTAAATGGTTGGGAGGTACACTGCTGTTTTAAAACACTTCTTTACTCTTTTATACCGAACACTACTCTGCTTGGTGGTTTTTTTTTTCTGTTCCTTTTTAATGCTCAGAATCTGAATGCAACTTTTTGCTTTTTAGCTTGTTTAAGAAAAATTTCTCTGGCACTTCTTTGCTGGAGACTTATTGGTGTAATGCGATATAGGCAACTTTCCTACAAAAAGTTATTTACATCTAGGCAGCATTGAACAACAGGTGAAGAACCTTATTGAAAAGATGACTTGGCTGCTTTTTATTTTAGTCAGACAAGACTTGATGATGTGTAAATAGTTAATATTGTGGGATCTTGGATGAAACACAATTGTATGTTTAGAAATATGTAATTAATATTAATGAAAATTAATAATTAATATTAATGAAAATACTTGTTTGTCTTTTGCTGCAAGATAATTAACTTGTCTTTTATTTCATTTCAAATACAGGATGATGACTGGGGAAACCTAAAAATAAAGAATGTAAGTTCTGAGAAATAACTAGATTTTACTAGTTTGATTGTTATTTTGGCATTTAAAGAAAGATTTAAAGTTTTTGTTTCTGTTTGAACGGTAACTTTAAAAAAAAAAAATCAGACCTTGATGAAAAATAATTTTATATTATATAGTTGTAATACCTATGCGTTCTTACAAAGTTCTCGCCATTGATTTGTAAAAAAACTTTTTTGGCATCAGTAGGGAAATTATACCATCTTCCTGAACTGCTGGGGAGCAAATATTTCTTTCTTCCTTACAAGAAATGTCCTGGGTCAGACTAGTGGTCCTTCTGTGTTGTCTCATCTGTGACTATAATAATAAGCGATGTTATTTAGAGAGAGCTTGTGAAGCCTGGGCACTGTCTGCAGTCCATTGTGCTTGTACATCCTCGACATGGAAAACTGTTACATTACAAATGCTGATGTTACAGCTCTGCCTATTTCCTTTTTTTATCAACCTGCTGAAATTTTTTCTCCTGTACTGAATAGCTGTTGTTTAAAAAGAAAACCATTAGTAATGGTAATTCATACCTTTGACTAGTTCAGAAAGAAAACAAAAAGTGAATATATTTGTGTTTCTTACCTATATGATTCCCTATTGAAACAGGGAATCCCAAAGACTTTTGTTTGGGGTTTTTCGGTCATTTTCATTTCTGTACGTATCTTGTAACATCGATTTGGTACAGGTTTTACTCCAGTTCTTCACTGAGCAGATTGAATTAGGTAGCATTACTCTTACCCTTGTAATTAGTTTGCAAGCATCTATTAGCAGGCTGTAGCTTCAGCTATTGTAACAAAGTCATTCAGCAAAACCCCCAGTACCTAATATTCTTGTCCTTTTCTGCATACTGTTATGCTAATAGCTGCCTTTATTAATTTTAATAATGTTGTATACAAGTTCTAGGGATTTATTTACACTGTCAAAGCAGTTTCTTTCCGTTTTGTTGTCCATCCTTTTCCTTGGCACTGTCTTTTTCAAGGCCCCAGATAACCATTTTCTCCCCCTTTGATAGATCTTACTGTGTGTATGTATTCCTGTTGAATGCTGAAAAATTCCTTTCCCTTATGCTAGTCAAGCAAGCAGGGTAACTTGATTGCTCTCCCCCCCCTGCATGTTAGTCCTCATCCCTAAACTGGCAGGGTCATTTTGGTTATTTTTCACTTTTCAGTTAGTTTAATGTCCTCAGAACTTGCCAGACCAAAGGATGGCACTTTGCTTTCCTGCTTGCTTTTCAGGTCAAAAAAACAATTCCGAACTCAGAGCTGTGGTCCTCATTATTACCCACATCTGTCTGAAGTGTTTCCCCAGATTCTAGATGAGGGATAGTTTTTTCTGTTTAGAGAATTCTGAATTTGAGAACTTGAGACTCTGTCAATCGAGAAGCTCAAATGTTGCAGCTTCTTTCAAACTGGAATTTGGTTCCAAGGTATTTTCTAAGGTTTAAGGCAAAGAGTAATATTTGCACTGAAGTGTTGAAGATGCTTGATCCCTATTGGCCCATCAGGAAGGGAGCTTTTCTGAACACTTCACATTGGGGTATTCCATGAATGTTAAATTTAGTCCTGATTGGAATCTTGCGTTGTCAGCTGCTGGCAAGCTCACCAGGCTCAGTGGAAATGTCTAGCATGGATAATGCTGTGGAATTTTTCTCAATACGTACTTTGTAGATAATGAGAAGGTTAGGGTATACCCTTACAAAACAACAGTGCAGTATCAGTTCTGCAAACTAAGAGAAAGATTGTGTTTATTTTGGGGGAAATAGCTGAAATATGTCAAGAGCTTAATGGTTTTTTTATTTTTTTAAGCGGAAATAAGTGCCCTTAAATATTTATTACTATTTTTACTCTGTTTCAAGGGGATGACCTTATTAATGATGGGTTCCGCAGATGCACTTCCAGAAGAGCCAATTGCTCGACCCGTCTTTGTCGAAGACATGACAGAGGAGCAGTTGGCTTCAGCTGTAAGCATATTTCAAACTTTGGTTTCTTGTAAACCTTTAACAATGGTGATAATGGCAAGTTTTTAAATACTTGCAGTTGCTTAAAAGTGGATTTTGAAACTGTAATATCTGTTTAGCATTTTTAGCTTCTCAAAGAAATGCAAATTTACATCGATGACCCAACTGGTAGCAGTGATGAGAAGTCTGGAATTTAATTTAAAAGTCATGTAACTAGTGCTGTTTTTTCTTTAAGCAGGCAGCTTAGTAAATTTTCTAAGAATAGCATTGCTGATGTTTTTAAAGACAAAGTTGTGTTGCCCTTGCTGTATTAGTGTCCTGAACTTTACCTGAATAAGGGCTCTTAGATGTGCAAAATTATTTCCTGCCTCCTTCATATCTGTGAAGGGAAACTAGGGTTTGTTTGAGATGGGGTGTGTCTGGAGTTTTGTTTGTCCTTGTTAGTAGTATTAGGTAAACTTTTCTTTCTGAAAAATGAAAATAAGTTTGACATTAGTGGAATAGATTATATGTTTTCCTTCATGGGAGTGAAGTCTGGAAGAGCATAATTAAGCTTTTTTTTTTTTTTTTAATGAAATAACTTCTGTTTGAGTTGTTCCCTTTTTTACAATTTGAAAGTCTTAATTTTCTCATCAGTCATTTGAACTAGGAGCTCTTTGTCATACTTCAAACAGTTGCGTGTCTGTTGTCAACTGTGCACGCAGAACAGGAATACTTTTATGCATATGTTGTGGTATAACCCCAGCCAGCAGCTAAGCACCATGCGGTCACTCACTTTCTCCTCCCCGCTTCCAGTGGGATGGGGAGCAGAATCAGAAAGAGAAGTAAAACTCGTGGGTTGAGATAAGAACAGTTTAATAACTAAAACAAAATATAATAATAACAACAACAATAATAATAATTTAATGATAACACTAATAATAGTAATGAAAAGGAATATAACAAAAAGAGAGAGAAATCCAAGAAAAGACAAGTGATGCACAGTGCAGTTGCTCACCACCCACTGACTGATGCCCGAGCAGTGATCTGCCCCTGCCAGCCAAGTCCCCCCTGTTTATATACTGAGTGTGACGTTCTATGGCGTGGCATATCCCTTTGGCTAGTTGGGGTCAGCTGTCCTGGCCGTGCTTCCTCCCAGCTTCTTGTACACCTGCTTGCTGGTAGAGCATGGGAAACTGAAAAATCCTTAATTTAGGATAAGCACTACTTAGCAACCAGTGTGTTGTCAACGTTATTCTCACACTAAATCTGAAACACAGCACTGTACCAGCTACTAGAAAGAAGGTGAACTCTTCCCAGCCAAAACCAGGGCAGCATGTCTGTATGAAAATGGATCTGTATTTTGGGACTGGTTTTGTGCTTCAGTATTTAATGCTTTCCGCGGCACCAGCAGGTGAAGGATATTTTATGTATTTTTGAGACTAACCCTGTACACAGGCTTTGAGATAACTGAGAGGCAAACAAGGGGATGATTCAGTGTCCAATAACATTCTGGAAAAGTTGGTCACATTGCATTTCTCTGATTCAAATTTTGTTATACATCAAAATTCATTTGTCTGTACTGTATATATTCATTAAAAGTGGAATATACAGCTAAACGAATTCTCTCTTCCTAAAATAATGAAGTGGTATCGGTATGCGGTACTACTACAGTTTCATTAAACAACTACTCAAATATGCAGGATTTAAAAAAAAGAAAGGAAAAAAAAGAAAAATGCTATTATATTGTGATTTATAGTTGTTTCTCAAACTGGTTAGTTTAATTATTAGTTGGCCTTCACATTTGTCAAAACATTAGAAATTCACAATTAGTCTGAAAGGATCAAATTAACGATCTGTTGCAGACTTCTGGAGAGGAGTATAATGCTTTTGTTTCTAACTATGAACTTCATCACATTCAGAGTTTTACTGAAAACTGATTTTAATTAAAACATCAGTGTTTTGTACAAATGCATTCATGTGGAAATTTCACCGAAATAGAATTTTAAGGTCGAAACTTGAATGAGATTATAATTGAACTTTCTGAATGACTGCCTGCTTGAAGAATATGTTCATTAAACTAAACATGCACAGAAAAAAACCCAAAGTGTTCCTGAATGTCCTCTAAAAGCACCGAATGGTGAAATGATTAATATAATCAGAAAATGGATCTGGAAAACTTTATAAAGTTTGATGGAATATTCCAGGTTTTATGCATCTCTGATCATTCCTATTCTTAGAAATTGATGTCAAATTGTAGCATTTATAGAAAAATGGTTGTACATCTCTCTCGGACCTTCAAGCACCCTTGTAAATTTTTTGGTAGATGGAATTACCATGTGGATTGACAAACCTTGGCAACACTTGCTACATGAATGCTACGGTTCAGTGTATCCGCTCAGTGCCAGAAGTTAAAGAGGCCCTTAAAAGGTAGGATTCAGTACAAAAATACTGTGACTAAAATGTTTGGGGTTTTTTTTAGCTTAGGAAATAGATATTTTGTGGAACAGTTGTCTTAATACTGGTATGGATTACCAAACCAATTTGTTATTCTTTAAATCTATTGAAGATTAACATGGTGATCAGTTAATGTTTATCCTATGGCCATATTAGTCTGTACTTTTTAAAGAACTTAAGACTATGTATTTGTTGGAACTGGCTTTTAGTGGAGAGAATGTGTTTTGCCTAGCTAAAAAATAGTTCCTATCAAGACTTGCTTAAAATGCTTAAACAAGGTACTGAACTCTCCTAACCCTGTCTTCTGGTTTTAGTTTGTATGGTCTTGTTCTGTATAGAAGAATCGTATGGGAGTCCTGTTCCTTTGAGGAATATTTTTTTTCAGTGGCTTTGTTGCACAATGTGTTTTCAGCTATGAAATTCTGATGTTACTGACATTTGGTACTTGAAGGTACCACAGGAACCTCTGAGATAGGACCATCAGTGTTACTGTGGCAGCAAACTGGAATAAGCTGGAGTTACTCTCCTGAGGATATGTAGGGAGCAGAAGACATGCCCTTATGGAATTTGTTTCATTTGTTCCGATTGTAGAATAACTTTTCTGAAATTTTTGTTGTGATTCTGGACTGAAGTGTGAAAATGGCCTTGGTTTTTTTTGTGAGGAATCTATGAGAAACTTGAAAATTTTGGAGATCGGAGGAAAAAAGAATACATGGCAACGTGAGCCTGAATTTGTCATCCATATGAATTACAATGAGAAAACCATCAGTATTTAAAAAATATGAGGATTAGCTAGAGCATTGCCATCTTAGGTTAACTTAATTCCTTTAAAATACGCTGCTTTCTTCATACCTTGGTACACAACTGGATGTTTGAGATTACTGTAAACACTAGTTATTTAAGTGCTTCTAAATTTTTCTTCAGTCTGTTAGCAGATGAACTTTAATTATTTAGCACTGAGAACTATTTGTGAAGTACAGAAACTCTGTTTTAAAGCTTTTTCTTGTTTTTCAGTGTTGTCATTTTAGGAAAGTCTGTTTATTTTGATGTAAAAGACTCTGAGTTACTGCACTGAATTAGAGTATTTGACAAATTTAACATATCAAATGTCAAAATGTACCTTATAAAACTGGCAGACAAGATGTGGCCTTATCTGTGGGAAGTCAGATACACAGGCAGCCATGTTCTTTTCCCCTGGAGACTTAGCCTCTATTTGGTCTTCCCTGCCTGATGACAGCATGGAAGGGTATATGGCAGTGGGAGAGAGGTGAAAGGACTCACATGGGAAAGCTTACTGTTATGGGTTCATTTCTCACCAGCTGCTCTGTTGATCTCTGCAAGGGCACTCCCTGTTTGTAGCATGTCAGGGGGAAAGTTTCCTGCTCATCATCTAGCAATGGACAGAATTTTTAGAGTTCACTCTGAGATTAAAGAATGCATGAGACCATCCTTTTGCTTAAAGGCTTATATGCTTTGAGGAGGCCATCTGTTCCTCATGCAGGTGGTAAATTAAGAAATCATTCAAAGAAGAGTGTTAAGTTCTACTAATACAGGTAGACTCCCGTACTTTTTCAGTGTAGGAAATACCTCTTCAAGAAAAATGTCTCACCTCTCCCTGTTTTGCTTCTGCTGTGGAGGGAGGAAGCAAGCCTGCCCTCCATCTCTGTGCTTTTTATCTACCATCTCTCCTTGAAGGTAGTTTTTTTCCATGTATCTTGAAGAAACTGTGGCAAATGTTTGAGAAATGGGGTAGCTTCTATTCAGACTCTTTCTCAGTTTCTTTAAAAATAGATAGAGTCTTTGAGGCAAATGGATTGGGGAAGCAGCAGTGATGTATCCAGACTTCTCAGTCTGCATTTATTTATTGTCTCAAGGATGCCAGTTTTTCGTTGCTTCCATGCAGTGCTTGCAAAATAGCTGAGACTTTGAGGTGAGTGTGAGTAAATCTTATCTTCAGTTACTTCTGTTTTGGTGATTGATTTCTTTTGATACATTTAAGTAAATCTAGCTGCTGCCTGCTTTATGATGTAAAAAACTGACTGTTCTTCTTAATTGTGTTTAATTGCATACAAACTATTTTCCTTCTTTTTTAGGTATGGTGGTGCCTTAAGAGCTTCAGGAGAAATGGCCTCTGCTCAATACATTACTGCAGGTTGGTGTTTAGAGTAGAAAACAGGGTTTTAGGCTAGTATGTGGTTTCCTGCCAACTGCAGATGAAAATTGCAGTTAGAGCTCTATGTATTTTTCTTTAGTGCATATGCCTTAGGAATTTCAGATCTGCTAGCACTGGAGGATTCATTTTGCTCTATCATTAATGTCTTTCAAGGTTATTGTGACCATGACTGCAAAGCATACATTTCTGCATATTACCTAGCTGCATGCTAGGAAAAATATATTCCAGTGTGACCTAGGCTTAGATAGAAATCATTCTTACCTCTTAACTGTTTTGCATGTAGGCGTGAAGTAATTGGAACTTCCTAGAGCAGGCTCCACCCATCTGTTGATTTGATCATTTTGTGTAGAAATACTTTAGCGTACAGTTCTTTGATTCACTTAATGGTAGGGTAATGCCATACTCCTAGAGTATGTATTTCCTTGATATTTTTAAATATGATTTATTGGCTGAGCATTATTGTTAAGATGGTAGCTGATGCTTTATCAGTGGTCTCAGCCTTTATCCTAAAGATCCAGATGTCATAACTGAAATAGAAAGTAGTGTCTTCAAAAGGAAAGTTACTCTTTGTTGTCGTGATCTGGGTGCTCACAGTGTGGGAGCTCACCATGGCCCCATATCTCCAAGTTCTAACTAGAATTCTAGTTAGACCCCTTACAGTTGAACAAGGGTACTACTTGTCCACTTTTTCTTTTTTTACTCTATTTCATTGCCCCACTAAGATGCTGGGCCAGGACACTGGGATTTCTACCAGTCCATTTAAGGAAAAACAAAACAATATAAGGAAGGAAAGGTCCAGTTTGTGGGTATGCCTGCTGATCGAATTTTGGGGTGGTAAGTTCAATGGTTACTCTATACAACCATGCCTGCCCCTCCCCTTTTCGCTGCCTTTACTTCATGTCCCTTGTTTTCTTTTTAAGGTGACAGCTCTGCTTTTTAGGAATCTTAATAGTTTAAGTAATTTGTAGTTAATTCTTTGGTGCTGAGCTGGTCAGGACATGCTGTCCTGCATGACACTTATGGCATTTTTTTAAATTGCTGTGTCATATCAGTTGTCCCTCTTATCAAGGTCAGTGAAGATATTCCTTAAACACAAGCAGCAACTGACCTTGGTTCCTTGTAATCTTGCCTATATTTACTTACTCAAGAGTATCATTCATTAGTCTCTCGACTTGTAAATTAGTGACCATGCAGACTTGCCTACCTCACAGGGTTGTTGTGAGGATTAACAGGTGTCTCTGAAGTGATTTGTGGATTTAAAATGCTGTAACCTGGGTAGACAAGACATACATAGTAGTATGTCTGGAGCAAAAAAGCAAGCCGTGTGTATTGTCATGCAATCAGTAGCATTCATTGAATTGCACATAGTTATGAACTGTCTACACATATGCATACACATACTTGTTTTCCTGGGTCTTAAGTTAAGCATGAGTATTTTGGAGATATTTTAGTTTGGGGAAAAATGAAAGTTTTTTCCCAGTAGTTGGTGAAGCTTAAGCTGCTCTAGAGGATAGATTGTGAATGCCTTCTGGTTTCTCTAGGTGTAGTCCTCTTGTGAAAACATTGGTCCTCAGATGTGTTTCAAATGAAATCTTAACTGCTCAAAAACAAAATTCTTTTTTTTTATTTCTGTTAGCAGCCAGGAAAGACAAGGCAGTATGTGCCAAACTCTCAGAACTGTCTACGCTTGCGAAGTCATGCTCACAAATGAGATCTTAGGTGCATCTGTTATGCCACCTGGAAAATTTGGTCCTGCTTTGGAAAGATGAAATTGGACACTGTTAAATGATCAGTCTTTAAATATTACTGCTGTTTTACTATTCTTTTTAAACTTCCTGCCACGTTTGAATTGTTTTTCCACTTCTCAAAGCATTCACTTACTTTTTTTTCAAGCTCTTAGAGACTTGTTTGATTCCATGGATAAAACTTCCTCCAGTATCCCACCTATCATTCTCCTGCAGTTTTTACATATGGCCTTCCCACAGTTTGCAGAGAAAGGCGATCAAGGCCAGTACCTTCAACAGGTAAAGACTGATTATTAGCTTATTGTTTGAAAAATCTATAGTGTGTTGGAAGTTGAGAACAAGAATATTTTAAAACTTTCCTTCTTCTGTGAAAATTTATCCCAGTAAAGTGTTTGCTTTTGTATAATGTAGAAAAGTTGAATGTAATATCAAGTGCTAGCTCTGAAAGTGTGTGGTGGAATACGGAGAAATTCTTAGTGAAGGCATCCTTACATTTGGTTTTATAGTGTAGAGATTGATGGGTTTAATATTACTAAATCATAATGCTACTAGTCAGATTTAATTTTCTGTTCCCTTCCTAGGATGCCAATGAGTGCTGGGTGCAGATGATGAGGGTACTACAGCAGAAGCTGGAAGGCATAGAAGGTGATACAGTTATGGAGGTAATTTTGGTCTTACTCTAACCAGAGATAGGATTTATAATATTGTACTTGTGATTCACATATTTTTTGCTAAGGATTATCTGTTTTGAGTTCTTTAACATGTATCTATAGTCCAGTGAGTGAAATTGCTTTGCGTGTGATGTGTCCGATCAGCATACTGCTACCTATGTCATGTCAGGTATGTACGAAGTGTACTATAGGAATACTTTCTCTATGGGCTTTGTAAGGCTTGTGTTGGACCAGGGTGGTGGTGACTGTGAGAATTCAGCAGCTGGCCCCGATAACCTGTGAATTTAGCACAGAAGAACTTTTTTTCTGAAAAAAGTGTGCTACAGCATTCTTGGCTACAAGACTACTATTTCAAACAGACAACTAGCTTAATCAACTGGATAAGAAGTTACTTAAAGTTTTTCCCAAGACTTCACCAGACTGACTCTCTTCTTTCTCTGTAAACTGTTCTCTGGAGAGTCTTGGCAGTGGCAAAAGTCTGATAGACTACTCTAAAATTTAAGTCATACTTAAGTTGGGGGACAGGGAGGTGTGACTTTGACTGAAATCTTGCTTGCTAATATGCTTTGAGGTGGCTTTAACAGCATGCTAGAAATGCATTTCTTTTGAAACTTTTAGGGTGTGTAAGGAGACAGACTGACTAGAGAAACTGCTCCTATAGAAAGGTGAAGGAATAGGCTTTAAATAATTTAAATAGGGTTATTTTGTCTGTAAAGACTGCCTTTATATGCAATTTAAAGTTACATCATAAGAGAATTTGTTTTACAGACAGACTCTGGAGTGACACCAGCATCTTCTAAAAAGAAGAGTTTAATTGATCAGTTCTTCAGCATTGAATTTGAAACAGCGTATCCTAAAGGCTAAGGCAAGACACAAAGAATGATAATAATTTCACACTTTTGCAGTTGAGTGCAGGGAGGGTGAAAATCATTGTTCAGAAATTAAAGGTGTGTGTTGAGGAAAAGAGGGATGGATGTATTGCAGGAGTATGCAGAAGTTAAAGTTAAGATTGGATAAACTATGAGAGAGAGGACAATGTGGGGAGAAGGAATGGTATTGGAAATTTACAGAAAAAAAACCACTGAATGTAAAGATGAGATTTCCTCCCCAGAGAAGAATGCCAGTTACCTACTTCAAGGATGCTGGCATGTTTTATCCAAATAAAAGTAATTGCCGTCCTAAATAGCGGGTTTTTTTGGCTTGTAAAGGAGTGTTGTTGATATACTTGGCATATTAAACATGCATGAAAGATAGCTTGATTGATTTCTTAGGAAATAAATTAGATGCAGACTGTTAGAGGAATAAGAAACTAATGCAGCTGACAGCTTCCTAGTAGCTTCTTTTATAGGAAGAACAAAAAGCATATGACCACATGGGGCACTCATCTCATGCCAAATATTACTCTTTTCCCACTTCTCCATCCCAAAATCCTGGCTGTTGTGAAACTGGCCACTGCTCTTAGAAAGAATTATACTGTGCGTTTTGCTGGTCTGAAATAAGGAAACATCCCCTTAGATGAGGTACTGTACCTCATAGCTTGGTAGTAATGAAGAATAAAGGCCCTTTTTAAGGTAAGAATCATGGATCTTTCTCCCTGTATTGTGATGTTTGTTATTCCTGAAATGGTAGGGAGGAGAAGAATGAGTAACTAAGAGGAATGATGCATAGGTCAATGGCAGGAGGAAGACACTTGGCAGAAAAGTCATGTTGCAAGCCTTTGAAGCGTGATTATGGCAGCATTAGTAGAATAGATGCATTCAGAGCAGTCAGAAAAATATCTAGTTAGAAGGAAGTGGATTAGAGAAAAGGATTGGGGTTGAAGTATGAAAAAGAAGAGGTTGGACAGAATTATTAAAGAATGTGTAGAAAATAATGAAGAAATGGATTTAATTTCAGTGGACAGATACAAGGGAGGGAGAGGAGGCTGTGCATGTTGAAAGAAATGGGAAGTCTGGCCAGCAGCAGGAATAGAAGACTTTTATTAATTGTAAACAACAGTGGAGCGTAATGTTGCGGGAGGGTTTCATAGCTTGGTATTGACAACCAGTTAGTATGATCTGTGTCCTGGGGGTTGGGGGGTGGGTGGGTGGGTGGGGAGAAGAAAGAGCAAAGCAGGCCTCACAAGCTTAAATGGTGATTAAAAACTTATTTTACTTTTTTTTGGTATGCTGTCTGCCTCAGCTACCACTTGTCATTAGACACGAAGGAACAGATTGGTTAAAAGGAAGGGCTGTTTCAAATCTTTTCTATACTACGAGAAGTAAAAGTACTATTGATGCACAAGCACAGGATTATCTTAAATTACTGTGCTGTTCAGCATGTTGTTTGCACTAGAGCAGTAGTTCAGCTCTTGGTGCATGATGGTTTTCCTTAATTTTGTGAAGCATGAAATGTACAGAAGCTGAAGAAGAAGAAGTAACTAAAGGAAAGGAGAATCTGCTTCAGCTTAGCTGCTTTATCAATCAAGAAGTGAAATATCTGTTTACAGGACTAAAATTGGTAAGCCTTTACAACTTTTATTTAATTGAAATTCTAATGACCTGTGTTTTTAGTCTATGACTTGGAATTGACATCTGCTGTCTAAGCTTTACAAAGTTCCAAGATTTTTTTTTTGGTGGTCAGTGGGAAGATGGCAGTGAAAATGAATTGCATGTTAGTGTAAAACAGACTTCAAGAGAGTGTTTTCTTGACCCTGACATGGTCTTCCCCAGGCAGGTAACCAAGTGCAAGCCAATTTGCTACTTGTTTGTTCAGCTGGCTTTCACTTCAGTCTGAGCAGTATCATGATTTAAGCATGCTGTAAACAATTCCCCAAAAGTCCAAAAGTCAGTTTTAAAATAGGTTGGCATTTTGGTTGTTAAGAAAAATAAAACAGATGATAGAACAATTCAATTTAATTTTGCAGATTTTGAAGGGGGTGTTATTTTCTGTGGCACAACATCATCTTTAAACTGTTTATTTAAGTAGAACTTCTTAAAGTAGTCTGTGCTTTTTATATATGTATTTCTAAGTTTTCAGGCTTTTCTGGAGTATCTGAAGGAGCAAGGAGAGGAGCTACTACAAAACCTTTGTAGTAACTGCTCTTGCAGAGTATTTGTATAAGAGCAGGGGTGGAAGCAGTGATCTGGTTTGTACAGGACAGGACCAAATTGCATGGTTCTCAGATAATCTTTGTATCTGCTTTTTCTTTTTTTGACAGAATTTAGAAGGAAAAGTAAGATAAAATAGTTAATGCTCACAAATTAAAAAGATTATGAAAAAAGAAACCTTACTTTCAGGCCAAAAAAGGTGTTCTAGAATTCTTATGCTGGACTGCCTGGAGCAAGAGAGTCACAACACTTAGCCAGGCCAGTCTTTCCCTGAACTTGGAAGAGTCCCTGGAAGCAGAGTATCACCACCTGTCTTCTTATAAACAGCTCTTGTCAGCTTTAGACTGAGAGTTGGGAAATGTGCAAATATTCCTGTCACAAGAAAGTTCAGGTTTTCTTCAGTTGTGTTCCATGACACATTCATAACCAAATCCAGATATAATTCGTAACCAAATCCAGTTGCAAGTTCTACTCCTGTAGAATAAAATTTTCTGCAGAGAGAAACTTCCTTTTGTCAGGGTTCAGGAATGAGCCTGCAGCTGAACAAATAAATGGGGATGGTCTTTCTGCTAAGGAGTTTCAAAATTCTGTGTGTCATAATGGCTGATAGCAACAGAAGAGGTTGGCAGAACAACATTTAGTTTATGGTTTGTTTATCTGTGCTTTTCTTTAAACTGTATTTTATGATGAACGTATGTGTTACTACTTTTTTTTTTTTAACAGCGTCTTCAAGAGGAAATCACCAAACTCTCTCCAACACTGCAGAGAAATGCACTCTATATCAAATCTGTGCGTGGTACTTTTGTTGCTGTCTTTATGATTCTTTTAACTGTTGTCAATTTTCTGTCCCAAAACACAAAGTTATTGCTGCAACAGCATGTGATTTATGTTTATAAAGCATCTGAATATCCACTACCAAGAAATTTAAGACCAGTTGAAAATTATTTCTTTGAGTACAGTACTATACAAGAGCTTCAAAATTGGAGGCCTTGTTATATTGTGATGTGTTTGTGTACAAATATGTTCCCAGAATAGCCTGTAATTTAGGATGAGCTGTGTTTAAGGTATAAAAGATCTGTGAATATCTAAAGTAATAGCTTTTTCTAAATTTTTTTTATAGTCTAAAATTAGTCGCTTGCCAGCGTACCTGACTATTCAGATGGTTAGATTTTTTTACAAAGAGAAAGAATCTGTGAATGCCAAAGTTCTTAAGGTGAGTAAGTTTTCTGCATATTGAAGTTTAATTCCTCTTTGCTTTTCAATGAATTTTTATTATATGTAGACAACTAATAGTTGAAGGGTATTTACTAAATTGTTTACTTTTAAATTGCATTTTAAAATATTAACAATGCAGTTTCTTTGCTTGAGTACAAAGTAGGTTTGTTCCCAGCTGTGATGATGTGTGGCAAACTATACTACCAAAATAGACTGGGGGAGGAGGTAAGGGACAGAAGTGAATTTGCTCCAATACTGTTAGGATAGTTTTTGGTCTCTCTTCACCAGTGGTTCAGAGGAGAATGTTTAATTAAGGAGAGGGCCATGCTTTCAGTCACTGGACAGTGTTCTAAAGTTGATGAGAAATGTTTATGCTAACAAACACTTCCTGTATTAGTTATTTTGATTGTCTGGCTTTCTGATTGACAAATGCAAGAACCAGCTGCAAACAGCTAAATGTTCAGTTTTGCTTTCTGTTGGCCTTGGTTGGTAGACCTCCTAGGCTGCCCAGGGAGCATCATGATAGATGATGTGTGTTCCTTACAAGCAAGGGAATAAAGATAGAAGGCACGAGTTAACTATTTTAGAAGATTGTTTGGATAACACAAATTTACATTTTTGCAAGTGTACAGTCATTTTACATGCATTTTTTTCCTTAGGCCTGCATAGGTATTTCTGTAGTACAGAAGTATGACAGTTGATAATAAAGAATCTAAATATTTATACTGAATGTAGTAATTTATGATGGTTTGTTTATACTGAATCAGACATTCCTCTGTGAAAGTATTGTAGCCCTTTGGGTAAGTGCTGTCAGCAATATTTCAGTAGATCAAGTTGTCATAAACGTGATGAGATTTGCATTTAATTGGACTTAGTGTTGTCTTCCCATGGGAGAACGCTTTAATGTGGGGGTACTAAATTATGCTAATAATCTTTATGCTTTCTACTTCCTAGGATGTTAAATTTCCTCTTATGTTGGATGTGTATGAGCTGTGTACGCCAGACCTTCAGGAAAAAATGGTTTCTTACCGATCAAAATTCAAAGATGTAGAAGACAAAAAAGTAAATCAACAGCCAAAGAATGTAAGTCTCCTGACATTTTGATTAAATAAGTCATACATCTGAAATAGAGGTACTAGTAAGGACTAGAGAAAACTTGACTTAAATACATTTTTTGCTTATTTAGCATTCAAACTCCTTGGTATTGAGCTTTAGATCTTTTTTGTGTATTATCATGAAAATACAGTATCTGCTTTGGTATGACTGCTTGATGAGAAATGTTAAATGCTGTGGACATACATGTTGCTAACATTTTTATTTCAAAACGTATTAAAATGTAGTGCTTCTGCTTACCAGTGTTATGCCTAACGGTTTTCTCTGAATTACACAAAGTGATTGTCTTCAAACATTATTGCTTGCTGGCAGGTCATCTCTTAGTGGAGCACAGGTAGCTATTTCCTGCTCATGAACTGGAAAGGTTTGTATAACAGAGTGCTACATGTCTGACTGATAAAATTTAGAATATATGTACTAGTGAGCTAAAAGACTGTACCCTAAAAACTTGGTAAATGGTTTTGTCTCCTCTCTTGTCTACATATTCTAAAACTGACTTGCCTTTCTTTTAATGAAGGAAAAAAAGTAAACGGGCTGAAGCTGTAGTGTTTTAGCCAATTTTTTTTTTTTTTTGAGTTTGCTACTCTTTTCCTGGCCTAACTCCTGGCAGTTTCATGTAAACATTTGAATAAGGCTTGCATCTCTTTTTACACAGTTAGGAGCAAGGAAAGAGTGCTATTTTAAAACACAATGTGTTGGCACTTGGGGTCTGTCTCTGGTATTTTCTTGTTGCTACTTCTGCTGCTAGCAAGTCCCCAACAAGGAATAAAATCTTCAATTGCAGAATTGTTTTCGTGCTCCAAACCTGTAAATCTGGTGGGTAAACAGTCTAGGCAATATGTGCTAAAATGGTTATATATTTGCTTTAAAAAGTGGTCTTGTTTAGGTTAAGCTTTTGGATGTCCGGCTAGAAATACTGTAATGGAACTTGTTTTCAAGTTGAACAAAAAATGTTTAGGCTTAGAAACATCTTTAAATGAATGGAGAGTTGGTATTTGATATGATTGTGCTAAAGCTTTCTCAAAACCATTCCACATTAATTCAGCATATTCTGTTCTTTAGTCTAGTAAAAGTGATGGTGCACAGAAAGAAGTTAAATATGAGCCATTTTCTTTTCCTGATGGTGAGTACAGGGAAGTAAAGCTATTTTAAAGTAATTTTCTATTTACTGATATTTAAGTGGACCCGATGGTAGGTATATTTTGAGAACCCTGGTTATTTTTAATGCCTTTGAAAATTAATCTTCAGAAACTGATGGAAATTTAAGGAGTGGAAAGATTAGGCAAGTCAAAATGCTGTTGAGATAGTCAAAGACTTAATTGTCATCCCTCTGACAAGTTGATGATACATAGAAGACATGCGCCTCAAAAGACATTTGCATGTAATGTGCAGTTGTTTTGTATGCTTCCATGTCAGTGGGTGGTAGAAAGCTGAAATCAAAACAGAAACTTAAATTGGACTTTTAAAACTTCTGTAGTGGTGCTAGTGTTGCCTAATTTGGGGGGGCTTGGAGCTTGAATGTCCTAAGCATTCACCCTTATGTTGAGGACGCTGTGCAGAAATTATTTTGGAGGTCTTGTTTACCCAGACTGTTACCATTCAGTGCTTCCTGAGGTTTGTGTGTGATGCACTATGTGAGAAGTGTATGTGGGGGGGTGTTGACTAGCTTGAGAGCACAGTGAAAACAGGATATTCTGGAGTGCTGAGAAATGCAGTTAAGACACATTGGGAACTGTAACACCCTTCTTGGTATGTTTGGAGTTAGCCAGTTTTTTCCATTGAAAAATGGAATAGCATAATTGAACTAACGGCAGAGTGGTTGATCTACTGTATCTGAGTATTCTCAGCAGTGTCGCTATACAGCCCATGCCCAGCACATCAGTCCTTGCAGTTTCATGGCTTGCCCTGAATGCGGACAGCAGCTGGTGTTTGAAGGAGGTATTGGCCAAACCTCTCCAGAATATTTACTGACCATACATCATTGTTTTAATACTTTAAGCTTGCTGCATTTGCATTACATCCAGAATACATATTTATGTCTTGAAAATGGACAACATTCTCAGTTTCCTGAGAGGCTATCCTGGCTGAAAGCTGCTGCTTTTAGTTCGCAATGATTTAGAACCATGCTGTAAATGGGGTTTTACACTGCTACAGTGCTGCAGTATGGCTAATGCGCCTTTGGTCTGTATGCTGTTAAAAACAGTAAAACTGTTCACGTAAGACTTGCGTAACTGTTTTTTCCCCTCTTCCTTTAGATATTGGTTCTAATAATTGCGGCTATTATGACCTGCAGGCAGTGCTAACACATCAAGGCAGATCAAGTTCCTCTGGGCATTATGTGTCTTGGGTTAAAAGGAAACAAGGTAAAAAAACCCATTACAGTACTGTTAACCACCCTTCACAGCTTCTTTCATTTAAGGGGCTGTTAAATGTGATTAGATTTTATGTACCTAAATTATGAATAATCCTCTTGTTTTTCTTGCAGATGAATGGATTAAATTTGATGATGACAAAGTCAGCATTGTTACACCTGAAGATATTTTGAGGTTATCTGGGGGCGGAGACTGGCATATAGCTTATGTTCTACTCTACGGGCCTCGCAGAATTGAAGTAATTGAAGACGAAGCTGAACAGTAGTCTTCAGTTTTAGTCATTCTGCCTAGGTGTGAAATAAATGTTGATTACTGATCACTTCTTTAACCCCAGAGCTTTAGCAAGTGGATAAATAATTTGTTTAAACCTTTTCATGAGAAGAGGGACATTGTTTCAAAACTGATCCATGTACCAATTAGTCACTACTGGACTGGACTGCCCACTGTGGTGGTGACAATACTTTAAATAGCTTTAATGTCTTGCAGAAGATAATTTTTTTTAAATGAGCCTCTTCCCCTCCTGCCCCTTCCTTCCTCTCTAAAGTCATCAAGTATTTATTACACACCTGTTCTCACATTTGTTACTCTTGCATGGTTTATACCACAGTTCAGTAGCTGTCCATCCTTTGCCTTACCTGGCGGTTTTGTTAGGAAGGTAGAAGAGAAACTGTTGCCTTGTTGCGTAACTCAGTGCTGCTGCCCATAGCCAACAACTGTGGCTGCAATCAAGTATTTGTCCAGCCTGACCTGCTGATTCAGTCTGTTGTTGCTGGCATCTCATGACTTCAAAATAAATTGTGATCAACACTGTGTCTCCATTAAAAAAAAGCTAATGTCTTGGTAGTATAGTTAGTATGTGTTTTGTTTTCACTTCTTGGGCTACCACTGATGAATGTCTTGAAGCAGTCACATAATAAAGCCACTTTTTTTTAAGCTGTAGGGATTTATCTCCTGTTCTGTTACTCTTTACTCAGTATGTAAGTCTAGTGTAGTGGCTGCAAAACTGGGTTTTGCTTGCTTACAGTAACTTCTGTTCCTTCCCCACAGGAATACAGCAGCTGTATGCTAGTGGGAGACTGCAGTAAAAAAGTATTTCAGTGTCGGCTACAGCCAGAAAAGCACTAGGCCATCAACAGAACTCAGCCCTCTCTGTAGAGGATCTGATTTTTAATGTGTCCCAGTCCCTTCTGGGAGAGCTAGTCCATATTCATATGAAATACCTTCTGTTGTGTCTTCACTAACAGTGACAGTGTGGTGAGTTCAGCTGTGCCTTCCTTGCACAGAAAGGATCCCTCTTTTAATCCTCCTCTGGGGCCACTGGCTTCAGCTTTCACCTTCCCAGGTAGTTTTTCTGCCTTACAACTTGTGTTGCTGGTTATTGCACTGTCGCCTTCACTGCACAGCTTACCCTGGGAGCACGCCAAAGGGCTAAGGGTGCAATTTAAAAAAGCTGGATGATGCTTAAAGGCGAGTTCCCCAGCACAGTACTGACTCTGTTCCTGTGTACCCCACAGAAATAGGACAGGCTCCTCTGTTTGTAAAGGCTTGTTCTGTGTCCTGTTAAGGAGGAAAGAGTTTCCTCTCTGAAAGCTGCTGTTGGCAGTTGAAGAGAGCCTACACCCATAAAATAATTAATCTTTTATTACTGGTCACAGCCTGATAGTTATAAAAAAAAATTAACTGTTTTTCCTTCCCAGAAAGTGTTCTGCCCCATTTGCTTTTTCCTAATTTTGAGATGCATGCATTTATCACACCTGACAACTGTACTACAAGTTGTCTCACTGGGACAGGATACACTTAATAACAAACAGCTGGGACACTGAAAACC
This sequence comes from Buteo buteo, assembly GCF_964188355.1. Taxonomy (NCBI): domain Eukaryota; kingdom Metazoa; phylum Chordata; class Aves; order Accipitriformes; family Accipitridae; genus Buteo; species Buteo buteo. The sequence goes on along the minus strand of NC_134173.1, from coordinate 26,289,842 downwards.
CCTTAGGAGGAGCAGCAGTTACTACATGGGTCTACAGGCCTGCCATTGTCATTTCTAGTGGAGGTCTTTCTAGGTCTATCAAACCCTTTAGCTGCACCTTGGGGCTGGGGCTTGAAGCTGTGATAGGGCTCCTCACAGTCAGGATCTCTCCCCAGGTGGGTCTAATTCCAAGCCTGTTTGAAGGCCAGAGCAGTGCTGCCACATTTTGATGAGGTCACACTTGTCAGATAATGCAGAAAAAATCTGCACTCCTTGCACAAAATGACAGAAGACTGCTGGATCAGAGAAAGGGATCAAAGCTAAAGCAGGGGGATGGCTTGGTGCCCAAGTCTCCCACCTTGAACACAAGCACTGAGATCATGGTTCATGCCTGAAGCAGCAAGAATGTAACTTGCTGGACATGGCTTCCTTCAGTCACCTTCACCCCAGCTTTCCCAGTGTCAAGGTGGCAGGGAGGCCACCTTCAAGAACTGTTCAGTCATCCACACACACCTCAGTTCACAACACACTCGAGTGCCTGAGTCAAGTGACATCGTTACTTTTTGTACCTTCTACCAAATTGTACCTGCAGCAAGAGGTTAAGAGTTAGGCTGTATTATTTCCAATGTCTGTCCCATGGATCAGCCCATACCAACTTTCACTGAAGCACCCAGTAATCAAGTTCCTAATAAATGCCGTTAAATCTAAAGAGGGGGATCAGGCACAAAGCTGTCCTCAACAGCTCTGTAGGCAGGAACCTGCCTCCCAGCTGGTAGCAAACCACCCTGGAAATTAACAGGTACAATGTAGTAACTGAAACAATGCAGAGAAAAGTCCTGTAGTATGTAGTTTTCCAAATAATCAGCAATTAAGTTTTACTGAATGACACAAATTCTACAGGAAATCACCACAAAAGAAGTTGTAGGTAGCTATACCACCACAAAAATCTCTCACTTCTTGAGGAAAAACAGATCTAGCTACATGCAACAGCTTGTACTCATCAATAGAGCTGTATCCTTAAAAGGAAACCAAGTGTCACTTCTTCACAGTGAACTGGGACAAAAAAAATTTACCTTGCTTATCATGATTCAGGGGAGTTCTTAAATAGCCAAACATATGCAGAGACTAAAGTTAATCACTATTAATAAAAACAAGCATGGAAGCCTCTCCCGACTATTGACTGTCAAGGCCTAGAGAGAACCAGTTCTTCAGCAGGAGAGCCAATGGACTGCAGCACCCCTCCAAGGACAGCAGTTCTTCACTGAAAGTGAATATTATAACTTGGATCTCCATGACAACTGTTACCTTCTCAGAGTGGAATCACTCACAAACAGGTATGTTTTGATGGTCTATAGCTCCCTGCCACCCCAAGCGATGACATGGAAGTCCTTTGCACCTACTTATGCTCTGAGAAACCACCCAGCAGCAGCAGGGTCACAGAGACCACCAGATGCTCTGTCCAACAGGATCCACCTGAGCTCTGCTGATGCCAAACCCTCCTGCTGCAGGCTGCACAGGAAGCAGCCTTGACTCTCTATTCTTCCCTTTTACCTTTCCACCATCCAAGGTGAAGCTTCCTATTTCTGGATCAGGATGACTAATCCTTTTCTCAGAAAATCTGGACAACTGAACAATGTTATTAAAAAGTTTTATTGTTTATTGAACATAAAATACCTATCAAAAAATCTATCACCTAGCAACGATAGTCACAATTAACAACAACCACCAGCAAAATAGTCACAATTAACAATGATGACAACAGCCAGAACAGTCACAATTAACAACCACCACCACCAAAACCAAACAAGTTAGCATGTGAAGTGTGTTAGCTGCTGCTTTCAGTGTCGTTGGTTAGGCTTTCTGCAAGGTCACTTAACCCAGCTTTGTTCAGTGCAGTAATCAGATTCTCAGGGGTTGCATGTGCACCCTCCTGATCCTGCCAGGCAACCAGCAGCTGCTTAGCTCTCATCTTCAGGTCCTCACTGTCTGACTCAATCTGCCGTATATCGGAATCCTTCATTTCCAAGTAGGGGGCCAAGGCCTTCCACTGCTCCCCAAGCCTTGTCGCAAATGACTCAATTTGTTCGCCCGTCATGGCTTTGTCCCGTTGTACCTCTGGACCTGGAGACACAAAAAAAAAAGTGTGAAAGAATCAGCGAGACACAGGGAACGTGTCCAGATACTGCAATGAATCTTCCCTGATCTGCCCCATTTTAAACCTCCTATTTATTTACTAACAGACTGACTTACACCTTTCCTTTAGTTGTTAAAACCTACTCAAGACCTCTGAGAACAGATGGAATTTTACAGATGTATTACCTGGGTTTCAAGAAGAATGTCCCTTATTGCCCATGATAAAGAAAATTGATTTTCATGTTGTTATCTCCTGTTTGATTGAGAGAGAATTGCTAAAACCTTAAGTATATCAGAACTGCCCCCTCCAAATGAAAACAAGGATTTTGACAGGCAGCCTGCAATTTTCAATACATGAGTCAACTATGATATTAAAGTAAAGTGATCTTTAACATTTAATTGTCTTTTGGACTTATCTTAGTCACTTTACTCAAGAGTTAACCCAGGTAAAAAATAGTTTGCTTTCCTTTTACTGAGTTACTAAAGCCTCATGTTCCTATTAGCAGCAGGACTGTGAATAGGATAGTAACTTCAATAGGTAGTCAATACTTAAAGGAATTTTCTGTCATTCTGGCATCAAGATAAAAGACATGGAATACTGTGTTCTGCTGAGAACACAAGTGCTGCAGTGATTAAAACATCACTTGTCATGGTCTACAATCTATGGCTTACCACCTATGTTTATTACATGCTTTTAAAGAAAAAACCCTAACGACTGCATTACACATAATTACTGCATAGAAATTAATCATATCCTTAGTTTTTAGTAAATATCTCACCCTCATGCCACCTGAAGAGCCAGCTGGCATGGAGTGGAAGTTTCAACTCTCTCCAGTGCTTATCAGTCACACTCATTTATCCGAGCTAAACTCACTACATCAAGGGGAAAAGGATGGACAATCACGAACAAAACAACAAAAACACTCCAATCACTTCCCTTATTTCTAAGCACAATGTTGTATAGCGGACTACAACTCTGCCATCTTGGCTTTAAGACAAGATGTAAAGAAAGATGTAAAATCAACACAGTGAAGCTCTGAAGGCTGCGTCAGGCAGTGTTAAGCTGAAGACGAGAGAACTTCTCCGCTATTGACGGGGAGACTGTGGAAAAGGTCTGGTGCTGGATGCAATAGGGCACTAGAAGAGAGATTCAGAGGCCCACAAGCTGCTTTCCACTAACAGAAAAATCTTTCAACAAAATTACCAGCGGTACCCGGTGTGTGCCTTCCATGCCCTGCACACCCCATCTGCCCATGCTGGATCCAAGAGCTAGCACACAGAGATACAACACACAAGGGAGAAGGTGCTGTGAGATGAACGCATGAATGAGGATGGAAGGCGGCAGACTTACAGACACAGGAGACAGGGAAGGACACTTGGGAGCATGACATACCAAGGTTACAGGCAAGAGGCAAAAATGGATGGACTGGTTCATGGAGAGGAATGAACAAGAGAGAACATTTGTCAGGAAGATTGCTCTTCTCACAGACAAGCTTTTGCCTTTTAAGATATTTTAAATGAAGAGGAAGTAAAGATCTCAGAGTTGGAATATATCCATTTCTGAAAGTCCCATAACTACTCACCCCAGCAGGGGCTAGAGGGAAGCACGTACCCATGGCAATTAAAGGGCAGAAAGAACAGGAAAGCGGGGCGAGGAACACTCAGGTAGGTTTTTACACAGCAATGCTAGCGTTTCAGCTATAAACACCTACTAACACTGTAAACGTACACCACATAGCAGAAAAGGTAGAAAAGGCTCCTAATTAAAGTGCTACTCCAACTCCAACAAGTTGGATGCTTTCAGCGCTGCAGGCCACAAGACTGAGAGGTTGCTACTGGTGCCCTGTGTCCTGAAAAGGCTGCACTTCTTGGTGTGAATGCAGGTTCAAGTTAGGAGCACTGGGGTAACCAGGACTGGTGACCCTCAGTAGAAACTATGATAAAACACAGCTTCTACAATACACAGCAAGAGAGAAACTGAAAAGACTGAGAACATGCAAATCTTACTTTCATTGTTTTCCTTTAATAAAGCATCATTATCTTCCTCATCTTCATCTTCGCCTGTTTTTATTTCTTCAGAAGGAGGCTACAATGAAAGAACTAAACATCACTGGATGAATTTTGTGTTTAAAGAGAAATTTCACAGCTCTGTGATTGTCTCTGGACTGTGTGTTAGGATGGAAAACCTCACATGATCCCATATGAGATTTAAAAATCCCCCAGTCTCCTGTATCCAAACCACCAGTAATAACTGTTCTAATAAAACATACTATTAACTAAAAAACCTAATGAAAGTATCCACTGACTTCACAGGATTCTCTCTTTTTCATAGTAACGACAACTAAGTATTACATACCTAGTTTTATTACTTACTTTAAAAAAACCAAACAACCAACTTTCTATGACACCACTAGCAGTAAACTTTTTTCATTCTTCTTCACTATTTTTACTCCTCGCTCCAAAATTCCTCAAAGTTTTCTGTACTTTCAAACTTCTTAAATGTGGCAAATATGCAAACAATAAACTTTTTACTCTCTGATTTAGCTATTGATCAGCCAAGATGAACAAAGGGCTTCCTCTTTTCCTACATTTCAATCACAGGCCTTATCTCTGTATTTGTTTCTTGCCACAACATTTGGTACATGACAGTAGTACTATCAGAAATATTACATAAAGTGATACCTTAATATATTAAACAGCTCTCCCCTCCCAGTATTTTTTTTTCTAAAATTGCTATTAGCATCTAGTTAACTCTGATGGCTGAACAAACAAAAAAGCTATGTATTACAATCCAACCTTTACACCTCAGTAGTTTCACATTACAGACAAGGAAGGTCTCAAATATGGAAGCATGGGTTCATATCCACAAGAAATTGCTGGGTTGTGTGCTAAGTCAAAGGTTTAGAAAATGCTCCCTTTTCCCAACTCCTAGTCTCTCTTATCATTGTGTATAAAGTGATCTGAAAGACACCTCCCTGGCCTCAAATTTGTACATGAAAGGGTTAAAACCTTAAATTTACAGCTCCACAAGGTCTATTTTTCTTTACATATTTTAAAAGTCAGGAAGCTGATAGAAGAGCTCTGGTAAATCTTGCTGTAAAGCTCTGGTAACACTTAGCACAGTATCTTCAGCTGTACACCCTGTCCCTTTTACTGCCATCCCAGTAGCCACAGCTACTGATATTCATAAGCCCTAACACTGGCTTACACCTTCAGTAAAAGTGGTTTGCACCGCAACATGAGACCCAAGCAGCTGGGTACAAATATATTCCTGTCTACCAACCCAGCAGAAAAACTTGGGATTGCCACAGCTGTTTGGTCACAGAATACAAGGCAGAGCTCAGCAGTTATTTGGCGAGCCAATGTTATTCAGTTTCGTGTTACTGGGATCTTCATCAATTAGACCAATTTCACTTGCAATTTTTACTTTACAAGCTTTTCTTCCCCCCTGTATTTTTTTGCTCCCCTCCCTCCCCATGTACCAAATGGACTGCAGAGAGACAAGCAGGAAGTCAAATGAATTCAGCATTTATTATTGTAGGATAATATTACTTACAGGCAGCTCCTTGGCTAATTTGATTACCATATTTTCTAGATATTCAGGTAAACTCTTGAATTGTTGGTTTGTTGGCTGGAAGAAGTGGGGACTTCTGCGTGCTAGAAGTCTTAATGCTCTCCAGCCATAGTTAGAATTGTTCACAGCCCTATAATAAAATACAAGTTTGGTTGGTAACAGTCTGTCATCTATAAAAGCACAGAAAAAGATCTGCGTAATTTCCTGATTGCAATTTTGGACAGAATTATATTAAAGTTTCTTGTACGTTACTAGATTCCTGTACAGATATTAACAATACAGAGAGAGAACAGTCTGTCTTCTTTAACAATCCAAACATGAAAGAGATCGAAATAAAGCAAAACACGACAAAAATTAACATACTTGTACTTATTTTCAACCATGTTTTCAGGATCTGCTTGTTCAATAGCTTCTTCAAAAAATTCCTCTAACGTTGGCATATATTCCCTAAAAAATAAAACAAGGAGCTTTAATACTCCTCAAAATCTACCCTAAAATATCTGGTTTTCAGTTCCTTCATACACATCTCAAATTTATCCACAGAAGAAAAAAAAACCCAAACCCAACCTACTCAAACTTAACAATTGCAAATAAGCAAAGAATCTGTTTGATACATGTTGCTGTAAAATTATTTACTGCATAACCACTTAAGCATACCAGTAGTTGCTAGCACAGCCTATTATATGTATTTAAACCTTCTGCCATACCAAAAGGTGACATGAACATCTTGTCAATAGCATTTGGTGAAAAAGGACTATGGGACCTAAGAGAAGAATTTTGGCAATAAGGAAATGAGACTTTCATAAAAATACCCCTAACAACTGACTGTGCTCAGGAGTCTAAAATGGTTGTTAGTTTTGTGCAATTTGACAGGACAGGATAGTAAAATGTGGCTTTTTTAACCCCCATTTCAGTTTCATCTGCTACCAGAGAAACCTAGACTACTATTACTCCCCAATTTCAATTATTTACAATCACTAATTTCATAGGGGGGAAAATATTAGGCAGCTTAATGTTGTGTTGAACAATCCCATCTTAGTGGCTTCCTGACTTGCTCAAGTACATGTTCATTTCACCCCCCATGGTGATTCTTGTACCTTCTGCTGAAGGTACTTCAGTTAAAGTACATTCAATACAGGTCCAAAGTCTACAGGCATCAGCAGAATTTGTCTGAAGTGGACTGAAAAGCATCTGAACTCCTGGATTCAAAGAGATGTGATCAGTGGCATGAAGTCCAGCTGGCGGCCTGTCACTAGCAAGTGCCAGGGCTTAATACTGGGGCTGGTACTATTTAGCACCTTCATTACTGACCTACTGATGATGGGACAGAGTGCACCCTCAGCAAGTTTGCAGACAATGTAAAACTGGGAGGAGTGATTGACAGACCAGAGGGTTTTGCTGCCATTCATAGAGACTTCAACGGACCATGAGGCTCCTGACAGCCAATTCCTCTGGAGTTCAGGAAAGGGAAATGCCAAGTCCTGCCCCTGGGGAGGAACAACCCCAGGCACCAGTACATGCTGGAGATTGACTGGCTGGAAAGCAGCTTTGCAGAAAAGGTCTTGGTGGACAACATCATGAGCATGAGCCAGCGATGCACCCTTCTGGCAAAGGTGGCCAGTGGCATCCTGGGCTGCATTAGGAAGAGGGTTGCCAACAGGTCAAGGGAAATGATCCTTTCCTTCTATTCAGCACTGGCAAGATACATCTGGAGTGCTGGGTCCAGTTCTGGGCTTCCCAGTGCAAGTGCTTTCCCTATGCAAAAGGCTGTGCATGGACAGAACATCTGACATCCAAGCAGAGGCTGAGGGAGCTAGGACCATTTACTCTGGTGAAGAGAAGACTCAGGGGCAGTAAATAAATACCTGATGGGGCAGTAAGGAAGAAAGAGTCAGACTCGACGTTACTCAATGAAAGTACAAGCAGTGGCCGGCACAAATTAAAATACTGGAAATTTGACTTAAGCATCAGAAAAAAAACCTAAACCACTTTTCTGTGAGGGTGGTCAAACACTGGAACAGGTTGGCCAGGAAGGCTGTGGAGCTTTCACTCTTGGAGAGACATTCAAAACCTGACTGGAGAAGGTCCTAGGCAACTTGATCTAGTTGACTCTGCTTTGAGCAAGGGGGTGGACTAGGTGATCTCTACAAGTCTCTTCCAACCTCAGCACTTCTGTGATTTAAAAGACAATATTTGTGGTTCATAGGGGACATATTAAAAAGGTGAAAGGGATGTTTCTGTTCTTAGAACAGCTAGCGGTTGCTTCTGAAAGGTATTCAAACCAGTACATAAGGAACCATGACCTAAAAAAATAACAGAAATATTCACAGTGATCAGGACAGTTTGCTGCTATTAACACTACAAGCAAGAAATACAGATTACTTAAGAGCTGTAGGTACTGTGAGCCAAAATTATGTGGTGCAAAGCAAGCTCATAATGATCTGTATTTCTCCTACCTAATGTTTGACAGAGACATATCTGCTTCTACAAGGGAACCTAGTGATCAGTTGTGGGAGTAGAAGCACACTGGTCTACAAATTCACATTAGTTTTATTTTGAAAAACACATTTTGCCCAGGAAAGCAGTGCCCCATGCATGTTTAAGTGTGGTATTATCACTGACTATGGGAACCAAAGCCAGCATCTTGAAAACCCATCTGATTTAAATCCTGCTATATTTGGCATTATGCAAAAACTTATTAGAGTTTTTATCCCAAGAACAGCTATGTAAAAAGAAGACAGGTAAGGAAGTATTACCCCATTTGAATGAAGACATGGGGAATCAAAGCAAAAAGTTGCAGTCACTTGACCACGTTCAGTCACAAAGTCTGTAATAAAACTTGGAAATGAATCCAGATCCTCCAGGATCTTCTCTTTCCTGTTTACCATGGCATGCAATTTTCTTGGTTTATCTCCATTTGTTTAGTTTCAGGTTTTTTTTTGTTTGTTTGAGTGAGTTTATTTATTTAAAGAAGTTGCAGCACAATACAATCATGCACAGGGAATCAAAAGCTTTGTTTCCAAACACAGCTCCACTGTGTTTAGCCCTTGGCCCAGTAAAGTCAAGTATCCTGTCAGAAGCCTTCCTGCACATCCCGGCCTCACAAGAAAGGAAGGCACTCCTCTGCAGAGCTCTCAACCTCTGGAAAAGCAATTCCTTCACTCAGGACACCTGCACAGCTAGCACCTCTCCTCAGGCACCAAGCCTTTGCAGCTACCCAGCCTTTGCAGCCACTACTAGCAAAGTTCTCTTTGGGAACTGTCCCATTCCTTTTCCAAGTTTTCATACTAGGTACCATGTCTGCACAAAAGGGGATTATGCTATCTTAAACAAATAGAAAGTTACGTAGCAAAGTACATTTTCAGTATTTTCTACAACTGTGCAAGCGGAAGGATAACCAATAATTGTATTTTTCTGCATCTGCACCACTAGTAGATCCTGTATGCACTGGAACAATGCCTGCTAGCCAATTTCCTCTTATCTAGTATTGTTCAAAGCACATGCCTGCTTGAAAATCATAGCTAAACAGCATGCTAACTTCATTAGAGCCAGACTTAGCAATCTTACAAAATGGGGATTTCCATCTGGGTTTTAGCTTAGATTTTACTTTACTAAGCAATGAAAACACTAGTGAAAAAAACCGTAAGGAGATTTTAAGACAAAGATTCGTACAACCAACTTCTCTCAAGACACAGAGTTAAACAGCATACCATATGAGATCATCTTGTATACTTTCCTTATACCGATTTTCCAATAACTGTAATTTCACGTGCAATTAGAGTGCTGAAAGTTAGCTTTAGACAACAATGTATCATCTTTTACCTACCTATTCTCAGATTTACAAGCTTCCATGTTATCAGGACATAAATTCCAAAGGCGGGTCAGTTCCTCACTGAAAAGAGAAGCATAAATGCATATGAAACTCCACATTCATCATTCTATCATTCCACACTCCATCATTCAAAGACAGACACACGAAACAACGCTACAGAAATTCTCACCCCAGAGCCTTTATAATAAAGCATATCATACGAGCTTTGTGATACATACATATTAGGAATTACCAGAAATTACAGAAATTTTATCTGATGTTGCAAATTAGGAAAATTATGTATTAAATTTCTATTATAATCTCTTGCTGATCTATGGTCAGAAACAGTAACAAACTCTCCTTCCAAACTAGCTAAGGTCAGGCTATTTTGTTTTGATAAATGAAATAATTTACCACTTTCTTTTTCAGAAGGGACATTTTACTAAACACTCAGCACAAGGTCTTGAAGCTCAAGTTTCCACATCTAGGTTGGGTGAACTGTTAGAATGAATAGCCTATCATTCCTCCTAAAGGAGGAAGTGAAAAAATGCAGCACTTAGTGTCATGCAAAATATGGCATTTTTATCGGAGAGGACATATCAGGAAGAATTCTTCGCCCCAGGGATAAAATACCAGTGGGTGTTATTTTGAAACCCATGGCACAGATAGATTTTAAGCAAAACCATAAGGACTACAAAAGTATAAAAACTGATCCAATGAGTACAAACCACTGATTTTCAGCCTGTAACTTACAGACTATTTAAAAGGGATCTACAAGAGATGACTATAAGGAAAGGAAGCCTACTGCAAGTTTTAAAAGAACTGACATATCCCTTGGCTGTTCTTTCCTGGCAGTTGCAAAATGAGGATGTTTGAAAATTATTGACTAGAAAGTACAGTCAGTGGCAAAAAAACCAAAAACAAAAACAAAAAAACCCAACCAACCCACAAAAACCCCCAGACCAACTAACCAACCAAAACCCAGAAACCCTGTAACAAAAAAAATTCAACATACTTCCCCATAAGGATTTTTTTGTTTGGTCCTTTTCCTAAGAAGTCCTCTGGAGCTGGCCTCTTTCTCACAGGCCTCATTGGCTTAGAATCTGGAGGTCTAAAGAAAAAAAAAAATCTTCTCTTCAGTATCAAACCAGTAACATTCAGAGAACAAAATTAAGCCACTTCACTTCAGCTGGTGACGAGTTTAATTATGATTAATGTATTCAGAAGGAGTGGGATTCCAGGAATGGAACAAGGGAGTGGGGGAGAGAGAATGTAAAGTAAGGAAAAGTATTTGCCAAACACCAGCATTAGTTCACTCACAAATTTAAAGGTCTATCAGAGTCCTGATATAGAAAAAGAAGTAAATCATGTTTATGCCAGCAGCACATACTTAGTATGATCTACCCTGCTGCTGGGATCATCTGTTCTATGATTGTAAGTTTTCTTTCCCAAGGTGCATCTGATTTCATAGGATCAGAGAATGGAGATCCCAGACCACTGAGGCTAGGGTAAGACCTACCCAAGCTGAAACTCTGGCTGAGATCTAAAGGAGGAGACAGAACATTTGTAAAAGTCAAATTTCATAATTTTACTTCTCCCCACCTCCCAATAGTAATTTCTCTCTTCTCACAGCCCCTCTTCCTTTTTTGCAAACAGATGAAGTCATGAAAAGGTGGCTCCACCTGATCCCTCCATAAAAGGAAATCTTCAAAGAGAGATTGACCCAGCTGCTCCCTACCACAAAGAGGCTACAGTCTGTGTGTAGAATAAATAAGGATGGAAGAGGAATGTTTGGGCACCACCTCAAGACAGTCAAGTAGACATATGGAGTCAAAGTTCAAGTTTTGTCACTAGTTAGTAACTAATAACACAGGAAACCTTTCAATGGCAAAAGCCACCTAATCATAATTTCCTTTCAGGTAAGCAATCACCACCAAGTATCAAACCTAACAAGGTACATAAGAGGAGAACTGTTACACAAAACTCCAGGTATGCTGCCCCACCAAAGCCTTAACACCAAAGGCTTCATTAGAGGCAATCCAAAACAGTATAGAGAAGTCAGGCACTAACTTCTTGAACCTAGCATCTGCTGAAGGCAGGAGGGGAGACAACATGCTTCAGTCTCCTCAGCCACTGGATCCTTGGTATTAAGAGAACAAAACATTGCCATGAGACAGTGCGGAATGCTCTCCTAAGACCCCGCACATACATAACCACCGCTTCACTAACATACTGAAGCCTTAAGAGTTCTGGCAGAAATCTAGGGGCCTTCTGCACACACAGAAGGGACATTCTTCTATGCAAATCTTAAGTTGTGTGAATCATTAATGTTCATATACATTGTGGGTACATATTCTGAAGTTGAACCACCATTTCAAACAAGCAACAGCAAGCTTCTACTTCATAATAGTTACCTTTCTTTCACAAAGCTTGGGCAGCCCTCATTTTTCCATGAGTTCCAGTTTTCTTCAGTATTTAATATATGCTAGAGAAACATAATATTGCACATTATTAGGGTCATAATCACCTTCAGAGTTGACCCCAAAGTTTTTAATTGAGCTATTACAATTAAAGAGAAAACTTTGTTATTTTGTATTTCAGCCACTATTTTGAAGGTCATCAGTATAATCTTAGGCAGCTGGTTTAGTTTATTCAAAAATAGTGTAGCTCCTCTCTTCAATAATTGTGGGAAAGGCTTTATTTCTCCTTTTCTAAACAAGAAAATAGAGGCAGCCAAAGAAAAAAATGAAAGCAAGATGACAACTTTTTTTTTTTTTAATTTCCACTTGCATCTTATTGCTATGTCTCTGGGCACAGCACTCCTTTCTGTAAAGACTTTTAAAACTTTTTTTCCCCCAATAACCACTGTCTCCTGTGTGTACACATGCACATACATGCACATTTCCAATTTCCATTTCTCCCCAGGAGAAGGAAGAAAAGGACATTAATGAAAACATGAGAAAAATGTGACTACAAAATAAAAAGATGTTATGAGACATTTTTTACTGAGATGAGATAAAAGTTCTCGGACATGACATCTATGTTCCAAAAGCTAGTTTAAAACAATACTGCTTTTTTATGCTCTATATAGACTTTATTCAGACAGGCACCAAAGTACTTACCTCTACCATTTTTGAGAATCTTTCCCCATCTGGAGGATTTTCTGAAAGAAGCTATGATTGGGAGGGAGGAAAAAAGTTAACTTTTTGCATTATATTTGTACAGATACAGAATACATAGAAAAAAACCCAAAGAAAATGGTGGTTACTGCTTCAAAGGTCACTGATACAGCATTACACAATAAATATTTTTCCATGTAATTTTTATAGAAGTATCTACCGTACCAACCTGGTAAACCGCTTTTGTAGTATCTTCAATCCAAAGAGACTGTTCATCTGTTAGAACATAGTTTGAACTGGAATTGGAAAAAAAACCCAAAACCAATGAAACAAAAATCAACAAAAAAGTGTCATTAAATCAGCTCTATTTTCTTTTTTTTTTCTTTTTTTTTTTTTAAATTTGAAGAGTTTATTACACACCAAAACAGTGCTGAGGACACATCATTTACACTACATGCTTTCTGAGGGTCGTTAGAAGGGATCTGAAGAAAGTAGTTTGATGTGCTCTGGTCTGGTCCCATGGACTGACCACTCATTAGTTTGTGGAGTTAATTAGATGTGCTTGTGGAATATACTTTCAGGTTTAGCTTCATCCAATAGCAAGTCCATTTGCATGATTCAAGATCACACCAAAGCACAGCAAGTGGGTGCAATGAAAGGCTTACTTAAAAAAAACAAACCCTCTCCTAACCCCAGCTAAAGCAGTACTGTAGACAAACTATAGTAAAAGAAACAATCTACCAGCTGTATACAGAACACAGACCTTGAATACCTCAAAACATGAATTCTATATAGCATAACCTGAAGTCTTTAAACAAGTTGCTTGGTACATCTAGAATTATAATGCAATCAGTAAGTAGAAGTGAAAAGAAAGGAACACAGAAATAAATCCAACATGGTCTACTTCATTCCCAAGCAGAGACCAGAACTTTTTTTAAATGCATTAAAAATCAGATGAGAATCTAATATTTGTTTTTCACTAGTTCAAGAAGAATCCATTTGAAGTATAACTATTAACAATGCATTTACAGTGTTCCAAAGCAATGTAACAGCAACCAGCTTCTTATGAAGCACTAGGTACCTTAAGTAGCAAATACAAACATGATAATGGCTAAGTCAATAACATGAGAAAGACTTTTAGAACTAGCTTCTCTTAGTTAATAGGATATAAAAAAGCTCATCTTTTTTAAGGAAGGAAATAATAAGTATTATTTTACAACAACTGCACCAAGTGTTATACTATACCATTTATATGTCACACCATCCTTGACCACTAATAAGAGTGCTTTTAATGAACACTTCAATGAACTGTCATTCAAATGACTATCACCTCCACCGGACTGAACTGCAATTCAGAACACATGAATTCTATTCCTCCTCTGCCACTGGACTGCTTTGGTAAATAATCTATAGAATGAGGATAATGATCCTAATCTAGTTTGCAAAGTTCTTTGAGATCTGTTTATAAAAAGCAGTATATTGCAGGTGAAAGACAGCTGCCTTAAATGTTAATCATTACGTGCACATATGATCAAGGGCACAGGAAATAAACAGAGAGTTAGGATTTTCTTCAGCATAACATTAGAGACTAGGATAATCACCGCCGTTATTTTTTGCTATTTTAGACAGAATTCTGTGGCACACTAGGAAAAACAAATCAGCAACCAATGCCATATTTCAGAGTCAATATAGATTCCAAATGATGCCACATACAAGCTTGCATTGGTCTAACAACTAGCAGCTGCCAAAGATAATCCTTCCCTCTCATGGCTGGCACTCACCTTAAGCATGCTTTAGTGGCCTCTACTTCTCAGAGACCCCACTCAACTCGCCAATTTGACAGAAAACTAACTCTGCAAAGACCAGCAGAGTGGGTTTTTGCTAGTTTAGTAAACTGCATAAATTTGAGTGAGTCTAATGAACACTAGAGCCACTGCAACAGATGGCAAAGAATCACACAGAGAGGAGCAGAGAAAGGCAAGAATGAGACCTCTGCTTTGCTGCTATAAAATAACTTCAGCCACATCCTGTATTTACCAATCCAAGGCCCTGCAAGTTTCACAAGAACCTTAGAACAAGTAGGCATAAACTCCTTTAAAATATTTTGGGTTATCTCCAAGTTCTTAGCTCCTTATCCCCAAAACACAATATATTTCCACATTACCTTTTAAATTTGACCTGTCCCTTTAGATACTGAAATAGTATTAAGTACTGCAACAAGATGTGACGGCGAAAGTTACTGTCACTCAGCTGTAAATCCATCAGCTAAACAACAACAACAACAAAAAAGAATTACACGTTAAAGAGACTAAATATGTGTAAGTGAAAAAAAATCCAACAAATGTTTTCATATAAACTCCATGGAGACTGTTTTTACAACAAGATGATGGTAAGTCATTACAAAAGCTCTATTCGGTACCACCTATACTTTCAGGACAGTGCTTCACAAGGTACTAAGATGGGTAAACTGTCATCTAGCACAATTTAAGAAAGACCAGCAAAATTTCTAATTAAATCACTTTTTTAAAAGCATGAGGAACTGTTTGTAAAAGTATCCCTAGATTTTTAACTAGTTTCGTACTGCTGAATTTAACAACATTCACTTTGAAGTGAACAAGAATTTGGAAAAACAAATATTCAAATATTTCAGTAACTGAAGGACAGCTTGCTCCCTTCTCTCATGAACAACTGGCTACAATGTAAGGATACAGTTACCACAGAAGCGTTCACTCTCATCAACAATTGCACAGTGACTCACTGCTTGGTTTCTACCCTATGTGCTGCAGCATGATACATCATACAAAGGGAGCATTTGAAGATTCTTTAAAGAAAAAGGCCTTTGACTACTGGGTGTTAATTAAGCAACCAGTTCTGTATCTTCTATACTATTTTATTTTAAAATTGTCAATACACAGGTCAAAGGCTTATGATGAATTTACCTACTCTTCTATCCCATAAAGAGAAAACTCATGCTGCGCTGAGACTTGCTTTCTGTCATCTATTAATGCATGTATTTAAAAGTTAGTTACATATTATTCCAAAATGAAGACAACAATTTTAGAATTAAATTCAATAGAGCATTGTATTTTTGACTTAATATCAACAGAATTAAAAACTCTCAAGATTTTTTTCAAAGCAATTTTAAACAAGACCATTATGAGGCAGGAAGTACAGTTAGCACATCATCAGCCAAGTTTTGAAAATGTAATTCTAAAGGCAATAAAAAAGCAAGATTTTAAAATATTTACTCTCTTCTAACTTCCCTTTCTAAATGTAACAGTACAAATCAAATGCAATACGTCAGCTTTATTGCAGACTCTTATTCTAGAAATAGAAGTCCCTCAATCATCAATTAACAGAGGCCATCCACAAAGAAAGAATAAAATAAAAAAAAGAACAGAATAAATCTATCTAAATCAAGTGATCAAACAGTGTAATGGGATACCCAGAGAAACTGTGCAGTCCCTATTTGCAGAAACATTCAAAATCCAACTGGACATAGCACTGATCAACCTGCTCTAGCAGAGAGCTTTGAGAAGGGAAGTTAAATTAGACACAGGTTCCTTCCAACCTCAATTAGTCTGTGATTCTGAGGAAAAAAAAAAAAAAATCACATACCTTTTCACTAGTTAGGAACTTTGCAAAATATACATGTTCTCCTCCTGTTTTTAATTCTTCCAACTTTTTTCGGGAAGCCTGAGTGTCATCCAATTTGTAACTTTTGAAAACAGCCAAAACTTCTTCTGAGTACTATAAAACAAGAGTTACTTGCCACATGAAAATAACACAAAAACTCTGTAGTTAGATAACTACACCAGACTCAGTGCCAAGCAAGTGAAATAATTTGGAAACTTGCTACCAGCCAGTCGAAACAACCCATTTACCACCAATATATAAGGGCTTCTCTGAACACAACAAATGACAGTGAAAGCGTTACTTATCATTTCAGAACATCTAAAAATTTGGAGCATTCAAAATGTGCTAAGAAAAACAATGTTGCATGTTTTGAACAGTGTACAATTGCTTTGTTGTTTACATGCTACAAAGAAAAAAGGTCCACATGACAACAGTGCTATATTCAAACTCAATTTAAGTTGTTCAGAATGAAAGGTACATCAGTGAGAGTCAAAATTGCAGTGCTGCTCGTCAAAAAAATCAGTTCACAGCCTTAAAGCTGCAATGAAGAAAAACTAAAAAATTGCATCTGAAAGACTTAAGCCTGGCCTTGTTCAGTTTTTCTGAACCACATGTGGGTTTTTTTTTGTTTGTTTGTTTTTTTGACAGCTGAGAATGTATATACCTCATTAACTAGATTTATATTAGAATGTCTCAGCAGATGTTACTTCTTATTACCAGAACACAGAGAATAAAGATTAAAAAAACCCAACAGGCTTCTTGCTATTAAATAAACACTGAGTGACAAATCGTGAAGAAACAGTAGCTTAACAATAAATCGTCCTCAACATTCATACTAAGCAAAATCGAAGCAACTGGCTCAAGCGAACATTCAAGTCATTGCTTCTATAAGGAGATTTGCTTTGTTAGGAACCTATCATCATCTTACGATCCCCCTGGGATCAATATGACTATTCAAAAGTAAGATCTAGGACTAGGTGAAACTGTTTATCCTCTTGGGAGGGGGAACTCCAAACCCACAAGTTCTCCTTTTTGCAGCTGATAAGTCACAAAAAAGGTACTTCTGACATTGCAATGTAAGAAGTCTTTCTGTTATTGACTTACACAAGTTTTATTAGGGGATTTACAGTACATCTTAATATACTGTTTACCGTCAAAGGCTCACTTTAGAAAACAGCAAAACGCATTTCCTCATGCACTATTATTTTTCAATGACATTAGCATGTGAACTGTTCTATGCTTATGCAGTCACTCTCCTACTTGTGTAAACAGTGATTTTAACTTAGGCTGAATGGATGAAAGCACAAACTCAGATTACCTTAAGAAAAGTTTTCCATGAGACCTTCTCATAACACTGCACAGGATTTCTAAAATAATCTTGAAGTGACCAGAATTTTCTATACAGGTTATAATCTATTGGAATGGAACTGGGGAAAAAAACAAAAACAAAAAACCACAATATTGAAAACGATATATTAAATTCAAGTCCACTCAGGAATTTGCAATTCCAGAAGATATCATTCATTTTGTAAGTGAAATAATGAGTGAATAGCAAGCCCTTAGAGAAATCTGCAATTCAGAAATTGTCCCCAAAAAGAGTTTTCCATCCAGTCTATTGTTACTTCCTCACCATAAAAGCAAAAATAGTAAGAAAAAGGGCTCTTAGGAGTTTTTCCACCATCTGGGGAATGAAGAGGAGCACAGCTTTTTCTCCTAAAAGCATATACAGCATGTACTAAGAATCCCTGAATACCTCTTACAAGAACAAGTTTTATCAAGATAATTTGGAAAATTGTCAAAAAGACAGAATAGCAGTGGTTCTCAGCCAGGGTATGCAACTTTTTCCAAATATCTGTAGATTTCTTTCTTTTCCAGGCAGCTCCACTTAAACCGATTAAGACACTGTTAGATTGTATGCAATCTTGAGAAGGCAGGAGATAAGTAGAATTCTGAGTACAACATTTAAGGATATTTCCCAAACAGCTCCTTCCTTTCACTTTGTAAAGTTTTATTTCAACTTTTAAAATTGCTGTAAGCTCACCAACTTGTTGGTGCTTCATCATCTCCCATTTCACCTTCTTCTACGTCCATTCCTTCTTCTCTCTCCTCAGTGTGCTAAGAGGAAAAAAAAATAATTTAAAACTTATACAAATGCCACTATAACTTGCATACAGTTTTCAGAGTGTTCTTTATTTTAAAAATTCTATTATACTTTAGATCAGAAAGCTTAAACTGGTAATTCAAGAGATCTCTAAAATTTTATTCCAGTAAAATGCGCAACAAATTCCTGTCTTAACCCCTTACTACACTTTGCAATGGTAGCCTGACTTGTCTTGAAAAAAGCTGAAGGGACAGCTCTATACTCTGTACACTGTGGGGAAAACTTAGTACAGTACGTGACAGTGCTTATCCATCACAATCAAATCAACTTTTTCCCCCTCAAAGTCTGCACAGTTTAATGTACCAGGTAACATGCCTATTTCCAGAATCAGCTTGGTCTGGAAGAGGGACAACCAAATTATGAACATACAGTTCCAAACATTAAGCACAGTAGCACAATCTTGTGCAAACAATCTTACACGTTTACTGCAGAATGAGTGAAAACCAACAGGAATTTTCACCTTCTGTCCTAGAGTGCTCTCATGTTCGTTGGTATTGAAAACAGTGACATTTTCCAGGTTAAACTGACTCTGCAAGTTAAGTCCTGTGAAAAACAAAGGGTCAGTCTTAGAAGTTGTGAAGTTCATAAGTCTGTTCATTCAGTTAGTTCTGAGATGCCGATATTAAAATTCTCAGAAACTGCATTCAAAACTCGTGTTTGAAATCACAATAAATGAAAGTCACTCACCATATTAAATGTACAGACAAGAACTAAGATACAAGTGCAAAGTGATTTTCTCCAATTGGATTTGGACTGCAACCATCAAACTTAAAAGATTCAGCATATTTTGTCTTTGTTAGATGTTAAGTGGATGAAATGCAAAAAATCTCACCTGACTTTTCTGAAAGAGGAAATAATCTAGCCAAGAACAGCTGAATTCTTCCACAGAAGACTGTGTTTTGTGACTTAGATAATCTTCTTAGGAGGTCTAAATATTGTAAAAAGAATATTAGTATTTATCCCTCTTTCAATTTCTCATACGCTAGAATTCAAGACTTGCTAATTACATGACCTACATAGCTAATGAAAGGAAGCTAAGATTTGTAAATTTAAATGCTAGTAACTTCCTCAGATCAGCCATATTTTTTCCAAATGCATTCTACCAATTGTCCTAACATCTTCAACAGCAATAAATTCAAATGAATCCTACTCAAATGCAGCCTCTGATATGGGCCTTGTCATTGCTGAGAAATAAATATTTCTCAGACGTTCTTCTGTAACGACCTCCACTGATGAAGAGATTTCCCTAAGGTCAGAATGGCTTTTACATTAATTGGCAAGACTCATGAATATCTGCTAAGATGAATGATCTGCCTATTAACTTTATTACTTATTGAACACATCTGAATGCAAATCATATTATTAAACTCACTTTCATTTGCTGTGATAGGGAGTTCTTTAATTCCCCACCACCCCCCTGAAAAACTACAACTCACCATTGCACATTCGTAGCAAGTAATTTTTCCCTGCAGAGTAAAATGTATTCTGAAACAGAGTAAAGGTATTTAGATCATTAGGAGATCACAAAACCTTCCTAAGCAGAATTTTAATTCAATCACAAGCCATGAATAAGTATGAGTCATTCCTACTGTTAACTCCAAATTTGAGTGTTCGCTTAAATAAGGGGCAGGTTTCACAAAAAAGCAACATAAAACAAGTAGTCCTAAAAATTCCAAGAAAGCTTAACACACAACATTTAAATCCAGCCTCCACACAGAAAAACCACATGTGACAATGAACTGTAAGAGCAGCATCCAATTTTTTTTTCCTGGAACAGACTAATTTTTTTTTTTTTTTTTTTTTTTTTACACACATTGCCTTTATTATTCCATGCATTATTTATACACAGAAGCAAAGAGCAATACACAAAAGATTTAGAGCATTCACAGTACTAGTAATTTGGCAGCAGGAGAAAGAAATTGCTAAATACTTGAACAAATGATAAAGAACAGTTTGTGAATGTATCAGGGGACACAATGTTATCTGAAACAGAACAGCCTGAATGAATGCCTATGGGAGGTAGTCCTGGTTAGGAAATTCAGGTTAGGAAAACACAGAGAAACTAGAATGCTTTTCAGGTGTTACCAAGGATACTGAGATCCAAGATTTCTTATGATCTTGGAATAAAATGTGGGCAAGTTAGGACTTCTGTCTGAGACCATGAATTCCCTCTTTAATTAACAGCACCTGCAGCACAAGAAGCTCAGCAGCCTATCCCAGCAGCTCTTCTGCTACAGCACCATGGTACAGCAAGAGCATTAAATGGTCACGCAAGCCTCAAAACACCAACTGCTCCTCAAGAGCAGAAATATTTTAGGGCAACATATTCACCACTGTTATAGTCCTGTAATGGAAAGCTCATTAAGGAAGTGACCAAGATGACTTCTTTCCCTGCAAATTGGAGATGGAAGAATCTCCTGCAGCTCTGAGGAAGAAGCTGAATAATAAGTCAAGAGAGAAGCTACTCATACAAATTGTCCATAAGAATTTAAATTTCCAGTTTCTAAATGTGACAAACACTGTATACTGTAGAGAAAGGAGTTAGAAATAAAATATCAAAATTATGATTTCTTTTATTATTAATTTTCTGACCTCTGCTGCCCAGACATTTTTAAGCCTCAAAACAAAATGTGCTCAATGCTACTATTTTAACACAAATAGATACAAAGACAGTTAAAATCTGTTTGTAAAAAAGGTTCAGGTAGACAGAAGCTTTGGTACAAGTGTATAACATTTTGGAAAAATGCCTACCGATTTCCATGTAGCAACATTTTTCTCCACAAAAGTGAAAATTTTATCACACTGATCCAAAGGCAGGCAATCCAGAACATCCCCCAGAAGCACAAAAGGGGTTGATGCAGTGCAAATACCTATGACGAAGAGGGAATACTTTATTCAGCAAATGTGAACTGAAATGCAAAGATGCATGGCAGTTGAGGGACATTATGTTAAAAAAAGAAAAAAGTTCTCCTGGGTTACTACAAATCCTAACAAAAAGCTTGGGCTAAAGCGTGAACTTTCATTGAAGCTATTTCTATATGTACACATATGCAGATGAGCTTTACAAGAGCTTTGCACTAACATAAAACAATAAAGAATAACTGTTCTAAAAACCTCAAAGTCTGAAACAATGTCACATCTCTTTGCAGACTGCAAGTGAACTCTTTCAGACTTCTAAATCCACAGTTAGTTACACTACACACACCCATGAATTTTGAGCGTCTTTCCTCAGTAAAGCACCACTAAAGCAGTGCTCCAAGTCTGTCTACCCACACTCCGCAGTTAGGTAGTGTCTCCATTCCTCATAATCACAGCTCTTGTTATTCTACAGTTCATAAAAAACATATGTAGTTGAGCTATACTTACTAAAACAAACAAGTATTTTATGTGTAATGTGAACAAATAAACAAAGGGAAGAGTGCAAAAACCCTTTCAGAAGGGACTAGCACACTGATTTCTGACACAAGAGACAGATTCAAGTATCTAAAAAGAGACATGTATCGACAGGCAGTATTGGGAGACGAGCACAGATATTCAGAAGTTATTTCTGTCTGCCAGCAACTGACAGAGAAACCTACAAGTCATTTAACCTCTCTGCCTCAGTGGTCTCATCTCTGAAATTATGATGGGAGACTTCTAAGCATTTTACAGGGTGGACAAAGATAGAAAATGCTAATTACGTTTTAACCAAAACCCTACAAATTCCTCTATTAAAAAAAAAAAAAGATTCCAATGCAAATGTCACACATATAACTGAATTTAATTTTATTAGACTTCATTCCTCTCGTGAAACAGACTTAATCACTAGTATAAGGGCCACATATTATCAAAGTCAACCGCTGTAGATGACTTACAACAATCAAGATTAAAAAATTCCCCTAAATGGTCCCTAAAACTGCCAACAGATTTGAGAAAGATGCTCACCTTCTGTGACTCCATTAATAGCAAGAGAAATAATTGCCAGGAGATTTTCACACGGAGCTTTGTTTATCTAAACAAACAAAACAGTGTTAAACTTCTCTATTCTGACCTAAATATATCTAACAAAACTAAAGTTCTTGGTTCCAAGTAGGCATATTTGAAACAAATATTGACATTCAACTTCCCAAAGCTTCAAACAATCTATTAAATCAGACCTGTCAGTTAACTATATGAAGTTTTTATTGAATGAGCAACATTTCTTGACTGCTTCCAGCCATTAAAGACCCTACTATACCTACTGTATAGAGTCATTTACCTCTGAAAATTAATATACCACATGCAACCTTCATTCGAGTAATACCAACAAAACCTTTATTTGATTCCTTTCATCATTCTTTTCAGCTGACCAGCACCTTTGTTACCCGCTAGTAACAGATAACCCACTCCACCCCACACTTGAAGTATAGTTGTAGAATAATGCATATTTATGAACTAGAATTTTAAGATGCAGCAGACTTTCATAAGCACTATGAAGAACTGTTGGAAAAGGCTAAGTCAACACCTCTTACTATAGTGTGGTATCTGTAAAACACTGCCATTCTGTCCTACCTACCAATCTCCTTTAATCATCTATATTCAATGTTAATTAGATAATTTTACATAATTCATGTTTTTAATAAACAGCATTTCCTTACACTAAAGTTGCTGTTAAAGTAATACATTAACTTGCAAATAGAAATTTGAGCTTTATCAAGAGATAAGCTGTAGCAGTTTAAAATACTTACTATTTCTTCTTCTACAATAACTCTAAAAGCTTGATCCAAGGTACACTTCTTTTCATTTTCACTGCAAATGCAAACATTCCACATCAGTTAATAACAACTATTATGGACAAGATTACTAAAAATTATCTGAGTAAGCACCTTTTAAAATCAAGCTGCACTTACCTCCCAGGAATCTGGTTAAATGTGTTCAACAATGGCTTGATACTTTTGTTATTCAGAGCCTCTCTAGTGGATGTCTACCAAAATGTAAAGAAAGAAAAGTTACAAAAGCAGAAGGATCTCCTCCTTCCTCTGACAGTGGACAGAAACACTAAGGAATCTATTTGCCACATACCATGTGTCAGTTTACAAAGAGAACTTTGTAACAAGTAGGGCAAATAACAAGTGCCTAGCTAATTAGGCATGTGAGCCAGCTGAACATCACACCTCAAACCTGGACCAAGAGCGTGGTGAAAATAGTATTTCTAAGCGAAACACAGAGGAATATGCTGTTGTGACCAATACTGCATCTACAGCAGTCCCACAAACACAACTTCACCTGCCCCACAGGCAGGTTATGGTTGTTTGGGACATGACTCCTGCTAACAAGACGGTCTAAAAATTACTGTAATGAAATAAATCTAACGGAGCAAGTGTCTGTGCTTAGACTGCTTCTGCACAAATCCCATCCCCTCGCCCAACAAACTGGGCCGCAAACGGCGGGATCCAGAGGCCTAAGTACACATCCAGCCCCACCTGCTCTGGCAATGGAAAAGCATCATTCAGCAGAGGCGCAAGAGATAAGCGCAGTAAGCTACAGACGTTTTGTTGCTGGGGTTACGCCATAACTTCATTTTATTTTACATTAGTTTTAGTTAACTCAACAGCAGATCGTCCCCTTGGCGGGCTAGGCTGAGCCTGCCGGTATGAAGCCCTGTGCCCCAACTTATGGCGCGTTATCTCGGCTGCGCTGAACGTCCGTTAAAGGAGAGCCCGGGCCCCTCCTCAGCGGGAGTGTCGGCCGGGCCTGCGGGCCCAGGACCGGGCAGAGGCGGCCCGACCCGACCCGGCCCGGCCCGGCCCGGCCGCGCGTGCGGAAGGGGAGGCAGAGCCCCACACCGGCGCAGTCTCCCGCCCGCCCGGTCCGGCTCCGAGCGGCAGCGAGGGAGAGGAGCCTCAACCCCCGCCCAGGCTCACCGTGAAGCGGAGCCGCGCCTCGGGCAGGCTGAAGAGCGGCGGCGACATCGCTCCAACCGAACGACGCTCCGCGGCGCGCGCCGATGACGCCATAGTCCTCCGAACGGCGCGGCGTACATCCTGGGGACCGCCCGCCTCCTCTCCCCGCCCCGGGCCGAGAGAGGGAGCACGGCACGCGGGCCGGCTGGGGGCGTGGCTGCGGGCGGCCGTTCCTGGGCGGTGCCGGCGTCGGCGCCTCGCTCCCTCCTCCCGCCTCCCTCCCTCCTCCCGCCTCGGGCCGAGCGCATGCGCGGGGGGCGGCTGTTGGGGTGGTGTGGTGAGCGCGGGAGCGGGGAAGGAGCTGGCAGCCCGTTGCGTTTGTCAGTAGCATGTTGTCAAAGTGAAAATGACTTTAAAAGGTTCAACGTGTGGGGGAGTGGCAGATGTGGTTGTTGTTTCTTGTGATAGCCACCTCAGAGCCACAGTCTGCCACCAGTTTCAAAGTATCACTGAAGGAAGAATAGGAATTTTTATATCCTTGGTAAAATCAGCTCAGTGCTAACAATTCACAGGTTGAACAATATCATATGGATACCTCCTTCTGAGTCACTTTTGATGGGAGTTTAATCATTGTTTCAGTGGTAAATGTCTGAAATAGCCCTGCAAAAATAAACAAATGTTTATTATGAAATTTGTGATTTTGTCTGGCTCACCTCCTTTAAAGACCACATTTTCTAGCTATCCTAAATAACGGTGGTTCCCAGACTTGGCTGTTCACAGTCCATTTCCAGGCTTGGGATTCTTTGTCTTCCCATGTTCAAGCTTGCAGCTATGAGTTGGGAACCCTTGCTGTGCAGTGTCCAGCCATAAAACCCTCCCAAATATATTCCTCATCGGCCTTCTCCTAGGACTCTCCAGGGCACCTCAAACCAGACTGGAGATATGGTTTTCTCCTAACATTTCTCAATCCTGCTTTCCTTCTTGCTGTCAACGCAGAATCATTTGACTCACCTTCCTTTCCATCTGGAAAAAAACACCCCAAACCAAACCAAACAAACCCCACCCCAACTTTTCTCTTATCAGTTCTGAAATTCCTTAAGCAATCACTGTTATTAAAAACCCAGCTACTTGGCTGAGCCTGGCAGCCCATCCTGGTGATAAATGGCTCTCAAGATTTGTGACTAGCACTAAACAAACCAGTCTAAGTCTGTTTAGACTGTCACCGCGTTCCTGGGTGTGTGGCTGCCCTTAAATCTAAATTCCTCAACACAGCATATCTGTGTTGCAACATCCAGCACAACACTCTCTCCCCTCCCCCCAATATATAATACAGCAAAAGTTTGTCACATATTATCCCATTGTCATATGGAAAATAGCTTTTTAAACCCCAGCCTGTTCTACTTTGCAGTTAGAAATACAGGGACAATTCAGGCACCTAAAGAAAGGTGCCCAGTGCCATGTTAAACATCCCAGGGTATGGGAGACCTCTACACAGTGCTGTCAGTTGAGAGCGGGAGCCATGGGACCTGCATCCTTCTGAAGCAGCAGCTGAAGGCTAGGCAGGATGCCCTTCCACATGAAAAAGAGCACTAGAGACCTGAATTACATCCATAGAAAGTAATGGTGGGATTGATATGACCCTGCCGACGCCTGTCTCTGCATTCACCACAATGGTCTGATTTAGACAGCTAAGGTTAGGTGAGATGAATCCTATCCCAGGTGATGTGTTTTTCCTTTTTAGATGATACCAGTGTATAAAGACAGCACAGGGTTGACACTATGCAGAACACATAGGAAATATGCACAGAAAATTGTTTTGCTGAACAGCATGGAAGATACTTTCATTTTCCTGCATCCCTTCCTATTTTTACTGTTAGGAGAGGCTGAGCCTGCCCTGATTCAAATACAAATAAGCTCATCCCATAGCTTTTTCTTAGCTAAATCTCATGGTAAGCACAGCGGTCATCTGTCTTTGTCACATAGCTATGATGGGCTCCTGGGAAGGCTGGAGGAGACATTTCTTATTTCTGTTGACTTTGCCACCTTCACCAGTGCATGAACAACTCACAGAGGCCAGAGTACCATAACCAATATATTTCCCCACCCAGGCATGGTACACGCTGAAAACAGTAACAATGTGTTAGCCTCACAATACTGAGGCAACTCCCAGTGGAGCGGGAACATTGCTTCTGAGCTTCTGAGTTACAAATGGCCACTTTTAGTGCAGGAACATTGTTTTCAGATGAGCTACAAATGGCTGGTTTTTGAGCAAGAACATTGCTTTCTGTTGAGTTATAAGTAGTCATTTTTTGCCTCAGGAAAGAGAAATATTGGCCATTTTCATGACTCTCTTAAGTTGCTGAATTGGTCTGCACTGAAGATACCTAACCAGCCAATTGTTTTTTTCTCCTCTTAACTGTCCTTCTTCAGTAGTCGTTTATCTTTTAAATCTCTAGGAGAGTACGAGGAATTCAGCTTAGCACTGAAGCCCTCCATATTGTGGATCTTGCTCTTTTCCAGTACTGTAACATCAGGCTGTTGGTCAGTTGTGGTGTCTGAAGCATGACAAGTGCAGGCAGCCATCCTGCCCATCTCTGGCTCTTCGCATGAGTGTTTCAGTGGTTGCCTTCTGCTGATGTCTCTGAATCCCTGAAGGCAACATGCTCACCTGGGGTGTCCCTAAGTTATGGCATGCAGTGCTCCAGTATATGCTTTGATTTCTATTGACAGGCTAAGAGCAGAAGTAATTTCCTGCATCCAGCTTTGTGGGCTGGAGGCTCCAGGTTTTCTCCACCATGGACCAGCAGGCTGGGATGGGCCCTTACTGCCTTGCTGGCAGAAAGTATCACACATATGCTTTGGGTTGAGCTGGCTGGGTCAGGGGGGTAGCTCACCCACCCCTGCCCACAGCCTCTGCAAGCTCAGCCATTTATGTCTACATTGCTCCCAGGACCCTTTCCAGCAGCAGAGCTGCCTGGGCCAAGGCAGTGTAGGGTTAAATGTGCTTTTTGGGGGGTAGGTGTAGGAGGCAGCAGGAAAGGGTTCAATCAGCAAAGTTGCTTGCAAGAGGAGGGTCTGACCAGAATTATTGGGAGCATTAGAAAATGTCCACCATTGCTAAGTTTTCCTTTTGTTTGTTTGTTTGTGTAAGGTAAAGGACTGCCATGGCTTCGGCCTGTGTTTTAATTCAGAGAACTGAGAGAAAGCCAAGCCTCAATGTTGTTTCCCAGGACTCCTAAGCATGCTGTTTGTTGTCTGGCCAAAAAGCTCAGGTACTGCCAAAATCTTGTTCATAGGTGGAAAAAAGCTCAAACATCCAATATCCTGTTCATATTGGAAGAGGCAAATAATATTAAAATTCAATTTATTGTTATTATTAAAAGCAAATATTTAAAATAACTTCTGAAAGGATGGATGGGAGTTTTTCTATGTGGTGTGGCTGTAGTTAGTTCTTGTACCGAGAGAGGGAAGTGTTTGCCCAGAAAATGAAGGTGCCGAGTGAGGGACAGCTTGGCCTCTGCTTGGGAGGCTGGCGTGGGTGCTGCTCCACTAATGGGGGGCTGGGGGCAAGCCACCAGCCCAGAGTTTGTCACTTCATCTATAATTGAAATCATTGTCTGCCTAAAAAATGCGGGATATGTCAGAGTCATACCAGTTCATTTCAAATCATGGGGAAATGGGCTTCATAACATTGAAAACAGCCTCCACATGATTTGTCATTTTGAATGAGTCACCTGCATATACTATGAGAATATTATCCATTCAGTCTTGGAAGAAAGTTTACTTGGCTTTTTACAGAGCTTTTTCACTATTTCTCATCTCTTATTTTGAGAAATTAAACCATATTACCAGCTGAATAAAGGGCTGTTCTAAATAAATAATTTGAGATTATTCTAGCCTCCACCTCTTTCTGTATGAAAGAAAAACAAAGACCCCTCTGAAGAGGTAAAAAAAAAAAGCTTTTAAACTTTTACAAAGATAGTAGAAAGCCAATTACAAGTGTCCTGAGGAGACACTGACAAAGTAAATGGAGTCTTTTTTAGAATACAAATATTCCCTAAGCCAAGACTGATGTTGTATGTGAACAGAGAGTAGGACTGCCAGCATGCTTAAAAGCAGTACAATATAATTGTTAGAGAGTACAGCATAGACAAAGACTTTTTTTTCCTGGGGTTAGAAGAGATTAAGAGGAAGAACAATGTTGCCACTGCAATTTAATAGCATTTTATAGCCACCTCTTGCTTGATACTGAATTTTTCCTCTGTTTAGAATGGTGGTTGTTACTTTCCTGTAGATCTCATGCTGGGGAGGATTGACGCTGAGCTGTTAAGTGCTCATGTTGGGATATCAATGGATAAGTCCTAGCAAGCTGGCTGCAGTGACTCAAGATGTTAGCACCCCAGCAGTTGCTGTGCACCCCTGGCAGAGATTACTATTCCCACAGCAATGTCAGCAGCATGTCACTTCTGCTTGCCACTTGGTGTTGCCACAGTGCAAAATCTGACAATGTTGCTTAAAGCCATCTTCATCAACTATTCAAGCAAAGATGCCAAACTATGCACTGGACTGGCAGACAAAAATTGCTCTGTTTTTCGGGGATCAGAAACTCAGTCAGAAGAGTAGTGCTGCATATCTGTAAGTCAGTAATAAATTAAAATGCCACAACTGTTAGTCATGTGAAGAGGAGTTAGTGTCCTAAATTAGCTAGTAGTATGTTAGAAAAGTACAGCATCAATTAGGCTATGTCTTCTAGTATGTGCTAGGTGGGAAGCTAAGTGGGGAACAAATGAGTTAATATTACTTTCTTTAAAACTATTGTAAGCAGAATCAGTTTTCAGCCCAGATTTAAGTGCTATCACCAGCTGAAAGCCCAGATGGATGAAAGCAGTTAACAAAAACACTCTCTCTGTGCTCAGAGGGCAGTTGATAGAACAGAGATTGTATTACCTTATGTCAATAGATTGTGTAGTTTGAATTAAAAAAATTTCACCTAAACCAGATGCTATATTTCCAAATAAAATCCTGTTCGAAGACCAAACTGAGTTTCCATTTTGACTTCTGCTATCATTTCTGCAGAAGGGTATACCTGGAGCCTCCGAAGCTTCCCATCTGTAATGGCACTAGTGCTTGGTGCTTCGTTCTCCCTCCTTCATTGCCCTCCCTTGTGCTCAAGAGCTCTTCTTTTCGACTCTCTTCCTCCCTGAACAGCGTTGCACAACATTCAGTGTGGAAGGACTGGCATGAAAGGTTGATAAATTGCCTTATTAGCCTAGTTTAAGTAGCTTACCTGTTATTTCCAAACCAGTCATGGGAAGTTGCACAAGATACTTTCATCTTTTAAACAATTATGAATACAAGCTGTACTACCTTTGGTACTTAATTTTTAGGTGGCATCCCGCCAGCCACTTTAGTTTGTTACTGACTCTGAGATACAATTAATAATGTGTGAACTGATGAAGGAGAAACTAGATTAACACAAAGAACAGCCCCTCAGGAAATTTTAAATTATATTTTTAAGAAGTGAGTAACAGAGAATCTGTCTACCTTTTATTAGTATGTTACACTTTTCACCAGAGCATACATACAACTTTTATGTTTGTTAAATCTCATGATGATGTTCTGCTGTATTTAATACTTTCTAGGTTTCTTCTTGATTTCCTGAATAAATTGCTGGGGAATATATACCATATGAACCCGTTCTGTCATGCCAGTTACAGCAGAAATGTTTTGCCTGTATATTTTGGTGGCATTTTTCAAATAACTTGGTAAGGGTACCTGGAAAGGGTCCATTTACCTGGATTCACCTGTAAGACTGTTTCACATGTGAATCTGAGAATGATTGATTTTTCTACTCCTCATCTTTCATCTGGGACATGGGACTTACTAGCACAGTTGTCCTAGAATACTGCCACTCTGCATATAGATGGAAATATGGTCACAAATGGCAATGGATCTAACCCATTAATGACTTTAAAGATCAAGACCAGGGTTTTGACCTTAGAGTAGAATAAAAATGGGAGTCAGTGGAAGCTGAGAGCATGAAGTATGCTCTTGCAGCATGCTAAGACACCTATGGGCTGATTCTGCCTAAACTAGACTCCATTGTCTCCATCTACATTGAGCCAAACAAACTGTACTATTCTAACAAGAGATGATGATCAGACAATGTACTGCAGCTAGGTACCTGCACTGGCCCAAAACCCAGGAGCTGAATGACTCCCTTTTTCATCATTGATTCTACATGGTGAGCTAGGAAAAATGACTGGTTTTTTGGCCTGTGTCTAAAACATTGCACTATGTCTATAAGTTTTATTGTTTTCATCATAATTATCAGCATACACAATTTTTGTACAAAAATATTAATATTCTACAGAAATCAAAGCCCATGAAATATTTTCAAGTAGTATTATTTGCTACTTTTAAATGTGTCTTTTGTATTTGGCTAACTTATCATCATGATCTGAGGGTCTTGTGTATCAGTTTGCGGAATTGGTTGCCATATACTGTTTGTTTTATCCCAATGCAGAGAACATGTGCCATTTTTGTTGCCAAAATAGTTTACTAAAATTCATATCTCTGTGCCACTAATACTACAGAAATCTGGCTTTTTTCAAAAGCAAGGTGTCACACATCTGGCTGCTATTCACAACAATCATGCCATCAACACATTCTTCCCTCAGTCAGTAACATTTTTTGGATTATAACCTAATAACACTACTGTGAGTTCAGTAGAGAACTTGGATTAGTTGGATGTTTTTTAGCTAGAATTTCCTTGCAACATACCTCTCATTTTGAGCATACTCTGATATGGAACTCCTTTAATTTTATTCATGAGTGCTTTATAATGTCAGGCTTAGTTATTAAAGAATGCAGGAAGTAATTTCTTGGACCACATACCTATGTTTCTATACCACAAGTGCCTGGGGTTACTTCTTTACTTTCACATCTGCCATTGGTATGAATTCTGAAGTATGCTGTTGTTTTGTGATTATACTGCTGAAAAATGATACCATTTTTGCAGATTCAGTTCCTGTAGATTGCACTACTGAAGCTCATTCCTTCCTCCTTGTCATCCTCTTTTTGACCTTCTTTGTCAATATTCAGGTAAAATACAGCTCTGCCCCAAAGAACTTTAAGTCTAGTTCAAACATACACATAAAAAAAAATACAAAAGCTGGTGGCAGAGGTAGGCAACGAATGCTGATAGTAAGCTTTTGCAAATGAGCTTTTCTTTGGGGATGAATTTGAATTAGAGAACAAAGCCGCTCAGCACTCCAGGCTTGGGGTGGGATGGAAGAAGACAGGGAAGTGAGAATCCCAGAAAGACATTGGCAAAGAGAGTGGGAGTTAGTAAGATGTAAGAAGGAGGCAGAGTCAGAGCCTTGAAGACTTGGAGGATGAGCTTGGCCTCAATGGAGAGGGACAGAAGGAACTCCTGGAGGAATAAAAGAGAAGCTGAAGGCAGGGAGAGCCTATCTTAGCTCAAACATTCAGCCTGCTTTGCCCTGAAATGAAGAAACCCACCATGCTGCAAATGTTTAACCTTTGGCTTCCCAATAGCTTCGGGGCGGGGCGGGGGAAGCAAGGCAGCTTGGTTAATGAGGAAATGATCCTCTGAGAGACTGAAAGAGTTAATGTCTCAAAGACTGTGGTGGGGCAAGTTCTGCATAAGGATGAACTCTATGTAACAACGAACTCTGCATGGCAAGGAACCACAGGTGAAAAGAAGCTGATCAGCACAGAACATAGCAACAGGACAGGAGGGCTTGCCAGAGGGTGCACAGCTCACAGCTCCGTGTTCTGATATGCTGTTCTGATGTGCTGCGCAGGGCAGCTCACCATGTATTGGCCGAAGATCAAACAATGGTCATGTCTGCAGGGAAGTTACTCCCCAAACAACCCCCAAGCCCACCGACCCATTTCCCAAAGGTTCTGAAAGCACAAACTGCACGACACTTAATTAGCATAATGAGTTTGAGTGCCTGCCTGAAGGAGGGGCAAGGATGATAAAAGGACACAAACTGAAGCCCCACACCCGCCCGCCCACCAGAACTGGGCCTTTAGACCAATGCTGGACCCAGGACTGGTGAAATCTTTCTCTTCTCTTTTCCTCTCTCTCTCTCTCTCCCTCTCTCTCCTCTTCATAATAAGACATAAACTGTTGACCAAGTCTGGGACTAAGAGTGGATCCAGCTGCCCCTAGGCCCTTCTCTGAGAAGGAGTCTAGAAAGCAAGGGGGTCCACTCTGAACCTCGTGACTCAACGGGAGGGATCTCCTTATTCCCTGAATGAGGTATAAGGGTTACCATGGGTTACACAGTTTATTGAGGTAGTTCCATGCCAATTCCTGTTGTGAGAGACCATGCCACCTACTATTAACGCTTTCTAAGTTCAGTTTACTTCTGCCATGAATAAAATGTTTAACTGATTGTTTGGTGTCATTTCACCTTAATTTAGCCTGAGGGAATTCTGAGCCCAACACAACTCCCTGGTCTGTCCAGCCTGGGTCATGACAGATCCCTAACCAGTGTTTAGTCCAGTCCAAATAACCTCTTACTCTCACATGCATAGGCAAGAGGAAAAGAAGGAATCAACTCTTGTAGTTCCAGCTACAGAAATACAACCTGGAAAAGCCCTGCTGAGGCTGTGTAGCAGGAATGAATCCAAAAATCTCCCCAAACCAAGGCAAACTATCTGGGCAAAGTCTTTAGACCAGAAGTTGTTGCTCCGTCAGCTGCTGCTTCTCTCTTGTGCTTCATCACAGGACACAGTTTGAGAGGGGAACCTCTAGGTTAGGTGCTGCATCATCACCATGTGCTGCTCTCATGTGTTGGTTTTCCCCAGCAAAGAATGAAGAAAAGAAAGAATGGAAAAACATTACTTTAAAAACTGTAGTGGAATTCAGTTAAATATGTTAAAATAGGTAAGATCTACAGCTAACAATTTTATTAAGATACACAAAAAACCCCATAGGGAGGGCCAGAAGGGGAATTAGCAAACTGTGTGTGTCACATCTCCTGGCTCACTTCACTAGTATGTCCCTTTCTATTTTATCTAGTTTTTTATACTATAAAAACCATAAGGTCTCCATGCCCAAATGGAGGTTTGTAAAGTACCTTGAATTTTGTGGACCTGTGTTTCACCTTGGCCTGCTGCTTTCCAAATGTCATTCTAGATCATCTGTGCATGGGGATCTCATGTCACTTTCTCAGATGGATTGTGGCTGGAAACTGCCAGCTTACGGCAACTGATGACGTTCTTTAAGAGCCAGCTGAAGACAAAGTGGAAAATCCAGCCGTGTCCATGTGTAAGTTCTAAGGCATGTGTCATTGATAAACTTTGCTATCAGGGCTCTCTGTTATACTTTATTTATATCAACTTAAAGCATGAAAGAATGTCACTTTGGCTGCCTTTCAAAACATGAAAGCTGAGCATATGTGGATTCATTGAAAAGGAAATTAGTGACTCTTATTGCTTTAGAGAATCCAATCACTTTAAGATCCCTGCAACATCAATATGCCTCCCCATGAAATAAATGCCCCAGAGGATTTCTTGTTTTGAACATTGTCTTAATGCAACTGCCTATCTAACTACTAAGGCACAGTTTATCTACTGAAGTATGGGAAAGCATCTGGAAGTATAGCTTGTTCAATCAGAATGTCTGAACAGACTTGGAATCAGCACAGTGTTTACATTTTTGTCAGTTGTCTCCAAGTGCTTACTGCTAGTAGAAGCCGTCTTTTTCCAGGCAGCCTCACATGTCATACACTACTGGAAAAATCTCATGAAGAGACCCACTGACCTTTAACACTGCAATTAGTAGCAAGCCTAAAGCTGTTTAGTCTCGCTCTCACATGCACATGCATCCACACATTATTTCCTTAGCTTCACCAAGGTGAACTGTTTCTCTGGGTGTAAGAAGACAGTACAGGCCCAGAAGATCAAGTGTTATTGCCATAGTGCAACCCACTATGGTGATGCACCCCAACTCCTTTCCAAGGGCTCCTCATACTCTGTATGACCATGACATGAGGCAAGCAGGTTGCTGGGACTCTGTTATGGAAAGTTTTCCCCAGTGTCCCAGCAGGTGAATCAGGCTAAGTGATGACAAATGACCAAAGAGAACGCCAACACCCACAATGGCAAAATGGCTTTGGTTGATAGCAGAGCTCTCTCTGGCTCCAATACTACTTGAAAGATCTCCCTAGTCATCACTGGGGAGAGTGGGAAACAGACTTTTTTCCTCTGGGGTCCCTCCTAGATGAAGAGCCTTGAAGCTAGGCTCTTGAGCATCACTCCTACAAAAGATGTGGAAATGGCTGGCTCGGATACATTGAGAGAAAAGCAGGTGAATACTAATTTGTATTCACTTGTATATCTCATAGCTAGCTCTGTTTCTTCAGTAAGGCCCAGATCCCAGTCATCTGTGGAGCCTAGGCAAGGAGCGCAGCCTTCCTGAGCACCTGTTCTGATAAAACCAAGGATGATTCAGGTATAGGTGGGATGAGTAATGCTGTGTTGGTGTGTTGTCCTTACAGACAGCCTAGGGCAAGTAGGCATCTCTCTTAGGTACTCAGTTAAGTACCATAAATTAGGTGGGATGGATCTGAATGACAGAAATAACTTAATGATCTACCCTATTTCTCTTGTGCCGTGTTCTGGCAAGTGGCGCAGACCAGTGTACTGGCAGTATGATTTTCATTCATTGCACACACCCACCCTTCCTTCAGGCTGCAGCCTAGGAATAACAGCTAAATTGACTTGCTCAAGATAATCTCAGATCTGCTGCTTTTCCAGATGGCTGCTTGCTTTAGATGCGTCTTACAAAACTAAAGAAAAGTCCGATCAGCCTACTCACTTTTTCTGGGACTTGGTCATGTTCTTGAGACAGACAATTTCTCATGAAAACTGATAGCAAACTGCATGTATTGAGAGGTATATCTAGCACTGTAGTACCTAGAGTGTCACTGTGATTCCTCTCCTTGGTTAGGTGGTTCCCCAGGCTCTCATAAGTCTGGATTCTTTGTGTATTCACTGTCGTATTACCCGCAGTTTCAGTTTCCTCACAACATTTGGTATTGGCTTCTTATTTTTCTTCATAATGAGACTTACATTCTCTAACTATTCTGATATTTCGGCATAGTTACTGGCCACTGGATTTTTTATTGTTAAGGAATTTCACAATGGTGTAATTAAAATGAGAGTGTTTGTATGGCAGCATAGGAAGCTCTGCGCCACTGAGCTATGGTTTTGGATTTTAAACTAGTCATTTGATCCTGTGCTCAGGGCTGCGATAGCAGCAGATTTGTAAAAGCAATTTAGGAACAAGGATTCATTCTGTCACTCTTAATAATAAAAAGTCTGCTAAGGTTTTTGCTTTGCTCAGAAACAGGTTGAGGAAGCTAAAAGTTAAAACCTGCAACTAAGAGTCCAAAGCAAACTGGCAAACATTTAAATACCATCTGAAACATTCAGGTAGCTCCAAAGAATAATTCCTAGACAAGTTCCAGTGCTTTGCTGGACCTGGGAGCTGGGTAAGCAGCTAAAGAAGAGCATTCGCTACCACGTGAAAGAGTTACCCCGGTTGCTGGGGGAAGAACAAGTTTGGGGGGGACTGGAAGTAGTTTCACTTTCTTTACCTGCCCTTGACTCTAACTGCCAATTTAAATGACTTTGTGGCACATTTTCTCCTTGTTTTCAAGTTGTTTTTCTCTCACTTCAGAGCAGGTAGGAGAAGAAAACGGGGAACTCATTGCATGGACAAATACATGCAAAGAGTTGCCAAACGCACAAAGTCAGTCCACTGAAAAAAAGTGAAAAATACGTTTCCCCCTAATTTCTTTAAAGTAGGATTAGTAATCTGAGGTGCCCCTGTGCTTCACAGCAGCAGGGATGCTTAGATAACAGTGTGGCTTCTAACCAAGATAAAATATCCAAATGACAAAAGATAAAATCTACCTACAGCTTTCTATCAATCACATCTTTTCTTATTATATATAACCTACCTACTTAAATTTCACATGCAAATTGCTTCTCTGGGATACCCAAGGGGACACTAATAACTTACCAAAGTATTCACCTGAAGGTTCCTAAGATTATTTTAGCTATCTATTAGGCTCTAGATAAACTAAATATAGCCACAGGAGACCCTCCTTTAAAATCCAGGGTTGGAAGAGTAATTTCTGTTTCAGCAGCAGCCAGTGGGGCCACCCTTTTGCTTCAGTTCTGGATCTAAAAATCTCTTAAAACCTCTGTGTCTCCATCACATGAGAAATGTGTAAATTAGGGAGAGAGGTGTTGCAAGAAAGGCCATCTGAAGCAAAGCACAAATCTTATCCCAGCTTTTTGAGCAGGGAGCATTTGGCAGAGGGGAACTCAAGAGGTGCTGGTGAGGAGATTATTCTTCCTGGAGTAGTGGTGATGCTGTTTGCAGCTAGTCAGTGTTGCCATATCTCACTAGTACTGTGCCCCTGTTTTCACAGGTAGAGCCTCATAGACTCTGCCTTAGTTCTATAGTATACATGCAATAATGAAGGTTCATGGTTTTCTCTATAGATAACATTTTTGCTGCCTTTGCAAGAGGAAGGGTAGGGTCTATCTCAAAGAGTCCTTCTCCTAAATCCATCCCCATAAATCCTGTCTACCTGCTCAGGAGATGCTCTTCATTCATTGCCTTATTTAAGGAGAAGCTGTAATTGACGTAGTCAGCTACTGTCTGTTGGTAAAAGGCAAAGGGTAGTTTGAGTTAGTTGATTACAAATATCTGCTGAACTAGTGGAATTTTCTGGGTGTTTATAGAATCATAGAATCATTTAGGTTGGAAAAGACCTTCAAGATCATCGAGTCCAACAATCAACTATGCCCAATAAACCATGTCCTGAAGTACCCTGTCTACTCGCTTTTTGAATACCTCCAGGGATGGTGACTCAACCAGTTCCCTGGGCAGCCTGTTCCAATGTCTGACAACCCTCTTGTAGGGTTCAATTATAGGGAACTTAGTTACTGGGCCTGAAAGTAGCTTATGGTCACAAGAGCATTCCAGACACCTTTAGAAGGCCTTGAACAGAATAAACAAGAAGATAGTAAAAGAAAGATCCCAATTAGAAAAACACAGGTGTACATTCCACGATAAAGGGAACTTGGCACAAACAACCTCAATTCAGGGGCTTATCTCGACCAATTGGACTGAGACAAGTTTTGCATGCTCTAGCTAACATAGCCAATTATATCCTGTGTGTATGCACGTGTACAGAGTGAGTATAACTAACTGTATCTTATGTTTATACGCGTGGACAGTATCGATGTAACCAATCACAGTTTATGCTTGTGCGTGTGGACACCAAATGCTTGCATGTAGTGAGGGACCCAAAACTGAACACAGTACTCAAGGTGCGGCCTCACCAGTGCTGAGTACAGGGGAACAATCACCTCCCTGCTCCTGCTGGCCACGCTATTTCTGATGCAGGCCAGGATGCCGCTGGCCTTCTTGGCCACCTGGGCACACTGCTGGCTCATATTCAGCCGGCTGTCAACCAGCACCCCCAGGTCCTTTTCTGCCAGGCAGCTTTCCAGCCACTCTTCCCCAAGTCTGTTGTGCTGCATGGGGTTGCTGTGACCCAAGTGCAGGACCCGGCACTTGACCTTGTTGAACTTCATACAATTGGCCCCGGCCCATCGATCCAGCCTGTCCAGATCTCTCTGTAGAGCCTTCCTACCCTCAAGCAGATCGACCCTGCCTCCAAACTTGGTGTCATCTGCAAACTTGCTGAGGGTGCACTCAATCCCCTCATCCAAATCATCGATAAAGATATTAAACAGAACGGGGCCCAACACCGGGCCCTGGGGAACACCACTCGTGACCCACCGCCAACTGGATTTAACCCCATTCACCACAACCCTCTGGGCTCGTCCATCCAGCCACTTTTTCACCCAGTGAAGAGTACACTTGTCCAAGCCATGAGCCGCCAGCTTCTCAAGGAGTATGCCATGAGAGACGGTGTCAAAGGCCTTGCTGAAGTCAAGGTAGACAACATACACAGCTTTTCCCTCATCAACTAGGCAGGTCACCTGGTCATAGAAGGAGATCAGGTTGGTCAAGCAGGACCTGCCTTTTGTAAACCCATGCTGACTGGGCCTGATCCCCTGCTTGTCCTGGACTTGCCATGTGAGTGCTCTCGAGACAAACTGTTCCATAATCTTCCCCAGTACTGAGATCAGCCTGACAGGCCTGTAGTTCCCCGGACCCTCCCTCCGACCCTTCTTGTAAATGGGTGTCACATTGGCAAGTAATTATATTTCTAGTCCATCTTCCAGCCAACTTTCTCAAAGTATTTTGCAGGTGTTCTTGTGGGAATACTCACAAAACCTTTATTTGGTTCACAAATTTCATCAGCGTCTGTAGTGAACAGTGAGAGAAACTGGGGTGAAGAGTCATTTAGACATTGATCAGTGGGACCAGTGATCTGTTTAAAGCCAAGCACAAATTAAGTGATTTAGCACATCGGGCCTTCAAATCTTTGCCAAATGTCATCCAGAAAACTGATGGTAGTACCCATATCTCCTACAGCTCTGCTAGGCTAAGGCTTTAATTATTACAGCAAACTACTGTTCAATTTAGTAAAACAAATCTGATAAGCTGGGAAGAAAAATGAACTGGTTTTGTGAAAGACTGCAGCACATGGAAATCTTGTGTGACAACAGTACAAGATGGGCCTCAATCTGGTTGACTCCCCTGGAGAAAGGATCCTAGAGACTGAGTGTGTTTGCAGAGGATCTGTGAAGTAGAGGGATGGACGTCTTCTGGGTAAATCCTCTGTTGTTCAGGCTATAGAGTTTTTAAATTAAGAGGCAAATTTCACCTGATTTCCTGAAAGGTGA
Organism: Buteo buteo; assembly: GCF_964188355.1. Lineage (NCBI taxonomy): Eukaryota > Metazoa > Chordata > Aves > Accipitriformes > Accipitridae > Buteo > Buteo buteo. The sequence continues at coordinate 26,250,691 of NC_134173.1, read as the reverse complement.
AAAACATTAAGATATCTCTAGCTTCTGTTGCCTAAACTGCAATGGCATTCAGTAATTCCCTATTAAGCAAGGTACAGTCTATTTTAAAAGCAATACTTTGTTTCATTAAAGCATATGTTTTAATGCAATGTTGTTCTACACTAGTTTGGAAGAAAGTAAAAGGTAAACATCAATGAGCAGGACAAAAGAAGCCAATATTCTTGGCAAGTTTTGTCTCCTGTGGCAGGCAGGGCTGTCTGCACTACAAAATGCAATGCAAACCTCAGAGTGGCCATACTGCCTTCAGCTAGCTCAATCTGAATTAGGCCTACTGATGCCCTTAAATACCACAGTACCTTTAGCTTTTTGAATGTGACTCTTGCCTGTTCAGGAAGCCCAGTCCTCGCCATTAGGTTGGTTCATCAAGAAACAATGGCCTAGGAGTCAGTCTGTTGGGTGTAAGTCTGTGTGCCTTTCCTTCCATGTACATCTGTTTAGTTACAAGGGTAACCCGGTCTCTCCATTTGCTAGTGAAATTAATATAATTCTAAATCCCCCCTTTTTTCTTCTTCCCTTTTTTCTTCTTCCCTAAAGGAAGAATGGAGCTTTCCCTGCTCACCCCATAGCACCTTTTAAGAGTCTGGAGCACATTTTACCACTGTCATTTTTCCTATACTGCTGCATGGTGACACTTGGAGTCACTCACAATCACAGTATGAGCACTACTAAACCCAACTGCTTCTCCATTAAATTCAAGAGCTGAAGTTAAGCGTTACACCCATTGCAGTGCTCTTCATTATTTAAATTTTTTTCTTACCTCTTTGGTTGGCATGTAAATGACGTAATTTGGCCTGCTATATTAATTGCAGGAATAGAAGCCAACTTGAAAATCCTTTAGCTGACGTTTTAATTAATATTTTTTCAAGTGCACACTCTTCATGCTCTAGAATTTAATCTATTTATGCAATTACACTCTTATTATTATATGAACCAAACTAAACCAGGCCAAGGTTGTCTGTCATGCTGCATGGCATTAGTGGCGTGTTTGCAGAGCCCTCTCTGATGTCACCTAATCACAGGTGCTGGATGCTGTGGGCTAGCTGAGATGTTCACACAAGGGTGGCATATATGACACAGCCTGAGACCATACCTTTGGCTGCAGGAGAAGATGGCCCTGAGCACTAAGCAGCTATGAGTAAGTGCCTGAATAAATCCCTTGCTCTCTGGGTTTGTTTTCTCAGGCAGCAACTGCTTTTGAACAGAAGCAATGGCTCTGATTCTGCCCTCCCACATTACACTTTGTGACCTCTTGGATGTGTCATCTCATGTGGAGGAGAAGCGCGTGGTGTGTACTCCTTTCCAGTGTTTGTACAGTTCTGATCACATCGACAATAAATAATGACAAATAATATATTTTCCTTAAGTTCTACTTGTCACATGTTCTGGCTAATGATCAAAGAATTAACCTGTTCTACTTTTTTTTTTTTTTGCAGCAGCAGAACTTCACATCCTTCACCTAGTTTCTTCATCTTGCTTTTAACATGTTCAAAAATTAGGGCTGAACCTGGCAAGCTGCTGCATATGCATTGGAAAATAGCTGACCCAGTGCTCTATGGGGTCTCTGGGCATGGAAACACCTCAGCCATGCTGGGGGAGCTCTCCCCAACAGCTATGGTGCAAGAGCCATGCACTTCTCAGCCAGCAGTTAAACTGTCAAAGCAAAGCTTGCTTGCACTCTGGGAAGCTTGCTCTTGGCTCCCCATGTGGAAGGACTGTCATCCCTCATCCCCTACCCATCACACGAGGAGCATGGGGCCCACAGCATGGTCAGAGTGCTGTGGGAGTTGGCTTCAGATGGGTTTGCGCAGCCTGTTACATGGTGTATGCTCTTTTTCTCTCTCTCTCTGTGCTCGGAAAGAGAGCAATATTCCTGGCTTTTTTGCCTGGTTTCACAGCCATTTATTCGTACAGGGTTTTTACTCTGGCTAGTTTGATTACAAAGGAAATGGTGCAGTAGCCCCTCAAATTGAGGGAAAAGAGCAAATCAAAACACACATCGGTCTCCTTAGCCAGCATACCAACTACCACAGAGTTGGGGAAAATGCCATGCGCGTGATTTTGCTGCTTGTGAAAAAGAAGGGAAGGGAAATGAAAAAATATACCACCATGTCATTTAAAAATGTGTACCTACAGAGTTGAAGCAACCATGAATGATGCTGTGCAGATGGCTTTTCTCTTGCCAGGGAGAAGTGTATTGGGGCCAGAGTCTTTTAATCTGTCATCTATATAACCTAAGATTTACAGTTGGAATTAGACTTGAAAATGTAAATGGATTTTCAATTGCAGAGTCTGCTCCATCATAATGGCTTTCATTCAAAGCTTTGTCTGGATAGAACAACAGATGTTCTGCCTGTGTTTTTTCTTGTTTTGTTTTATTTTATTTTTAGACTTTTCTCATATGTAAAATGCCAGGAGATGGACGCAGACTGGGAGAACTTGGGGTGATGTCTGCAAAATAAATAAAGTGCTCCCAGTAATACTTTAGTCAAACTATGTTTAAAAAGTGTTCTTGCTTATCTGACATTGCAAAACATGGAAGTAGAGAGTTTATTTCAGCTAGTGAAGAGTCATGACCTGGACTTTTGACCACCTTCCCACTCCTAACATGGCTAATCTGGATAAAATGGGATGTAGAGATCCAACCTGCCTTTGAAATTAGCTTTTTGCTTGAAATCACCAGCTGGTGACTGTTGAGAGTCCCCTGGAAGCTCCAAGTTTTGCCCCTTAAAGTTAAAAATTGGGGAAAGCCACTGGTCACTCATTTAAAAATGCCACCTCTAAAACCAATTCAAGCACTTGGGTATTTGAAATTGAACTGTATCTGGTGTTCAAATTCTACAATTGTCTCTGTTTTTTAACACTAAACTACCTCACTTTTGTTTTAATAATTCCTTTTTCAACATCTGTACTTTCTGCTGCTGTTGATTACAATTATTAAAGATGCATGCTTGTTCATAAAGTGCACCTGTTCAAATGCAGGTACCAATGAGAGTTTAGTACGGAAATAGGAGTTACGAGTCCAAATACCGTTGTGGACCTATTTCCCACTGCAGACATTGTTTTGTTGCTTGGAGACCTGCTGTATGTTCTTGCTTTAATCTTTCTTCCAAAGTCGAGCTCTGTACTTCTAATACAGCTGGAAAACTAGAAAATATTCAGTGTTTCAAAACTTGTGTAGGAGGAAAAGGACATGTAGGAAAAAACAACCAACCACCAAAACAAAAGCCCCAACCCAGCTCCCTGGAGACCTGGAGCCACCAGGAATTTTAGTTTGTGCTGGGAAAGTAGTACATGACTTCAGGCACCAACTGAATGACATGCTTCTCTTGAAAGACAAGGATGTATTCTTTTCACAACCAAGAATGGGAATTATAAGAACCATGACAGTGCCATGTTATACTGTTTCTGAGAAGAGAGCTCCTCTGTGGTTGATCTTACTAGAAACCACGATAAGAACATCAGGGTTCATTTTCCTCCTCAATCATTCTCCATCTATCTCTCTTCTCTTCCCTATCTGTCCCTTTCTCTTTCTGTTTTTCTCTGTTCCCTTTCCATTCTCAACTCTTCTCTCTACTTTTTTTCATCTCTTATCTCCCACGGTCTCTTTGAAACACTGCAGGCATGCAGGGTTGCCCCTGCCTGTCAGAAGATGGCTGTACCTGCAGTTAAGTTTGCTTCCACAAGCAGATAGCACTAAGCTGTCTGCTGTTCAAATATCAGTTCATGCTGTTCTCATGGGCATTAATCCAGGAACATTATTTGCCGGCTACAGTGGGATACTGCAATGCCAAGGGATGTTTTGTTTGATTTCCACTTTCAGGCTTTTATTTTGACATTAAAAAGAAGTGGACAAAAATACATTGTTGCCATTCAGAAAAATAATTCATCATCTGTTTTATATGAATGCGGGTAATAGAGCTGGAATTAAGGAAATGTCATCTTTGCAATATGCCCAGACTTCTGAATGAGAGGGATTCCCAAACAAACTTCTTCCAAAGTCACATTTCAGAATTTCAACTTCCACCAACAGGACCTCTGGCAAGGCTGGCAAGAGCATGACTGAGAATGCAAGGAGTTTGGAAGCAATTCTCAGAGCCTGGAAACACTCTGATGCCTGAGCCGTGGATTTGTGCTTTGGCAGGACATATAGATCAGAAAAAGGAGAAGTCACATGCTAATCTCTGAATCAGAGATTTTAATCTCTTGAAGATCAAGGGCCTAAGTCTGACCTGCACTTAGATTCTGCTCTAGTGTAAGACCAGAATAAGTGTGCTTAAGCCCAGACCTACAGACTAATTTTTCAAATGCCTTATAAAACATGGTATTACCTTATAAAGCACTTGTAACCTACTCTAATTCAGCAGGAAACCATCCTCTACACCTGTTTTGTTGCTCCCTGTCCTCTAGCAGTACTAACAAGAAAAGAGTATGGAAACTTCCACCATTCATCAAGAAGCCCAGCGTGTCCTCAGATAATCCCTTGTGGGACTGGACGGTGGGACCAGAGCCAGGGTCTGTCATCAGGACTCCCCAGCTGGTCAGAGGCATGTGTTTGTTCCCAACCATGCCTTACTGTGTCTCAAGATGAATGGCTCCACACTGACCACTACAATTGCTTGACGGTCCCAGGAGAGATGCTATTTTAGCTAAAGGATGGCACTGGAAAGAGAACAAATGTGTCTAAACTGGACATAATTGCATTCACATTGGTTATTAAAAGAAGGTTTCTAATAAAGTTTTCGAAGAGCAGCCAAAATGATTAAAGGGGCAAAAAGCCCCCTAATTATTTTTAAAGTAGAACTTGGTACATTTTTTTGGAAGATTTACTGAAGTTGGGCTGCAGAGGAGTCAATAGTCTCAGCAGTCCTTTAACCTTCTTCCCTCTGATCAAGGGGTCTCTTGGTAATTTAGTGTCAATCGTTAATTCTTACACAAGACATTGCTCTCTGCAGGGCTGATGTTGCTCTGTTGTTATCACACTGAGCTCTGCTCTCCAAAACAGCAGCAGAAATGGCTGCCTCCCATATGCATGGTGATGTGGGAGAGACACCATTCTGTTTAATTTAGCGGTGAAAAGTCCACTCCTTTCACTGAGGTGTGTGAAAACTAATTTGCTCTGTGCCAATATTGGTTTCATTGGAAAAAGTCACCTCTAAAGATCACCTCCCCAACATACAAAAACAAAATCCCTAAAACTGAGACATCAAAATGAATCATATTCTTGAAAATCTCCTTTTTCCTCCAGTCACAAAATGGGGCTGGCAATACTTACATGCCTCTGGGAAGCCCTTTGGGTAAGAAAATCCTCAGGGCATGCAAGATCATCTCTAAAAAGAACACTATTTGCCTAGTGATTGCTTTTATTCTTCTGGTATGAAAAAAAAAATCTCTACATAGAATTTGGAGTGTTACACTGAGTTTATTTTGAAAAAGAAATCAAAGAATGTTTTTTTCATCTCTGAGCCAGATGGAAAGAAAAAACAAATGTATTCCACCCTAAGAAAGAAAACACATGAGAACTTTCAAAAATTTTTGTAGCCAATTTTTTTTTTCTTTTTTTTTTCACTAAACAGCATGGAAAAAGTGAGGTGGAGGTAGTGAATGAACAAATAGTCTCTGGTTTTAGGAAGGCCTGGTTTCTGGGGAATAAGGGTTTTGTCCGTAAGGCACCGTGCTTTCCCATCTATAGATACGACTCCCAGCGGGTGGGAGTGCCAGGCATGGGCAGCTGTCCCACTGCCAGTCCTTCACTGGTGTAAGCCCCGACACCCACGCGTGGCAGCACAGAGCCTGCTCTGGGGGCAGCAGGGCGTTCATGGAGGCGCAAACACCTCTGGGGCACACAGAGAGACCCACAGATGCGGGAGGAAGAAAGGCAAAGCAAGTCTGGAGGCTGGGGCTGCAGACATTTTGTTCCCTTTGGATGCTACATCTGCGTGAGCCGCTGTGCTTTTAACTGAGGAAGCTGCACTGGGGAAAAGTGGTTTTGTTTTCTCACACGTGAATCAACTTGGCCACCTTTCCCCTACTCGCTGTGGAGCGGTTTCCTCTGACAGCCAGCAGCCGCCCTCCAACCAGCCTCTCGCCTTGCCAGTGATCAGAGACCAGTTCCTGCTACTTGCTAAAAACAGAGGAACTACTTGCTGGGAACAGAAAATTAAAAGAGGAGGTCAGCCATCTGAGAGAGAGAGAAATAGCAAGATCAGATTAGGCATTATAAACAGCCAATTTAAGCTAGATGAAATAATGGCTCATCTAGGGACTGATTCTGCTCTACTCGAGTCAAGACATCCTTCACTTAAAGGCCCATCTGAGGTGCTTTGCATGCTTCTGCTAGGACAGTGAACTGCAAGAGGGAATTCTTGCTTCTTAAGACCTTAAAGGTCTTGTTCAGCTCAAATCTTTAAAACCAAGTTTCTAGCACCTAGGTGCTGCAAGAACAATGCACTAAAACTGCAATGGAGGGATAAAATAGCCACAGTCACACTTAGAACTAGGACGATGTAAGTGAGAAGGAAGGCTTTAACAGAAATAATTTTCATCAGTTTGATTTTTAATACCTACGAATGCTTCTGTCTTCACGTTTCTCATCTCCACATCTCTCTTGGTTACACAAGCACGTACACAGTAAACAACATTCACTTCCATGTCTCTGCTTAGTAGTGCTTCCTTTACTGGAACATTTGTAGGTATTATTTATACACATCAAAGGGGATGAGAGTTTGAGATTTATAAGCTCTAATCAGCTGAAGGTGTTTCTAAAGATATTAATGAAATGAGTCAGAAATGACATTAAGAAATCCAGCACTGGACGTAAATCACAAGGACTTTGCACCCTCTCTGCCTTCCCCTCCCCTTCTTGCAACAGTCGTAGTGCTTGCCAGGATATATGAACTTGCATTTAGTTTGATATAAAACAAGAAAAAGGATGATGGAAATGTGTACTCAGTGTGCCAAGTTACAGTATTTGTGCATAAGAAGGAAAGCCAAAACTCGAGCTGGGACAAAATCATTTCCTATCACTTAAAACTTTCCATACAACCTGTGTTATTGCTCAAACCATACAGAAAGCAGATGTAATGGGGATGTTTTCCAGACCCCGTGTGGCAGCTCTGACTTTCGTGACAATTTCTTGGCCCTTTCTGGTGTCCTGCTTGCATCTCTGCCAATCTCTCCTTTCTGACAGGTTCCTGAGCTGTTTTAACACTCCCCGGGTTCTCCCAGTGATTTCAATCTCTGTTGCCATTTGATACCTCCGTTTCCCTCCTGCAGGAATACTGGGTAAGAAGGATGGTCTGTCTCAGCCCACCTGGCTGCTCAGGCCAGATTTTAAGGATGAATATGCCAGGCATGCAACTGCAGCATCCCTCTCCAGCCAGTTTTGCCTAACAGCTACACTCTTTGCTTCAAATGTGTGAACAGAGAGCTTAAGCCCAGGCGCGCTTCGTTTCTCAGTTAAAGGTGGATAATTAAAGCATTATTAAAGATAATTACAACCCAGCATTGAAATTTGCTTTGAAATAAGTATTTAATTCATAAACATGTTGCATCCTTAAACTGTCCTAGTTCAGTGGTTATTTCCATGCTAAGGCCACCCAACTGCCCATAGTTTAGCATAGCTGCTGTGCTAGTTTTCAACAAACTAAGCAGCTATCACTGGTAAACAGCCATTTCTGTAACCTTATGCATGCATAAGTGCAACTATAGCTGTTGATCACCACTGCGCAGAAAACCTCTTTAGAAGGACTGGAGGATACTAGGTGGCTCTTGGATCATCTCATCTCAATATATACCACCACTACTATTGCTGAAGGAAGAGAAGGATGAAATTGGGGCAAGGAAACAGTACAGCTGGGGCTTACACAGAGGTTTCTCATTAACTTCTTTTGTCAACAGAAGTCTTATCACATCAGTAAAAAGCAGGAAGAACATGATTTAATGTGGCAGATGCTCAGAATGGGCTTATTTCACCTAAGTAAGCTAAAACAAAGCTAGCAGTGCTTCCAATTCAGTGTGGCTCTGCAAAGCTCCACTCACCAGGGTTTGTGAGGCTTTCTGGGCATGCAAAGTAATAGTTTTGTACCATGTTATCCAAAAATAGCAGTTTAATGTTATCTCCACAGACACTGTGTAAATATATATGTAAACCCTACAGCGTGTATCTACACACAACTCCTAGGTTGGGTGTATGACAGGGTGTATGGCAGAATCATCTTGTATTCAAAACCTGATGAAAAAGCCCAAAGAAAAGTCTCAGGAGATCCAGACTGTCTGAAGAGAAGCCCTGCCTCCAAGATGGTGACACAGGGTTTCTGCAGCTGTAATACACAGACCTTTCACTTTTTATTAAACATATGCAATTCTCATGTTGTTCCTGTCTCGTATCTAATAGGTACCACAGGACAGATTCCCAAATGTAACATTTTGTGTATTTTCTTTAGGAAAATTATAGCTAAAATTAAAAAGACATCCCCCCCTCATCCCCAAATGAACACTGGAGGGAGTGTGAGATGGAGGAAAGCAGCAGTCTTTAATTGGTTGGTCTTAGAAGCAATATTTGAAAATCTGAAGTACAAAATCTTGTCTCTTTCCAACAGAGCTGGAGTATTTCAACAAACTTATCTGCATTCAGCCAAGGTAAACGTCAGGTCAGGAGGCAATGGAAAAACAACTCTCCCTCCCAAGAAGCCAAAACAACTTCCTTCGTGGTATAGCGTGTGGCCGTGCAAAGAGTGTAAGAACTGGGAACCAAAACCAGGGTTTCTGCTAATGAACTTTAAATGGTTGCTAATTTTTTTAAATTCTTGATAAGCAGCACTGCTACCTAGACAACGGCTCATGGGACCTCGCAGGAAACTGGCTGGGTGATGATATCATCTCATTAGCCACACTGCTTTCTGTTTTGCAGCATATTTTATTTTCTAATTTGTTTGGGAGAGAAGAACAGGTCCAAGAAAACAGAGAGATCGATTTACAAAGCACTTTGGAAAAGTGCAAGTTGATTAGACTTTTCTGAGTATGGCATGTTTTTCTTACCAAATTTTGAAATCTGTCTTAAAAAGAAACATATTTCAGTGTGTGCAGCTCCTTTGTTTCTGTTTTCATAAAATCCTCCATCTGGGCTTCACTTGCAATATGGGTAGCACGTACTGGGGTAGAATTCCTCACAAGAAAGGAGAAGAAATGAAAACATTTCAAAATCATTCTTAGAAGTTGGTGATTTACTTCTGTGCCATTTTCTCATGAGTAGAAGGAAGGCAGGAAGGCACGATGGCAGGCAGGAAGGCAGGAAAGCAGGCAAGATGGAAAGAAGGAAGGTAGGCAGGCTGGAAGCCAGGCAGACGGGAAAGAAGGCAGAAAAGGCAGGCAGGCAAGAAGGAAGGCAGGCGGGTAGGCAGGAAGGAAGGAAGGAAACGCTTTTATTAACATGGTCTTTGCATAGTACCCCAATGGAACACTGGCTGTGATCAGAGCTACAATCAGTATCTAGTCCTTAGTCAACTTAATTTGTTACACACTCAGACTAGACTGCATATAATAAGGAAAACACTATCTAAAATCTGCTTTAGAGTTATTTAACCAGAACAAATCATCTGGGAAAGTACAAATATTTCTAACTGGAAAATTATTTCTCTATAGCTGAGCTAGGCCTGACAGCAAACCTTAATGAATTATTAGTACCTTTATTGTTTTCTTTGGCCCCTGTGCACTATATTTGTAAAAAAAGTCAGTAAAAAAGAGAACAATTGTAAAAAGCAAATATTTTGTACAAAAATACAAAGTTTAAAAGCTCTTAAAAGTATATTCCATATTATTGATAGGAGTTGGACTATATATATATATTTATATAAAATCTATATATTTGTGTATCTGTATAATTTTCCTACATTTGGGATTTTAGCAAATGAAACATACTGTTTACACAGTTGCTTTATATGTTTTTCTATATGAGTGACCAACAGTCTTACTCAGATTGACAGAATGTCTTTTCTCAGAAGACACAAGTTGCTTATGTATGTGGTTACTGGTTGGGAAGAAAATCGATAACAGAATTAGTCCAATGGTATTTCCTGATGCTGTGGGTTGAAAGGCCTCAAATAATTGCAGGATGCTGGAGAAGAGTTGATGCTGAATTCCTTTATGCATTTAAACCAGTTTTCAGTGCTTGCTTTTGTGGTTTTTGTTTTGGTTTTTTTTCCCCAATTTTGGTAGGCAATGTTGCTCTCTCCCAGGATTTTCTTTGTCTTTAAGTAAATTTCCATAATATGTAGGTATCTGTAAAGTCACAACCTATTACACTCCAAATATTTGCCCTACAGTATGAGAGAAAAAACAAAGAGAAAAAAAAAATCACGTAAAAAGCCTGTGAAGATTAAATGCATTTCCAAAAAGAAAACGTAGAGATGAAAGTATGCAAAAAATTTAAGTGGACTCATTCAGACCCTGGAAGTCCTGGAGGATAAAAATTTGTAAACCATGATGTTTTCCTAAAATAACAAATGTATGTAGGAAAATGAGGGCAAATTACATTGTTACTTACACATGGTTCTTCGCTCTGGACATCCAGACTTATACATACACAAAGCTTGTTCAGCACTTTGTTTTGTTTTGTTTTATGGGTGCATTTCTGTGGATGGGATGTAATTTTGGCTCTAGCTGACATTTCCATCTGCCTTCACTGAAATTCAGCCTACAGGTTTGCAACTGGAGCACCCAGGCACACTTGGCAAAGCAATGTTTAAACACATTGTATGGAGGAGATAATGTTTTAGGCAGAGCCCCACCATGAACACAAATACCACCTAACTCTGTGATGATGGGGCCAGGCTCTAAGCAGCCATGAGAACCACCTACCCTCTGCCATTGCAGAAATGCCTGTTTAACCAGAAAGAGATGCCCTGTGGCAAACACCTGGGTGACCGCTGGGTCAGACTGGCAGTTTATGAGTCCTTCACTCGAACTGCAACAGATGAGTTCCTCATGGCCTGTGGACCCAGCCTCTCAGCCCTATAGGACTTCTCCTGGCAGCGGTGGGAATTTTAAGACCTCCTTAGCAGTCACCAAGTGCCTTGTGTTGCACAAACTCTCAAAACAGAGTCTTTTTGGTTTTTGAAGGCTTGTCCCTGAGCTATCCTGAGACCAGCTTTCCCCCTTGTGTGGCCACTGAGTCCATAAAAACAGCTTCCAGTGTGGCTAGGGTCTGCAGCACATGCCAAATCATGCCTGAAATTTTAGGCATGTAGGAGATGGTCAAGACGCAGAGCACGCCATGGCTACAGTCAGCTTGGAGGCTGCTCTTTCCGAGTGCAATAAATCCAGCATCTGCATCACACAGAGTATTACAAAAGTGCACGTTGGGCTGGATCTGAGTAGAAGTGCTCCACGTGTGATTCCCTCTCTTCCTCAACAATGCACTGCCATAACATCTACCCTGGATCTTCTTCTGCCCTCTAGCTGTGGAAAATTGACTATGGGTAGGGTGAAATAAACAAACCAAGCACCTTGCTTACCTTTGTCCATGTCTTTTTCACAAATGAAATTGTTAACATCTTCACAGTAGAAGTCATTCCAGAGCCCAGCATAGATCAACCCCGCGCAATCTTCCCCTGGCTCATGCCCATGGCTCCAGTTATCAGGTTGCCCAATTTTCCAGTTTCTTTCAACAAAAAAGCAAAAGATATGATTGCACAACACAGCACACATGACAGTTTTTCACTGCAAGAAATTAACAAAAACATCATGAGATCTGTTCTGAACAGGAAATACACACTGAAACAAACAATATATGACTCTTGCTGAAAATGGAAAACAGATGTATTACAGAGAAGGGAATCTATTCAGCCTCAGGCTGCCAAAACTCAGAGACCTAAAATTAGACCGATGAACTTTATTTTTGTTTCTGAATATACATGCACATACAGTGGGAGTGCTCCATGCTCCATGTGCATTGCTCCAAGCCTGCAAACCCTGTGCACTGCATTCCTGCCGGCAGATGGGACTGAGAAGAGCTGGCAGGCTCACAGGTGCTTCCAAGATGGCAGCACCCTGCCATCACGCTCTGACTGCACAGAGGCGGATCTTTGGGAGGAAAAGCAAAGATTTATGTGTTTTATGGACCCATGCTTGGATGGGAAGTGAATTTTTGGACTTATAAGGAATGTACAAAGCATATATACACTTATCTTTTGAGATTGTTAGCTTCGATGGTGAAACTTAACACAGCATGTAAAAAGCTTGCAGCAAGTGTTTCCTCACCCTGTTTTTGTTTAACAAGTAAGAAACGCTTCCAACCTCAGGACTTAAAAGCTCCATTTTCCTGAAGAAACAGGTTGTTGAAGAGAGCTTGTGATTGCTGGCTGATACGGTCCATGCCCGGCTAAAAAATATGCTGCCTGACACAGAGAGTCTGACCAGGCACCTGGGAGGACACACAGCTTTCCTGAAGTGACGAAATATTTTGAAAATCAGTAACTGATTGCTCTGAGGTTACAACAGGGCACCTAAAATCATGGTGTAGTGGAAATCTATTGAAAGCAGCAGCTGAAGTGGGAATCAGTCGCAGTGCTGCCATAAAGAGAAAGAAAGATGAAAACAGGGAGGGAGAAAAAGGGAAAAATATTACGGCTCATTTGAAATGCATCTGACTTTTTCCATGTTTCTCATCAAAATGAACACCAATGAGATCACAGCTAATCATTTTGTAACATCTGACTGACTGTAGCCTGTTTTCCTGGAGCACAGCATGTTCAGCTCTATAAACTCTTTAGTCCACTCCTCAGTATTAAAAATTTGGGTGGTTGACATCTGTTCCATTTAGGACAAATTAGGTGTAGCTCTAGGATTCCTGGAGAGCTGCCAATTCAGTTCTCAGCTGGCCAAAGTGTAGACACCCTCATTTCATACATTTTCCTTACATTTAACGCTTTCCACTTGGGTTTGGTCTTTATCTAAAGGCCGGTCATTTTTTATCGGAATGAGCACTCTATTTATAGCCAGTTGTAATGCAAATATGGAAAATTCAAACCAAGACAGCAAAACTGTCTGTGCTTTCCATCTCAACTTTGTAATAAAAGTCAGGAGGAAATGTTTTGGCAAGAAACACTGCGCTGTGTAGTTATGTGATTCTTTCATTCAACATTCAGTTTTCTTCCTGGCAAGGAAAGAAAGCCTTGTGGATGGAGAAGAGAGAGAAAAAAACAGTTCAACAGCACCCTCAGTAACAAATTATTTCATTGGCACCTACAACCCTCTGGATCCATTGGATAATTTCTAGATGCTGCTTTTAGAAGTGTCAGCAAGAGTGGTAGCATCTGCAGAAAATAAACACCATTGTTTTTTATTTACGTACGTGTAAACTGGTAAGGATCCATCAAGCCATCTCCATTCATTTTCCTTCTCTGAATCCGTTAGTCCAATCCAGAAGCTGCCTTTCCCCAAAATCTGCCTTTTTATCCATTGCTGTGGAAGAAAGGTCTTAGTCTATAACAAACAAACACAACCATCTTCGGAGCCAGTAAGCTACTCTGGTTTCATGAGCATCTTTGTTATCAGAATAGGAAGGGTCAAAGAAATTTTTCTAAGCTGAAGATATGTTTCAGGAGTTGGCCTTGCGACTCCGTGCCCACACTAGAATCCATCGCAGTGTTTGCATGTGAAGTAGAGAGAGCTAGGCATGAAAATTAGGTTGACATAAAGTCACAGCCAACATCTTATAGATACAAATTGAAAAAAAACCTAAAGAAGAAGCAGTTGTATCTTGACATCCCCACTGCTATGTAGCCACCAAATAATTGTGTTGAACAATAGTAAAAGTATAACTAGATTTATAGTTAGATTAAAAATATTTCGGGGATCACAGTAGTCTTAGGCTGCATGTATTAAATCAGAAAATTTAAAATTAATTTATATTCACCACTGCAAAAAATACATTTTGGATAATATGCAAGGCATAATGGACTCCATCTTTAAAGGTTCAAAAACTCCTACAATTCTTGCCAGCCTTTCCGGCTGCTCTGTGCCCACCACCTTCAGGGTCAGCACCAGCTCTGCTCACACTGCCCTTCTGCACATGGAGAAGCTGCTGAGCAGGCAGAGGGTGGACAAAATGCTAACTGGAGTCAATCACTGTGTCTACTTCATTACATGAATTCATGATGCTCTTAGCTTCGCACTTGCCTTGTGGCTTCCACATGTTAAATAACCTCAAACTCTCTCCTTGAAAAACAGAAAGAGAAGGTAATTACCTGCTCCTCTTTGTTGTTTATGATAACCAAGCGTGATGCCTTCTCTTCACAGAATAACTTTGCCTCTTCAAAAATTTCTCTTTCAATTGAAAAGTAGTAGCACTTTTCTGTATAGTTCTTCCAGTGAGGAGAACAACCTGTGATGTGAATTTTTTGTGTTAAGCCAGTTACTGTTAACTCAACAGGCCAGCGGTAAATTTCTGCACAGGGCCAGTAAGTGGAGGATCCCATACCCATCTACAGCATGTTGCCACCTAAAGCACTTACATACAGTTTAGGAATTTACTTATTAGGATACTGACTCTGTGAAATCAAGGCTAAACCGTGTGATCAAGGGGATTATTTATTACTCATACTACTGCTGCCTTTTCTTTAGCTGTAAAAATTAACTTCAATCAGTTTCAGGTCATCAGAAGGAAGACCAACAGGTATGGCTTCACTTAACAGAGCTCTTTGTGATAAATCCCAGAGATTTAGTCTAAGGTAGCAGAGGTTATGTGAACCAGTAACTAAGTGGTGAGCACCCTCCACTACATATATTTGTATCTCATTCAAAGATGTATGCGGTATGTTGATAGCTTACCATTAGCCTCGGGCACTGATGTCGGTTCACTTTGTAGTGCCATCGGCACCCCTGGACCTGGCGGCCCTGGTGGGCCTGGTGGGCCCTTTGGACCAGGCAGCCCAGGGACTCCAGGTAGCCCAGGAAGTCCTCGAGGTCCTGGTACCCCTGGCTCTCCCACAGTTCCTTGCAGGCCTTGAAATCCTGGTGGGCCTTGTGGCCCAGGTGGACCATCTTTGCCTTGTGGACCTGGTGGCCCTGGGTCTCCGCTTGGTCCAGGCAGACCTGTCTTGCCGGGAGAACCTCTCTGACCTTTGGAGCCAGGCGATCCTCTTGAACCTTTCCCTCCTTTTTCTCCTGGTGGCCCAGTTGGCCCAGGCGGTCCCTTCTCACCTGCAGGTCCCGGTGGTCCAGGCTCTCCTTTCTCTCCTTTTTGTCCTTTTAGGCCAGCAGGGCCAAGAGGACCTGGAGGGCCTCTGTCACCTTTAGGTCCCCTTGGACCAGGAGGGCCTGAAACAATGTAAGCATGTGAAGTGGGGATATGTACAGAAAACAAAACAAAAAGCCCACATGAGGTCCTTGTTTAACTTATCTCAGGCCAGCAACACTGGCTATTCAGCACTGTGAAAAATGGGCTAGCAGCTACTTTGAGCAGTGCTTGTAAAAGTACGTCTGCTTCTCAGGTGCTACATACCATTGCTCTTTCCTTAACCTCCATGAAATACAGGATACAGAAGAAAATAATCTGATGCACCTCATCCTGTGAACTGGACAGTGACACCATGCCCCAGGTGACCAGCCGAGGTGCCAGTCCCTGCAAGACACATTCCGTGCTGTCGATGCATGTGCTCCTGTGTGTTGATGCTCCCGTTCCTTCACCCTGCTACGCTCCCTTTTCCTTCCATCCCCATCTCTCTGCTATTAAACTACTGGGCTCTTTCTCCTGCAATGACCCTGTTTGCTGCTCTGTCAATAATGGGTTGTCAAAAAGAGACAAAATGATGGATAGTGAGCAATAGGCCAACTGTGGGAAAGACTGGAAGTAGTAGTTGCTAACTAGCTGGCTATTAACAAGAAAGAGAACAATACCCATGATAAGAAATGGCAATATTGTGACAGCAATAAACAAAATAATTTTGGATTCTCATCATGGGTGAGCAAATGCCTTGTCAATACCCCCCCCGCCCCCGTCAACCTACATAATTTCCACTCTTCCAGAGATAAATTCCTAAGATGGAGTCATTTAGGCCTCGTTGAAATGAGGAAGGTTAAGGTTACTGACATGTAATCTTGGCTCTAATTCAGCCTTAGTTTATTTGGAGCAATGGATTTATATTTGTGATTAGAGTTTTAGGCCTGACTGGTTCACATCAGGTTGGAAATATGAATGTTCTTTTCATTTGGGATAATATTTGGCTGGAAGAAACTTCCTAAACTTGATGCTATTTATTTCTGGAGAAAATAAAATATCCCAGGATTAAAAACTAAGCGAAGTAGGATGTTTTCTGGCAGTCTAACAACTGGCTTAAAGTGAAATAGCAACTTGTTTTTCAGTAAGGGTGGACCTTTCTGGGACTAGTCCAACGTATATTTCTTAGCCATTTCCTCCTTAGCAGGGATTGGTTTCTTGAGGTTCCACACCTTCACTAGCTTATTTTAGAAACTAAATCAAAAGCTGATCCAGTCAGTCAGACAGAATAAAACTTTGCTAAGTCAGAACCTTCTTTCGTAACATCCCCATTCTAGCTATGTAAAGAATGCACAGGATAATTAGTAAGGAAAATCCCAGCTACTTTTACATTTCCAAAGTTTAGGATTAGATAATGGAAAACCTCAGGACTCTGTACCAGCATGCACTAACTTCCACAGAACTAAAGTAGTAATGCAAGCAGGAATTTAGCATAGACGATTATAGGCATCATTAGGGAAGCTGCATACCTTGTAAGATAGTGAAGTTCTTGATGAGCTGGCCGTGTTTGGAATCTACCAGCTTCATTTCTTCCATGATTACTGACAAATTGGCAACTTCAACATCTAACCTTGACCTCATCAAATCCTGTTGCATCTTGAGAGATGCAGAGTCTAAGCGAATATTGGCTAGTGTGCTGTTCATAAAAATCAACTCATCTGAATGTTTACTTAAGGAGTCTGTACAAGTTGTCCTGACCTCATTGAGATTGCTAGTCAGTGTCCGTAGGTGATGAGCAGTGTAGCTGATGTTGCTAATGATATTGACTATATCAGTTTCGAAGACCTGGAACCTCTCTTCTAGCTGATTGAATTTGGCAGAAGTTCTGTTTTCATATTCTTTATGCTGTTCCTGGAGATCCTTTAGATTTTGTTCATTGGCTTGGGCAATTGTGGTGATGTTCTCCATTTGCCCACCGAAGGAGCTGAGCTGATTGTTCATGTCTTCAAGTGTATCATTGTTAGCTTTTGCCAATGCGGAGTTGTTGGCGGCCAAAGTCTGTAAATTTTGCACTTTCTCCTTAAGCCAGTCAGTGTCCTTCCGGGCTTGAAGGACAACCTGCTGCAGATTTTGAAAGTCATTCTTGATTCTTAGAATAGCCAAGCTTGTATCTTCCATTGACTTCTGCAGGACACTGATAAGATTTCTTTGCTGTATTTGTGTCAGGTTTAAGTTGTTCAGGTTCATGATGACCACATTATGAGAATGCACTTGGTTTTGCAAGTTTGTTTGGATATTACTTGTGTCTTGTTGAAGATTGTTGATATAGCCGGTATATGCCTGAAGAGTCTTATTGACACTGATGATCATGAAAGAGTTACTATCTAAGGCACTTCTCATTTGGCTCTGTCTATCATTTAATACATTTCCAGACTCCTGCAGCTTCTCCAGTGTATCTTTGTTTCTGGTGGTTTTCTCTGCAATGTCATGAAGCTGCTGACGAAGAGCCAGAATGTCAGATCTGAAGCTAGACAGTTCAGTGTTAGTATTCATGGCTTTTTGTCCAGCTTGGTCATCTATTGTACAGGAAAAAAATTGAAAGGCTTTAGGATGAGTTTTTTAAAACACACTATAAAAAAGCATAGTGTATTTTAAGTATAGTCAGGTTGTCAAAATATTCTGTCAATAGAACTTCTATGCTATCTTCTCCAGAAAAGAGAAACCACTAAGCAAAGGTCTGCCACTAGACAGAGAAAAAATCAAAGAATAATCAAGGAAGACCTTGTGTCTTGCTGAGGAGAACAAAATGGTGATTCTGTCATTATATATGGGAAAAACTACCATTAGAAACTTATAAGTATACTCAGTCAAGTAGTGCTGTATTCTGAATGAAAACTGAATGATAAACAGAATTTCAAATACTAAAGAGGTATCAATATGTTTTGAAGTTACAACTGGATTTCACTGAAAGCTTAGAAGTAAATTTTAGCTGCTGATATTTTCTTCCTCCTTTTCCTGGCAGGTGGAGTATCTTCATTGTGATTTAGTACATATAGTTCCATTTTTTAAAATCTTGGGTTTAGTTTTAAAAAAGTTCTAATACCTATTTTAAAACAATCTAGGTTACAGACAAAAGCTTTGCCAGCAGGCTACTCCAGATATGACAGGATATGATGTATTCCTGGTTTTCTTTCTAATATTTTACTATTGCTTTTAATGACATTTATTTTGCTGTTATTGTTTCCTTATGTTCTGAGTTTGAGGAAGGCAAAACCTTTAATCTTTGAGGAACATCTCTGCTCCTGCTTACACTGCCCTACAAAATACTTCTGGAAGCTTGTCTGTGTATGATTAAGCTTTTGAGGCTCCACAGCTTATCAGCCAGGACATAAAACCCAAGGAAATAAGCAGTCAACACTCACTTTCAGGGAAAGTTCCCTTTCTTGACCTCAGTCACTTCCCTCTCCTACATGCAGTCCATATATTTTGTCCTCATCTAAGTGTAGCTATATTTATGAACTATGTGGTCTGAAGTCCATCATTTCAGATGACTCCAAGAGAGAGCAGGATGGTTTTCATAAACTACAGTGAATACAGCTGTGTATGAAGCTTTCTTCTGGTGTGTTTGAGTGACTCGTGATGGCAAACATCAAATGCTGGCTTGTGAGACTTCAGTCTGAAGTGTTTACGGAGTCTTTTGTGGATGGACATCTTCCCAAGCACGGTTCCTCTCCCTGCCACTTGCCTCACTCCAGGATCTTCTCAGCTCTGACTCTATGTTTACCTCTCGATTATAGCTCAAATTATATTGTGTTCCTCACACAACTCTGACAACTGCCAGGTCCACATACAGCTAATCCCTGAAGGTCTGTCTTTCATTTAGTGCATGCTGTTATCCTACTGGCCCTACAGCAGTTCTCTTACCTTTATGCCTCCCCCACACATTGCACCATAACTTTTTTAACTTCCTTTATGGCAAGTCCATTTAAATGGGAACTGATGGTCCTGAGCATCTCACTGGCCATCCATCCAGCAGCATGTAAAAATGTGTGGGTGTGAATGAATCAAAGGTGCTCCAGGTTGTGAAAATTTAATCAGCATAGTATAATAACCCAAATATAACCCAAAAGGTTGCATGTGCTTTAAAGTGTAACAATTATTTCTGTACATGCATAAGTAAAAATACACGCCACCGAATTACCCCATGTCTTTGAACTAAATGCAGTGTGGAAATACTTCAGAATCCAGACTATTTTTGAGGGGAAAAAGTTGTAAAAATTTATGATCAAGCTGCATGCAATTCATTTTTCTTAGAAATATGTGTCTCAATATATGGTTTATGAATCTAAACAAAATTTATTTCAACAAGCGCATGCATGTATGTGTATATTAGTATTCATATAAAAACTAATTAAATAAACTATAAGTCTATGTATATATAAATTGATAACAGCTCTGCTTCCTTCCCAGACAAGGAAGAAAGGTAGAAATGTACACTTAGTGAGTAGAATCCTTATCCATGATCTTTTTCCATCTTACTGCAAACTGAGAACTGTGATAGCACTTGGGAGACATGAACTCATAACAACCTTGTGTCCTATATTCCCTGAGATGATTAAGAAACATTTTATGGAAGTAATCAACTTGCCTCAGATGTAAGAGTTTTGAACAACTGATTATTTGTGCACTCCTTAAAATGGCCTTCAGTTTTGAATCTTAATTGCTAAAACAGCATCAAGATGACCGGGTGACAGATTTTCATTTTATGTAGAATCTCTTGTGCTGTGGAACAGCTTCTGCTATGTTTTACATCTCTACCTCAGAGAAGACTCTCTCCTGAGGACAACCTTCAAGTGTCTGTTTATTTTAGTATAAATGATTTCAGAGTGACTTCAGTGGAAACTGTAAATATTGAAGTATGCTTAAAATGCTGTCTTAAGTAGAGCTGATCTTAACTATTTTTAAGTGCTTTCCCAAGTACTTGCGAAATTGGAATAGACGTGCTGTATCTTGTCATAGCCAGAAATTTTTTCAGACAAATTTCCTGCCACTATCTGCCAGGAGAACACCCCAAAGCCATAATACAAAGGGGTTTTGCTTGTGTAGATTACCTAATTTCTTCAGATCACTCTCTACCTCGGTGAGCTTTTCTGTATATCTTCTGTGGGATGTTTCCAGGCCACCTGTCACATTGTCCATCTTTTCTACAACTAGGGAAAAAGAACAGTATTTTATGAAAAGAAGAAAAGTGAAATTATGAAAAAAGTCTAGTAAACAATAAAGCAAACCATAAAAACAACCACTACTATCAAACAAAAAAAGGAACCACTTTAAAATTGCCTTGCTTGCCACTACACTCTGTTGTTGCTCTGTAAAATCTTGGAAGGATGAGCTCCTATCTGCTGGTGGGACCCAGCATTCTTCCAGTTCTTCAGTCTGCCAACAGTCCCGAAACATTTCTTTGTTCATCAGCAATCTCTCTTCCGAATGAGGAAATCCCTTTTTGAGGGTTTTCCTCATGAACCAAGTCCTTTTCTTTTAACAGTATTTTCATGCTCCAAGCTCAGTGCTGTGTGGCAAAGGAAGACTGATTGCTAAAGGGTCAGACACATGAGAGAAGACTTCCTTTTATTTTGCTATGCACCATTTCTCCTTAAGAAGTACATTTCTTTTTTTTCCTGTGCCTTTTAATCATTAAAAATTGCCACCTGGATAGCAAACTTTGGACTGAGATAGCAGTTTGAAGATGCAATTACTAAATATATTGGGGATCAACTTTTAAACACCTTGGTAATGGTACAGATCACTCAAAATGGTCTTGAAACCATTCTGCCTCATTAAGATTGAAAGGATGGTCATTCAGCAAGTGCATATTTATGGCTGATGTGCTCTTTATTCTGTAATGTCTGAGTCATTTTCTTGTCACTAAGACAATCTGATTATTTGATGGAATCGATATGGCAATGGAAAAAGCAGAGCAACAAATAAAGAGCCTGGGGTGGCTTCCAGTGGCAAAAATGTGAAATGCTTGCAAGCTTAGAGGCAGCCTTCAGCTTCCACACCAAATCTTGTCTAATAGGCTTTTGCATTCAAGCAGCAACCAGGGGCAGAAATTTCTTCTCATCACAAGATTATTTAGCCCTTTTGCTACACTGGGAACGGAATTGATCTGAACCAACCCTGGGAGAGGCTACACAAGTTATCGTGCCAGCTCCCTCTTTAAAACAGAAGAAATAAGGTGCTTCCCATGTCTTGAGATAGTGAAGCCAATTCTGTAAACCTGTGTGGTGTAGGGGGTACTGCTAACTCTTTCTGTGTGGGAGATAATCTGCAGCTAGGAAATAGCTTCACAGAAGTTGTTGCTATGTAAAGATTTGTTTTTTTACTAGAAGTGGAAATTTAGGGGATCTTTTGCTGTTCATGATCAACCACAAGAATCCCAGACCTTTAAAGTGTAGTCCACCAAGTGCTGCTTTTTTATTAACTTTTGCCCTTGTTTTTGTGACTCTGGGTACCGCAGTTACACAGCAGGCTTTTATTGCTTCCCCAAAACCAACAGGAGAAAAAGCACACCAAGATTATCTCTGGTGCAACTGCACTCAGGTGAATGGAGTTACAACAGAGAAAAAGTCTCAAGGTTTTCAGAGAGACTAGACACCCTTTAGCAAATTACCTGTCTGCTCCTTTCTATACTGCTTACAAGCCAGGAAAACAGAGACTCTACTGTGTGTGCAAAGATACGAGTCAGAGTGTGGCTTTCTGTATTAGAGATGATGGCAGATTGCTTGCTAAGCACCAGATCCAGGCTACAATAATGGCTTTATTTTTTCAGGGGGATCATTGCTCAATACCTTCTGCTTTAGAAAGCATTCTTCCCCCAATACAGCACTAATTTTTCACTGGTTCTTCTGCCCATTAAAGTTACTTGTCAAAATGCTGTATGCCATTTTTCCTAAATGAACTCAGAGCTGATACTCTGTTTGTCCTGCCAAACTGTCTTCCATGCTGGAGCCCAGATCAGCAAAGGTCCTTCAGTTACTTCTGACACGCTACTGATGCATGTTTACAACTATGTGTCACATGGAGTGAGTGTAGGGAGCATACTTGGTTTTTCCTTCTGGCTAGCTCTAGCCAGCTCCTTGTTCAGTCTGTTGTGTTCTGCTTTGTTTATGGATAGTCAGTGTGAAGGACATGGTTCACTCTGGGCACTTAAAGAGGACCTCAGGACAGCATCTGGATTTGAAAAGCAGGCCTACTCCAAGTGTTTCTGCTGGACCTGTGCCTTGACTAGCAATGTCACATCACCGATGGGTCTTGTTAATTCAGATTTAGTGTAATATTCACCTGGTTTCTCCAGTTATGCAATACACTTGGAGTTGGCAAATTGATATATGTTATCAATAATGAAAGGAAAATGTAGTTTCTTCCTTTTGCTGTACAAATGAATGCCAGTTTGTACTTCAGATTTGAAGTTTGTAAAACTGAGATTTTACACTGTCCTATAACAACAAGAATGTTTTCATGGTTGAATGAAATCTAACACTGGAAACTTGGGTTAAAATATTCCCCTGAAGAGTCCAAAGCAAATGAAAATAGTAGAAATCCTATCAATATGTAGTAGCTTGTACTGGCAGTTCAATGAGATTTGATGGAATTAAAGATACAACAGCGTATGGTATTTTCATTGCTGAAAGTAAAAAAAACACCCCACTCTAAAGACTGAGCTGGTCTGTAGCTATGGACATTATTTGTGTGGAACACCCCAAAAATTTGTTGAAGCAGGACTTTAATCAGAAGCCTTACTGGTATTATTGACAATTGGCCGTGATATGTGGGGAAGACTGTGCCTGAACTGTGTCTGAAAGATCACTAATGAGCACTGTTAAAAGGTCTTTCAGTCTCCAGCAGCATGCCACCTACAGAAAGTAATAGTTCTTAATTCTAGCATGTAACTGGGTGCAAGACAGCACCCCTGGATTGGGTGGGCTGACATGACACTTAGCTGGACGATGCTGGTTTAGAGAGTCTGGAAAGACAAGGCCACTTTCAAACACACAAGGTATTGATTTTTGTCTATTTGACACTACACTGGTGATGACTTACCCAGATTAACTGATGCAAAGTGGAGAATTAGCTATATCAGGCAAACCATTTCCTTTATTTTAATTGTTTCCCCTGTCGTGAAGTGTAGAGGAGAGAGGCCAGAACCAAGTTCAAACCACCCAGCTCCAGCAGCAGAAACAGTGGAGGTCTCTGCAAACGTGAACTGTAGGGTTAGCTCAAGGATTCCTAGTGATGCAGGCTAAGCTGAATTTTGTCATCCCATAGTCAAACCAATGCATATATTTGCTTTACACAGGGACAGAATCTTAGCCTCCACAGTCAAACAAATTGTGGGCCTGGGGGACTTGATCTCCTGCCCAAACTCCTTACCCAAGCAAGTTGTAGTTTATGTACTTTCCTGCTACTGGCCTGCAAGTGGAAAGGATGAACTCTGGGGAGAACAAGTAGAACACTATGGCCAAAGTAGGTTTTGTTGCTCTTGCTGTGAAAAGGGGTCATATGAATGGATGTCCTATTAATGGGAATGCCTTTGCTTCCCTGGCAGTAGCTCCCACCACCATCGCTGGATGGAGCCTTCGGTGGTAGGTGAGCATGTGGAGCACTCTCAGGAGTGGAAGTAAACCTCTGGGGAGTGCCCTGGGTTCGAACAGCCATCTCCCATCTTCTCCAGAAAAAGGCAAAGGCAAAACAGGCAGACCAGCCATAATATCCCTTATGAAGGCCACTCTGCTGCTCCCAACAGTCTGCTGCTCTCAAAAATGCAAAGTCTATCTATGCCTTAAGCTTAGAGACTTAAGCTTGGTCAGATCTCTCTACATTGTCATCTCACTTTCTGACAAGGTCACTGGAATATGTGGTAAAGACTCTCCAAAGCCAAAATTTCAAGTAGTTGCTGACCAGAACATTGAGGACCTCCTGCATCTGAGCCACTATTTTGGAAGTAGGGACAAAATGTGCCATCTCACCAGGATGTGTGGGCCCTAGGTAATGGCAGGCAAACTCGTAGAAGTAGATGAAAGTCACGCAGGGCATTAGTCAAGAAACTTCAAAACAAGGACTGACCAAAGAATGAGAAGTACCAGAAATTCAAGCTGAGAGCATGCTAGCTTCCCTCACTGGAGTGAGTCACAGGAAGATCATTCACCTTCAATAGGCTAATCAGACACTGGCTGGTGCCAGAAAAATTGTAACTTTGTATTTTGCATTTAATTTAAGAAAGTATGCGTAAAAAACTACAGATTGCTTTATTAATGCTTTTAACAATAATTTAATATGTCTTCTCAAAGCAAACTAATAGTAAATTCAGCTTGTTAGTCCTTCATGACCTTGATGTTTAATTCATGTTTTGGTTTCAGGTTTCTCCAACCTAGTATGTAATTTTTACCACCAGTTTGGAGGTTTGTTCTGTGTTGACTTCACCTCCCATTGAGTTATTTTTTTGCCTGCCATATTTAATCCACTGATTAGTAGTTTTAACATTTTAAATCACAAAGGATATCTAAATACCACGTAGGAAATGAAAGTTTTAAAAGTAGTTTTGGGCTTTATAAACATAAGTGTGGGAGGCAAATTTAATGGAAACTTAGCTAAGAGACTGAAAGAATCCCTTATGCCAGCAGAATTCCTTCTTTCAGTGTAATATTGCAATAAGACAGATAAGCAAAACTCTAATGCAGAGAGGAGAGTTCAAGAGCTCTATAAAATTTTATTTTGAGTTTTGTTCTTCCTTTAAGGCCTAATTCCTTCCCAACAATCAAAAATATTTCAATAATTCCTTTGAATATGTACTGTCAGCTGGGGTTTTGTCTAACTCATGTTTTCCCTGCAAATTAGTGCTTAGGCACTGTGGAGATGAAGCTCTTAAGCTGCAGTTACAAAGGGTGAAATTAATGCCTGACGTATGACCATTTGCTGCTTGGCATTACAGAAAGGATACCTTGGACTAAACAGGACTTTTCTCCAGCATATGCTTCTTTCCCTTGGCATTCAGATAGAGCAGTCACCAAGTTGGTGAGTGGTGGAGCAGTGGTCACCAAGATGTCTTAAGGTCTGTGAGCAAGATGTGCATTATCGACCTTCCTATAATCTTTTTCCCATTTTTTTTGTGGGAGAGAAAATTCTTTTGTCCTTGCCCTGATACTGCTATAACAGAAAGACTAGTCCCTGGTCAGGCGTCAATGACTACTCAGTACAAGAGGGAGGTTTAGAAATTAGTGTAGCAAAGATGGGGCCTCAAGATGAGAGCAAAGCCTGGGGAAAAGACAGTGCTAGAGGCCCCCATGGAGAAAGAAGCTTGAAAACTGTGGTTTGAAATGAGGAAGAGAAATTCCCTCTCCCAAAGAGATCTTTTGGACAGTTTTCTTATTACTATTGCACAAAAAAACATTTGCCAAAGCAAGATACAGAGCAATGGTTCCTCCAACTTGATAGGCTGTTTCTGATGCCAAGTGAGGTCTGAGTCTTTTGATGAGCCCCAGAACTGATAGCCCTGTATAAAACTCTCTTGAGGAAAATTCTGCTAAATCCCAGGCGTTTAGTGGCTGGGTTATAGCCTGGAAGGATTCCATCCTCATCTGCTGTAAGCAGATCTCTGCAGATTTGTACCTGGAAAAGGCCTAAGTTTGTCTTCCCCTAGTCCATATAACCAAATTATCTTACCTTTATAGATCAAGAACAAGGTTTTGAATCCTGGAAAGTTTTTTTTGCTCAGAATCTGACTTCCAGAGACCAGTTACACATTCTTCAGGAGAATGTATGACCAATTATATATGTACTGCATTTCTTTACATTTGATTTTAATTTGCCACATTCTGCCTGCTTGATCATGAAAAAGGAATACCTACGTGTCTCTATCTGTCCTTCACATTCTGTCATCTCCCCGGCTAAATCTTCCATTTAAACCAATCAGTTTTAATTTTCTTCCCACTCAAAACTGTACCAAATCCTCCTAAATAAATATTTATCCCTTTCTATTTCTACAATTACATTTTCTTTCACTGGCAAAGGACAGAGGTGATGTCAGCTCTTCTACAAGTGCAGCTGTTGGTGGCACAGGGCACACTGCATGCTAATCACAAGAATATTTACCCAGCTTCTTGGAGGGGTTTTGAAGCTACTCTCAGGGCCATACTCAAGCAGCTAGTTTAAAGCTAGCTTGGTTTTCTCCGCAACATGCTGTGATGTCCTGTTATAATAACTCACAAAGATGTTACTCACTTTCTTTTTCTTACCAGAAACTCATGTCTTATTTATTTAACTTACAGATGTGACTGCACAACATGCAGACATTTACATCAAAACATTCATAAGCATGCCTAAGTAGCTACAGTTAATTAGTGCTGAGGACATATGGGAATTTTAAGTCATGCTTTCCAATGTGCCCTACCAATGACTTGCACAAATGAAATTTTCTCCATTACTGGGTTGCCCAACTACCAGAATCTTTGCAATTACTTTCAAAAGCATCTAAGCATCTTTGTTCATCAAAATAATTGTAGATAACTCAAAACAATGGCACCTCCTGGTTCAATCTTTCTTCCAGATATTTCAAAGTAATATTGATCCTACACTTTGTTCCTGTGATAAATATTATATTAGTAAGACTATTCCTGGCTCTCCCATTAAGAAGGATATTTATTCTGGAAAGGTGCAATATATGTAAAAAAGCTCAATGAAATCAAGGTATAGCACATGTTACAGAGCTTTAAGTCTTCCAGTTAGTACTTTGTGTGGAAGAATGATCATTTTGTTCTAAGTTTTTTCTTTTCTTTCAAATGTCTAATCAAGTTTCAAAACTTCATAATTGTTTGGAAGTGAAAATCTAAGGTTGCAGTTTGTTATGTGTGTACAAAAAGCCAACATTGCCAAGGTATTGATATTTAAGGTGAAATGTGATAAACTGCCTGTCTATCTAATATATGTAAATGCTCTTGGATGCCTGGCTGAAAGTGAAATGTTGGGCCTGATTCATACATACCTTTGTATCCCAGAATGGCTACTGTGATTGTTAACAAGGCACATAAAATATATAATAAGATGATGGAAAACTTCAGTGCCCAGTTATTTTTACATTTGGTACATTGAGTCCCCTCCTGAATACCTGCAAAAGAAGATTTTAAGAATTTTAAAACAATGGCAAAGAACACATCGCTGGTTTTATCTCCCCATTTCCTCTCCTCCATTCTCTAAAAAACAAATTATTTATGTAAGCAGATGATGTATGGGTGCCTATCTATCTGTCTATTCTGCCAGGATAGCCTCCACAGTGGTTAAAGCATCAGCTTAGTGATACAATCACTTTGGGATCTTAGCATGTGGAAGAGAAGTAGGTTCTGCTTCACTGGAAAACCTGTGGCTTTCCTGAGAGACAGGGCTATTTTCCAATTGTGCTAACAAGACTATGGTGAGCTTTGGAAGTCAAATGGTTATTAGCATCTCCTCTGTCAGGCATCACACTGTAGCAGCTCTTTCTTAGCATTCAGTCTCCCTACAGAGGCAATAGGAGACAGTAAATGCTCCGGCAGAAGGAAAATACAGAAATAAAATAGCATTGTGAAAACCCGATAGGAGTACTGGTCCTGCTGTGTAACCATTACCACAAATGGTTACCATATGAACACTTTTTTTCCATAATGAGAGAGACTTTTTTCCTTACTTTTGGGGGGTTTGGAGAATATTATTTCCACAGAAAAGAAGGATTGCTATACTGGTAAAGCTAGCGGTACATCTATACCAACAGAAAAATGCTGGTGAATTTCCCCTTGTGGACAAGTTTAAGAAAAAGGGCCTCAAGTTGAGAGAAAACAGGCCTTTATTATTTTATATTTGCACTGTTTGCAGAATGGTTTGATATCTTTGAGTCTATTAGGGAAGCAATATTCCTCTTTTCTCTACATCCTCCTTGGGAACAGCTTGAGAGTGTTGGAAGCCTTGATTAAGTTACCAAGAAATTTGTCAGAAACACAAATGTGTAAAAACATGAATACTGGACCACTGTGCTGGAATTAATGGGCAGGATTTATCCCTCCTTCTGATGTGTGTTAAGCAGGCCAGGATTAATGTAGCTTTCTGTGTCTGTCAGAAAATGCATTTCTTTGATATTTTACTCTATTTGTGTACTATTAGGGGAGTCCCACAGGAAACCTTTAAGCTCTAATAAATTCTATGTACCAGATTACTTAACTAATCAAAACTTGCTCCGTAGCTTTTTATGAGTAACTTATATTTCCCCTGAGGCCTACCCACAGATGATTTTACTTTTCCCAACTCATGACCTTCTGCAGAATGGTTTTTTATTTTACATTTTTTAAGAGAAGAGCACAGCTCACTTCCCCGGGTTCACGGAGGATGGGTGACCAACATATCAAGTTAAGTCAACTGTATTTCTCTCTCAAAGAACAGCAGTTTCCAGTGAATTCCTTGAGCCCAGGGTACTTGAAGGAGGGATTACCATATTGGAACAACTCAGGAAGAGGATTTATACAAAGTTTATTTGACAAGGCATTTTCCTCAATTCCCTCTGCACATATACTAGCCATGGCTAAGGCAGAAATGCATCTCTCACAGGTCAGCCCACCTTCTGCATTATGTCCTCTAATGTTTTTTCTAAACTTTTTAGCTGTGACATGACTTTCTGCTGCCATGTGATGAAACCAATATGTCATAGATTTGGGTTCCTTGGTGTTTAGGCATAAGACCAGTTGGGAACATCTGGTTCTTTTTTCAGGAACAGGAGCATCAGGGGAAAATGAGACAAACACTTGTAAGCATACACCCAAGAACAGAAACTCCAGAGTGGAAAGGCTTCTTTCCTGCCTGGGTAGGTGGGAGGGAAGGGAGCTGGCACAGAGACAGGCAGTTGCATAGCCCATTTATTGGTAACTTGGATTTGGAAGGCTGATAACTCCTGCAACACAAAAGAAAAGGTGAAGTGTCCATAATTCAATAGCCAAGTTTGCTTATGGATCCTGATGTGTGGGCTGGTTGTCTTTGGCCGACAGTCTCAAGGAGTTTGCTCGTGGGGAAGCTCTGCATACTGAAAAAGCTGGAGAGGGAAAGTACAGTTTTCTAAGGGTTTGCAGTAGGTATTCAGAGACTGAAATTATTTCGCAGTAGGAACTTGTGATGTATGGAGCACCATTTTGCTGCTGTTAACTGGTACCAATGGGCTCATTGAACCCCTGAGCACTGAATGGTTCCTCCTCCGAAGGGTTTAAAATTCAGATTCCAATCCTTTAAGTCTTTGAACATCCCACATATCAAAACCCATGAGAAACTTGGGGCAAAAAGCACATCACATTCACCTTCCAAGTACACAGATAATAGAAAGCTTGATCCTCCCTATTTTAATGTTAATGGAAGCAGGACCAGATCCATAACCGGGAAGACTGATAGACTGCAGAGGTACAAAGCACAGAGAAAGGCAGAAATAAAAACAAAACCTTTGACAGCAACTGCACATCAAAAAGTTTCACTTGATTACAGTCTCATATTAAGATTACTCATTTTATGACATGACCTGCTTTCTGTCACCATACTCTGGCTTCCTGTGTAGTATAATGAACTGAAACTTCACTGATGTCACTGGATGTATTGTAGTTCAGCATCTAGCATCATATATGTTCCAGTGCTTCATAAGGATCTTGTTTCACTTGTCTCAGTCCTCTCTATTGCTGGTTCAATAAAACAGCACTTTGGCTTTTTGGAACTTTTACTTTCAGCGTATTTCAAACTGACATCAGAACAGCGCCCCAACAAAAGCCAGACCTTTTCAACTTTTAACAGACCAGTGCTGTTGGTATCAGTAATATAAACACAGCATCCTGAAGCGATCATAGAGGCTAGAGTGATTCCATTAACTAAGCTGGGTTGGAACTATGTATTGCATTGTCTGCTGGCGCTTTCTGCCTATCAGCTTAAAACTGTATCTGACTGCCATTGCACCCCCACTACCCTCATCTAACGTGTCCCAGGTCCAGGGCTGGAGTAAAAAGCCAGGGAGCTCTAAGAGGCTCCTTTGTTTTCCTTTACCTAGAGATAGACACGGTAAAGTCTTTCAGAGCTATTAAATTTATTCTTTATTGCAAATACATAGCTCTTAACTCTGCTACTATTAACACCTGACTTTCTAGTTTACTAAACTTATAAAAATTACTAAAGATAGAGGTACCTTGAAGAAAAGATTTGGAAGACTCATTCTGATGTCTTTCTGTGCAGTTAAATAATCCAGGCTATGAGCAAAGGTAAAAGCCAGGAATGCAACCCTCTCTATAGGGAAGAATTACAGTGTAACCAGGGCTCCACAACCTCCCCAAGTACCTACCTTGGCTTCAACTCGCCCCGTTGCTCTTCCCCACTACCCTATTTAAGGACCAAGCCCAAATAAGATTGTTCTGATACAGGAGATGCATTTAGTCTGCACTGTGAGGACACATTTTTATTGAAGGGTTGCTCTGACAAGACGCGATAGCCAAAACGTTAAGCAACAACAGATGGGAGATGATTTCAAATGCTTGTTGTGATTACACAAAACTGAGCAGGTTGGCTTTAATTTGACAAAACTTCCCCAATTTTACCCACTCAACTGCTTGCTTTCATGGCTTACATAAAATGCAGTGTTCTTCCAGGAGATGTGTAACCTCTCATCTAGAAAGCTGTAGAGTAAATGTACAGGGAAAGACCCTACACGCTCATTCCATTGATAGAACATATGTAAAACCTGCAAAAGGGGTTCTCAGCTGAAGTCAAGCTCTTCTCCCTTTGTTATTGCTGCTTCTAGTGCAGCACACTCCTCTCTGTGTCCTGTACACATGTTTTCAATGTTGGTCTGCTCCCAGACATTTGTCACTAACTTCCAAACCCAGGGAACCAGGGTCACTTCCGCATGATGTGCATTTCTCACTGCTGATTTGATCAACGTTTAATAAATATCAGATGGGACAAAATGTGCCTTGTTTCGCTGGACACATGCTTTTTTCCATTCCTTCTCCCAACTTATTTTAATAAGAGCTCTGGCTTTTCTATCTCGCTGTTGGGAAGACATCTGGCCAAACAGACAGCGACTTAGTACAAAGAGATCCTGCTGGCTCACATGCATTGGGGAGCCCCTTCCCTGCAAACCAAGATGGTCACAAAAAAATATGCAAGTGAGACATCCCCCTGTTACCAGACTTTGTAGTATTTGTTTTTATAGCATTGCATTCCAGTGACTGAAGACTTTGTTCTCATGCAGGGGGTATACATCTGCAGATTCCTTTTGGGCTCCAGATAAGCAGAGGTTTTTCTGGGAGAGGAGCTTGTGGTTTTGGTTGGGGTTTTTTTGTTGTTGTTCCGTGTTTTTTAATGGGAGACTAACTATATTTGCTCTTTGACATGGAGTAACTACCTTACAAAATGCCTGACTCCTCAACTATGTTACACTTCAGGAGCATATCTTTGAACACTCAAATATGATATGCACACATATTTTTTTTTGCTGAATAATTTTTTTAAAAGCATTTGCTTCTGTGTCCTTTTCTTGGTGCTTGCTGCAGGATCTTAGGTGGCCTCATAATATTTCTGCTAGCAGATCAGTTTTGACAAAGACGCAAGGTTCCCTTCATAACCATGACAAAAAATGTACTGATAAGATGATTGAAGAAATGTAGTGCGGGAAATGAAAATACATACATTAGTTACGAGGGGTTTTCCCCAGTGTGATTCACTGAAGAGATATAACCTATGTTGAATTTTAGAAGGAAGACTGCAAGCCTAGTTTGCAGCCATCAAATGATAAATTTCTCGAAGCTAATGTTTGCAAAACTGATGAACAGTAGATCTAATATTTATATTTAAAGAGGCCTGAGCAAACTATGTCCATCTGGTTCCAACCCCCCTGCCATGGGAAGGTATCACTGCCCATGGCAGGGGAGTTGGAACTAAATGATTTTTAAGGTTCCTTCCAACCTAAACCATTCTATGATTCTGTGATTCAACACGTAGGTAGGAATCAGATACTGAGAGGTAACCATGCAGAGTTGTAACAAGCTCCCAGTGGGCGCCTATCTCACTAGCAAAAGTAGATGATCTCATGAGGAACCCAACTCTAGGTGTAAATAACTAAATGCCTTGAAAAAACTGGCTGTAAGTGCTTAAATTCAGGCACCCAAGTGTAATATGGTAGTTTTCTTACTAATATGCATGACTAGCCATTAGGAAAGTAAGTCTGTCTCTTAGGACAGAGAGGATTTTAAAATTCAGGCATATAAGCATGTACATATATACACACATACACACACACACACACACTTATGTTCAAATATATAGAAAAAAATATATGTGTGTATATGTTTTTTACAGAGAAGCTTTTCCATATTACATTAGCACACTCAAATCAAAAGCAGACACATCTTTGCCAACAATAAGCTTTGTATAGCTTTGAGATTACTGGATCCATCCAGCCACAAAATTCAAAGTGAGATTTTTGTCTTCTCTTTTGCATGGTGTTATAGGTTATTAACCTACCCTTCATGAAAACAATTTCTGTGATCCTCCATGAATGGTTTCATTGCAGTCAGCAAAACCGATGATTCGATGGCTCCATATGACTAACCTACCTCAGAAAGCAATCGTTCTTTGTAATGGTTATAAATGGCAAAAACTGAGACTGGTTCATGTTTTTTTAAATTATTATTTTGAGATAAGTCTCCTTCCTTCAGTTTAGAGTATATTCTTACACTATAAAGGCTATAACTTGAGCTAAGCGTAAATAGACACCCTACATTTTTCCTAGGTAATGCGTAAAGGTCTATGCCCATCCCCAAGTTATTGGATGGGCATTCAGCATGAGGCTGCAGTCATGGGAAGCATAGCATATACTAGGGCTTCTCTGAGCAGCTGCCCCAGCCCCTCTCCATCTCTGTGACCTAAATGCTGCTGGACAACCCTTCCTTGGGGGTAAGCATGGCTAAAAGAGCAAACGTCACAGTTATTGCACGGCTGGCCTGCAGGAAAGCACTGAGCCCTTAGGTTGCAGTTGTGAAGCGCCTGGTTTGGAAGAGCCATGCTCCTGCCTTCAGTGGCATGCTGAGCCATTCCTCACACCACAGGTCCCTCATGTATGCACATCCATCCCCAGGGCTTTGTGGGGAAGAGCTCTTGACCAGGCAAACTAAGGCCCTTTATTGTACATTATAAAACTGGGGTGATACTACTCAATTGTGTTTGCTGCCACCCCCTTCTTCACTTCTCACTCAGTCTCTTGCCATGATTTCCTTTCCACTCAGCCCTAAGGGGAACACGAGTGCCAGCCTTCCTCCCACATCCACAGTCTTTCCAAGCCCTGGCTCTGCAATGGCAATGGTCCTGCTTGCCCAGGTGGTGCAGTGCTACCTTGTGGGCAGGTGGATCGCGACAGCCTGCTTAACTTCATTCTCAGATTTTTACAATGCCATTGGAAAAAATATTTAGCACAAAAATGCTGTCATTTGTTCCGGAATTTACTAGTTTTGCTTCTGGTTTTGTAATCAAATAGGGATAAATGCAAGCTATGCTTATTTTGAAAAGGTTTCTGGTCATTTACTAGGAGGCAATTAAAGCAGCGAAACTTGAAATCTAAGCGGTGGGTATGTACTCACCTAACTTGTGCCAGTTTTCCTATGCCAGGTGGAAAATCATGAAACATGGCAGCA
This sequence comes from Buteo buteo, assembly GCF_964188355.1. Classification (NCBI taxonomy): domain Eukaryota; kingdom Metazoa; phylum Chordata; class Aves; order Accipitriformes; family Accipitridae; genus Buteo; species Buteo buteo. The sequence continues at coordinate 26,216,707 of NC_134173.1, read as the reverse complement.
AGACAGAGGATGGAACAGCCACTCTGTATTTCAAATAAACACTGCGAGACACAGAGCTTCTTTCTTCATAAATTAATAAATAAATGGACCAACCCCAAATCACTCCATCCTCACAGGTTTCTACAGTATCCTGCATAACCCAATCACCCTGTTACATAGCTAGCAGCTTGTATGAATAACCTCTGAAGAGGAAAAAACACACCTCAAAAGCCTGTTCTGAGAATTTATGCCTCAAAAGAGCTGCGTGACTCTTGCCAGGGCCAGTGGTGCCAGTGCTTGTGATTTTATCCTAAGCTTCACACTGTGGGATTTCTTTTTCACCCTGGTGCCCCTTTCTTTCCTAGTGCAAGGTCCTGCACCAGATTGGGGCAACCCCTAGTAACAATACAGGCTGGGGGATGAAGGGATTGAGAGCAGCTCTGCAGAGAAGGACTTGGGGGCACTGGTGGATGAAAAGCTGGGCGTGAGCCGGCAACATGCGCTCGCAGCCCAGAAAGCCAACCATGCCCTGGGCTGCATCCAAAGCAGCGTGGCCAGCGGGTCGAGGGAGGGGATTCTGCCCCTGTGCTCCGCTCTGGTGAGACCCCACCTGGAGTGCTGCCTCCAGCTCTGGGGTCCTCGGCACAGGGAAGACATGGGCCTCTTGGAGCGGGTCCAGAGGAGGGCCACAAAAATGATCAGAGGGATGGAACACCTCTCCTGTGAGGACAGGCTGAGAGAGTTGGGGTTGTTCAGCCTGGAGAAGAGAAGGCTCCAGGGAGACCTTACTGCAGCCTTTCAATATATAAAAGGGGCTTATAAGAAAGATGGGGACAGACTTTTTAGTAGGGCCTGTTGCAATAGGACAAGGGGTAATGGTTTTAATGTAAAAGAGGGTAGATTTAGCCTAGATAGAAGGAAGAAATTTTCTATGATGAGGGTGGTGAAACACTGGAACAGGTTGCCCAGAGAGGTGGTAGATGCCCCATCCCTGGGAACATTCAAGGCCAGGTTGGACAGGGCTCTGAGCAACCTGATCTAGTTGAAGATGTCCCTGCTCATTGCAGGGGTTGGACTAGATGACTTTGAAAGGTCTCTTCCACCCCAAACTACTCTATGATTCTTGCAGCTATACAATTATGAGACTTTCAGCTTTCAGGACAACAGCATATCCTAGACTGTTAAAAAAGCAGGGAGGAGTTGTTCCTTAGGGCTTAAGACAATAGAAGAATCCACCATTTACAGGATTTTTCATAATCCTGCCCCTAAAGAGCCACTCTCACCACTGAGGGGGCAATGCTGGGGCTGGGGCTGCCAGGGCTCACTGTGTCCCTCATCCCCTGAAGCTGGAGGGGGGCACTTTGTCCCAGGAGCCCAGGGTATTTCAGTGGAAATGGGGGGCTTCCTTCTCTGGGACACCTTGGAAAACCCCACCCTTGATGATCCACAGGTTGCAGCCCAAAGCTCTGCATGCAGGGGAGGCCAGGCAAATTCTCCTCCACCAGACTGAGTCTGTTGGAGGCAGTGGCTGCTTCCTGTAAATCCAAATCCCACATCTGACATAATAAAGAGCCTCAGAGGGCCAACACTATTATCTCTGGAAAGCTTTTGGCCTAAGAAATACTTTATTCTATGTAAGGTACACAAGCCCTTTCATTAAAGGAGGGGAGAACCCTCATTTTTAGCCTGACCATCATCTCTCACTTATTTATATAACCCAGCTAGCATTTTCTCTCTGGCTTTGTTCTTCACAGTAGACCAGAGATTCACAATGAATTGTCAGAAATCCTAATTATACACTTCAACGACCATCACCATTTAATTATATAGTATTACCAAACAATGTCCTACTGTGTTTAAACACTAAATATCTTAATTGAAAGGATACAAAAAGCCTGACCACAACACAGGCTAAGCAAAGACTGCTGAGTATCTGAACTGTATGTTAGGCAAATATTATGAGCAGAACTGAAGGACCAGCATGGTAAATTTTAAGAAAAATAATGGATTTGCAACAGTTTAAGGTCCAGCCATAGCAATGCGTTACAAATATCACACCACCAGATGGTCTAACATCCCATAGAGTATTAGATTTAAAGACATGTCTAGAACTTAAACCAGAACAAAATCCAGTAAGTGCCGGTGCTTTTATGTGTCTATCCTCAGTCACTGAAAATCAAGCAAGGAATCAGTCAGTGCACCTCTCTGGAACTAAACCCCAAAATCTAATTAGGTTGTTCAGAAGATGAGAGAAAAACTAGAACAGTTAAAAGAAGATGAAAATCATGTATGAACTGAAGACTTGTTCAATGGCAGGCAAGACAGCCACGATACATCACAGCAAAGAGCTTCTCAAACTGTATCCCAAAAGAGAAGAATTTAGACTGCCTCACAAGAAGACATATAGCCAGATCTATAGTGAGATCAAAGCCAGACCTTTGGTTTGTGCCACAGCCTCCTAAGACAACCTGAGGATACACAATCCAATGAGTTAATTAAAACTAGAGTGAACAAGGCATTTGCAAAGTCACAGAAGGGATCTGTCCTTCAGAGTTATGCCAGATGGCAAAGTAATGCCATTTCTGTCTAAGTCTGGGCCCTCTGTTCTGAAATAAACAAGCTTCCTAATGAACCATAGCTCCTAATTAAGATGGTATAATTTGATGATTAATGTACATGATTTTTAGTCTTAATTCAAACTACATTTGACTGAAAGGAGGAAAAAAGGTAACACACTGAAAGTGTGGATTTCCTGTAACATTCTCTATTTTTATAACACATTATTTAGGTGTTAGCGACCTTAGTAATGGTGTTACATTAACTGGTAAGTAGAAAAAATAATAACTCTGTGCTTTGTGGCTTTTGAGATACATTTGCTTAAGAGGGCAACATGATCTTGTCTAGGGCTGTGAGCATGGTAGGTGCTGATATCACCAGCAGTGACACCTGTGCTGCAGAGTGGCTCACCAGGAACACGGTGAAGTCATCCAGAGCACAGGTGGAAAAACCGTTCTCTTCATGGGAAGCTTTCACCCTTTGTTTTACTAACTTCTACACCTTTTAACATTATGTTAAGGACAGTGCTAAAAATGTTGGATCACTATTTAACAAAACAAGAAAAGCTCACCCTCGCCAAATGAAGACTCCAGCGACAGACAATGAGGCCACATTTCTGTGTTCACCGATGCTACCACAAATGGTATTCCAGCTATCTACAGAAATTAAACTTTTTTATGTGCCTGTACAAGTTAAATGGGAATACCCAGCAACCATCTGTTCCGCAGAAGTTTCTGTATGGATACCTACGTGCACACATGCAACACTAACGTGGTCGAGGCAGGTCATTTGTTTAAGCGCATTATAAAATCCCATGTGTCTCTGCAAAGTGTGCTTTTAAACTCTTATAACTCATATGAATCTAAACCAATTTTCACTAGGTAGTTGGAAGCACACTGTGTGTCCTTCTCACTCATCAGGTTTTTTTCTCTCCTCTATTACCTAGTGGAGCGGAACAAAATAATGTTTAGATCGTATTTGATGGCATAAAAATTGTATTTATCTTTTTCCATTAGAGAAAACCACAGAGCTACTTTTGATGAGACTTTCAGCAGGAAAAAATGATTGTCTGCAGGCTATGAACAAGTATGCCCAACTTCATGCCAAAAAGCAAAACCCTGAGAAAATTATAAGGACTGTGATTTGTAAGCTTTAAAATGCAGATGCATCAATATCTGCAGGCTTTGTCACACGTTCCATCTGGAATGCTGCAATGAAGTGCTGACATTAATAGAACTGAAAAAACTTAATGATGATTCGATCCCACAAATTAATGTGTAGACCTTTATCCGCCCTTTGCTGTATTTAGTGGTAAGGCTTCCATTGCCTTCATTAAGAAGCATTCTAATATAAAAATTGCCCCTTTTCCAGCTGAAAAGTTTATCTGAGGACATTATTTGGAATTTAAAAGACTTATGTGCACATAAAAGAAGAGGTGACGGTGTTTCTATTTGTGCTGGGTACTTAGCAGTTACTTAGGCCCCTTACTTGGAACGTGACCCCAGAAATGAAGAGGACCATGAAGAAGAATACAGTAGGACCTCACAGAAGAAAGTGAGTGCAGAAAACACAGTATGGATACGGAAGCCTGCTCTATGCATTTGATTATGGCTGTGAGTGCAAATTGCCACTTCTGACTAGCCTTTTGCATGATGCTATGAAGACTGTCTGGCTGAGATACCAACACTGAACAGAGAAGAAAGGATCCTTGCAGGCACTGCATTGAACGTAGCTCACGGTCACAAATCCACTGGCTGTAAATTAATTCCTAATCTCCTGAGGCTACATGTTCAACTACAGGAGAGAAATTATGTCCAGGTATGAACACTGCTCCTCTGGAAGTCTGCTGCCTTAGTCCCCTTGGCCAAATTGAGACATGGCATTAAATCACCTCCAAAGGAGAGGGGCTGGCAGGGCTAGGATTTATTTTGCACCTCACTGCCCTTCTAAAACCCCTTTCTAAAGGTAGAGCTTTTTCCTCAGAAATATTGCAGGCTTGATGGTAGAGACAATAAATCCTGTTTCCACCCGCCAGCCTAACCAACCTCCCCCAACCCACCTCAGTCTCTGCCTCCTTTTCCTGAATCTTATCTCTTCAAAATGGATGTTTTTCTCTGTGAAGCTGGATCTCTAGGCTAAGACGAAGGACTGTGATCCAACGCAGCTACCATCTTTTAGTTTTCTCATTCTGTTCTCCCCTTTTCCCTCTCTCCTGTCTTCTCTGTGTCCTGCAGTATCTCCAGCTCCTGAGCTCTCCCCATACCCCGGCTCATACACATCTCACTAGCATCCAATTTCCTGGATAAAAAGCAGACTTGGAATGAATTCCTCAGGCAATCAAAACATTTTTCACATGGTTGTGCCAATGTGCAATGGCTGTGCAATGGCTGTACAATCTAAGGAGCAAACAGCCCTGATAAATGGATTTTTTCCACCTAATACCATCACAATTTCTGTGATATTTCCCTGCTTAATATTCATCTGTACCTAGAGAGGAAATTTTTATTCCGTAAATTACTAGAAAAAGTTTCCTGTACAGAGGTGGAAGTGTGGTTGATGAAGGCAATTTGTGTTTTCCCTCCTAACAAAGCAATAAGCAAATTTATACTGTCTTGATAAACACAGGAAGCCGCTGAGTTGAATCTGCTTGTTACAGGTGAGGAAAAGCTATGCAGAAGGGCATCCAGAGCACTGTAGTCACAGACAAGATAAGCAACTAGCCAGGAGTAAACCAAACATACTACCTACCTACCTACATAGCACCTACCCACTGCCTTCCTAATGTCAATGCAATCACCTGTTAAGTAGGTGAAAACTCTATTGCAATCACGGAAATACAGAAGTTGACAAATCCATTAAAAGCATTAACCTACTGAATCTGTAGGGTGTACGTATGCCTTGTCACAACCTGCCATTTTTTAATATCCTGGGAAATTTATTAGACCACCCCTAACACAGCATTAAACATGTTGCTACAGTTACAATAATAATAGTAATAATAATACTGCAATAATAATAATAATAATCTTCCTGAAACATATACTCCTGGTTATAATCCTTTTCTTGATAGCTTACAAAATCATGGAAAACTAAGTATTTGCAAAATATTTTTTAATGGAGCCATGGAGTTTTAGGGTGTCCAGCTCCAGAGCAGCACGTAGGGGAGGGAGCTTCCATGAGGCCAGGGGCTCCTGTGATTCCACATCTGCAGATGGAGGACTCAAATCTTACCAGGCATTTCAGGCTCATTGCTACAAGTCTTATCAGGGCATTGAGGTTTACAGTGGGAGGCTTAAATTGAATTGCTATTCTTATCCAGAAGACTAAATTAAAAAATTAGAAGTTTTCACAACAAACTTTATGTGCTTTGATGGAGAGAAAAACCCAGATAATGAAGGACTTTTTAATTAAGAGGCAGAAGGCATTATATAAATCTATAGCTACAAGTGGGAATTTGTGAATTTTATTTTAGAGGAGAAGTTGTAAGGGAGACCTGTGGTTTCTTCCCCTAATTGATGTGTAAATATATTATTAAAAGTTCTTGAGAGAGGTACAATCCTACGTAATAAAAAAAACCCAAACAAAAACTTAGCTTGTGTTTCAGTGAAAGCAGTCCCAAGGTAACTGAAAATAATGTTTCCTTCTTTGGAGGGCAACGGTTCAGGAAAGAAGGAAGAAGGGAACTGAGTGAAGTCAGACAGGCGAGATGTGTAAATTTTTTATTTTGAAAAATTATTCTTCCTGAATTTAATGCCAAATACTTTCAGACTACAGACCTAAATATCTGCCTTACAACTCTTTCACTGGTTTCCAATATTCTTCTAGACTTGTAACTTTATCATACCTTTAACTTTTTTAAGAATGTTGAAGTCCTCGAATAATGTCTGCAATAATCAGGTTTCCCTATTTTGATATGATATAACACTAAAAATACAAAGAAAATGATCCCTTTCTGTACTTATTGTAAAAGGTGGCAAACACTTAGAAAGTTAATAAAAATTGCACACATTTGTGTCAAGCCTGAATTTGCTTTTCAGTGCCTATTTTTTGCCAAATATCAAGATTTATTGGTCCTTGAAGCAAAAAAAATGACTGAAGCAAATCTAGGGTCAATATTTAACTTCAGGGTCAACACATCTTGCTTTTTCACTCCCAGAGAAGTCAATATTGGCTGCCATACTCTGCAGCTGCTCTTTTGAACTCCAACAGAGAAATACATCACATCCTTGACCCACAGTCTTTCAACCTAAGTGTGGAGACACTATAATTTATTTGCTCAACCCAAGTGTCAAATGTTTTCAGCACTAAACTGCACCAAACACTATTGTTCCTTATCACAATTTCAACTGCACAAGTGTAACCTCTCTGGCTTCCACAGCGTTACATGCATTTTATATCGGTGTAGGTGTATCACTCAACCAGGGAGCTGGAAAATGTCTTTTCTTCCATGTCAAGCTAAAAGCATAGAACAGAAGAGCAGGTGAAGCAGCCAAAGTGGCAGCTCAGTAGAAACTTTGGATTAAAAAAATTAACACATAGCACTATAGCCTATTTAAGCAAAATCCAATAAACTTCAAAATAACTCTTCCTCGCGTCTTCAGAGTCCACAGGCACTGAGTCCCTGTACTGCTCTAAGACTTATAAATAATAGGCTGAAAAATAATTTTCATGTATTAAAAGTAAAAATATTTTCCTAAAATGTCTGTTTCTCAGCAGTTTTATTTGACTTAGAACATTTATTTCTTGGCTGGTTCCTTGTATGCCAAATTTCAGTCCAGAGTGAATTTTTCCATGGCTGAACTATATACTCCTGAAGAGCAGAGTTGGAAATGTTGAAAACCATAAACTATAGCTAAAGACACACATCACAAACAGGACCATGAAAAGCAGAGCTTTCAGTTTGAGCAGAACCTTCTTTTTTAATGAAAGATGTATTTTGTTTGCTAAGCATACTTCATACGTCACCTCCTGATACTCTAACTGAATCTTCCTCAAGCCTCCACAAGGAAGAAATGTTTGGGCACATAAGATGTAGCCTTTGCATGTAGGAGACTAATGTTTTCACTACTTTGCATGGTCTTTTTGTTCTGGACTTCTGGCCTGATCCACAAGAAAAGTGGTGTCCTGTTTGCTCATTTGCATGATACATTACTCTATTTAAATAGTTTAGATAAGACTTTCTTTAATGCTGCAAAAACAAAAGCTCTAAAAAATGTTTTTAAGGTGAATGAAAGGATTCAGGTTCTTCATATCCTATTACATGAATACTACTTTTTAATGGCATGATCAACACCTGTACAATTTTAGAAGATGTTGCACAATTGTGCACATGATACAAATGCAACCCTAAAATAGAGTAAACTGCTTGATAAATGTCCTGGTAGCTCTTTATCAAAAGATGAGAGATGATATGCCCAGCGACAGTGTTACACTCCTGTAGAGATTGTAAGGGTAGTCCAATTTGTTATGCAGGTTCTTCTCTCTTCCACTCTTTGTTTTCTTGAGAGCTTTGTTAAAGAAAAGTTAAAAGCACTTACAGAAATTTCCTCCAAGTGTTCTGCCAAGGTGCATGAGCAAACTCAGGTCAAAATTTTGCTGTACATGGACAGAAGCCAGAGGACAGAAGAGCACTTCATTTTTAATCGTTATTCCATTAGTTACTAAACTTCTTAGCTGCTCCATAATATTTTGTACTGTCTGAAAATGGCATCCAGCTTTGTGGGAGATCTTTCTTCAGCCTCTCTCAGCTGTGGACACAAATGTAAGGTTTCCAAAGGAACACAAAACTTAATGCATAGCTAGTGATGAGTACAGAGCAGCCATTCAAGCAAGCTGATCACACGGTGAGCTGGGACCACTTACAGAAAGTGAATGTCAATGTACCTAAGAGTATGGTAGGAACCAAAAGCATAAACCTTGTGTGCTGTGCTTGGAGAGCTGTGGCTTGAAAAAGGATAACAGGAGTGAGATGGCAAGAAAGCTACCACAGAGTAGAAGTTAGGGCAAAAAGGGCAGATCCAGCTTCCTGCCTTGCTGCAGTGAGCTGGCAGTTGGTTAGGTCTTGGGCATTGCAGCGCTGATGGGCACCCAGCTACACACAGGGACCTCAAAAGCCACTGCAGTGGCTCTCCAGCCTTCTCATGCTGGAGACAGCACCTGGAACCTGGACAACCTTGGACAAGCTCAGTGGCTCAGGGCCAGGCTCGTCATGCAAAGGTCAAGAGAAAAGTTTTCCTGGGGCTGGTGACCGAGGGCAGCTCCTGGTGGGGTCAGAAGCTTGGAGGGCCACCGGCTGCAAGGGAGCACATACGGGAGGGAGCTCCTGTTGAGCTCCTCACATCTGTAGGGGGGAGGCTGCAAGTCTTACCAGGTGCTTCCTCACTACGAGTCTTACCAGGGGACTGGGGTTTAGAGTGAAAGGCTTAAATTGAACCAAATGCTTTTCTTACTTGGAAGAAAACATAAAAAAAAAAAAGAAAAACAGAAGACTTGGCTGCAGAGCCTAGGTGGTTTAATGGAGCACTGGCACTAAAGGGCACTTCTATTAAGAGGTAGAAGGAGTAACATACACCCCTGGCTACGTGTTGGATGTCGAAAGATGACTCTTGGAAATGAAGCAAAAATTCAAGCAGTGGGGGTGATTACAACTGGAACAAATTACCATCACAGGGGATTCCCTGTATTTTAATGTCTTCCTATCAAGCCTGACTCCTCATTTAAAAGATATGCTTTAGCCAAAAACAAAGTCATTGGACTTCGTACAGGAGTAACTGGATATAATTGTACGGCCTATCATACACAAGAGGTCAGAGTAGTTAAGTGTTTTGGCTCTAAACCCTACAAATGGAAATAGGTGTGTCTCCACTATGGCTTGCTGCACAGAAAATATATGTCTTTAGGGGAAATCAAAGCTGATGACAAGGCGTCTTACTGCCCTGAGGGGGACATGCCTTTTGGATCCAGCTAAGCTCAGAATTAAGACAGGGAGTGAGCAGATAACCCTCCCAGATGTTTTATGGCACTGAAAGGGGACATCAGATGATAATGGCCAGCATAGCTCTGTATGCTGGAACACCAGAGATTTTGTTTTTCTTATAAAACATGTAGTAAGTTGGTTTGTTCAAGAAACAAAATAGAGTGAATCTAAAGGAATAAAGGCTGGAAGCTAATTAAAAGCCTGTTTCTAGTAATACAATGGGAGAAACTGCTCAGGAACAGTCCATTATGTTGTATCAGGGCCCTGCAATACTGCCAGAAAATGCTAAGAGCTTTGGTGAGTTATTTTCAGTCCTGTTTATTAAACACTACCACTGAGAAATCCCTCTGTTGCTTTTCCTGAAAGCGGGCACCATCTCCAGTGTGTGACCTGGCCATCCTCAGCCAGGGTGTCCTGTCATTCAGGTATCCATCTGGAGAGACAACCACCAAGGCAAGCATATGTCTCTTACCTAGGGGAGAAAGGACACATTTCTCATCTTGGCCCTTCTTTTTTTTTCCTTTAAATAAACGTACTGAATCAAAGTCCTAAAGAAGGACCTTCTTTAGAGCTGCTCACCAAATTCTGGAGGTAAGCTCTTTTTGTCAAAGTGCAACTTTTTCCTTGAAGTGTAGACTAAGCATATGGAAAAGTGTGAGGGAAGAACAATGTTTCAGTCAATTAATACAGATTGGGAAAAGGTAATAGTACTAAACCTCATGTATCATGACTACACAAATCAATGAAAATTGATGACAATGCTAGTGACTACTAAAAGGCACAGTATGGAGAGTGAAGATTTAGGACCAGGATGTGAAACAGGAGCATTCTTTAGGACACTGGAAAATGCTAACTTTGACAGGCTTGTAGAAGCTATTTACTTAAGTACTTTTTAAGGCAGAGCTCACTTGATATTCACAGAAAACTACTGAGATCCAACCTGTCCCTACGGTCCCTATTCTGAGCATACTTTCTGCTGTATTTGCACCCCTTACTTATGGCAATAAAATTAAATGCTGCATTTCAGGATGATTTGATTTCAACCAAAAAAGTATAATGAGTGATTTAATAAATGAAATACTGGAAGATTGCTAGAAGTATTGGACAACTGTGCATCTAGGCTTAAGCATTAAAACCTGTTTTCTTGCAAACTTCCTTTATCTGCATCTGTTCGGATGGTTCCCACAACTTGCAAGAGAACAGAGACAAAATCGGGGGTGTGTGGGGTGTGTGTGTTGTCAGCTTTTCATGGCATAATGGGTAATCAACACATCGATCTTTTACAGCCAAGACACCTGCCTCCCTGTAAGCTGTAACTTGAATCATTCACCAGGTTAGTCACAGCTGGGGGCGGCTGTGCTCTGCTTCCAGCCACGACTCTGCTGTGCCAGGAGAAAGGATAAGGGCACTTTTGGGAATCCGCAGCACGCAGTGACTCCGCCATCAAAGGGGGACAGTCACTGCAGAAAGTGTGTGGCCACCTCTGCTTCAGGGTGACACGCTTGAGAGATGTTCACATTCATGTTGAGTTTTACTGCAGCCTGTAGGTCTATTACTGTTTTTTTCAACTTTTTCATGTAGTAGGCAGCAGAATGTGGAAAGCTGAGTGACCAGACATACTATGTTATTCAGTCTGACACCTATTAACAGATAAAACGCCATTGTAGTACTGAGGGTGCCTTAAATTAACAGTGTTGCATTTCAGCAAGGATGCTTAATGTGTTGCAAAAAGAAAGACTGAGGGCCTGTGTCTCCTTAACACAGCTGAATAATACCTGGCAATCTTACAAAGTGAAAAACATTGCCTTGAATTTTCATTAAGGCTTAGTGTTCGAGTTCAGTGCCAGTTCCCATTGGCTCACTCTGTCTTCAAGATAAATTGCAGATTAATCTATTTTACTTTCTTACAGTAGCGAGGCCAAATTATCCTTGTACCTGCTCCAGTGGAGACTCACAGTTAATGTCATCACACAGATAAAACTTGGACCAAAATTTGATATGCTGGCTGTTGCCCATTCCCTGCTTTTCAATTCTTTTTCAAAGAAAAAGAGGGCAGGCCATCCTTCAGTTGTGCAGGATGAAAAATGCTAACAAAATAATGCTTCTAAAATGTATATTTTTACTTTCCTTGATCAAGACTTTCTTTGGTGAATGTATGTTTATTTAAACAGATTGAATTTGCTTAGCAGCTATTATAGACTGAAACTCAGCTCTAAAAGATTATTACCATGAATTAAGATAATTTTCTGTGGTGTAAATTCACCTCATAAATCAAGTCTGGTATTCATATGGCCTTGCAGATGTGCCAACTCACTTGCAGCTGTAGGCACTAGAAAATCAGCAGAATTTGTCCCTAAATCTGCAATTGTTTGATGACACAATTAATGTATTATTACTTTTAAGTGAACAGATTATTTAAAGATGTTTTATAACACAGAGTTTCAGGATGTCTAGCACAGAACACCACTGCTGGTAAAAATGAGGAGAAAGTGGAAATTAGTGGGGTTTTCTAGTTCTGCCCTCACTGCAGTTTTTCAAATATATCTTCCTCTGCCTCTGACATACTGGTCAGCAAAGCAACCACTTCTTCAGTATTGACACACCGTTCGGCTCTACATGGAATATGAAAAAGAGATGCTCTCGTGCCACAAGAATGTAAAGCACTTCCAGGTTCAGGGGAGTTACTAAATAAACAGCCTACATTTCAAAATTACCTGGCAAGTCCTATTGAAATTGGGACCATTCATCAAAGAAACAGTTTAACATTAAATACATGAGTAGGAGGTTAACTGAAGTTGCTGGTGGTTCAGCTCTTTTGAAATTTGGTCTATTATTACTATTTAGCAAGTGCCTCTATAGCCAAGGTCCCTGTTTTGAAGACTGGACTAATCCCATTTCCTTACTTTTGTCAATCAAAAAGTGACTGGAGTTCCTGATTTTGGCCAAGCAGACAGAGTGAAACAAAAGCTCTAGAAAAAGAAACCTACACGAATTCATGAGAAAAAAATCTATGATTTGGCAACCACAGAAAAGAAAACAGAAGAATTTTTTTTCTATAATTTTGACATTTTTCCAACAGAAGAGTCTTTACTTGTCACAAAAATTTTGCCTCCAATTTAGATTTTTAGCATAACCCAATTTTCAAACCTAAAATATGCCAAATTCACCAGATCTACAGCATTCTGTTACATTTGTTGGAGAAATTTTGACTATGCTTCTCTGTATTTACACCTTTGTCCTTTAAATACAGACTGCCAGTCATGCTGTCCACCTTAAATAGCACAGGAACAAAAATTTACTCCCAGAAGTTAGTATTTTGAAATATCCCTCTACTGCTAAGATGCACCAAGCAAAGTCATAATCACAAGTTTTCCATGGAATTTGCTGCCTTTCTGAGCAAATTTTTAATTCTGAACTGCATTCTTAACTCCTACATCAATGCAAATCCAGGATAACTCCAGGGTATTAACTCTAGATTTAAATGGGTACAAGTGAAAACAGAACAGCATGAAGTATTTAAGATATTGCTTGTTGAAATAAATTGTGGAAGCCATGTCCAAAAGCTCTGACCTTATTCTTTTAAGATATTTTCTGGGATATCCAAAAGGTCTTCAAAAGAGGGGTCATCAATTCAGAACAAAAATAATGTTCAAAATCAGCTTATATCTTCCCAGGACCAAATCTTTCTGTAGTCCCTCCCGGTTCCCTGTCAAGGCACTGCTTCCATGAACTGGGGACTCAGAAAATATGTAATACAAAGTCTGGGCTATAGGGAATAATATTAGGAGAAATGAATGCAAAGTAGTCTCCCTGCAAGATCACCATGCACAGTTGCAATGCCTCCTGTACCTAAATTATCTTCCTCCTTTATACAAGTTGTACATGAGAAAAATCTAAAGGCTCACTTAACAGTTTTAGCAAGCTATCTGCATTCAGAACACCTCATAATTAACAGCACATCATTTAGCCAAGTGAATATTTATGAAAGTGTGAGGTTGAAGAATCATGTGATCCCAGTTCACATGCCTCCATCCTGACCTAGCTTCCCTGTTACTCCAGTCCCAGGTCTCTCTTCTAATTTAGCTAGTTACTTCAGTAGATACCAGAGAAATAGGAACCAGGCTGGGATAAATAAGCTGTCTGAAACCAGACTTTGAATTTTAGCCAGATGAAGTAAAAATTGAGTGACTCATGTGGTGCAATAACTCACTATTCAGTTATCTTCAGTCTTCTTCACACATCCCTACCTTCCCCCTCATAAACACCCTGAGAGCTCTTCAGGTCTAACACTTTAATGACAGCTCATTTCCTGTGTATGAACATATAGATATAGATATATAGATATTACACACCGCTTCTGTTGGTATCCCACCTGTCTGTGCAGGATATTTCTCACCTGCTCAGCAATTCCAGCTCTCCCTGTGAAAGCTAAAGCCTTGTGCAATGTGAGATTAAAACTGCCAGAAAGCCTTCCTCTAGGTATTTACAACAATGTGTTAATTTTCCATGTTGTTTCAAAGGGGTGCATATCAATGGATCATCCCTTGCCAGTTTATGAATAAATCTCAGATTTTTAGCTCAGGCTGAAGCTGTCATTAAGTCATACAGGTTCTTTCTTTAAAAATTTCTACAGTGAGCTTTCTCCACATTCTTTCTGCTAAGATTTTGGACCCTAGGTTGCCCACCCCTGGACTCAATGATTAAAAACCCCTTGCCACTGGATTCCTTACATTTCTTTCTGACCTCCTCCAGAAGACTTCTGAGGCGGCTGCTACCTCCCTTTCCTCCATCCGACTCCGTCATCTTCCCTGTATCCGTCTGCCACATCCCCCTTCTCCATCTCCGCAATACACACATGGGCCTGCTGGTCGCTCCAGAGGTCCACTCCTAGCCAGACTCCCACTCCTAATGCCTCTCTTCTCACACCCTGGCCTTTCCCTCCTGCTTTAACTTGTAAAACTCCAGACAAGCAGCAGGAAGCTGAGTCTGCTCTCCATCTCCCATGAGCAGAGCAGCACCCAGTCTTTGTGCACAGAGCCCCAGCCCTGCTCCATCACCTCCTCCTGCCCGCTCCTCTCCTGCAGAAGTCCCTGGTGCCCTTAAGATCCAGCAGTTGCATTGCGCACATGTGTGCTGCCTTCTGGGCTTGCTCATTTATGTCCCCGTTCTTAACCTGGAAGCAATTCTGGGCAGGGCCTCTACTGAATATGTTGCGGTTTGGACAGTGCAACCTAAAGTGTGTTATAAATGACTTGGTGAATATAGCACTACAGCTAGTCCGCCTGGGCTCTTGATAGTGAGGGCTTTTGAAAAGCTACAGAACAAAATTTGTTAAAAAACAACCCTGAACCCTCTAATATCCCCCCCAGTCCCCGAAAGAGCAGAAGACAAAGAAATTCACCTGTTTCCATGGCAACAACACTTCAACAAAAGCTCAGAAGAATATCTGCTTTCCCCAAATCACATCATGCCATGTAAAGAGGCTGCAGCAGAAACAGATGTTGATGATATATCAAAAGACAGTTACCACCACCCTGATAAACTTGTTATCTGAAGGCTGCAGTTGTCAGAAGGGCTTTTGTACTGACCTCAAGCCCACCTAGCTGTTGAAAGAGGACACATCAAAGAGGCACCGAGCCAGAAACAGCCTGATGTGAAATCTGTATTCAGCACCACATCCTTTCAAATGGCAATATAATCTCCAACAGGATATGTGAGGATAAGGAGAATTCGTCTGTACAACATAAAATATCTGGCAACTGCGGTGGGTACTCAGCAGGATTCACCACAGTCTGTGAGTCGTGGCTGAAAACCTCACCAGAGGACACAAACTTTAGAAAATACAGATAAGTCAGATCTACAAAGCAGCTCGATTGTGAGGCAATTGACTTAACTCAGCCAGTATTGTCTTTTTTTTAAATATTGCTAACTAAATGTAAAACCCAAGAGCCTCATCGTGTAGGAGGGATAGGTGACTGTGTTTCAGCAAGCAGTGAAGGCAGTACGGGTAACCACCAGAACTTGACAGTAGGAAACCCTGTAACTGAGGAGAGAGCAAATGCAATGGCTGGGTGTATAAGCAAGATTAGAGATGTGGCATAGCTGTGTCTGGTGATGCTATGGAATAATGTATGTCATTTTTGCATTCACTCATTGAAGAACTGAAATGCAGCAATGGCTTAGTACAGATGAAAGGATGATAAAAGCCTACCCTAAAATGATGGGCTAAAGAACCTCATTTTACTGAGTTTATCAAAGATGAGGTTAAGCTGACTTATTCATGTTTTGCTCATAAATGAAACCCTTTCTGATAATACACGGCTTTCTAGTAAACAAAGTCATGATATTGAAGTTAAACATATTCCTAGTAGACACAAGCTGACGATTGTTATCAGAGAAGATGATTAACAATGGGCAACAGTGGAAAAGACATTTAATGGATTCTCTCTGTCACATGAAGTTTTAAAACTAAGACTGGATGTCTTTTTGAAAGATATGCCTTCACGCCAGAAAAAAATTTATGGGCATCATTCAGCAATAACTCTGTCTTGTATTATGCAAAAGGTCAGGTTGCATGATCATATAAAGTTATGAGCCTATGCATTTTTAAAGCACTCTAAGCTCTTGAAAACAGTTAATTGCACTGAACTATATGATTATAAAAATTAGTCACTCTCTAGATGGAGAGGCTGAAGAGGGTATCTCACAACAGCTAGTAACCAGCTGCTATGCTTATCGGAAACGGACTCAACTGCAAAAGCAAACATATAGATACCACATGGATGCCTGTGCAAAAGACTCCCTGAGGGCACAGAGGCTGCCTGAGCCACGTTGGGTTCTTCTTCAGGTTGAAGGAGATCAGAAAGGAAAACATTAAAAAAACATCATGCTTGTTCCCTTTGTGCATTTGAAGAGATTTTTATCTGAACTCAATTTTTCTGTTGCACCAGTAGTCACCCTGGCTACATCTTTCTCACATTTAGTAACTGCCCTTGGGTTGGGACTTGTGTTTGCAAAGCCAGGTGGGTCAGGCCAGTCATGTCAGACTGACTGGGCATGCAGGACTCGAGTGTCGCCAGGGTCCCACTGTGCTGGAGCCTCCCAGCCTGAAGACCTGGCTGGCTTCCTCCACCCTCAAACCAGCGGTGAGCTCCTGCTTCGGCAGTGTGTATCACCACTGTACTTGGAGGTTCAGCCTTCGAATAGGGAGCTAATGTCACAATACAGACTGCCAGGCATTGCTCAGAAGGAATCAGTGCATTTCTGTTGGAAAATCTGGGACAAAGCAGAAATTGAAGAGGCACCAGACACATATGGCAACTGATGAGCCCCGATATGGTTTGGTGACGTTTTTTCATTTCTCTCCCCTTCTGGCCCCTCAGAAAAGTGCAGGGAGGAACTCCTCCTCTTCCTTTGCTCTTTTAGCAAAAGGGTTTTTTAAAGTATTGTGAGGCTTCAGGGTAAGCCATTTAAAAGGGAACTCCTAAAGAACATACAGAGAAATTGCTTTTTAAAAAAGTCCATCCTCACACCTATTCCATGTTTCAGAGGAGTCACTGTGCATAAGTGATGTCTGCAGTCACTTTTCTTACTAAATAGTTCACTCCTTGAACACCGAAACAGCTTTCACCTTGCCTTTCAGTTTGCTGGGAACTCTTGTAATTGAGAAAAATATTGACATGTTCTTTGGCTTTTTAAATAATCTCTTTTACTCCACTTGTACAGTATTAGTGAAACTCCAAAGCTCCCCAAAGATAGAATGGGTGACCTGTTGGTAAGTGCCTTTGACCTGGGAGACTAACAGCTTTCCTTTGAGACCTTGCAAACGCGTCATCCTACAGGACTGCTTGTGTATCTATCTTGCTAATGTGAACCACAAGTGCTGAGAGCCCCAAGTTAACACTGACCCCATCCCTGGACTCACAGCACCACAGCATTACTGCAGCTATGCTGCTGAGCAGCACTGCTACACCAGTATGGGCACATTAGCTCAGCACCTTTGTTTTTTGTCTTACTGTCTGGTACGGTGAAATGCATCCTTCAACACTTAGGCACCATTTAAATACAAAAGGAATTACACATATGCAAGTTTTGAGAAAGCTTTTGCAAAGACACTGGCATAATGTAAAATGGATTTTGAAAATATACAATATTCCTAATCTTGTAAAATAACGTTCCAATTTTGTCTTCAGGTTCAAACTCACAGGAAGTTTTGTCTACAGTATCTCACTAGCCCTCACAAGCACTGG
Source organism: Buteo buteo (assembly GCF_964188355.1). NCBI lineage: Eukaryota > Metazoa > Chordata > Aves > Accipitriformes > Accipitridae > Buteo > Buteo buteo. The sequence goes on along the minus strand of NC_134173.1, from coordinate 26,198,947 downwards.
TTTAAAGCAGCATTACCTTCATCAGATACAACTGAGTTCCTCCCCTACAAAAAAAAAAAAAAAAAAAAAAAAAGACGCTTTAATGATCTTCAAATATCAGGCTTATCTGAGAGGACCATAAGCCAAAATCTACTTGACTTTCCCTCTCAGTCTCCCTGTCTTGAAAAGCAAACTTCACATCTGCTTGTTATCAGTAGTTATCTCACAGCATGCCTCTGAATCGTTTAGAAAACTCAAAGCACATGTTTATCCCTGCTGAGGAACCAGTCATTATGATGCTATTTACAGGCCCTTGGTGACCCAAGCTCACTACATGGTGTAGAAAACTGGCAAAAATTTTGTCTCAGGGGTTCTTGCTGCTGCTAGGTTTAATTACTTACCATCAGCTTTTTCAGCCATAAGGCTGCACTCCCTCCTTTCAAGCTGCATTGAGGCATGCCTGTGTGAGGACATGTGGGAAAGCTAAGATAAATCAATTAGGCATATGAAGCACATCACATGTGAATTAAAGCAACTTAAGCCCTCATGTGGTTACTCTTATTCAGGAGAATAAAAAGGCTTTCACTTCCCTGCAAAGATGACTTCAAAGCTACACCATTTTACAATTGTAATGTGTCGTGAAAAGCAATGAGGGTCTAGGAAGAGATGCCAATGGTCTTGGGCAAATGCCTTCACATCTAAAAATGAAAAAAGCTGATTGATTAGTAATGTGGAAGGATGATATGTCCTCCTGAGAACAAAGTCTGCTTTTCACAGAACTCTGTGCACAAATTCCTCCAGAGCCTTTCTGCTTAGATGACCAGATGAGCCCTGTATTCCTCTTAGCACAAGGATAAACAACTACATCACTACAGGATGCTCAAAGAGCCTACTTTTTGTGGGCATGAAGTTTGATGCAGGACTAAGCTTCCACTGAAGTTCAGAGCCTCAGGTCCAGCTCAGGCCATGTGATAACTGTGCTGAGACAGCAGCTTTGCTCAGTATTTTTGATGTTCAGGAAAGCCATTTAAAGGTCTGATCTTACAGCCAGTATCCAGCTTGCAACTGCTCCTTACTATACCAAAGAGAAAATTCCCAGTATCAAATCCAGATCTTTGCCATTCTGGAGCAAAAGGCTAAGGATATTGGTTTCTCCTTGCTCAAAGAGGGGAAATGAAATCTCTTCACATTGTTCTTCTCAACCTTCTTGAAAATCTGTGCAAGGCTAGCCCTACATTTAATTTTTCATGATTTTGAGTCAAAACAGAGCCCTATTTTTTTTTTGCTTTCCAATGAATACTTTCAGCAGTGATCCATCTCTAGCTTTTTTACCTAAAACTGTTTCAACAAATTAAAAAGTTCTTTTAAAGCCTCTGTGAGACTTCAAGAAGCCCAAAACTGCCTCCTTGTCTCGTTTTGCTAAAGAATATTTTGAAAAGGTAACAGCATCAGATGGAGGAGTTGTAGCTGTCACTGCATTCAGGGAACGTCTCTGTGAGGGGACATACAGAGAAGGGACCTACAATGCCAGACTCCGAGTCTTACAGTATGCATATGAAAACTCATCTGAAGCTACTTACACAGCATATTTGTGTGATGTACCCATTACAGACAGAAACATCTACTATAAATTCTACAGAGAAGTTATAAGGTGTCTGTCATCTTTTTAATTTAACCAAAACCCCAAAAGAATTAAAAAAGACAAACTAAACCAAAATACTTCAGCAGATTGAAAACAGCTGAATGTCACTGAGATTTCCATTTCTTCATGTGGAGAAGTATCTGTAGCTGACAACTTCAACCACACGTTCTGCACACCACCTCGTTTCACACTGTGGGGGGGATGTTTACATAGCCACTCACAAGTGTTATGTTCTTTAAGAACATAATATAGAGAACTGGAAAAGCTTAAAGAGAAAGCACTTGGGTACAGATAGGTCAAAACCAAAGCTAAGTTTAACTTAACTGTGCCTCAATTCTCATGTTCCTATTACCAAACTAGTATAGAATTTGACTACAGTTAACATTTCTGGCTTTATCTTGAGAAAACCATGGAAACTTGTGGTTGGATTAAAAAAAATGCTTCAACTGCATCGCAATGTGACACTGGAAAAAAAGTCTAGAGGCAATAAGTATAAATACAAAATATCTATTCTGTCATGTAAATAGGTATTTAAAGTTTAGTTAACATTCCACAGTGGTTTGACAGAATAGACTTTGAAGGAATCAAATTAGAAATTAAAAATGTGTATGCAATTTATTTTGCACATCCTAGTGCCACTGGTCCAGTTCAGTAAGTGCTACGGGGCTGCCACATTACTCAGAGGCAAAATGTGTATTTTAAGTCTGCCTTCATTAAAGCAGTGCAGGACTGTTTTTCTTAATTTCTCCAGTTTCTGGATGCACAGGGACTTGGACTGGACTGATACTTTTTGCTGAAGCTTGACCTGGGATGAAATGCTGGCGGTGTACGTCACTGACATACAGGAGGGAAAGCCAGTGATGGACTGGAAGGGGTTGTTTCTGCTGCTGTTGAGGACTGTTATTCTCCTCTCATGCAAGAAGCTCATGATTTGGAAGTGGCACCACCCTCCTGGTTAGGTCCCCACGTAGTATTTGCTTCACTGAAGGCTTTACAACCTTTACTTCAGGCCCAGGTCCTGCCACAGTTAACTGAAGGTTTCCACTTCCATTTAGTTTTTCTTCAATATGTAATTACTGCAATGCACTCAAGCTTGGAGCTACCCCTGAAGATCACTCAGAAGCAACAGCTGCCACGCACTGTGGCTTCCCACTTGCTAGGAATTGCTCACCACAGGCGACATCACAACAACTCTTTCAACACACTGTGCAGATGCGCATCTCTCATGTTCAAAGTTGCATTAATCTAGGCTAGCTGAGATGCAGGGAAGCTGGTATCTTTACGTTAGCTTGCTGAGGTTGGAAAACCAAGGACTCAGTCCACATGAAGCGTAGGCAGCATCTCACTTTGGCTACAGTGAATTCCTAAGCCTTTTAGAGCAGGACCTCACTGCTTGTGCCCTCTCCACAGACCTCATCAGCAGGCTCCTCTGGTGCCCCTCTGCCTCCCCACTGTCTCTCCTTGCTGGACCCCTGCCACACAAGGATGAAATGTCCCTGCAGAGCCAGCTACCTGTGCTGCACTCTGCTCGGTGTTGTGCCTCGTTGGACTGAGCAGGAGCCGGTGATCTGTAACTCAGGCTGCATGTATTTTGCTCACCTTGGGAAATCAGGATATGACTCAGAGAAGGCACTGGGCTGAGCAGGGATGCAGGCGTGATTGTGTTACCAGCTGAAAAGGTGGAAGGTCTGTACCAGGCGGTGGTTATCTGGGAGGTGTCATGCTGGACAGCAGAGAGCCAAAGCTGAGGCACAGCTTCTCAGGGCTGTACTCTAACCTCCAGTTCACCTAAGTGCAGCTCCTAACAGTAAACACCATAATGGAAAGCCTGGCATAACTAAGCAGGGATAGGGTCTTTCAGACTACAAACCAACCTCTTTTGCATAAGAATGCAACCATAACTGTTTGAATTTAGCTAGCCCTTGTTTTGATCAGGAGGCAGCCTGTTTATACTGCCTAATTGTAGTCATTCCTGTGGGTTTGTTTGTTTGCTTACAACAGTACTTGGGAGTTTGGGAAAATGCTGCAAAAGATTCAAATAGCAAAAATGACGGTCATTCTTTAACCTAATGTTTATAGATTATAGGAGGGCTTTAACATGCATTACAATATTGCAAAACTCCAGAATGTCTTTGCATAGTTTGTCAGTATAAATCTGGGGATAATTATGCAGTGCTGACAAACAGCTATTTCTGGTACATTTGTGAGCTCTTGCAGTATCAGGCACACAAGATAAACCACCTATTCAAAGATGATGGAAACACTACCAAGAGACTCAAACAAGTTCACTATTAATTAACTTCTACCATCATGAAAAAAATCTGTAAGAAGTTCTGAGATCAAGAAAAAGAAAAGGAGGTGGCACCACCCTCCTGTTATGTCCCCACATAGTATTTGCATCACTGAAGGATTTACAGCAGTATTACTTATTTCCTTTTTTTTTCCCAGACTCAAATGGGCTTTCTGAAGATGTCCTGAGCTGAGTTTATATGCTATATTTCCCACACCTTAGTATATATATTCCAAAATTGTCCCTTTTTCCAGGATTTGTCAATCTTACTGATAAATCAAGCTAAAGAGTCTCAACCTTCTCATAGTCTGGTTGGAGATAGTGCAGTTCACCTGAAGAAGCAAAGGTCTGCCATCTTATTTAGCAAGAATCAATGGGAAAGATCAGGAAGGGGGAGTTTGAAGAGCTCTGTGATAGTTAGGAGCTGCAGTCCAGCAGACTTTTAAAGAGAATATTTTGCTTCTACATTCATTAGATACATACACTTGAAAATTTTCCTTGCCTTCCGATGCAGGGCCCTAAAACCTACAGTTCTGGTACCATGAGACTAAAACAGTTCTTGAAGTGGGACATCAACAGCCTTCTTTCTTTTAACAGCAGCTAAGTGCACTGACACATCCAAAACCACAGGAGCTTTCTAACTAACCTCCTTGTGGACACTTTGAGGTGAAATGCTCTCTCTACAGCCTTTGCTTCTTCTCCAGCCTATGCCTAAATTACCAGATTTACACAGTCCAGTATAACGTTTTGTTGTGACACTGATGACATTCACTTATTGTGCACAGTTTTCCTAGAAGGCACGAATATTTAAGTTAAGATGTCCGTTCTCTGTTGCCTGAAACTGAAGTTTCTGCTCAGAATTCCCCAGGGTTTTGCTTTGTTTCTTTTTTTCCTTTATTTTGTTGAACCTCAGTGTGTTGAGATTTGCAACCTCATGTTCCCCCTCAGTATTGAGGATTACTCTGGCTTGTGGTGAAATATCCGTCTTACACTTTCTTCCCTCTTTGTTCACATCTGGAGTGAGGCATGATGTCATCAGTATAGCATGTCATCTGCCTCATCTCCCCTGGTAAAAATGAGGAAATTTGCTTGATGCTCAGCATTCATTCAAGAGTCCTAACGCAACATGAAGCTGCTTGGAGCGTCTTACCCACTCTGGCCAGTCTGATTTATCTGCACCATCACAGAGCTCTCTGGGAGGATTTTAATAGCCATCACTTTGCTCTCAGAAAAAAAATAACTCGTCTTATTCACAAATTCTTATTCTTCTCTGCTCTTCCCCTAGCATCGAATCCCATTTCTATGCCTTTAAAGGCGAATTATTTTTTTGTTTCCCTTTCCTTCCAGCAGAGAGATGGGCCCTTTTCTGTTTCAATGGGATCCGGGCCTTCCTGCCGCAGCTGCTCCCTCCTGGCCGGCAGCCGACTCTCTCATCCGAGCTCACTCTTAATGTAGTTTATTTTTCTCTGTCTTACTTGTTTCATTCTTTGCTTTTCTGCAGGCTCGACCTCTCTTAATCAATCTCAGTCTTAGCCCTTTTCCCTTTCAATTCAGCCTTTTCTGCTCTGCTGGGTTTGGGGGTAAGGGAAACAAGGCTTCCTTGAAGTGATTTGCTTACTCTCTTTTTTCCTACTTCCTTACTCTTCTCTTGCTCTGCCAGGGAGGTCAGGCGAGCTCTGACCTTGGGTAACAGTGCAAACTGGAACATTTGTGGTTGCAACAGAAACAATTCTTTAATTAATTAAATGATCCAGAAGTTGCAGGATGAAGCCAGCAGAGCTCTCTGGCCCACTGAGATCTGCTGCACTACATCTTACAGTGCCTCCCAGGCTGAAGCTCACTCTCAGGGAATAAAGTCATGACTCTGATACCATCCCTCCTTGTCAGTCAGCAGCAATACAAGTCAGACTTATTTATTTATGTATATTTTTTTTTACCTTTAAAAAAATAAATTAACCCTTAAAACTCAAGTTGTGTTGTTGTGAACTGTTATTTTGCTTCATGTGGCTTTTGTTTATACCACTGAAGAGTCACAAAGTTGATAGACTTGAAATATGTGAAGGATTCTGTGGAAATGATGATATGAAATCTTTATTGGAAAGAAGTAGTGCCTATGTTTGCTCCTATGGATGGCAGTAGGCATGTATCATTGAATCCCATGGAAACAGAATGTGGACCTCCAGTTTCTATCTGAAATACTTTTAAATCATATTGGCCTGAATAGGGTCTGAGAATTTGTCTTATATGTAAGAGAAAGAAATACTCTTTAGGAGACTTTTTTTTGTCTGCTTAACACATGTTCATAGAGATTGAGCCACACTCTCTATGAGTGCTGGGGTCACTGAACCAAGTAATTGATTTAGGGAAAATACAGGGCAATGTCAAAACACCATTTGCTTCCATGGTGGAGGGTTATCTCACCAGCTCTCAAGCATCTAAGCCAACTGTTTTAGCAATGTCAGCTGGCATAAAATCTAGGGTTGACCATTCTGATATAAAATCTTAGTGACTGTAAATCATGAATAATCCATGGAGAAACTGTCCTTAATTAATAATCACATGTCGTTAGAGCCCCAAGTTTGCCATGTAGTGTTCAGCAGCCTCCTTTTATGAGTAGCCACACTTTACCATGCCATCTGCAGAAGAAAATAACTGCATTTAACAGAAGCCTCTCTTTATTTAGAGCTGCAGGGGGAACTAATTAAAGGTAACTGAAACCACAGCTGCTAAAATAATTATATGGCATCTAAACTATTTTGGAAAGCTCTCATTGTTTCTCAATGTGACATATGCAGAATATGATTGGAAACCTACCATCACCTTAAACAACTTAATTGTGGCAAACAATGTACCTAGAACTCTATAGGATACTACTTAACATAGATATGTGTGACACTTATGTATGTTTTATGTGTATGTACACACAAACACACACACGCATTGTATACATGGACCTTTTTTAGTACTCTTACTAGCTGCATATAGCCTTCAAGTCTTAGGAGAGAGAAAGATGTAGTGGCATTATAAAGCTGTAATAATGACATGCCCACTTCTTTGCAAAGCAAAGAATTTTATAATCACACATGGAACTGATTGTTTGGAATTAACTACATTAAACATTACTCAACCAGTCTTCAGTTAAGAAAAATTTCCTTTCAATCATTTTCATGTAACAAAAAGGCTTGCACTTCATATATATACAAAGAATGGCAGTACTGAAGCTTGGAAAAAGAGTTTCGATGAGGTATGAGTTATTCTGAAGTCAGGGCTCAGTGAGGAGCTCAGATTTTACATTTGCATAGGGATGCAGCTGTCAAAAAGAGGTAAAATCAATTGACAAAAGGCACCAGAAAACTAATCTGATTTTGTCATTTGGACCTTATTCAAAATAAGTACTTTAAAATGAAGAAGAGAAAGGATGTGCATTTGAACTCCCTGCTACTTTAACTGTTTCTCTCCAAATGATGTGCATCATCATGGCGTTTCAGTCTCTTTTTAAATTAATACAGTCAGGTCTGCTAAAGGCAGGCATTACCATAGACTGATCCAAAGTTAGATCTGTCTTTAATTTCACAAGCACATTCTTCTTACATCCGATCCAACGTTTGCTAGGAATCATACTAAATGTTTTGGAGTGTTTCCCCAATAAAGCCATGACAAACTTGTCTGGGAGCACAAGGCACTCCCCCGAGGGTGCACACCCTCCCTAGCCTTCCCAAGCCCAGCACCTTGGGCCTTTCCAGAGCAACATCCCCATAGCCATCTCCATTAGTTGACTTGCACTTCATTCTTGGGGAAAGAGAAGTATGGCAGTTTATAATACAGTTATCACAAAGTTTATCAACAGTAAGCTCAGTTTTGCTGATAGCCCTGCTCTTCTAAGTGACAGCCCAGCCAACACACAAATATCTAAGTAGCATTCCACATCACAAAACCAAAGTATTAATAGTTTGTTATAAAACAAATCTAATGAGAACTTTGGTGACATCTTAGTACAAATATTACTTGGAAATAAGAATGAATACCAGAAATTAAATCATTTCCATACCTTGGAAACAACATACTGTCCCCCTGGAGATGCAGAAAAGGAGATGAGGCCACAAATTGGCAGGACAACAGCTGCATTTATAACTTTAAACAATATATGGTCAGCAAACATCCATTGCTAAAAGACAAAAGTACAAATCTCCAACTCAGATATTACTTTTGTCATCATATGTGGATATGAAAGATGGAAATCTATCAAAGACATAGGCAGAATCTGAATGCTTTTGAAAATAAACACTTTGGAAAAATACTAGGCACTAAATGGACTTCAGGGATAACATATATCAAGATATACCAGAACATCCAACAATTCATTATGTCTAAAGTGAACTAGAAAAACACCCTAACAAACAATGACAGGCAAATGGTGAGGAAATATGTAAAGAATGAAGCTGATTTTTTTGCCATAACAGGCATTGAATAGGGCAGTGAATAAACCCTCAGAAGGCCTGAGAAGAATTCCCTCCTTCAATCCTGCTGGGAGGAGGAGGATAGCAGTTAACAACATGCTCAGCATGAAAGCAGGAGTTCCAGTTGATCAGGGACTGAGATGACTCTTAAATGCCCTAAGAAATGCCAGGTAGCTTAAGGAAGGATTCAGACAGAGATGTGACAATTTTCACAAAGTCATTTGCCTCATTAAATTTTTTTGTGAATAGGTTAATTTAAATTTTCCCCATTGCCCTCTCATGCCTCACACATTTTCCTTGGTACAGCCAAGGAAAAGCAGCCCAGGAGCCAGGATGTTGTTTTGGAATGGACAATGTCCTTCCATTGGGTTCTACTGGGCCTCAGAGCAAGTCATGCAGGCACAGCCTCTTAAAAGCACTGTATCATCTGAAGATGCAGATGCAAACCTTCCGTGACTTTAAAAAGTGCCTTAACAACTAAATCCTGCTGAAATCAAAGAACCATTAAAAGACAAGCAAAAACCATCACTTTGTGACATTGAAATCAAGCATGAATTAAACCCGCAAATTTTCTTCAGGATCATCTAGTCATCTGTGAAAGCAAAATATATTCTGTACAGTTTCTACTTTTTTCCCAAAGTTGTTTCTCATTGCTGTTCTAATGGACCCTGTATGAAACCAGGAAACACACAGGCCTAGAAGAGGTATATGGAAGCTATAGATAGACTGTATGAGGCCTGATGTCAATTACAGCAGAGCTGGAAGGAGTGCAAATGAAAACCAGACTGACAGTCTGGGTATTTTATGTCTCAGTGAGACCTGCAAATTTAGATAGTTTCAGGAATATCCCATATGAAGTTTGATAAATAAAAGGCTTATAGACTGCACGGTATCAACTTGTAGTCATCTTCATTTTGACCTGATTGAAACCATCATTCCCTGTCTCGGATGGTATGTGAGTCACATCAGTGGAAGGAGATTAAGTTCACCCTGTTGGTCCCCTTTCAGATCAAATGTGTTAAGAATGACCCTGACATGCCAGAAGTGTTGACTGACAGTCTCTTTCCCTCAGATGCTGGAGAGGTTATGCAAATCATGGTGTTTATGAGCTGCTACATGAGACCTGAGCCAAGTTTGGTAGAAACCAACCCTCTGTTTCACTGGCTCATGAGCCCACCCAGAGGAGCTGGAAACCTCAGACAGTGTTCCTTTCTTATGGAATGAGAAAATGCCGCACTGAATTTGAGAAACTAAAATATAGATTGGCTTTGACTTCTGTGCCAAGATATTTATGTTTCAATTGCCTTTTTAAAGTAACAGCAGAAAGTAGTTTCCATATTCCTTGAAGCCACTTTCAAACAGGAGAAAGGGTCTGAAGAGTGAGTTACAGCCTGTGCCAGCAGAGAGGATTACGGTTGTCAAGGTACCATGATAGGAGTTATGGTACTTTCACATTAGGATTTGGGATTGGAAGTATTGAAAGAGGGCCCTTACAGAGAAACTTGGAGGCTGTCCTCATTTTCCCTGCTACACACTGTTCATAGCCGCCCCCCTTCATACTGCAGTAATGATTAGAATAAAGAAGCTGTTGAATTAGTTTGGAAATCAGCTCTAAGGCAAGCAAATATTGATAAAATACCAAGATGTAGTTGAATAGATTCTCCAAATTCCTAAATGTGGAGAAAAATTTTCAATAGAGTGATAGCACTGAAATGAATGCATGCCCTCTTCTGCTGAGGTAAGGACAGGCACCGCTCAGAAAATGGCTGGCAGAGGACACACTTTTGTTGTACAAAATAAAGCCATATCTCATCACTCAGCTCTGCACTCTCTCCGTCTCATCTCGTCTTGTCTCATCTCGTCTCATCTCACCTCATCATTCCTTGTATTTCAACTACAGACATACCAATGCTGATCTATGTAAAGTCTTACTTCAAGTGATAGAGTGAGAGCCAACAGTCCTATTTATGTGTCCCTGCATGAGACTGAGATGATTCACTACAACCCTGTGGAAATGTCTGGGCACTGTCCATGCTACATTAGCCATGCACACAGGGAAGGATCAATCTCTCCATCAGGCTCAGGGCAGCACACTATGAAGAGGAATGTTCTTATTCTGGAAGTTCTGACCCACGAGCTCCCATGCATCTGCCAACATGTTAAATATTGAAATGCATAACCACAAAGAGGACATAAGAGGATGACAAACCACACTTAGGTTATTCAAGACTGCACCTTTTCAGCAAAGAAAAATGGGCATGAATAAGGCAGGCTGAACTTGCCTCCCTCCCCCCCCCCTCCTCGGGCAGTCAATGGGTGGCTTGTAGGCTCTACGTGAAGACTGTGCTGGAGTGCATTGGTCAGCATCTAGCTGGCTCCACAAACTGAGACACTGCAATGGGCTCTGACCTCAACCAAACTCAAACCCTATCAATGACTGTAGGCAAAGATGATGCTCCAAAACTTTCATCTACATGAAAAAACCAACATTCTAAGTCTACAGAAAATTGTCTACAAACAAAAGGACATTGTCCTGTTGAATGTCAAACTGTGAAGCTGGGATCCTGCATGTGTGGGTAAATTATCAAAACAATCAAAAGAATTCAACAATTCAATTATGAAGTCAGTCATACAGCTGGTTGAGTAATGAACATGTTCAGAGAGAAATATTTCTGAATAAAGAGTAAAAATATTGCCAATATTTCTGAGTAGAGAATTTCTAATGACTAACTTGACCTGTAAATTAATTCCATAAAAAAAGTGATTTGGATAAGCTTGGAAGTCAAAGGAAGTAAAAGAAGCATGCAAAAGTTTGGCATTTAAACAGACTCATAAATAGAAGACATGTGGCCGTAGATGAACAACAAATTCCTTCAATGTGCCGATTTTCTATAGACAAAATAGCTGCAGATATTTTAGATGTTTTCAGGACTGGCTGCTATGGTTAGGGTCTTCATTTTTGCAAAGTAAAAGAAAAGCAAGACATTGTCTAGAAACACAGCATTATGCAGATAAAGCAGATTTAAGAGTGGAAATTCCTCTTGCTATTGAAATTATTAGTGTCTTGTGCACCACAGAGAATATAGTCTTGAAAAGCATAACCTCCCTGCAATGCACAGAGTGTAAAACAGCTGGCAGGATGTGCCAGGCTTATTTGCCCTGACCCGTCTCCCCTGGGCCCCCCACCCCACACCCTCAGCCATGGGCCAGAAGCACCAATAAGCTGAGTCCTGGGATCCCTGTCATGGCTGGGGCTATGGCATTGCCTTGCACCCAACCCGCGCTGATGACTTACAGGCCAGCTTCTCCCAGCACCAGGTGCATAGCCATGGGTTTGCTGGAGGGCACAGAGTTGAAACATATGCTCCCCACGCGCGTGTGGCACCTCATGGGCACAAGAGAGTGGGGTCTTGCCTACCCAGATGAGCAGTAGGGCTAGAAAGGGGCTCTTGAAAACATGGCCCTTCCCAGCTTAAATAAGAAAGCTAATAAAGAAAGTAACAGAGACTCTAATATATGATAATAATTAAAACATTCAGATGGTGACAAATGAAAAGGGATGTTGAAGGTTAGAGAACAAGCATAATTGTAAGGCAGTAGCTGAGCTTCCGCTTCTTACAAAAACAAGACAGATGCTATGAAGGATGCCATATTGCACTTGGCTCCTGTCCTAAAATAATTCCACGTTATAAATATTTGACGCAGCACTTAAGACTATTGCCTCCACAGGATTTAATGTAGTATAATGTAATACATCTGTTTGCTACCCACATGGTATGAGGAGAATGAATGGGTAAGATATGAACAAAAAATGCACAACCATATTGTATACTATTACTTCTGTGTTGATTATTCTGTGCTTATTACCTTTTGAATTAACATGATGGAAAAATGTTTCATAATACCTGAACAGCATGATCTCGTTCATTGTTTTTTGATCTACGAGACTACCCTCAACCCTGTTCCTACCTTGACTTTCTGTACTCATGAAAAGTACTATGAGAAGTTGTGACTTGCACGGGCACTGCTTTTAATATGAAAAGTTGGAGTACCTGTATGAAAATGCAGCAGCATAAGACAAGTAGAGTCAAGTAAATTAGGGAAATATGCGTCCTTTTTATGTCTTCAGTTTAAGTACTAAATATCAATTGTCACCAGCTTACACTACCTGAAAAACTGTATATTGAAGATACCTGTGTTAACCAAGTTAATAAACCTTTCCATCAACCATATTGCTGCTAAGTGACACTTTCTTACTCTACTTTGAAGAGTTGCAGGATTGCCCTACTTTGACAGTTATCTCCTCTGCTCAGCATCCTTTCCGCTTACAGGGGAATCTTTCTTAAGGGTATCTTTCTTAACAGAATCTTACAGTGTATCTTTCTTAAATCGTAAGTGCTATAGTCCAAGAAAAATATTAAAAGCCACAAGTCACATTAACAAGTAAACAAACTAATGTGCGGACAACACATAGGGGATGACACACACTTTCATCACTGCACATCTGTCTCGTGATAACAAACTTCACACCAGCTTTTTGTTCTTCTGATGGCAGCTTAGATTGATTTGAAAAGAAAGCTACACTGAGACGGCAAGTACAGCACAAACTTTTAGTTTCCACATGGTGCCATGATCAAAGTGTGGCAATCTGTGGTGCTACCAAGCTTGACAGAGTTAAAAAAAAAAAAGGAAGAAATCCTTACTGTAGGATGGAGCAAAACTTTTCCAGCCCCAGAAGATGGAGTCTCTCTTCATTCATGTTTTACTTTCATCAAAGCATTTTCATGTGGTGGTAGACCCAACCAGGATTTTCAAAGGTGCAAACCAGCTTAGATGTCCTTTGTCCCTTTGGAAATGTCAGCGCTGAGCTCCAGAGAGATCACACACAGTCTGGGAAGGAGCACAGCTCTATGCACCTGCGCTCCAATGCTACCTGCCTCGGGCAGCCACAAAGCAGGAGGTGTCCAGGAGACACAGTTTGGCCAGGAGCTACAGCTGTGCTAGGCCAGGAGAGATGGCTCAGCTAAGAGCTACATCTGTGCCAGGCTCCCAGGTCCCACCAACACTGACTGACCCGTTACTGAGAGTTCTGGGAATTCATTACAATGGATGCACTTCGGTAAGCTCAGTATCTCTGTGACAATCTTTTCCTGTGTCTGAACCACAACATTTTGTTTTCTCTGAAAGCTGCTGATGAAGCAAACACTAGTTTTTGGGGAAATTGCTTTGGCATCTCTCAGAATATCAAATTGAGTAAATCATTTAGCAGAGAAAAACAGATTTAGGCACAGTTTGGCATGCCATTATCTTGACTTCTTTACTATGTAACTTTTCATAACTGTGCCTCATCTGGGAAAAGACGGAAATCTGTCGTTTGTGGGAAGCTAGATAATTAGTCACTCTAAATAACAACTTATGAACTACAGCTAAAAACTAACCAGACTGGTAAACAGGAATTGCAAGACTGTGATTTTTGCTTCTTTACCCAGAGTTTCACACACATGAAATAAATGCTTAATTCAGCCCTTCTCTAGCAGCGGTTCACAAACCAGGGGTGGTTCATGAAACCACAGAGCTTGCTCATGGAACCGTATTAAATGGTAACATTTCTCAGTTCTGTTTGCCTGCACTGGTCATCATCCCTCAAATTTGGTATTCACTGGTTCATTTGTCCACAGCTTGAAGATGTATAGGTTTCAGTCAGGTCAACCTAATGACCAGAAATGTAGCCAGTTGTTCATAAACAATTTTCCACTCAAATGCACAAGAGCCTGATTTGACAGCCCCTTAAGCCAACAGCACTCCCCTTGCAACAGCCAAGAAACCAAGGTAACAGCATCTTGAATAAAGTATTGATTTTTCTACACTGGACAATGTTTACATTTTTCCTTAGCATATAACCCATCCATATGTACTTGGTTATGGACAAATTTCTGATTTGACACACACTGTGGGCAAACACTGTGGTCAGAGGTTGCTAGGAGCATATATGTGTATAGCTGTTAGTCATCACGTTCTCCTGTCTTTGTAGAGGACATAATTAAGAGTATATCATTCACCTCTTTTGTTTGCATTATGGTTGCACCTGGCTGAGAGCAGCAGGAATGAACATGAGTCATGAATGTGGATGATTACAAGAAGGATCTCAGCTAGCAGATTTGATCTCTTGAGCTTGGAGGACAATTAGAGAAAAACTGTATAGCTTAAGTTTTTCTTTAATTAGTTTACAGTCTGCAGTGTATGGGAGTTCAGCGCTTAAATCAATTCTTACATAACTCATGGTTCTCTTTTATTTTTCCATCAATATTACTACTTCCATTGAAAAATATTTAGTTTTTAGAAAGGAGGGAAATGTGATAGTCATTTATTGCTCCTACACTGCTAAGAAATTCCATGCTTTTATGTGCAGGAAGCATTGTGTTGACATTGGCTTCCCCATGAGTTAAAAATCTTGTTTAAATGTTGCAGAATCTAAATGCTCTTTGAGGTTTTTCTGTGTTGTTTTATGGAAAGGCTTCTGCCTGATTATTTACATATGCTGTCTCTGAGAAAGCCAAAAATAGTCCTTTACTAATTCAAAATTTAAACTAGCATTTTTATTATTTTATCGTCTAACCAAGAAATTCTGCTCTGGGGTCCTCAGTTCAAAGAGGAAAACAGAGCCCTTTGGCAAACTGTTGGCATCACAGGTAGCAACATTCCCATTATAGCTAATGGCAGTGCCAAGCCTTGGCAGACCATAGGATCCTCTCCAGCGGAAGTGCAGCCTCCCAAGCATCTTGCAGCACAGACTCCCCAGGTTACATGACCATGAAGGACTCACATTGTTTGAAAAGCTACTTCTCGCACAGAGTGTTTAAAACAATTTTAGGAATTATGACAGCCCTTCAAGCCATGATGCTTTTCAATGGCCACCTTGGCTGAGCATCAGTAAGGGATTTTTTTCAACAGTTCATGAAGTGCTAAGATATATCTTGAGCTCAACAAGCAAGAAATGTTGCTCAGCCATCTCAGCAAGCAAGCTTTTCATCAGACAAAACACTCCTCCAAAATTTCTCTTCACTTCTCCATGGTTAAGGAGAGTCTTGAACACTAACAAACAGGGGGACTACCTTTGCCAAAGAGGAGCCAAAGAGCTTGGATATCATCATTGCCAGTCTAAAGACAGATTTTACTCTTTATTCTCTCAGCAACCAGAAGCAGAAGAGTTGCACTTTCATTGCTGCCTCAAGCGACTGTTTTTCTATCCTAGGTCCTGTATATACCTGGTCAGGGCTGGTTGTTCCACTGATCTGGAGACCATGTGCTAGACTACTCCCATCCTATGGATATGGCAGCTCCAGCGATCCCAGGAAGGGGCTGGGGAACAACACAAACTAGCAATATGGGAGGTGGGTTACCAGACATTATTTCTGCCTCACCAATAGCTACAGTAAGAGCACGGTTCAGAAAAGCCTTCCTGGCCCAGGTGAACTTATCAGCCTCTCCAAACCCCTGCATCATGCAATGGTTAGGAGGGAGAGCAATGTATCAAAACCTCAGCATTGCAGTAAACAAGAAGATAAATTACCGTTAGCATTACAAAAAGTTCTGCATAAAATATTGTTGATAAAACATTTGCAAATATGATTTTCTGCCTGTCAGCAGGTACCAGCTGAAAGCTGCTCCTAACTCAGTCTGCACAACCACTTACTTGTCTACTACAACGTAGCTTTGAAACAAAACAGGAGCCATTCATGAACCACAGGTACGGGACAAAGTCTATGGGTCTACATGGTAGACCAAATTGTCTTCTAATGGACTGGCCTACAAGCTGGATGATATCTTTCAAACATTGGGCTTGGGAGGTTTGTGCTTATTTCCTACAGTCTAACTTCTTATCTGAAAATAGCACTATGGATTTTCTGAAAACAACAGCAAACACCTCTCAGGTGATTTCTTCACGGACTTTTTTCGTTTGTACAGAATGTGTGGTTGTTCTGCAGTTTCATTAAAAAAAAAAAAAAGAAAAAAAAAGAAAACTGGACTATACTTACTTTCTTCAGTTGAAAATTTTCTTCACCTCAGACAGACACAGCTATCAGAGATGATCGGAGAAGTTGGTACATTGACAAATAAATTAGGTTCTTCTTTGGATGCAACAAAATATTATCACTTATTTTGAATAAGGCAGAAACCCCTCTAGAACAATTAACATTTTAAGGTTTCAACTTTATGGAAATTATCAATTTCTCCCAGATATGAAACAGCTTGAGAACTGAGATCACAAAGTCAAATTTGATCTAAAGTTGAGGTCTGATCTTTCCTTCCTGAAACACAGTGGAGCTTGGGTTCCCACAGGTTCTGGCTGGATGCAACTCATCTCTAGCACTGGTACAACTGGCAGCTGCTCCTTCTGAATGTGCCATCAGCTGAGACATGGGGCTGAATTTACAGATTAAATACAATATGGTGAAGAAGGAAGAATTCCTAAAGGATGTATTCCAGAGAAGCTGTTATATATTTAATCAAAATATATTGTTCTGCATGGTATAATTAAAGTACAACCAAGAAACTCTGCTCTGGGGCCTAGGACCTTTTGGGGAGTCTTACTAAGGATTACACACTGGAAAGACCTGTACGATATGTTTAGTCCTGTAAAGTTTCTTAGCCACAGCACAAGCTGGCCATACAGTTACTTATTTGTTGTAACTACATTTTGAAAGATAATGAACACAAAAGATAATTTGCACTGCTATACTACTTTTCATCCAAGGATTTTTACAAGCTTTAGAAATAGCTATAAATTTCTCTATCAGTGCCGTTCCCCATCATTGCTGCAATTTAAGAACCTCCCACAGTAACACTAAACTTTTAGTAAGCATACCAAAACTTCTGGTACTTATCTCTTGGGTTACAAACTACTTTATCAGTGTGTTTTGTGTTTTATTTCCATGCTGGGATTGTGGATCTGAGATATATTTGGGTAAAGTGAACTAGATGCCCTCCACCAGCCTTTGTCTGCAGCTCCGTTGCTTTCTCCTGAACTCTGTGGTCTGCTGTTCTCAGAGGCAGAGAACCACACAAATGCTGTAAAGTGTGTTTTCTCCTCCTTACCTTTTCAGATGGACATTAAGTGAATTTCTCAACACAACATACGCATTCCCACGAGAGCTAGAAGACCATCAGGATGTCCTGACTCTCCTCCTGCCCCGTATCAGAGCTCAGATTAATTGCTCATTGCTCCACAGGTTCCTCAGGAACACTGATCTGCCATGACTGCAAGCAGATTCCTTGCCTCGGTTTCAGTCTCCTCTCCTGTACCAAAAGGATGATGACACATATTTCCCTTATTGAAAAGATCCATGATCACTCTGAGATGACTAGTGAATTCCTACTGTTGTTGAGGAAAAGATTTTCGTAAAAACTCTTCATCTCTCCTCACCTTGTTGATGAATATGCAGTTTTTCAATGACATGACACACAAGAAACCAAAAGATTTGTACTGAAGACAGAGTGATTTCTCTTTTTCTAATAAAAAAGAAGAGTGGCTAGAAAAAAATTTTCTTTGGCTTCGCATGTATTTAATAAGTCAAACGGATGTGCAAAATGTAACTGAACATCTTCCTCTGTAAGTATATGCTGTGAGAATGGCATTTTCTGAAATATGGCTGGGTAAAGAAAATCACTTCATCAATTTTGAAATCTGGTTCTGAAAGAAAAATGCAGACTAATGGCCTCTGATGAAACAATAATAACAATAATAATAATAATAATCAGGATATTTCCCTAATTCTACTAGTAGTATTTGCATCACCATTGCATTCAGTACTTGTACCTGTTGGCCCTAACTGCTACGTTGTTTCACTGTGTTGGAACATGGGAGGTATAAACTAAACTCCACAGCTATTTTGTTTCTTGTTTATTCAAAAATCAGAAAGCTTCTTTTAACAACCTTAT
Source organism: Buteo buteo (assembly GCF_964188355.1). Taxonomy (NCBI): domain Eukaryota; kingdom Metazoa; phylum Chordata; class Aves; order Accipitriformes; family Accipitridae; genus Buteo; species Buteo buteo. Next base: position 26,180,640 of record NC_134173.1, on the reverse strand, counting down.
TGACAAGGAAAGCTTGAACAATTGACTGAAAATTGTATCCTTTTTATGGTGGAATAAAACAGCTACAGTTGGCCCACAGTATTGTACTGATATCAAGAACATTAAGTGGCAAATCAAGTGCTTCACTTTCAAGGGATTTTCTCCCCTAACCTTTCAACTTACACATTTATAGGTCTCCAAGTGCTAAGAGGAAATCTGTGCAAAATTAAGTACTTAAGCACAGTTACACTGGCAAGACATGCATCTAGCTAGAGCCTAAAACTGATCCCTTACAAGAGCACTTCAGCAGACTAAATTTATTAGCAATCTGAGCTGGGGTGCAAACTACACATTGGATGCAAGTCAGCCAGAAAACGGGCTCGGTGCTTGGTAGGGTTGGGGGTTAACCATCCTGCCTTGGACACTACTGCAGAAACTGAGCAGCACTACCCTGGATGCTGTTGGTACTAATGAATGTGTGTTTGTGCATCTCTGCATTGCGCTGCAGTTACAGAAGCAGGCTTGTGAGTGCAGTGCTAACCAACTGCATGATGAGGAGTCCCTGTTGGGGTCTGCCGATAGTGGTCTGGCTGGTTCCTACTGCTTTATTACACAGAGCCAGAGGATTCCCCAGGATCTTCATACCCATTCCTGTGACAAAGCAAAAGCACCAGCCTGAAATATTTTTGGTCTTCTCTTATTTTGTGCATGTGCTCACTATAGACAACAAAAGTCTCCCATTCGTCTGTGCCAGGCCAGGTTTTATTTGTCATTAGTCAACTCCTGTGTAATCTCAGTGTTTCTCTCATACCTAGAATGTTAAGACAAAATTAACAACCCATGGCTAATATGCATCATGGTTAATATGTTATCAAGACTGTATGTCCACAAGCAGCGTTCTCTGCTGAGCATCAGTCCTTGTCTTCCTGACTCTGCCATACCCCTCCATGTAGCTTACTAACTTGGATTACATGTAACATCTTTTGTTGTTTAACACTAATAGGATCCAGTTGAAATATGCATAATTACATCCAGGTCTCCTTCAATGGATGGCTTGTTCCCTCTGTCAATGATTTAATAAGTAGAGAGACATACTATAAATTGGAGAATGAGTAATGCACACAGAGGTGATTATTGTGCTGTGGGGCTCATGCTAACAGCTGGAAGAGATCATGGATTACTGAAGCTATATGGGCTTTGGGATAGCCCCTGCAAAACATTTTCAAGAATCCAGAGTTTCTTTCAGTGCACAGGTTAACATAACTTTCCAAGCTACTTTTTCCTTCTTCCAAATGAGTGTTTCCTTCACCCCATTTCCCGCATCCTGAGGAAGGTTATTTAATCTTATCATGGAGATATCCTTGTGAAAACTGGGGAAAAGTGGAGAAAGTCTGGAGCTCACAGTCATCCTTAAGTGATAATTAATGGAGGATCCTGGACACAAAAATCTCTCTCATCAATACCTCCTTAGTTCAGTTAGCCATGATAAAAGTCATCAATAGGCATAAGAGCCTGACACTGGACAAGTTAGCCTGGTGAGATGGATCAAGTGAAAATTCCCCAGTTTGACAGGGTTAGGGATCAAACATGGGAACAGACCCAGAAGTGTGGCTCCAGCACCCCTGCCACTGACTGCAGGCCTGGGGTCGAGCTGGAGGCAGTCAATCTGCCACCCACCCTGTCAGCACATCATCCAGAGCTGGAGACGGTGGACCAAAGGAGAGGTCCACGCACTGAACGCTGCCTGGGGTATATACTGTGCAAGTCTCAAGAAGTGCTACAAATCCAGAAGTGCTCTGAATAGAAAAGGAAATGGTGCATGCCAAACCCCGCCCCCGCCCCAACCCCATGGGGAGGCAACAAGGGTTTAATTTACATGGAAGTGGCCCATGGGCTAAATAATTCAGTATTATCTCTCCAAAAAAAGAGGGAGACATCACAGGAACAGGGTCACCCAAGGAGCACTCTGCCAGCCACAGGAGCCAGAAACCAAGTTTCTGTGAAAAAGCCTGTTGTGGCTTGGGGAAGAGATGGAAGGGAGCGAGAGGAGCAAGCCCCCAGGCCAGAGCAAGCTGCGAGTGCTCACACTGGGTAGGGAGATTTCTTACGCACTGGCACATTTGCTGGCAGAAACCAGGATGCAAGGGCTCAAGCACCATCACCCCAGAGTAGCTTCCCTGAAGAGCTCCATCCCCCGAGTTATCCAAGGGTGAATCAGCCCCTCCTTTACTACCACACGCATAGCCAAGGACAGCTACACTTCATTAGACCTCAGCAGTGAGCACACCCTAAATCGACTCTAAAAACCTTTCTCACAACTTAATCCCTGACCTCCCTGGAGATTCCCTAGCTTAGAAGTCATCCAAAAGTTTTTGGAGAGGAACACAACAGGTCAGCCAGACTCCTTCCAGACTTCACCAGAAAAAGAAAAATACTCATCCTGTTCACATTTTGGGAGCTGGGGTGCACAACACCTCAGCCATAATGCTACAGGTCACTGAAATTTGCAGCTGATTCCTGGACCGCTCTGTAATGTGCCACGGGAGCCCTCGATGCTGAGCTCCCTCTGCAGAGCTGAAGCTCTCACAGCTGTCTCTCCGAGAACGCAAATGCAGTCACCATCCACCTCCACCTACAGACATCCAGCAGGATGGGCTGCAAGTCTCCAAAAGCCAGAATATCAGTATAATAAACTACACATTATACAGAAGCATGATCTGTCCAGCTTGCTTTACTACACCTGGCTTCATCACAATCAACCTAATTCAGACAAAAAAACAGGCAGGGCTGATGGACTCAGCTGGCTGAATAATCCAAGGGAAGACTTTCACCAGGTTCAGTGGACACCTTGCCTGTCTCCACAGTTGCAGAACAAAGATATAATTGAATATCATGGATTTCTGTTAGGAGGAACTGCATGAGGGTCAGATCTCACTTGCTGCTCTTCATTCATAATAAATTTCAGTTTGTTTATTTCTGCTGAAAACAGCCTAACCACATGAAACTCGGTTCTTTGATGTGAACACATACTACAGTAATAAAGGGGCCTGTGACATCATTTCAGATGATAAACAGAATAAATTAAATATCAGAAAATGCAGTAACTTCACAGTAGTTTTTTCGTCAGAGTAAAAATGTGTTTTCAGGAGGTTCCATCTTCTCTACCTTTAGAGCCTTTCAGGAGAAACACTATCCTTCTGTTCTGGACAGGTAACACTCCTGCTTTGCCACAGCTGTGAGCGCTGGTACCACCCCTGGAATTTGTACAACCTGAACTGGTTTGTATATATTTGCTTATAAAGAGCTGAGTTAGCTCTCACAAATGCTGATGTGGAAGCACAATGATACCACAGAAGTCTCAAGCTTGTCTAACCGCTGCCAGAGACATGCTGAATTAGCTGTAATACCTTCCATGATGCTGCTGCAGCAAGGAGTCTGTCAACAAGTTCTTTTGCAGCATACAGTGCTCCAGGCAAACACAGCCTTGATTTGTGTGGGAAGCTGAGCAGTTTTGTAGCCACAACCACATCACTTGATGCTAAACCTTTGCTGAACTGTTCAGAAGAAATGGGAATGCTACATCCCTCCCAATCCTCCGTCCCCATGCCCTGTTCTTTAAGTTTTAGAGAGGTTTTTATTCTCCAAGGCATATTTTGGATGCATCTAGAAACCATACTTTGAGCTCTACTACGTATTCTCTTGGTGATTTTTTGACTGTGCATGATAAACTCACATTGTATTCTGATACTCAAACTGGGAAAAAAAAAAAAAAAAAAGTAACTGGAAACCTCTTAGTAAAATGTCCCTGTGTTGGTTCCAGATTATGAAGTTTAAATGAGATGAAGATGATCAACACATAAAGACCTTCCTTGGCCTGTACCAACAGACCTAGATGTGTTAGGTGAAACAACCCAAACAAGTAAAAAAAGCATTTATGAATTTGCTTGGCTAATACTTCAACCTCCTGTTTACTAGCTGTTTACAAACAGGCCTAGAAGCAATTGCCTGTTCACAATAATTTTTTTGGAAAGCAATATAGATGAAAACATGTTTTTATATGTGTCGTGGTTTAACCCCAGCCAGCAACTAAGCATCATGCAGCCGCTCACTCACTCCCCCACCATCCAGTGGGATGGGGGAGAAAATCAGAAAAAAAAAAAAGGAGTAAAACTCACGAGTTGAGATAAGAACAGTTTAATAGAACAGAAAAGAAGAAACTAATAATGATAATGATAACACTAATAAAATGACAACAGTAGTAATAAAAGGATTGGAATGTACAAATGATGCACAGGGCAATTGCTCACCACCTGCCGACCAACACCCAGCCAGTCCCTGAGCGGCGATTCCCCACCCCCACTCCCCAGTTCCTATACTAGATGTGATGTCCCATGGTATGGAATACACCGTTGGTCACGTTGGGTCAGGTGCCCTGGCTGTGTCCTGTGCCAACTTCTTGTGCCTCTCCAGCTTTCTTGCTGGCTGGGCATGAGAAGCTGAAAAATCCTTGACTATAGTCTAAACATTACTGAGCAACAACTGAAAACATCAGTGTTATCAACATTCTTCTCATACTGAACTCAAAACATAGCACTGTACCAGCTACCAGGAAGACAGTTAACTCTATCCCAGCTGAAACCAGGACAATATGATGGCTAACAGAAGAACTAATTTATTTATTGCTCATAAAGACTTGAGGACTCAGTCATTCAGTGAGGAGGCTCTCCTGGAACCATGGATGCTCCTAAAATGCCGCCTCAACTTTCACTGAGCTCTACTGTCTTTTATTTCTACTCTGTTCAGATCTCAAGCCTAGGAGCCAGCAGAGCAGATGTGCTAATTGCTGCTATCACATCCTTCCCTTGGCTTGCAGGTTATTACCCACTCTTTTCTTATCTCAACTGCTGAGACCACAAGCCCTTTGGTACCTGCACGGTTCTTAGCCTGAATTTTGGTTAGCAGCAGATGCTACTGAAATAAGCACCATAAGTAACAGCAGCAGCCCACCATTTAGGCACTGGAAAGGGAAAGTTGTTCACTGCAAGCATGAAACATTTTAGCCACTGCTCAGATTTTCTGTACATATGAAATACATAGTTTCTATAAATGGATGGGCAGACTGTAATATTTTTTAGAGGGTGCTGCTGATTAAACCATAGTGAAGAATGTGACATTTTGGGGGAGAAATTAAACCCAGTGGAAGTTTTCACTAGAATATTGTGTCTATGGAATAAGGTAGTTCCATTTGAAAGATTTAATTTTACAAACATTTTCAGATTTTTCTTTAAGAAAAGCTAAAATAAGCTGTGGATAATGTTTAGATTCTGGACAAATTGTAATGAACAAGCACCAAAACATTCTGTAAAACTGAAAAATTGCATTACTCAGTTGAAATGTATTTATTTTGAGGTAACAAAAAGAGGAAACAACTGGACAGTATTTCTAAATAAATCACTGTGACACCCCATGCATCTCTGGCTAGGAAGCTCAGCCTCCTAGTGAAAACTGAGACGTAATTTATCTAATCTGTTTTTCCCATGAAACGAAAAAACAACATTTAAAGTTAAACCAGAATAAAGTGGAATAGCTCAGTTGTTCAGAAATTCTGAAATTGCACTTCAACTGAAGACCTCAAAATAAAGCAGTCTAGGCTTTTCCAAGATGATCCTTTCTACAACAGCCCCTTGTTGGGGGGGAAGTGGGGGACAAATCACATGTTGTCTTTATTCAGTGCAACAAAACAAAAAGTTAAAACACGAGAGTTTACTCTGGGACAAAACAGTCAAAATTTTTTGACAAGCTCTAATATTAGAGCAATACATCAGCATTGCATTCTCTTTGAACAGTAGTATTTCCATATACAAACAAACTAATATACTTGGAGTATTCAGCCCTGTGCAACGGAGTCATATTTGCAGTATGGAATCCCCCAAATGAGGTCTAAATGATTGAAGTATCTGGTGCTTAGAAACTTCCATATCACAAATATATGAGCCCTTAATCATGATGAAAATAGACTGAAACAATACTTTTTCCACTTAGTCTTACATTAAGTTTCTGAATTCACTGCTAAGAGTGATGATGTGCCAAAAAAAAAGTCTACAGGTGAAGCACCTACTTGTACCAACCAATGTGAAACTCTGGATCTTCATCCTTTTGCATTGAGCCCAATATCTAAGTCACAGCAGCCGAGAGAAGGGGCAAGTTATTTCATGTTTCACCAATGCAAAGTATCTTATACTTTGTCATACTTGGTCACTTGGTGACAGAGGCACTCAGCGAAAGGATACTGCCCTAGATGGAAAGGCTTTGGTTTTCTTGCACTGACCTGAACAAGGGGAGTGGCACCCACAGAGTGAAGCCTACATGTCAGCACTTTGTGCACTGACATGAAAGAAGTGTAGAAGAAAATGTATCCTCCCCAGGTAAATAAGACAGAACTAGTGACAACACACATGGAGATGGATGAGGTACTCAACAACTATTTTGCCTCAGTTTTCAATGGTAACTGCTCTTCCCACATCTCTCAGGTCCCTGAACCTCAAGGCAGGGACTGGGAGAATGAAGTCTGTCCCATCATAAAAGAAGATCAGGTTCAAGACCACCTGAGGAACCTGAATGTACACAAGTCTACGAGACCAACAAGATGCATTCCAGGGTCCTGAGGGAATTGTCTGATGTAGTCAATAAGCCACTCCATCATATTTGAAAAGTCATGGCAGTCAGGTGAAGTCCTCAGTGACTGGAAAAAGGGAATATTGCACCCAATTTTATAAAGTATAATAAGGAGGACCCTGAGAACTACCAACCAGTCAGCCTCACCTCCATGCCTGGTAAGATCATGGAGCAGATCATCCTGGAAGTTATATTCAAACATATTGAAGACAGGGAAGTGATTAGAGATGGCCAACATGTCTTCACCAATGGCAAATCACGCCCGACCAACCTAGTGGCCTTCTACAATGGAGTTACTGCATAAGTGGACAAGGGAAGAGCTACTGATATCATCTACCTGGACTTCTGTAAAGCCTTTGATACAGTCCTCCACAACATTTTTGCTGCTAAATTGGAGAGATACAGGTTTCAAGGATGGACTGTTAGATGGATAAGGAATTGGCTGGATGGCCGTGTTCAAAGAATTACAGTCAACTGCTCAATGTTCAAGTGGAAACCAGCAAGGAGTGGTGTCCCTCAAGGATCTGTACTGGGACCAATACTATTTAATATCTTCATCAATGACATAGTGGGATTGAGTGCACCCTCAGCAAGTTTGCAGATGTCACCAAGCTGAATGGTGCAGTTGATATGCTTGAGGGAAGGGATGCCATCCAGAGGGACCTTGACAGGCTTCAGGGGTGGGCCCATGTGAACCTCATGAAGTTCAGCAAGGCCAAGGGCAAGGTCCTGCACTGGGTTGGGGCAACCCCTGGTATCAATACAGGCTGGGGGATGAAGGGATTGAGAGCAGCTCTGCAGAGAAGGACTTGTGAGTACTGGTGGATGAAAAATTTGACATGAGCCCACAATGTGCGTTGCAGCCCAGATAGCCACCCATATCCTGGGCTGCATCAAAAGAAGCATGGCTAGCAGATGGAGAGAATTAATTCACCCCATCTACTGTGCTCTCATGAGACCCCATCTGGAACACTGCATCCAGTTCTGGATGTCCATCCAGTGCCCACAGTACAAAAAAGACATGGACGTGTTAGGGTGAGTCCAGAGGAGGGCCACAAAAACGGTCAGAGGGCTGGAACACCTCTCCTATAAAGAAAGGCTGGGAGAGTTGGGGTTGTTGAGCCTAGAGAAGAAAAGGCTCCAGGGAGACCTTATTGTGGCCTTTCAACACTTAAAGGGGGCTTATAAGAAAGATGGAGAGAGACTTCTTACCAGGGCCTGTAGTGACAGGACAAGGGGCAATGGTTTTAAACTGAAAGAGGGTAGATTTAGATTGGACATAAAGAAGAAATTTTTTATGATGAGGGTGGTGAGACACTGGGACAGGCTGCCCAGAGAAGTTGTGTGTTTCTCATTGTTGGAAGTGTTCAAAGTCAGGTTGGATGGGGCTTTGAGCAACCTGATCTAGTGAAAGATGTCCCTGCCTGTGGCAGAGGGGTTGGACTAGATAATCTTTAAAGATCCCTTCCAATCCAAACCATTCTGTGATTCTGTGTTTCTATGATTCTAGATACCCAAAAAGGTACCCAAGCACTGAAAGAGTGGGAATCCAGTGTGGCTTCCGTTACTTGGATTTCCTGTGCCATCATGGCTACAGGCTTAGCTTTTGGGCACAGACTTGCTTTAAACCATCAATTACTGTCCAGTTAAAGCTTTTCTCATGTATTTGATATGTCAGCCAAGGAGAATCTCTATTTTTCCAGTTTTACAGGGAGCCACAGGGCTGATTTAATCAAGCTTTGGAAAAATCAAACTTAGAGCATGTAATGAACGCGTACACAAAGATGCGGGTTACTGCACGGATGACAGGAATAATGCACATCAACATCTGGGTGAGGCAGGTGGTGCATAAGAAGGAAGAACTTGACAGTTTATTATTTAAACATGAAAACTGCATTTTGAGAAAGTATTTTCAAAGTAGTAGCTAATCAGAGGTGAAGACCTTTGATTCTGTTCACTTTCTCTAGGACATGTGGCAAATACATATGTATTTTGTTTACAGATAGACCGAGAGTATACGGACCCTCCAAAACAATACCTGAGTTGCCTGATAGGTATCTGATAAAGATGCCAGCCTATAAGCCTTTATTTGTGAAGCCCTGATGTCAAGAAAGTGAAAAATGCAAATCTTCTAGGGGAAGCTGTGGTAAACTAGAATTTATCAGCAGCTGCCTCCTTCTTGTACCTGAAAAGCTTATGCATTTACTAGTACAATTTTCCCAACAATTTTCTCCTTTGTTACAGTGCTCTCTACCACAGTTCATCACTGACCCCAAGTTATGCTCAAATGGCTTGATTGTAAAAAAAGTTTGGCATTTAAGAGGAGAACTTGGTAGAGGATTCACCATTTTAGTTGCACTTTATTAATAGAGGCTAGAGAAGACCCCAGTTTGTAGGTATGCATGAATATGAAGCTCTTCCCACAGGTATGGTGTGGCAAGAGCATCCTCAGACCAGTGGGCATGAGGAGCAATCTGCAGGAGAGCAGGAGGATGAGCAGTTGACATGGATCCCTCTTTCCCCCCTCACACCAACCATTTGCAATTCTTGCTCTGGGGTCCTCAATTTAGGCCAAAACAAATGGGGAGAAAAAAAATACCCACAGTTTGGGACAGGGGTATAAGAGAGAAAAATTTCTCTAGACATTTTTTCTTTTCATTGGCAGACACTGGACACTGCTCACAGGTTTGGTATGTCAGGCATGGTCCCAGCAGAGACTGCCCAGCACACAGGCTGTAGGTGAGGCAGCTGTTCATCCAGGGCTGTCACCACCACAAACATGTTTCACTTTTGCAATCTATTTGGTACTTATTTGTCCTCTTCATGCTAAACACAGACAATATTATAAAACAAACAAAATCATACTATTCATATGTTTTCCAAAGCCAGTGATTTATTGTGACCAGAAGTCTGTGACAAGGATCCTGTTTGGCCAGTCCTGCCTTCGCAGTTCCTTTAATTGCAGTATCACAAGAGGAAAAGTACATCACACTTCCTATTATCTTGACTTCTTACATAATAGAGGAAAACAAGCTCAGGCTCAAAATAACCCAAGAACCCCATACCAAGACCAAAAAAATACTGAAAAATTAACATTCCACATGTTTAAAGAATGTAAACAAAAATGTCATCACACAGACATGCAGAAAACTGGTGTTACTCAAACCAAGCACTGCCAATTCTCCATCTAATGAGTTGTTGAATCCCAAGAAAATCAGAAACGGCTCATGAGAGCTTAGTGAACAACAGCATTTGTTTTTCCTTCTGATTTCTCCTTATTAAAAGCTACAGGGAAATCACTGAACTAGAAGGACTACCTCAATTATTCTTAATTGCTGTCAGTTCTGATTAGCGCAGACCACAGTGATCCTGCAATGAGCAGCACAGGGGATAAAGCAGGTGCTTTGTCTCTTCATAGCACACTCGCTCTGCTTGCAATGGAAATGCCATCGAGGGAATGGGTATGAGCTCACAATTCACAAAGACTGGTAATACTCAGGACCACATTTTGTGTTAAAGCAAGGCTTAGCCTTCCTGTTTTGCTCAACTCTCCATTTTTTGCCTATGTATTTTTGGGCTGCGCTCCAAGTAATCTTACGAAGGAAACCCAAGGTCCGCCATGTTGTGCTCACAGCCCACCCTTGCAGAGCAAGAGGGGTGCTACCACTCAGATGGGAGCGTGAACGTGGCTGCAGCAGCTCATCTGCTGAGCAGGGATGTGCACATGGCCCAGCGGGCCAGTTATATAAAAGCAGCAACAAACATTTTTCTAAAATCAAGATGAGGACAGAGGACTGCCTCAAGGGAGCTGAGTGAATATTGATGCTTTTTTGAGCAAAATAGAGGAAGTAAGATAAGCCCACTCCTTGCTATTTCTCCTCTGGTATATATTTGCAAGTCAGTTGGGGCATAACAAGAAGTAACTAACATGGTTCCTCGATACACAGCAAGAAATAAAGATAGTTGAAGAACAGAGCTACATGGTGGCAAACTCTGAGTTATCTGGCTGGTTTCTTATAACCTTTCCCCCAATAAAAGCTAAGAAAATATCAGAAACATACAGAGTGGGTTAATATATATTATCAAGTATAGATGGAGATGGATATAGTTTTGAAACATAAAATATCATAAACCCAAGTTTAACTGTTAGCCATTTTATCACCCAGTCATCTAGGACTACATTCAACATCTCTTTTATTCATTAAAAATGAATAATACAACAATGAGAATGTAGGAATATCCATCTCAAATCAGCTTGCAGTGAATACCAACCTACTAGGTAAGTAAAGGGAAACAGACTCTTAATATTATTGCTTGTCAAGAAGATCCAGTACTGAACAAAATGTTATTTATTTTTATAAATCCCATACTGACCTAATGCAAAATTCCATGGCAGGATTAACTTTACTATTGCAAAATTTTAAAACATTCACAGTGAGATGCAATAATACTTTGATGCTATTCAAGTTTTAGCAAACTCTTGCTTACGAATTTATATAATGTTCTTGAACTAGAGGGTAGGGGGAGAGGACTCTGTGTGACTTACTAGATATACTATCATAATAATGTAAACTATCCTCATTTTTACAGTATGTAGAAAAAAATACAAGGTTGCAAAATTAAAATGTGCAGGTACAGACCCACAAAAGTATTTAAGATCTTGAAACATACTTTGATGCCTTAGTTTCTGCAGGAAGCACCTCAAGCTCCTCTGACAAGTGTTAATGGATGGCACAGTGCGTGCAATTACAGAGGAAAGTAGTTCTGTTCACCAAGAGTGGGACTCTAATTCACTAAATACAATGAAAATAAATGATGAGTCTTACTGTGATTTAAAGCAACGTACTTATTTAGGCCTTTCAGCTGGCTGCACAAGTATCATTTAATGCCCTGCCTTCCAACAGTGGGATGACACAAATCTAGTCAAGTCATTTCACACTTCAACACTGGCAGGGACAACGCTGCTTTAATTAGTGGAGTGGTACCTATTTACAGCAGATTTGTCTGTGATCTAGGAATGCAATTTGTGAGAAATAGTCAGAATATTCTCTATTCTTCTCAGATTTCTAAAAGCCATTTAAAATTATTATGAGAAAATGATGTTATAGACAGCTCCTGTGAATTTCAAAAAGAGCCTGAAGCAAGAAATCCCAGAAAAAAACCATTTCTTTGCCTACTGTACTACAGCTGAAATGAATAATCAGTATTTTAAAGCCTGGGAAATCAGCATGGAAAATCCCAAATCCTCATAACAAACCGTAACCTGAAGAGAACGACGGTCTGCTGTGGGTATCTCATCTGCACTAGGCAGAGCTGCAGAAAAAGTACAGATTGTCCTCCCCTCTGCCCCATCATTCACTGAAACCTTCCTCACGCCACTTTCAAATATTTCAAAGAAGCCATTTTGACTTAAATGTCTAGTTTACTGGAAATCTGCTGGCAATGTCCTTATGAGTTGGTTGAAAAACAAGCAATGTAATCTGCAAAGATTTAAACCAGTGTATTTTTAAACGGGGAAGTTTGCTGACTGCTTTTTCTCTCTCTTAGTAGTGGTCAGCTCTGGCAGCAAAATGCTTTAAAAAACACACAGGCCGTGCTAGAAAAAGATCAAAAGTGGATCAGATGGCAGGGCCAGCTCACATCAAGTCTCGTAAGAAAGAGAAGAAAACAAACAAACAAACAGAGAAGATGAGTTTTTCTTGCCATGCATCGCCCCACACTACCCACCTGCATGCGAGGGCTCCTGGGCACATTGCAGCATCTCTGCCGTGTGGCCCGGACCTGCAGAGTGAGGGGGACTGCACCATCCACCTCCACCCCATCCCTCTCCCCAAATTGATTCAGCAGACTTTATTCTGACAGCAGCTGGGCTTTTCCTCGCAGCGCTCCTCCTCGCTGGGCTACCACTCCTGGGGAAGGGAAGCAAGCCTGGGCGCTGGTTTACCTTGACTATCAAAGAGTGATAGGGTTCAGGGTGATGGCAGCCCTTCTCGCAGGTGGGTAACTGATGTACATGTAGCATCTGGCTGTCTCTGAGGGTGGGAGGTGAAACACCGTGGGGCTGCACCGAGCATGAGCACCGTCTGGTCATGGCACAGCTCGCCCTCTCTGCTCTTGCCACAGCACAGGCCATTCTATTCGTCTGTATTTGCGAGACTACATGGACTGTGCTGTGCTAAAAATGTGCAAAAGCCTGCAGATAATGGTCTTTTTCCTTTAAGAACATGAAGCCTTCTACGAGCCTCGGAGGTGAACACAGAGAAAGAGTCCCCAGAGTCTTAAATGCCATACTTATTTTCTATGGGATTTTCCTAAAGGGCCATGTTGAGACCCATATAAAAAAAAATGAGTCATGTTTATAGCCCTTTATATCCCTTCTAGACAGGCACACAACTGCAGCTGACCGGTAAGCACCCAATTCACCACCCACTCTCCTCCTCTCTGCTCTGCTTTCCTGAGCACACAGGCGAAGACAGCAAGCACCCACCAATTTCGCGGCAGATCCAGCATGGCTTAACCTGCAAATTACTGAACTCTCCGCCAGGATTTTGGAGGCAGCAGTGGCGGTTGTGCCCTGCTGACACAGCTGGGCCGGGCTCAGGCTGGTTCGCAGGCAAGATTGGGTTACAAGGCAGAAATCATAACAAAGGCAGGAAACAGATCAGCACTCTCTGGGTTTAACACCCTCTCCAGGGAGCCTGCCGGTTTCCAGACTGCAGATGGTTTTAACCCTGTCCTGAAATGCACCCATGCAGCATGCTCCACTCTGATGAATTCAAGCCTCGTACATAAAATAAAAGCAATTCAAGGCAGTGCAGGAACGGCCCCAACAGACACCAGTCGGAGCAGTCCAAAGGGTTTTACATCACTTTCTATGAATGGCCTCAGAAATATGAACCGTGCTGAACAGGGTCCAAATAATAGTAACAAAACTGTTACAATGGAGTCCCTCGGCTGAGCTTTGGGATGACCCTCTCCCCACTGTTCCCTACCGGCTCTGCATGGTTTTGTCACCAGGGCCCGAGCCTCCCTGCAGCAGCAGAGCATCTCTGTCACCTTGCAGCCTGGCTCTCCATTTTTTGCTGCTCTCAACACTGCGCTTCCAGCACGGGGCAGGAGGAAAACCCTGGCTGACCTCATGCAGCTTTATTAACTCCAGTGCCAAAAAAACCAGTTGTGCCCTCAACTGCTTAATTTTGGCAGCTGCATTAATGCAATGGATCCATCGGAGAGGGGATGTCTTTCATAAAACACATCAGCTCTGCAGGACTGTGAGTATTTAGTTTAAAATAGCTCAAAGGAAGCTGTGTTGGTTTCTCACTTTGCAGCAGAATGCTTTAGGAACAAGTCCTGCCTGTGACGTGAAGTGTTGCTTAGCACGGGGGAAAGGGGGAGCAAGCCACATGATCTGCAAACAGAAGGTGTTGGGGAAAAGAGACCATAATGAGCACAGCACTATCCTTGGTCCCTGCTGGGAGCTCTGACGTTCTGGAAATAGCAGTCTCAAAAGGTGAAACATGGCCACTTAGAGGTTACAAACCCATCCGATAGCAAAAGGAGAGACAAGTGCCTGCCAAAAAGTCCTTGCTGGTAATTTGCCCAGGTGAAGGCTGGAGGACTAGAGCAGGATCACGGCTTCCTTCCAGCAGAACTGTCTGAAGGGTGCGTCTGCAAAGGTGGTGATAGTCCTATAACACATCACCCTGCAAAGCTCCCGTAACTGGTGGAATAAGGAGGAGTTTCTTAATTCAGTTTCCACTGTATTAAAAGCATATGAAAACTATTTAAAAAAAAAGACATAGGAGTAGAGTATTATAAAAACCCAAACAAACCTCAAAACACACCCACCCTGGAAACGTTTCCCATTCACAGCTTCACTAAGTATTTTCTTTTAACTCACCACAAGTCTTCCCAGAAGAACAACTGAAAAGAGATTAGACATTATTTATTTTTCTTTCTAAAATTCTGTTTTAGAAACCTCCCAGAAGGGAGAAAAATAAAATAAAATTATTACAGTGCCACATCAGTGCAATCAGCAAGCTCAAAATGAAGAGGACTACAGTGACATTAAGTACTGCCTTGACATAAGATGCTTTTTAATTTCATGTTCAGCTCTTTTGCTTCCTTTTACAAAGACACTTCCACTTAATATCTTCTAGGCCACCTTGAACACCCACTGGACATATACATATCTTTGGTGGCTATTTTGGTTATTTTGTGAGGTTTTTTTGGTAATCTGGTTTCATGCATGTGAAAATTCATTCTCTGCAGTAAATGAAAGGCCTTCACAAAGGGTCTTCTTTCCATTGGAGACATGATTACAGGCTCAATTGCTATTCAAACCAAGTGTAATAAAAAGGGCTTGTTGTGGAGAACACAGCTCCACTTCTCTTTATTAAAGCACAGAACTATTCACAGTAACCTCTTGCATAAACGACCGAGAATAAAAACAGCTCCACCATGCTGTATTTCACAAAGCAGCTTGCCAAGAATATGAGTTTCTCAGGAGTTGGAATGCTGAGCTGCAGCAGAGGAACAGATGTGGCTATTGCTGCAAAGGTGGGACCCAGCTAACACCCTCCCATCCCGTGTGTCAGCACGCATGGTGGTAACACGCTGGGCAAAGGGGTTAAAATTCATGCCGTCTCTTCAACTCTTCCTGGCCCAGAGTCAAGGTTTACTGAAACAAGAGGCGAGCTGTGAAGTTTATGGGGTTTACGGGGTGCTGATCACCCTCTGACAATGGAAGGCAGCTACCATATTTCCCTGCTGCCTCCTCTTGGTGGGCTCAGTACTGATCCTGAGGCTGAGACGTGCTTTTTACTTCCTGCTGGACTACTCCATAGCTAACCTGTATGGGCAGAGGGAATGTGGGGAATAAGAGACAGACTTCCAGCTAAACAGAAAAAGGACAGGAGCCATCTCTGCTTTGCTCCTGCTACCTCTTCAAAAGAAAAAGCAGAACATGGGGCTCCCTTATGGCACCACAGACCAGCATCTCCGCAAAGTACCTTGTTTTCTGCACCTCAGTGATATAAAACTTGGACTGCGAACACTACACAAAGCACAGGGATCTTCCATGCATGTGGCTTCATGCACTGTTTTGAACAGACACATCCTGCAGAAAGGATATGTCTGATCTGGGACCAGCAGGGATGGAGCAAAGAGGGGTTGAATTATGGGTCTCTGAAAAATGATCTTTACTTCAGTTCTGTCTGATGACCCAAGAGACACACAACAAAGACATGTCTACTCCTCCTCCTCCTGCAGTATTTCAGCTGATTCAGACCCTCACACACAGCAAACTTACTAATTTGACACAACAAAGTTTTCTCCTAATTTTAGCTAACCTTGACCAACTATTTAAAAAGGGACCAGTTTTAAAGTTTTCAATATTTTGGAAAGCTTTTTCCGCTCCTCTGCAATGAGCAGAAGAACCAGATGTTCGTTTGTTTGCTCCCCCTTAAAAGTGAGCCATGCTGCATATTCTCCAGTCCTTGCCTCTGTTGCTTTCTGCAAGGCACTTAGTAAAGAAATTCCGCCTAACACTGAAATATGCATATGGTCATTTTTACAAATTTGTAAAAGAGGTTAAATATGTAGTATCATTAATCAAGCAGAAACCTGTTTTCTTAAGGAGACAAGTAAGTTATGGAGCAATGATTAGTTGGCCTGTTTGAGGTAGCAAGACGACTTGTGACTGGGGACTTTGAACAGGGTGAGGACAAGAACCATCTCTCTGATTTTTGGCTTTGCAGACCTGGAGAGCAATACCCCTAGGAACATGTTTGGAGCACAAATTTCCAGATGGAACCTACATGCAATCTAGTCCACGGGTCTGGTTTTTGTACATTTGAAGTCATGCTGTTAGGTAGTCCAACATGCTGACCCAAATCCGGTTTGGATGTATTCATATGAAACGGAGCCCATAGGATTAAATATAAACATCTGTGCACACAAGCAGTGACATGCGATAACTTCTGGGGACAGGTGAATTTAGCTGTGCACAGATGTTATGTTGAAACTTCGACAGTGGGTGTTCGCATTATTCTGGCTTCAGACTGTTCAAAATGTTAATTAAGGACAAGAGCTTTCCCACTCCAAACTTGAGTCTTACAGGTCAGATTTAAAATGAAATCATCAGTTACATGGGGCATTATATGTCATATTTCCACCTGAAGGAATTAACTTCCAGGGAGAAGGGAGGAAGGAAGAAAAATATCCCTTGGCTCTATGTGTTATTAGTTTTTGTAACCAGATTGTCCTCCATTATATGATAAAGCAGAAATGTATGTAAGGAATCTTTCAGTTACCAGTTGTCACTACATACACAGATGGTCTGAAATCATACCTTAACCTCTTAGCAAAATATAAAAGGCAAGTACTTTTTCTGCTATTGAGCACTCCTGAATGTAGGGTATATTGACTTTAACAAGCCTGGCAAGTAAAAGCATTCATGCCCATTCCTGGGCTAATTCAAAATCTAAAACTTGGTAGAATTTTCCACGCTCCTGGCCAAGACCTTGGTAACAAGCAAACAGATACACGTTACTTAAAGCAAATCAATCAGCATTTTCCAAACTTTGAAAATTTCACTTTTTGAAAGATATGCAGTGAAACCCTGTTAAGCAGACCCTAGTGCCCAGACATCCTTAAAAGAAAACCGATGTGCCCTGTATCTTCATGGCATTAGGAAATGGCTGTCAGAAAAGATACTATGAAGTCCTGTTACGCTTGGCCTGAATGTCTGCACAAGACTTTTAACACACAATCTCCTTACGAGCCTTAGCTGGGCTGAAGAGAAGTGGATGCCTGTGTCTTGCACTCCATCTCCTACAAAAACTCCAGCTGCCTCCATTAGGAGTCACAGGCTGAACCACGAAAAAACACATTCACATTTTGTTTAAGGCATTGATCTCTCTCTCTGGCTGGGTAGATTTTCCAGGTGCATTCCTGACCAAGCTGAAGATTATCTGCAGGACACAAACCACTCCATGCACCCATTGTGCAACACTTGTCCATTCTGGCTCTGGGCACTGAGCAAGACTCCTTTCCCACTCACGCCTGCCTCTTGACCCCTTTCTGCTTTCTGGAATCTCAGCCCACTCACTTAACGCAGGCTGAAACAGGACAAATGGAAATTTCTTGGCTTTTGGCTGCTTCACTTAGGTTTACCCATATGCAGAAGGTTAATCGAGACTGGATAAAATTTTATTCCAGCTTTCCTTTGGCTAATCTGTTGTACTGCAGCACAGCGGAGTTTGAATTGGTTTTGACTTAGCAAAGCAACATACTGTTCCTTGTTAGTGTCTGCAACAGGCAAAACCAGCCTAGAATACTTATAGATTCTTTATTTGCGCTATGCCCATTACCTTTCTCTCTCACAGGCTTCTTTAGGTATTTACATGCTTTCCCCAGCATTTATATAGGACATAAGACCGAGATCTGGAGTTGAAGATCTCTATGTAGTAACTCAAAATGACCAGGAGCCTGATGCTTTTGCTCAGCATGGTAGTCCCTTCACGCAGCATTAGCCTCTCCTTGCTACCACCATTTTAAGGACAGGTGTCTTTAAAGACGTAGATCTCTAGGCTCCCTAAAAGTAGGTGAAATGCCTCCCACCCTAAGCCCTATATTCAGATTTCACATGGAAGTCAATCTTCAGATGTAAAATTTTCTCTCTGAAAACCATCAAGAAATCTGCCAAGCACAACAACATGATGTACCGCATTCATGGTGTCACCTGTCCCAGGACACTGGCTGAGCTCAGGGCTGCTGAGTGTGATGGTGGGGGACAGCAGAGACTGCTGGGTCTGGGTCCAGGTCTAGGTCCAGGTCTGGGTTCAGTTCTGGGCCAAGCTGGTGACGTTTCACACCTTCCTCACAGTGGCTCCCCCAGCAGCATGGGAAACCAGGCACTAGCCATGCAGAGGCAGGGAAGATTGATGTAATATTAAACAACATCTTATGTCAAAACATCATGGCACTTACGTTCCAATGCTTCTGAGAGTGCAGCAGAGAAAATGCCATACTAACAATTTAATCTGATCTTTCCCCTTCCCTGGGACACTGCTGAAGTGGACAGCAGGAGACATGACTGCTCCTTTACCTGTAGCAAGCAGGAATGACCACAGGGGCTTTTGAGCAAGGCAGCCTAAGGCAGAGAGGCTTCCTAATCTGACAGCTAGGGGCTTACTGTATGAGACAGTGTATGTGTCAATCAACTCGTCTATCAAACTGACTTGTATCAACTATTTCTCTTGGTAGCTGCTAATTAAAATACACAGCTCTTTGCTGTTAGCATACTTGGTGTTCATAAATAGCTGACAAAGTAATAGCAGCAGCACCACTTCATGCAGACTGCACGTTCAGGGGCCTGACTAATGGCATGCTGAGCAGCGTTTGCAAAGGGCTCAGCACCCTGCAGAATCAGGTGTGGGGATGTCACCTCTGCCAATTCACTTAACGAGGGTGTTAGCACTCCAGGACATTTTGAGAAACTTCCCAAGAAATAAAAGGAATCTAGGATACCAATGTAAGCAGCACTGGACAGGTATGTGTTTTATTTGCACATGTTGTTAGATATATCTAACAACATATTCTCAAGTGAAAATAGCACTCCCTTTCTCATGAGACACCAGTGTGTCTGTGTCACTGGTAGTAAGCACAGCACAGCAGCTTTCTGATGGAGAATAACTCTGAAGCAGGTACAGAAAAGCCAAAGATCAATTAGACACATCTGAGCACTTGCAACCTTATAGTTAACAGCATGCAGTAAAGAGCAGAGTATAGTAGCAGCTGGCTACAGATGCAGTCTTGTATTTTGACTGAAGCTTAAGAGGAACTCAGGAGTAATGCTGGTGTGTGCTACAATCCCACAGCAGCGCTGGGACAGTCCACTTACAGGTATTTCAAATCATTTTTTCTTCCTTCTTGTGAAGGCTTCTTATTGGAAATTTTCATTTCTCCCACAGTTTTCCTGTGTTACTCCTTTGCATGGAAACATAATGGTACCAAGTGCTGCAAATACAATGCTTAGTTTCCTTCCAAGACATTAAACTCACAGGTAATTTTGTTATGAAGTTGAACAGCCCATAATGCAGCCTAGGTGTTTTGGCAGCAAGCTGATGTTACTAAACATCATTATTTGTCCAGCTAGTTTACAGGCAAATAAATACAAAATCCCCAGGTGTTGCTTACAGTACAGCCAGTGTTTTTCATTCCATTTGTAAATACAACGGGCTGTTCAGCCCACACACCTATTTTATAGCTCTAATGAATAATAGAGAGGAAAATTCACACATAATGGTGACCACACCACCTTTCAACACACCTCTGTAAAAGACAGAGATTGATCAAACAGGTATTGCTCCAAGCATGCAAATGCAATATATGAAGAACCATGTCAAGAATTTTAATTGTACTAGATAGGAAATACCCGTAACTAAGAGAAAATAGATTGCCTACATAAGAGCACACAGCTGGAATGACTTTAGTCCCCACAGCACTGCTAAGAGGCCTCTTTATGGGTTTGGATTAGAAGGAGAAGTGCCTTTAGCCAGGCACAGCAGGACAGGTTGGAGAGGTGCAACTCCAAACCCATAGAGCTGAACAGCTCCTACAGCTCCTCAGTAAGTTAGCACAGGACACACAGATCTGATAACTTTTGGATCACACTATTACTGCCTGACACTGACAGATTTGTCAGGGTGCACCAATTATTTTCCATCTTTAGGAAGACTGGCAGTTTTAAATTCATGGTTTGGATATATCAGCAATAATCCATTTATCACCCATGCCTTCTACATCACAAGAGACAGAAGCTACTGACAGAAGAGGGACACGCTGGCGACATGCAGGCACCTTGACGGCTCGTGAACACCTTGACGTTCCTCTGCAATGGCAATACTGCACACACGTCAGTGTTTATTTATTTATGGAGACTTCAGTTCCCTGCCAACTGCCCCAGTACTCTAAGTATGTACTGGAAAAGAAAAGAACGACGAAGAAACCCTTACACAGGCGGCCCCTCTGGATGCAGCCCCTGATGCATGGGGCTGAAGCCCCCACATAAACCCTGGACGAGGGCGCTGGGCTCTCTCTGCTGCTCAGGGCTCACCCCAGGAGAGGGCAGGCTCGGCCCCCTTCCACCTTACTGGCCATGGCAATTAAAAAGTTCACTCCAAATGAAATTTCTCAGCCTAAAATGAACAGCCACATGGGCACTGCCATTCACTGAGGATTTAAATACCCCTGGACACAAAATCCTCATCTGATAAATATGGCCAGATCAGTGAACTGGAAGCAACATGCCCGACTTTCCTCTGGCTTTGTGAGTATCGGTGACCCCGTGACTTTTTATTAAGCCATATGATCACACACTGCAGGCATACATGTGAAAGAATGCCCAGGGAGTGATGTGGCTTGTGGCACCTGAAACCCCTCACTGGTCATTTACAAACCATAAAGAAAAGCTGACAAATTCCTAAAGCTCAGAATTTTTTTTTTTTGTTAGGGGCTTAAGGTTTTTGTGGATATAACCCACCACCAGACTGATGCCAGACATTTTTTTTGTGCATGTTATTATAGATGTGAACAATGGCTTGGATTTATCCAGAGATAAGGACTAAAATTATTCAGTCTGTGCAGTGTTAATGAATAAATGCTATTCCTGAACTATCACAAAATTCCAAGCCATGAGTTTTGCTTACCGTGATCATGTTTAAACTGTTATTTATAGGCAGAAAAGAATTGTATTTTTTAAACCCTTTTCTGAATAAGTTTTCTATCTCAAAGTTTTCATTTTTCACTGTAAACCATTCACAAGGCTTTTATCAATTGTTACACTCCTAAAACTCCCCAGTTGTATCCTACCAAAGGTGGAGAAATAATACATAGCTTCTCACTGTATAAATACTATAAATAATATGTAGTGAGAAAACAGTTATTAAATGGATCTAGTTCAGCTGCTCCCAAGCCACTCATCAGGGAAAAAAATCATATTTTCCAAATATGTTTTTAAACTGGGGGGGGGGGGGGGGTCCCCTCACCTCTTTTTAGTATAGCAGTTTTTATTACCACATGGCAGGATGATTCATCCATTTCTGGTCCAGAAATTCCTAGATTTAATTCTTACACCTGGAATGATGCTCAGGAGCTAGATCGTCATACCTGCACAGTAGGGACATCCTGACCCAGTCATCTCTTGCATACCCTATGGAAGATACCTAAAAAAGTAACTACCTTACTTGAGAGGGGCCCCAAGTAATTTTTATCCCTACTTTGCCATCAGCTGTTGACCAACAGGATGTGGGGAAGACCGGAAGACCAGTGCCTTAGCGCACAGGAGATACCTGGGCACACGAGGGACTGTCCCCTACCGACGGCTCAGCCCCATGGCAGGGGAGCGGGAAGGTGAAGGCAGGGAGGATCCTGACTCATGGTCAAGAGCATAAGGGTGACCAAGGTGGGTCCTACTATGGAGGACAGGCTTACAGCCTCCAATTCTGGCTGTGTTTGCCAAGGGCAAAGGGTAATTATCTTACACAAGCTGTTTAGTCTCCTACTTATCTATAGTGTACTATACTGGCCCTATCTTTTGATTCCTTGGGAGGTTTCTCTTCATCAGCAGGGGCTTTCAGCCAGTTTCTTCAAAGCCTGTTTTCTAAAACATTACAAATGTGCTTCACAACAGTTCAAAGACCATCCCCTTTGACAGTTCAAAGACCATGCCCTTTGCTTTCAGCTGGTCGATATCATACTGTAGCTTTAAACTATGCATTGAATAATTTCACACAGAAATTTCTACATTGAATACTCTATTCAGTAAAGTCCGTGTTTTAAGTTCTGAAACATTAACATAAAGTAACAAAATTCACAATGATCTCTATATCTATTACCTGGGAATGCCACAAGTTAGGAAGATCAGATCTGCCACCTTGGAGTCCATTAGTTCCCTTTAACTCCATTGCCTGCAGCAACGCCCAGAGCCCAATCTCAGAGGAAAGAGTCAAAAACCTGCTGTAAAGAGATCTCATCCTGTATCTACCATCTAGAAACTGGTCTGAGCTCTCAAGTCTGACATTTAGCATCTCAAAAGTGTGTAATATTGAAAAGCAAGTTTCGGCCTTTCCTCATTCATTCTCTCCCAAAGTGGGGAGTGCATGGGGTGGTACAAACCAATGACGCTGATTGATGAAAGAGTTAACATCAGTGGCAATCTGGTAGAGGAAAACCAGTGGAGAGGCATAGCTTGTTATCTGGAGCAGATAACTTCAAAGCAGCCTGAACAGCAACTGATGATGAAGTAACAGTGATAAGAAACATGCTTCCTCACGTGCTTTCTCACTGCAGCAATCTGGAGGCGTTGCAGCTGAGCTTCGCACTTCTGGCAGCGTCCCTGCACATCTGTAGCATCCATTGAGAAGAAGTAAACAGCATCAGTCAGCTGGAAAGAGCGCTTTCCTTAACCTCCCTGACCCCCAGCAGCAGATTTGTCCTGAGCTCAAAAGAGAAAAAATGCTGGTGTGTATTTTCCTAGCATCTTGGAGTTGTCTGCATCTGTATTCATTGTTATTTAATATGTTAGTGTGTTTTGCTTAGTGTGTTTGGCTTAATATGACCAGTTAATTTTCTGCCAACTAAAAAATAAAGTAGCATGATAAGTTCTCTGAAATTAGCTTATCTGAGGAGGAAGGACAGAAAGATTCGGAAAAAGGGGAAGCAGTGCAGGAGAATTGTTGGAGAATGTCTCTCTCCCTCCCTACCTCTGCAGATCTCTTCCTTCCTTGAATCAAACTACAGGCTCCAGCAACAAGGCAGCTAATAATAAACTCTTCAGCTGAACTCTAGGAAAGCAGTTTGGTCAAGGCTTTGCCTGCCAAGTGCTGACCAACACATGTTTCCAGCTGCCAGAAGTGACTCACTGCAAGCCATGTTTTTTACAAACCAGTCATGCTTTAGCCATCTCCCCCTCAGAGCACGTTTTGCTCCAGACACAGCCTGACACTTCCAAATGGAGTCAAAGGCACTTGAGTCATGGTCCTCTTACCATGTCTCATGTCAATGGGACATACAGGTACTACTCTGGTCACAATATATTAACATAACTGCTCTTACACCATGACTCCTGAAAAAAAAAACCCAGCCCACTGCTGCTTTTATCACTGCTCAGTCCAGCAGGCTGTACATGAACAGTGCTAGGATTTCTACAGTGCCAGCCAGCAGACAGGACAAGACTTCTTCAAAAAATATCTTTTATCAAGGGTTTGTATAACAAAACTTGGTTCTTGCCTTGGGCTTCCCCCATACTGCCTTCTCTTACCAGTGAGGACACAGGGCCAAGAGGGGACACCAGCTGGGACAGCAGGGATAACATTTCCTTCTGGTCAGACAGGAGCTCGAACTACTCGGCTGCATTTCAGCACCAAGAGCAACCTCTGGTGCTTCACTGGAAATGCTGACCCAGCTGGCCAGTGAATTTGGAGTTTTTAAAAGATGTGCATGTCACCTTCCTGAATGGACAAGGCTGGTGCCAGGTGAAGCAGCCAGTGCTGCTGAAGGCACGTGGCTTCCACTCCCTCCAGAGGTTGCTCAGAAGCTGCCTGGAAATGCAGCAGGGACTGTAGAAATGGGAACTTACCGAGTTGGGTTTTCTGAGGGAGGGGAAATAACCCCTTTAGGGGTCACAAAAGCATAAGCACTTGCAGGCAAACAGCACGCGTGCTGGTGCAGGGATATATGGAAACCAGGTCAGCCTAGCTCCTTTCTGTGCTGCCCCATGATGCTGGGAAAGATGAGGAAGGGGGTATGGGAGTAAGTTTGGACTCAAAAATAGTGTAGACAAAGAAGGCTTCTTGGATCAGGGCACTACTGAATTACACAACTCACCAGTGCCAATGATATGGCTTCATGACCCCATTCCCCCTTTAGTCAAGGCTCTTCTTTTGTGCTGTAGACATCTGGGACACCTCCCTGACCACAGTGATGTTGTTTTCATGGAGAAGAAGGGGGTTATGGTTGTTTCCTAAGGGTGGAACTACCCTGTCTCCTCCTTTTGTGGTGAAATCTCCTCTTCCTGCCACTGCCAGACTGCTGGCCCTCTCCTCCCTCCCCACTGCCCCACCAAGCACAACAGCACAAGCATTTCTGGAAATGCTCAGACAAACCTTGCATTTCTAAGGGGAGAAATAACTCACATTGGTAGAACCACATTACCCAGGAGAAAGAAAGAAATGAAAGCAAGTTAATATGCAAAAATACCATCATGTCACAACAGTTCACTTACTATTGGGGTAGTAAGGATAGTGGGGTACCCGCTCCTTGCTAAAATCTTTTGCAGTTCACTGCAAAAGCATGCTGACCAGGGATAGCTAGGTAGTGGGCAACACAGAGGGAAGCTCTTTTTAGAGGTGTTAATGAATCCTAATATTTTTTGCTCAGCTGGAGGTGACAGAAATGAACAGTTAACATTTCTTCCCATTTCTGAAGATTTTTTTTCTTTTTTGCTGTTCCAGGGCCTAATCCACACACACACACACACACACACACAAAAGAGTAGGAAAAACCCCTGTGTGCAGCCTTATGGCAGGACTTTCCAAGCCACAGATGCTGGCTCTGTGGTTGGCTGACCTATCCAAAATAAAGCTCAACAGCAGGAAGCGGTGGAGCAGTTCAGGGGGTAGAAGAGGTCATGCGAATGTGATCCCCATCTCCTGAATGCCCCATCTCCTTATGCTGGCTCCCCCTGCTCCTTTTGGGATGGAGTGAATTGTTGACTTATTTTTTATTTTCAGCCTGCCTTTCCTATCCGTTTGCCAAGTGGGGTTGTTGAAAGTGACTCTTGTTGCAGCCACTTTCCCAGGATAGAAAAAATAAGGTGAACTTTTATCCTGATGCCTTACAGTTGAAAAGGCAGCTAGCAGCTTGGATGTTGAGCCCCTTTGGCTGCTCCAAAACAGAGCTGGCCCTGTGGGAGCTCAGAGGCCACTGTGTCACCTCCCTGTGGCTGAAGGGATGGGAGTCAGCCTGCCCCAGGTGAAGCTATCGGCTGCAGAGACTGAAATGTTTCCCCGAGGGAAAGGCAGCACAAGAGCCTTGAAAAGAGGAGCCTTGAAGGCTGCTGACCCATGCGCAGAGATGCATAGCACTGCCTTCTTCACACAAGAAGGCCATTTTCAGTGAATAAACATCAAAAAAAGGAAAGAAAGTGGAAAAAGGAAAGAAAGTGACTGACCTCGTTTTAATAATTTTTGACATCAGAATGCATTCATACCATATACTTTTACTTCTTTTTTGAGAGGAGTGCACAGCATATGTCCTGGCTCAGCTGGCAGTACAACTTCTGTGAGTCTACAGGAGGTCCTATGGCACCACTCAGGAACACCTACAAACCCTGCTGCACATTGGCCTGTGGGCCGAAGGAAAGCCCAGCTGGGCAGAGGACATGTAAGAAGTATGAACCTCTTTTTTACAGCCTGCAGATTAATTTCTGTTCAGGTGTGGGCTTCATTTTCATAATGCTAATGATCAAATAATGAAACCAACCACTTCTTGTTTCTGATCAGGGCTATTTCTGAAGTGTTGTGAGTGCCAAGAAAATAAACCAAGTCTAAAAATCACACTTTCCTCTAGGCAGATATTACACTGAAGTGGATAATGGGACCGTACCTGTGTGTTTGGATCCTGCCAGCAAGGGAGGTTTTCATAGCAAGTGTTTGACTTCACTTACCCTAAGCACTATACAACAGTGAGCTGAAAGACCTGCTGCCACTTACCAAACCTCTTGTAGCCGAAGGACTGCACCTCCTCCTCCTCTGCAAAATCGTCTGGAGAAAGAAAGAAAGAAAGACAGCGCAACAGAGTATTACTACTACCACAGGAAAAAGATGAAAAAGGTTTTTACAGGTGCATGTTCATAAATTAATGTACTTGAACATTTAATAGATTTGCAAGGCATGTTACTGATCTTCTCCTCCATTGCTCATGTCCCACCTCTGTCCCCAGGTAGAAAAGGCATTTCAGAGCCTTTCCCCCAACCAGTATCCCCAGCAGACATCCAGACTACAAATGGTTTATCACCTGGCAGCTATCCCTAGGCCTGCTTGGCCACCTAAGTATAGACCAGAACAGACACATCCCTTCATCATGATGACGGCCACAATTGTGCCCGGACTATGGCACTTGCTCCAGCCCACTGCCTGTGCCGTCCAGGCAGTTGGGCTGAGGTTATACATGCACCAGCTGGGCTGTTTGCACAAAGTGCTATGCATAGCTATGCCAAGTAACGAGAGAGGAGTCAGAAAGGATGGCTGTCCGTCCATCCACCACCTCCCACAAGCACTAGCTTGGCCTCAAGAGGCAAGATCCAATAAAAAAATGGGAAACAGAACTGACAAACTCAAACAGATGAGAAAAATAAAAACCATTCAAGCCCTTTTGTTCTCATCTTCACCAGCTAGCCAGCAGTAAAATGCTAATAATCACAATTTTATTTTGTCAGAAGCTTAATTTCTCTCTGCTTCCTTCCAGCAGCAATGGAAAAGGCTGGCATCAGCAGAAGAAATACACCCATGACTTCTTTAAAAAAAAAAAAGAATATGTTTGTGTTCGTGTGTTCATCCTCCTACCAACACAAACCCTCTTTCTGCTGAGTCAGGAAGGCAAGAACCCTGCCTTATCACCAGCACCAGGCTTTGCACCAGGCGACTGCCAGGGAGGGCAGCACAGCCCAGGCTGCTCATCTCCCGCTTCCCTGTTTCGCAGGGGGGAGCACAGTAGACCCATTCCCCCTCCCACAAGCACCATTTCATGTGGGGGGAAGACTCCTCAGGGCTGTCTTTAAACAGGACCTAGGACACGGCTTCCCAAGCAGTGGCTGGTGGTTCACAGCCCACCGCTGTGCTGGGGAACCACATTGCCTTTGCTGCATTTCCAAGCAGAAGCGCGCAGGCAAGCCTGCTTCCACTCTGTGAACACCACTGCCGGGGACTGACGGCAATCCCTGCTCTCCAAAACCTGGATAATCCTGGGCTTTCGTTTGCATTGCAGTGCCGGGGAGGCAGACTCGGCACCCCAGGGAGCTTCAGCGCCTGCTCGACACCTTGTGCCACCCTTCCAGCATGGGATGCTGAGGAAGCTCACTCGTTTGCAACCTCTCCATCCAGACCTTTCCCTGACACAAGGGGAGAAGGAAACAGAAGCTCAAAGGCCAGTCAAGGGATTCGCCAGAAGGGAACATTTTAATGAGCGGCAGTGGAAAAGCAAGCTCAAACAGATGTGATGGAGCGAGAGGTCTGTGCTCAGTTAGACGTTTGCTGTCCAGAGACTTACTGCACATGAACAGGCTTCTCTGCGTCATGAGACTGGGCTAACTGGTGCCACAGCTAACTCAGGCCACAACAGAGCTTTGGGGGGATGAATTCAAAGGTGAATTAAAGAGACGGTCCTCATCCAGGCTCAACAAAGTATAAATCATTTGCGTGTATGTCCAGCAACAAATCTGACCTGCACCTCCTTCTGACCTGCAAGGTGCCCTGCACTGAAGTCTGAGGGAGACATTGCCTGAAGCAGCAAAGGAGTCTCTGAAATGCATCATTCTGCAGAACTTCACCCTTTACTCAGATAGCACTTTTGATAAAAACAGCTCAGAACTCATGTTCTTCTCCAGATAACACAAAGTTTGCTCACTGCCAGAGGCACTCCTGTCCATATCTTAAGCTAGACCCCCCAGTTCAAAGGTGCATATAAAGAAATGGAAGAACCAGTGGACACTCCTTAGGCAAAACAAACACATCCTGGTTTTGAAGGCCCAAAGGAACCTTTAAAAAAACAAACCCAACAAACCCTCACAATTGTACCAAATGTTATCTGAAGACAAGGTCACCCAACAAAACATGACAAATACTAATAAACCATAAACTGTCAACAACGAAGCTTCTCATCTCAGCAGTGAACTACTCAGGAATAATCTTCCCTCTTGCACAAAAGATAAAGCACTGCACAAAAAAAGGTATCAGCTCCAGAGCCCTTAGCTTCCTGCCCGCTCCTGCTATCGGGGCTGTAACACAATCGCCTCCTTTGTTTCTCAGCAGTGTAAACTGGCTTATCCGATCCATATCTGATGTATGCAGCCAGGCCATGTTTAAATCTTGTGGCTTCATCCTACACCACATCTCCAAGACCTTCCTCCCAGGCTGCTAGCCTCTTCCCTAGTCGTTTAGTTTTTCACACTTAGCCCAATGGCATTGCCCCCTGGCCATGCATTTATAATATTTTTGTTTCTTTGGACATTTTTATATTTGCAATATATGTATGTTTTATATACATATATTACATATATATTGCACATATATTGCATATATTTATATACACACTTATATTGCATACATTTATATACACACTTATATACTTTAAAAATATATATATACTTTTTAATATTTGCAACACTGCATGCTGTGCTTGCTAGGGATGATTTTTTTTTTTTTAAGCTTTGAATACTTTATAATTATTCATTAATCTCCTAATTTTGAAGAGCGCTTGTGGCATTTGAAGCAAAGAAGTGGAGATGGGCAAGGACAGTTTTGCCTACTGGTGACCTGGCTCCCTGCTCACTAAAATCTAAAACATCAGATAAACCCTTTTTTAATCCCTATGAGTTGTTCTAGCAACAGACAGCAATGTATTTTAGGGGAAGTCTATTTAAATTATTTAACAGACTAAGCTCAGCAGCCTTTCAGTCACAACTGCCACTTAGGTACTTTGCTCGAAGCATGTGCAAATATAATACTTTACAATATTAACTGTAATGTAACAAGTTTAAGGAAAATAAAGATGGGAAGAGGAAATGAATAAAATAAGATTAGACTAAATGTTCAGAAATGAACAGCATTGCATCCTTTGGAAAAAGAGACTACGATGGGTTGAAAGTCCTACTTCAAAAGAAATCTGTCTTGAGGCAAAGCCATGTGTCCCAGCCTGCTCCTCCTATGCCTTTTGGGCAGTATTGTGCTCACTGGAGGCAGCAGAAACTTGGCCCTCAGCTCCCTGTTCCAGTGCTGAAAATATTAAAGTTTTGTCACAAGTTTTAAAAGTATCTCAAAGCTTCATGATACCTTTGAATCAGTGAAATACAAGAGAACCTAAGTTTCTTTGAAAAGGGAACTACAAAAATGTGATCTGTGGTGAATTACAGAGGTTAAGAAAATACACACCAAGTAGGAAAGCAAATAGTAAGAAAACCTCCAGCATGTTTTTATGCCTTATGCTTTTAAAGGCAGTATCAGAAATTGGAGTGGAAGAAATTAATGAGTTTTGAGCACCAGTGGCTGGTATTGCAGAAGGAAATGTTGTGTTTTTACACCAGTGGTGCCAATACACTTGAGTGGGGCTGCAGCTGGGGTAAGAGGGTTTTGTCTGACATGGTGAAAGCCGTAAGTTAGAAATATTTTTCTTCAGTTGAAATCCAACCCTTCTCAGTTACAAAGAGGACTGGAATGAATGCAATATTTCCGTTACATACATATACATTTATATACAGGCAAAGCTTATTTTCGTGGGTGAAAAATACGAAGGGCAGACTCCTCCTTGAAGCAGACAATAAAGCGGAATCCGTTGTTAAGTCCCAGAGGCTGGAAGAATTAAATCTTTAGTGCTGGGAAGACCAGCCATAATTTAGTTATAAGCTGCTCTACCGAGCTCTCAGCTGTGAGCCAAAAGATACGGAATCCAGAATAAGAAAGATGAAGAAACACGAAAAGCTGGTTAATATGTGATTTCTTACTCCACTGACTTCTACTGAGCTCTGGCAGTAGGAAGGTCCATAAAAAGGTGAACTTTGGGCAGAACAGAAACACATGTGAGCAACCAATTGTATTTAACCATGTAGGGGAAGGACCACCGGAGATCTCCTGTTTCATCAGGTTTACAAGAGTCTCCTTGAAGGCTACAGCAGATTGTCATGTGGAGCTTACAGCAAACTGCTAAAAATGAGTGGCTCACTGTAGCTGAACAGCAGTACATCAAATATTTTAGGGAGTCAGTACAAAGCAAGAGCTCTGGTACAAAAAAAAAAGCTTTGAGATATTTTGGCAATATCCACACCCCACCATGTACCAATGCCAAATTCTGCTTGCCCTCCAGTTATAAATTGTTACTGCAACACCTCTAATAAATACAGTTGTAGAGTTAAATAAGTTACAGTACAATGCTTCAAGGGAGTGGAAATTATAAAAAGGCAGTTCAGCTGGGGATTAACACAGCGAACAGAGGGAATTCATTTAATCTAAAACAAATTAGACTCTCATTTGATTAATTTGCTAGAGGCAAAGCAAAAATCTGTGGAGTAGAACTGTACAATTTCTAGTTCTTGTTCTTAAATCTTAAATAAATTAATCATGGACCACTTACAAGTCACTCTGAGGTCAAGTAAGAAAGAGCTGGCCTGGAGCCAAAAAGGATGCCAAATCTGCCCCAGGACTATATAGGGCCTATAACCACTGCACCACTCGGTCCCTTTGCTGGAACAGCACCAGATCTAAGGAGCCTTTGGTGCAAGGTGATTTTAGGGAAATTATTTCCATATTATCCCCTTCCTTTTGTGGGTGTTGTTGTTGGCATACAGAAGGTGTTAGAGAATGCTACCGATGTACATGTCCAGCTGTCACCTTTTAACAGTACACCCTGCTCAGCCATTTAAACATGAAGCAAACTAGATCTCAGAACCATTAGAGACGCTGGGTCGTATAGTGGCTGCAGACACATTGGTATCCAAACATTACTAGAACTTTTGTGTGCTGTAAACACGGGCTCAAAGTCTTTGTTTAAAGACTGTGTTTGAAGTCTTGAATTAAGAAAAGACACCAATATTCTACACTGCATTTCAAAATCTGGGGAAATCTATTTCAGGAGAGAATGAGGCATCTGGGCTGAATATTGTCATGCCGAGTTTCAACTCAGATTTTAGAAGCTACTTTATAATCCCCCTGAAAACTGGATTTACAGTACATTAGACCTTACCCCTAAGTACCTCACAGGGAACTCACGACTGTAAGACTAATTTGTAGTAACAATGACATCAAGTGTAAGAGTTTCCTTTAAAATAAATCTCTCTCTCAAAGAGCTTTAATAGTTAGGTCCCTGCCTTTCCCACTGACTTAATGGGAACAATATAGTTACGTCCCAGTGCAACTCTGTAAAATTCATTTTAACGTTATCAAGAACAGATTTTTTTTGTACCCTTTGGAAAGACACTGTGCCCATTAGTTGAAAATGATGATATTCCTCTCTTTAACCAATAAACCAGCGTGGATGCAGAACTCTGCTCAGAAGCGTGTAACAAGTGCATCTCCTCCACGAGGGACTGCTTGCAGTGTCAAAAAGCTACTTCTGCCTGCTCTCTCCAGCTCAGCCCTCTCACGGAAAGGCAAAACTTGTCCACTTGTGAGGTTTCTGTAATATTAACAACTGCTCAGACAGACGAGAACAGTGAACACCAATATGTTTCTCATATCACATTTCAAAAGCTTTTTGAGCCGCCACCAGATTTATATGCATTTCTGGTCACTATTAACTGCGTCTACATTCAAAGTGCTGACCTAGAGGTGAAACGGAGCCAGCAGAAGCACAGCAAGCAGCTGTGGCCTTCAGATGTTGATGACTTCATCAGTCTAATTGGTTTCCACTGGTTTTCATAGCTTTTATTCTGGACAGTCTCCTGCTTGTGCTAACAGGCTGCTCATTCGCCTCTCTCTTCACAGATGCTTCATTTCACTTGCCCTCTTCTGCGTTTCTCCGCTACTTTTTCCTTATAGCCCCTTTTCATATTCAAGTCTTTCTCTCTGCTTCTATTTTGATATGCCCTCCCTCAAAAAAACCTACCCCACACTTAAAACCCTTCCCTATTGACGAGCTCCCAAGCTGACAATGTTACTGTTGTTGGCTGTGTTATGCCCATGTTTTCCACCCCGTCCTTTGTCCGACCTCTCATACAGTAAGCTCCTTCGGACGGGATTACCCAGATTCTTCATTTGCAGAGTACCTCATCTTTAGGGGAGCTGTGGCAGAGATTCAGCTGAGGCAGTCCTAGAAGAGAGCCCCATCCTTTGGGATGTCGTTTGAGCCTGGATTCTGACAATGAGACTGAGGCTTTTCCCCACCTCTGTCCTTCAGGCTGCTGATCTGGGAATTTATCAGCTTTTAGTATCACAAGAAAGCAAGAGGCAAGGTCCCAGACCAGAGATCCTCTCCTGACACATAACCTAAGACTCAGGTTGTGTCTCTCATCACCTAACACATGCATAAAACAAACAAAACAAAGAATCATGGCAAATGGGTGCATTTTAATATTCTGGTCTCAATCTACTCCCCCACTGCTATGCCCCAAAAATGTGAACACTCACACTAAGAATGCAAAGAAAAGACAGATGATTAAGAAGTTCAGAGGCATAAGAATGATGGCTCTAGTTTTGCTTTTTAGGCACAAAATGAAGACAGTAAATAGCGGTGTTTCTTGGACAAAACTTGTTAGCCCATAAGTGCTGCAGAGCATTGCTACAGTACTGGGGTCTGGACCAGCTGCACGGTGTGGAGGGGTTGACCTTACAAGTTAAAAGTTTAAATCATATCATATTTCAGTGTAATGATTTAAAAGCAAACAATCTGTTCTCATTAGTGCACTGAAAAATTGTGCCTCCCTGTCTGTATGTTAGAGGAGGCAATTAACACCACCATTAAAATGGCATATACATTCCTAACAACACATCTCTCTTACCTCCTATAACTCATCCACTTTGCTCCCCAGTGATGTCCCAGTCTTCACTTCAAATTTATGCACAGAAAGGCATTGCAGTTTTAGGTGGAAGCAGTCAAACTCCAAAGACAATTCATCTTAGGTAGATCCCTCACTCATACAGACCATGCTCACATTATTAGGAGGATCAGGTTCACTTTCAGTGCCTGGTAAAAAGCGTCTTTATTTTGCTTTCCAAGGGGGAGGGCTGGAAGCGGGGAATCTCTGTTCTGACACACAGAACCTCAGGATAAGGAATGTTTTGTGAAGCTGAAGATAACTGGGCACACATCCTTCACAGCACTGAATTGCTTTCATCCTTGACATTTCTTCCAGCTCTCTTTCTTTATTTTACTCTGGTTTTGCTCTGCAAGGCCTGATCAGCTCGCTCTCTCTGCAAGATTACCCTTCCCTCCTTATCCTAGCAGGCAAAGGTGTTTGAACCTCTGGGCACAATGGTCTTTGATGTGGATCTAAGCAAACTGTTCAGCGGTTGTGACAAAAAAGGGCTCTGTTCAGCTCTCAGCTGTAGAAAAATCAGTCTAGAATAAATTTATGTTACCCAAAGTAGGAGAAGAAAGAGCCACAAGAGATTTTAAACAACCCTCTTCTTCACAGGGATGGGCTCGCTGGTGCTATTCTTAGTCCTATGTGGCTGGGAAAAGTCAAAGATTGAAAGCAAAGATGAATAATTACAATTTCTTACGAAAATACTCCTGTCATAAATAGCTTATATGCTAATTCTGCTCAATATCCACTACAGCTGTACGGTAATATTTCTATCTGTGCAATAACAGATTTCTCTTGTATTTTCACAGCTTCTAACACTCTGCTTTCCTCTATATTGTTAATAAGAATATCCTTTGACACATGCATGCATGATCATCCTTCTCATCCATATGTTTAAAATCCTCTGTGCTACCAACCAATTCAGGATACATGCTGACTGTAGAGTAGCATTGCTCGGGATTTGTTCTGCGTTGTATCACACATTTATTATAACTGCTCATGCCTTTGAACTACTGCAGTAGGGTCCTGTGACATGTCCAACACACACTACTCAGAGCTCCTGCATATGTTTCATGTTTATGTCACTATATTCATATAAGCTTTGTTATAACTGGACTAAGTAAAGGTTACTGGATCACTCCACTTCTAATCCTTGGTTTTCAGATGCTTTCTGGCTTCTGCAAAATGCTCTGGACTGGACTTTTTTTTAAATGTGCAGTTTGAAGTTTCTAGCCAGGAAAGACCTATTTGCAGATGACTGCTCATTTCATTTTGTGCACAAGGAGATTAGAGAGAGAGAGATACACTCTTCTCCAGTATTATAAAATTAGCTTTATTCCTTTATTCTTTAAAAATAGTGGTGGCATCAAAATAGTTAGAGAGAAAGATGAAACCTGTCAAGAAGGTAGAGCTCATATAAATAGGTTACTTAAGAGTTTTCAAGGCAGCCAAGAAAGAGCAACTGAATTTGCATGCACACTCGGCTTTTGCAAATGGAGGCTTTACCTGCAGATTACACACAGGCTCCAAGTTAAAACATAGAAGGGATGATTTTAGCAATATGGGCTGATACGTCTGTTAAAGTGTGCACTGTATAAGGGAAACTTAAGGTAAACTGAGCTAGCATATCCCATGAAAGCTCAATGTAATCTACGTACTGAAAACTCTGTGCATGAAGCACATAGAGCTGCCTTTGAGGCAAACTGGTTGACACCAAGAAAGCTGGGCGTTCAGACTATACCGTTCCTGAGGCAGTGCCGGCTTCACTGATTTCAGTGGACCACAACCAAGGATGAACCTGTCCTGTTGTTTCACTCTGTGCATCTTTTTTTTTTTTTTTTTTTTTTTTTAAATGAGAGAAATTGCACAGGACAGGATATTTGGTCACATTCCAGTTCACAAGCACAAGGCAACAGCCATTTCAGCCTCCAGCACCATCGCTATAAAAGCGGTACATAGCGAGGTGCCTGTGATGGCAGAAAGGAAGGAGGAGGAGGACCAGTGAAGAAAGAAGCAGCTAAGCTATCCTGGGTTTTGTAATGAAGAGCTCCTCTGTCATCCTGGAGCAAGAGTCCCAAAATGACCACCTTGACTTTGTCATTGCCCCGCTTTCGGCATTAGTATTAAGTTGTTATCCAAGCACTATTCACATTTCAGACAAAAATACTTACCACCAGAACCACCATTGACAGTAGTGATTACAGATACAGTTTAAAGTAATAATTACAAAATATATCACAGATATATAGGAAGAAGTTCTCAGTTTTAACAATGCTTGTCCCTGTCTTAAATTAGGGCCAATGTTTTTGAACATGTGGTGGTGCTTGACTATGATGAAGCTGTTTTCATTTGTTTCCCAGGCAACAAATACTCCTTCATACCCAAATAAATAACTACAACTTAGGCATATCATTTGATAAAGATACATCTGACCCTAAAGCAGTCAAGTCTCTTTATAAATCACATGAATTATTACTAAAAAGCATCTCACAAAGTTTGTGAGGTCAGTGTAGTTTGCTGGAAATAAAACTGCCAGGATATTAAACATAAACTTCAATTTGTTTTACTGATTTAAAACATAACGCATTACTAATACCAGCAATGGAAAATATAATTTATTCCTTACAGATATTTAGTGATGTAATTATTCAGATATTCCTCCGTTCTCCAGAGAGGGTAGATACAGAGACAGCTGCAATCAACAGATCATTTTGTTGTTATTGAGAAAAATGTGTAACTACACCAAGTTCGACAGTCCTACAATTCTCACCACCATCAAGTTGGAAGAGAAAATACGAAAAACCAAGTCTGTACCCAGAAAAGGAAATCACAGGGTCAAAATTTGGTTTGGCTCTCCGACTTCCATAACACTGGCAATGGCACTTGATGTGATGATTTGTTTGAAGTCTCTCTTTTCTCCTGTTATTAGCACTGTTATTTAAGGTTTCTTCTTTGCATGTTTTATTACTGATTTCCTAACTCTGTGGGGGAAAGAAATAAGATGGCTGTGATCGCTCTTAGCGAAATCGAATGGTAAGGACCAGCAACCAGAATGAAATGTCTCTCTCTTGCTGGAGCGTGGGGCACCAACATGTGCTCCCAGCAGGAGTAACATCTTCCCTCCAAATGCCACTGCTCCACTTTGCAAAGAAGAGTGACAGAGGCAGAACGAAGCACATGCAAGTCGCATTATACCAGGCCATGTCCTATACCCACTTAAAACTACAGCAAAAATGCTTGCTGGCTTCAGTGGGTTCAAAGTCTGGTTCCCAGTGTCATCACAGTATGCGGCTACCCAAAAATGTTATTGCTGTTCTCGGTCCTTTGCATCCTGCCTCCCCCCAAAACTGGTGCAGTCTCAGCCCCAACAAAAATAGAGCATAAGGCTTTCAGTGATAACAGATATGGGTTTATATTACTGGATTCCCTTTGTTTTGGTTGGTTCCTGCCATTACACTTACGCTGATAATGACAAGCTGATGACAAAATTTTTGGCATGAGTACCCTATAAATAAGAACATTGTAAATATATTATGTTTAATATGTTGCACAGCCCTGTAGAGACACCATGTCACAGTGCCAGAAGTAACTTAAATAGCATGTGTGGGCTTGCAAAAATACGCCCCCCCCCCCCCCCCCCCCCAAGCTTCTCCTCCCTTCAGGCAGCTACTCTGGCAAGTGAATAAATAATCACATCGTTTGGTGTCCCAGACTCTGGAAACTGAGTGTAACTATCATGATGTTTACTGGCCTCCTGGCATCTGGAATCAAACTCTGCAATCCAAGCACCGGCACACTGGTGCCCAAAAGCAATTTTCTTGTGTGTACGTTTTTTTCCTTCCCACCCTTCAAGTTTATTTTTGCCTCTGAAGAAAAGCTAGATTCCACTCTCACAAACTCCCAACTACTTCCTAAACTTTCTATAATGTCCTTTGATGTTCTCATTGTAACTATTCCCCAGCATGTAAAGTCTCTGCCTTCTGCTGTATGGCTATCAATTTTCATAAACAGAAGGCTTTCTTGCAACCCCCCTAATACATCTTTACTAGGTTACAATATAGCAATTTGGCAATCTGCTGCTTTATTTGATTTTAAAAGTCTATTATCTAATACCTCTCAGTCACATCTTTGTGGGACGGAGTCAACCGGTAGAAGTGGCATGTCTCACCCATTTAAAACAAAAAGAGAGGGAAGGGAAAAAAGGGAGAAAAAAAGTAAAAGAAAGGAAGTTTCAGCTCTAACAGATGCAAAGCAAAGACCAAATATTTTCCAGTCGGTGGATGTTGAGGAGAAATACGCCAAATACATTTCACAAGCCAGTTAAGCCTCTACTGGCACCTAATCACTGCCAGATGTTTAGAAGCAACACCAAGAACATCGCAAAACGCTGGCAAAAAAAACCCCAACTAAATTAGGAAGAAATAAAAGCCTTCTCCTCGGGACGCCGGGGAGCGGGGCGGTAGAAGTTGGGTGCCGAGAGAAAACGTGCTGGGGTGAGCACCTATGACGGGAGGGGGACGGGGGACGGGGGACGGGACGGACGGACACACGGACAGAACGACACCCCGCTCCCCGGACCGGCACTGACGAACATAAGCCAAACCGAAGGGGTGGCGCAGAGCCCCATGCGCGGGGCCGGGGCTGCCCCGTGGGCGCCCCGGGGTCGCGGGGAGTCCCACGCTCTGCCTCTGCCGGCACCGGCTGCCCGCGTCCTGCCAGTGTTCTGCCCGCACCCGGCTTGCCCTGCCTGCAAACTGCCTGCACGGTGCCCGGCCAGCACCCCGCTTGCACCCTACCCGCATACTGCCCTGCCCGCACCCTGCCCGAAACCTCCCCTACCTGCACCCTGCCCGCACTCTACCGATCCTGCCTGCACCCTGCCCGCCGCCTGCTGCCTTCCCGCACCCTGCCTGCACACCCATCCCGCACGGTGCCTGCCTGCACCCTGCCCGTCCCGCCCGCACGCTGCCCTGCCCGCACCCAGCCCTGCCGGTGTCCGGTGCCCGGTGCCGGCGGCGCACATGTGCGGGCGGCGGAGCGGGCGACCCGCTCCCGTCCCTACCTTTCATCTTGGCGCCGGGGCGGGTCACATAGGACGGACGGGGCGCGGCGGGGGCTGCCGCCGGGAGCCGCGGGCGGGCGGGCGGCGCTCCCTGCCTACTGCCCGGCCATGCCGGGGGCCGGGCGCAATCCCGCCGCGGGCCCTGCTGCGCACCCCCGGCCGCTGCCGCTGCCCCTGCCGCCGCCGCCGCCCCTGCCGCCGCCGCTCGCCGTCGCTCCTCGACCGCCGGCGGCACCGCGCTCTCGCCGCCAGCCCCGCGCGGCCCGGCCCGGCCCCGCGGAGCCGCGGCCCGGCCCCGCCTCCCTCCCTCCGCCCCGGGGAAGGGGCCGCGGCCGGGGCCGGGCGGCGGGGGCGGGCTCGGGGCCCCGCCGGCGGTGGGGCTGGGGGGGGGAGGTGTCGCACGCCGCCCCGCCGCGCCCCGCGGGACCGTGGGGTTCCTGAGGTGCGGGGCCGTGGGCAGGAGGGTCTGCCTGTGGGGAGCGGCCCGGGACAGGAGTCGCAGGGCACCCACCGGTGACCGGGGAGCTTGAGTGGGACGTGGTGTCGCCGGGAGGGAGAACGGTCCTCTCCCTGTCTTCCCCACGCACGTGGCAGGCACCCGGCGGTTTTTGGCTAAAGCCGTCTTCGCGAGCGTCACACCACCCCGGCTCGCCACGCCAGTGAGAGAGACGTCCCGGAGCTGTGGGTGCGTATCCGTCGGCCGGGAAGAGGCTGCAGGACGTGCGAAGTTCACCCTGGTGCTGAACGAAGCGCCGTGAATAGTCCCGTTGGATTCCATGGGATTGCGTGCACACGCTAAAGAACATGTGCAAATATTTGTGGGATTAGGGAGATACAGGCCAGTCGTCTTTTGTTTCTCTGGTTCTGGATGTTGCCGGGAATAATGGATCGTTTCCAGGCTCTCATTTTCATGAAAGGTGTGCTCTGATTTTCTGCAAACCTACCCATATTTAGGCTATTGAAGATGGTGATAAGATGATCCAGTTTTGACTATTAACATCAGTGCTGATGAAGCAGAGCTAGTGCAACGCGCACCAGTTTGTTCTGGGGGCAGAGTAGCAGAGGCTCCCAAGAGTGTTTCCCATCACAGAGAGAAGATGCGCACAATTTTGCCTTTGCAATTATTGGTATTGCAGTCTTTTGAATGAGGGGATGCCCAAAGAAATGATAATGCTACGTGGTCTTTTCAGGGGGCCCACGGCTCCCGTAAGGATCATAGCGTACCAGAGAGGTCATGGTGCAGTATCACAGCATTAGTTTAACACCAGGTCAAAAAGCATTGGAAACCTATCAGGTATGATCTTGTCTGAGCAAGAAATGAAGGATTAAATCCACAAAAAGTAATCATCGTAGAGCAAAAATTAAAGAACAGAAATTTTAATTCCTTCAGCTGGTCTGATGACTTGAGTTGACATCCGCTTGAGTGCATTTCGCAAACTCAGAGGCAGTACCTTCAGTCTGGGATTGCCGAAAATACTTGAACACCAGCTGCAGTAGCCATTTACTACTTTAAAGCAGGGCTTGGATATCAAAGAGACTTGACTCGGATTTTAGTTTGCGCTCTGGTAGTTGACTGGAATATCTATTTTTGGTACAAGTCGTGAGTAAAACACTTAAATCTGAATACAGTAATCAGGTAATTATGGATGTCCTGTAGTGCTGTGTTGGATTAGGACAACAGCTCTTGCAGTGTTTATAAAACTGATTAATGCTTGGTCAGTTGTGTGATTTATTTTGAATCCTAAATTAACTCATAGTTTTTGTTTTGAAGAATCAATGTCATTCAGTTGCCCAAATTAAAAACTATCTAGACTCTGATCCAAAGCCCATGTTTCCAAGAAGGAATCTTTCAATTGATTCTCATAGACTGGATGGAACCAATAGTGAAACTCCATTTCTCCGAAGAAAAAGTACTTCTGTTTGAAAACACAGCACTGAAGGAATGCTTTAGAAAAAGAAGGAGAAAGAAGAACATGACTTTAAACCTGTGTCATCAGGGAATGTGCAAGGAGCAGGAGTGTGGAGGAATTTAGAAAATTCCTCAAAAGCAGTAACTGATAACACTTTTCCAATTCTTCAAACAGTAACCTTAGTGAACTGAAGGATAGCAACCAAAAATTGCGGAGACTGATGAGTGAAGTGCTGTGTCTGAGGAACACATCTTCCTTCCTAATTGAAAGAAAAATAATAAGTATTTTGAATTCATATAGAGTTTATGGTTGATTTATTAGGCCTGAGATCTACCTCCATTCTTGTGACTTTAAAATATTTATTGATTAGTGGACATAGTGGGACACTTCATATTTCTAAAGTAAGCTTCTATATTCTCTTTTAATTGTGTAAGTTGTATTCCACATTGGATTTCTTATCAATACTTTATATATTTAAATCTCGTGTTAGTAAAGACATTCAGGAAACTCGTGAACTGTTTCATGTGTCAAATCTTTCCTCTAAAACCAAGTTTTCTATGTTTTGGGCTCTGAAGTAAGCGTTCCTTTTTTCTTCCAACTGACCCATCTCTGTCCACAAGAGGAAGGTATAGATGTTAGACACTGTGACTACCCTTATCAACCCCGGGATTAATGAATAGGAAGGCAGATTGTTGACAGTTCATGGAGAGGGGGTAATTGAGCAAGTGTATTTAATGAGCTGAATATCAGTGGATTATTGATATTCTGGAGCATACACTGTCTTCATCAAAACAAGTTTGATTAAACGGGAGAATTCTAGACCCCCAAAACCCCCACCCCAACCACTGAGTGGCATAGTTTAGAAATACTGGCTTTAAAAATCAGTGAGAGCATGTCCCTTTCCATCCATAAATGGATTCAGCTGTCCAGTCTCCCCTCTATTGTCTCTGTTTCAGTTGCCTGTATGAACAGCTCCCCAAATTTCCAGGTCGTGTTGAATGAACACTCTGAAAATGATGGTCTGAGCCACTATGTCCAGAGGAGACCTGCCTTAAGTTTAGCCTGGCTTCCAACACCCCATCCTTCCTGCAGGAGGTGGTTTGTGGGTTGCAGCCTTTTGTAGGTCTGCTGGTGTCCCCTGGGGCAGGCTACGGTGAAGGTACAGAGGCATGGTGTGGCAGCAGGCAATGCTGACAAGAGACAGGGCCGTCCCTGTGGCACTTCTTCCAGCCAACCTGCTGAGAATATTTTGCTGGAAGTGGCATCACAGGTCCCAAAGTTTAAACTGTTTCTTGTTCTGGGTGAAACTGGATCGCTTTACTGGGGTTGCTCAGAGCTAGAAGGTGTGGCTGTCCTGTGGTTTGAGCATCTCTCCCTTCCTCTTCCTGTGCCCTGTGAGCTCTGCCCACAAGGACACTCAGGCACAAGGACACTGGAAATCACCCAGAGACACATCCTGTGGCCTGAAAAGATACTAAGCTCAGTTCTCCTAGATTTCATCCCTAGCTACCGTTGCGGATACCCCAGCATACTTGATTTCAGGTAACAAGATCAGCCTCTCTCCAGCATCCCTCCGCTGCCTGGGTTTCAGACAGATGCTGACCCTGAACAACCAAATCAGGTGATACTTTCAGACTCTCCCTCTTATTTCTGCTTAGTTGTGAGCTCCCCATGAAGTTGGACCACCCAGACTTTAAACTTTATCTCCATTTCTCATTACATGGGGATCAAGAGATATTCCTACTAGCTAGGTAAACCACTGAATACATACATATTTAGGGTGCAATACAGTATATGATACAGGGTGTAATATAGTACATAATACAGTGTCAGTCCTGGGCCTTCACAAGCTTGAACTTTTTATACACTCTTTTATATTTTTCAAATTTCATTTAAAGCTATGGTGAAATTTGCCAAACACAATTATACTGCTTCTCCAGTTAAAACCACTGATCTTCTCAGAAAAAGTTTCAAGCATATTTTCATATTCTTTTCTTTTTAGGAAACTTTAGACTGTGTTCTAGGGAAATCTAATTTCACAGAAATACTTCATTTTAGGGACTTTTTTGTTACTCTAGTTCAGGACATAAATGATGAGGCCTGTTTTTTCCTCCAATAATAATAATAATATAACAACAGTTTACTATTGCAACAGGCTGCTTGTTACAAAGTGATCCCATGTTGCAGCCAGATCCAGATTCAGAGAAGGTCTAGAGGCTCTAAACAAGTCATCCCTGTTTAGAAATGTGTACATATTGGCCTAATGTGGCTTGTTGATATGGAACTATTACAATTTATTCATCAAATGCTGAAATAAGGTACCCAAGTGAGTCTTTGCAGTTGCTGTGGCATAGCAGGAGTTAAAGCACTCACCAACCACATGTGTGTTGTTCATTTTTCCCTTGCTACAGTCCTCTCTTGAATATCAAGGAAGTTCATTTATAATGGTTCATACTTGCTTTTACTCTGCACAATGTGTTCAAATTCTGCAGTAATCCAAAAGAAAAAGATGCAAATTCAATCTCCCTGTATGTGCTTTAGAATAAATTGTGCAGATTTTGCTGAAGTGATCTATAACCAGAGAAAATGTGCTCAGTTCCTGTTCACTTTGATTCCACTTCACAATGGACCATTACCATCACCTGGCTCTTTCCCACAGCCAAACCTACAAAATTTTTTCAGCATCACTCCTCTCTTCTCTAGCCACAAGCCCTTTGGCTATTTGATGAGTCTTGGAGATGCTGGAAGCCTTGGTCTATGCACGTAGAGGTATGTGTGGCATTCTTTTTGACTGGCAGCCTTCTCATTGCCTGAGCCCACATGCAATACAAAGAGCAATAATTAAATAAAAAAATCTCAAAAAGAATTGCATGAGTCATTGAGGAGAACTGCATGTGACACGGGAACCATATGTGGAAGATCATTTGTCTGAAGTAAGCACCATTTGGGTTA
The DNA here is from genome assembly GCF_964188355.1 of Buteo buteo. Taxonomy (NCBI): domain Eukaryota; kingdom Metazoa; phylum Chordata; class Aves; order Accipitriformes; family Accipitridae; genus Buteo; species Buteo buteo. The sequence continues at coordinate 26,137,268 of NC_134173.1, read as the reverse complement.
AATATAGAATGTGTATTTGAAAAGTAAAAGTTGAGTATTATAACATATTTTAATGATAAATCTTTTTCTCCACAACAATTTCATATTGTTAATGACCATTTTGGACCTGTGCCCAGAGTCAAGACATTATCCTTGGATCTGGGTAATGAGTTTGTAAATGATCCTGAACAAATGGTGAAGTTATTTAGTAATAATTTTGTTAAATCTGCAGATGAGCCTTTTCTTAATCTGGGTAATTATCATCATAATTTGAAAGTATTTACTTATGTAGACTTGCCTCTGACAAGTGAGATTGTTTTTTGTTTTTCCTTTCCTATTTTTTGATTAACTGGGAAACTGAAGGAGATCCTGAAAGCAGCAAACCACCTGGCTATCTTTTCAGTATGCCAGAGTTACTCAGAGATACAGACTTGTTCTAGATATGGTTTGGGTGTTGATCATGCAAAGGCCCATTTGCCAGTTCTCTTGTCTTGTCTGTGACCTTTTTCTTTTAGGAACTGGATTTCTTGGAAGGAAAACACAAGGCAGCTCTAGAATAGGCTGGACAGTCACATTGCCCTAAATTTAAAGAAAAGCAAAATGCTGGAATGCAATTAAAAGTAGAGCTATTATGACTACCTGCAGATGATATTTAGGGACCGCTGTTGCATGTTTTTGATATTTCGTGAAATGCATCATTATGGGTTTTATTCATAATTTGAATGAAGAGTGATTATTTCCAGTTCAGAAAGTTTGGGAAATTTTATTCTGGCAATTTATAGACCAATTTCCTTGCACAGCATTTTTGTCAAAATTGCCGAAAACAATTGTAGCTGTTGTGTCTGCTAAAAATTTCAATCAATAAAATATTTTACTTTTGTGGTCCAAAATTTCACAATGAAAAGCAATTCCATTACTGCTAGAGTGCTTAAATGTTGAAGACAGCAAAACCAAGACCAAATAATTAGTGCCAAATTTTATTAGAATATTTGCAGAAGTAGATTTTTATACATTAATAATAACATTTTGTTTGTTCATAGCGTGTGTTTCTTTCAAGACACACAGTAAAATAATTCTGGTTTCCTCAGAAACAGTTTCCTATTGCTCGAGATCTAACTGGGTCAGCTATTCAGCTGGAGTATATCAAAATGATACTGGCCAGGGTTTGGTTCATGTTAATGGAAGGAGGCAAAGATCTTGCCATGTTTTGAGACTGTCCAAATGCCAATGACATTCAGTTTCTAATTATCTTCAGTGGGAGCCAGCAAGCAGGAACCCAGAATTGGTCTCTGTCAGCCCAGAGAAGCATCCTTCTGCTGTCGTTACATACCACACGTTTCAGCTGGGGTTCAGGGGAGCTGGGTGTGTCCTGCACACTCCTGTCTGGCTGTACAACTTCTCCCAGAGGCAAGGTGATGCCTGGCAGTAGAGGGAGTGAAAACCAGTGTAATCTACTTACAGACACTGACACAGGTGCGTCTGCTCACCAAATTTGCTGGTTATGTCCATATAGATCCACATGACAAGTCCAAATGCCTCATATATGGTCTTCGTGGCCTCTTGCCTTGCAGTGCAGACCTCAGAGTCAAACAGAGGCTAAGTGAGTATGGCTTGTATACTGCTTGGCCACAGGAGAGGAGCAGAGCAAGAAAAGCAAATAAAAAGACAGTGAATCCTCCCTACATTAAGTTAACATTATTGCAATGTATTTTGGCTGTTCAGCCTGTGAGTTACACCCACCAAGACTCCCTGACGCTTCAACAAGTGGGTGTAAGTAGGTCCAGGGGAATATCAAGTTACAACTCCTCAGCTCTCAATTTGGCCCAAAAAGTACAGAAAAAACCTTTGAAAACCAGGGAGCATCATGATTGCAATTGTAAAGTATTTTGTTCTCTATGTAGAACACATCTGTAATTTATGTAAATTACTATTATGGAGAATGTTGAACCTTTGAAGTTTTGTTTGTTGGGGCATAATGACAATAAAAGAAAGTGACTTTAATAAGCATTTTTAGTTGTATTTACCAGGTTTAAATTGGTCTTGCTTTTTAGAGTAAATGGACTTCAAAAAGAAACAAATGGGACAAAAAAATAGGGAGTGATAAACAGTCCCTTTTATATTGCTTCTGAGATCTTATTATGAGCAGTTGCTTCTGATGAAGTATTTCTGTCTTCTTTCAGGTAGATTATAGAGCATTAGATATTTACTGAAAATATTAATGAAAGCTTTGGAGAGATCCCATGTCTTTTTCATTTTGTCAGACTTCATAAATAACACACACAAATAATTGTCAAAGAACATTACTGAGGTGGTGAAATCAAGCACTTACAAGCTAGGAAATGCCAGGAGAAAGATTTCCCATGGGACCTTAACTTACCTGCATATGTTTGGAATGATTGACAAGACATATTTATTCCTACTGATAAAAAGTATTGATATGGATGTTAGTTTATAATAATGTATTAACTTTTCTCCAGTTACTCCATTTATTTGGTACAGAGAAGGGACTGGACTCATTTAGTGAGCACCCATTCAATATTTATCTTCTCTTCATTGTTCCTCTGGGTCCCATTCACTGCAATATTCAAGCTCTGCTCTGAAGATAGAATTATTGATTTCCTCTATGCCTGTCATCAGGGTAGCATTTATATATTTCACAAATGTTAATTAAATGTTGCAAGTGATAAGGAGTATTATTACCTCCATCTTATAGGACTGAGCCACAGTAAGATTAAAGCTGAATGTTATCCTCTCATAAGAAGTGAATCACTTGAAGTGCTGTGATTTCTCAGGGTACCCAGTGTTACAGTCAATGTTAACACTACACACCCAAGGGCACCTTCCACTTTCCACTTTGCAAGCCTGGCTAAAAGTCCTAGTCACAGCCCCACAAGATTGAGGTACTCATGATGCTGCCTCTGCCCCTCCTCTCCCTGCTTTCCCCTGTATGAACCCTGCAAAGAGCAACCCTATACTCTGAGCCAAATCCCGCATGTGGATGATTGAGAGATCAGGACATTAGGTGTGCTGCTGATTCATAGCACAAACCCTGCAATCCAGCTACAGTCATGCACAGTAATTTGCACACTTGAAGGCTAGATCCCATTGACTTCCATGGCAGGGGTGAGTACTCAGCCCTTCTGCAAATGATACCACAGGGTTCCTGTCAGGACTGTTGAGAAAAACTTGGGTAGTGATAAACAAGGATGAGCTGGATGTTGGTGAGTTGCTGGGGTGGGTTGAGGCCAGCTGGTGGCAGCTCAGCCCCCATCCAGCTGCTTGCTCGCTTTCACCCAGACGGACGGGGAGAGAATTGGAAGGGCAAAAGTGAGAAAAACTCATGGCTTGAGATGAAGGCCATTTAATAGGTGAATGGGGGAAAAAAAAAGAAAAAAATTCCCAACTGCATCACCTCCCACCAGCAGAACAATGCCCAGCCAGTCTCCGAGCAGCAGCTACTTTGGAAAAAAAAGTCCCTGTTTTATTGCTGAGTATGATGTTATATGGTGTGGAATATCTCTCTGGTTGGTTTGGGTCAGCTGTCCCCTCCCAATCTCCTGCCTACTCCCAGCCTGCTCACTGGGGCAGCAGAGTGAGAAACAGAGAAGGCCACGATGCTGTGCAAGCATTGCTCAGTGATACCAAAAGTATTGGTGTGTTATCAACACTGTTTTGGTCACAAATCGAAAACATGGCACCATATGGGCTACTGTGAAGAAAATGAACTCCACCACAGCCAGACCCAGTGTGGTTGCTCACATCACATAGGCACTGCCTGGCAGAGACAGAGTCTTGTTCTCTAGCACTGAAGCCACCAGCTTTGAAAATAAGAATTTCTTTTCCCCCCTGCTGCTTCTCTGACCTTTACAACAAGTGAGGCAGAACTCTTAAAAGACTTAAAGTTTTCTTCACTATACAAATCTGTGGTTGACATCTTGCTTCTCCACTGTGCAGATTTCCACTGGGAAAGAGGAAAGTCTATTCCAGACGCAAAGCTCATCTACCCACCAGATTTCAGGACTGCGCTCCAAAGCCTGGGAAATGGGAGTTTTTAAAAGAAAAAGTCTACAAGTTTTGACATAGACAACAATATATACGTTTTCCACTAGGTTCTTTCTTGGAAATGACTGAAAATTTTCCAAAAAAATTATCAAAAGAAGTCCAAACAAAATCAGCCAGAGGCATCCAGCCAGCAGGAGAAATTACAGCTAGAATGACTGAACTTTGGCAAAGCTGTAAGGTCCTTATAATGGAAAGTATTGGGTAACTTTAGTGAAAAGCCAAAACCAGTTGAGGAATGAAGAAAGAATGACCGTGGTGGCCAGTGATTTTAATCTTACATCCATCATGCAACCCTGTAAAGGGAAGATATAATCCAAAATGTGTTTGGAGATATCTGCAGAGAGGACACAAGCAAACAAGCTGATTTTGACCTTTCTTTTGTAACTCTGGGCTGTCAGGTCTTCTAAAAGCCCCACAAAGCTTTCTTCCCAATAGAAAAGTCAGTTCTGTCTACTTGAGAAATTTATGAGAAATGAGGTATGTGCATCCATATCTTTCTGAGATCCACATAAAATTACCTACAAGTCTACCTGAGCAATGAGTTACCATCTTCAGCTGGTGCTTCCAGACTCAGCATTAGCCACTCAGACTTCCCCAGGCAGAACATAGAGAATCTTTTTCTCTACTTGGAAGATGACTGCTCAGCATGCTGCTGGCTTGCAAAGTCTTGTGTAAAGGATATTCTAGGCATTTCAGTTTAAAGTTCAGCAAACAAGTGCTGTTACTAGCCCATTTCAATGCAGGTGCTACAGCGGAGTATTGGGATTGAAAAAACTCCCTCATGCTCTGGCAACAACACATCTGCTGCTGCTAACATAGCTCAGCAAGACCGCCAGCTCTCTGCCTCCCAGAGAGGCAAAAGCACATAGACCAAGAGCAAAGCTCCATATTGCTCACAGGCTCTGTTGTTACTGCAGGGACAGTTGGGATGGAGAGGTAAGGATTCTGCTACGTATTTATAAAGTAAAACTTTGAAGTGCAAAGTTTTCATGCTGTCATTTGTAATACTGTTTCCTTCATGGAAAGAGACCAGGTATGCTTGTTGACAGAGCAATTTTTGGTCAAAACATGCCAAAATCAGCATGAACTGCAGAAAAAGTATATGAACACCTGTTCATTCAAACTTTTCCCTTATGATCTGGAGATTTCTGGGGCTTCTTGAGCAATGGAGAATCACAAGAGCAGGGAGGAGTGTGAAGCACAGAGCAGCAGTAGACACTATGCTCAGCCCATGCGCCATATATAATGCAAGCAAGAAACATTTCCCAGGGGAAGGGAAACAAAACAAGGCACCAGAGGCACCACCTGACTACTGTTCCTGGGGACTGTTTATAGGTTTAAATGAGGAGGGGTTTGGTTCTTCTGTTGCCATTTAATTTTCTGAGTTTAGGAGAGTTATTAGTTTTGTATTGCATTAGACCTTAAAAAGTATACTTTAAAATTGGTAACAGGCAGCTGGTCTGCTCATAATGTTCTTTTTTTCCCCTTGAGATACTTGCCTGTGTAATAAAGTTCCATTTTTCTATTTGTTAAATGGATGTTGTCAAACAAATATCCAAATATATGTAGAAGTATCAGAGAACAAAAATCACTTGGATAACAAAATTATAAGAGTCATTTATGTTGGAGGGAACCTCAGGAGGTCTCTGGTCTAGCCTCCTGTTCCAAGTATGGTCAGCTATGAGATCAGACTAAGTTGCTCAGTGCTTTGCCCAGCTGGATTTTGAAAACCTCCAAGGATGGAGACTACACAGCCTCCCTGTGCAACCTGTGTCCCTGCCTGGATGTACTCAGGCTGAAAAAGTTTCTCCGTATATCCTGTCTGAACTTCTCTTGCTTCAACTCGTGCCTGTTGTCTCTCGTTCTCCCAACATGGACCACTGTGAAGAGCCCAGCTCCATGTTCTCCCTAACCTCCCAGTAGGAAGCTGCTATCACCTGCCAAGCTGTTGGGGTGCACTGCTGGTTCCTGTTCATCTTGCTGGCCTCCACAGCCTCCACAGCCCCCACAGCCCTTTCTGCAGAGCTGCTCCCCAGGCACCCACTACCCAGTCTGTCCCTTTGCAGTAGATTAGTCCATCCCAGGAGCAGAAAATTGTACTTGTTCTTGAATTTCAAAACATTTCTGTTGGCCCACTTCTCCAGCCTGCCTAGGTCCTAGCACTGCCCTCAAGCACAGTGACTACAATTCACAGTTTGGTTTCATCTGCAGACTTAATGAAAGCATACCCCATCACCTCCTTCAGATTAGTAATAAAGGATAAAATAGGATAGACCTCACTTGTAACTAGTCTCTGGACAAGGGAAGGGGTACCATTAACCACTATCCTTTGAGCCTGATCATCCAGCCAGTTTTTCATCCATCTAATAGTCCACCCATCTCAACCATAACACCCCATCTTGGATACAAATACGCTGTGGGAGACTGCATCAATCATTCCTAAAATTGAGGTGACATTCACTGCTGTTACCTCATCCTTAGGTCCAGTCATTTCATCACAAGGCACTGAGGTTGGTCAGGCATGATTTACTCTTGGCCCCCAGTCACCACCTTCTCCTTCATCTGCCCAGAAGTCAATGAGACTTGATCAAGGATTTTCCCAGAGACCAAAATGAGGCTTACTGGCCTGTAGTTTCCTGGATTGTCCTTCTTGCCCTTTTTGAAGATAGGTGCAACAGTTGTCTTTCTCCAGTCATTGGCAACCTCCCCCAATCCCCATGACCTTTCAGAGATGATAAAGGTGACTTGCAATGACATATTACAATGAAATAAACTAGCTCTTTTGGGACCCTTGGACAAACCCTATCTAGATCCATGGACTTGTATACATCAAGGTTTCCCAAGAAGCCACTGGCTCAATTCTTTGTCCCTTTTTTGAGTTTCCCTTCTTCCTGACCATTACTGCTAAGCACAAAGGCCTGAGAGACCTTGTTGGTGAAGACCAAGGCAAAGAAGCTTTGCTCAGCCCTGCATTTGCTGGCACTGCTACATTCAGCAGTGGGTCCACCTTGGAGACTACATGGTGCTCCTTACAGTGGCCTTCTCTCCCTTGACCTTACCAGACAAGTCCTGAGAAGAACCTGCTGGAGAGATGCCCAGGTTAATGTACATTAGGTGTGGGGTGTTTGTGGCAATACAACAAGGATGCTTTGAGGCAGTGAAAATTAACCCTATCCCAACTGAACCCAGGACAGGCAATTTGCTTTGGCCCAGCTCATGGAAGCAATTGTATACATTGTAGTAAAGGCATGACATCAGAGTGAATCTGCTATGGAGCCGTACACTTTCTGTTTATCCCTGCAAGCTTCTCTCAACCCAGCCAAAGAGCTTAAATTTATGTTATTGTACTGTATTTTACATACTGATAGTATTTGTGTTTGCAATTAAAGAAAGCTGGAAGTTGTAAGCCATTTTCATGTCCTATTGGCCCAGATGCTACTTCTTTCACAGCACTAAAACACAGAATGCAAAATTTTGCTGGTGGTTGATGTAGCCCCTTGGTCCCCCAGGAAAAGGGAGGGACAAGTTTTGAGTCACTCAGCAATAACCACAGGGAAATACAGCCCCATTCATATTCATTTCCAGAGAGGAATTTGAGGTTTGAATGATATAGAAGAGGAATTACTGGGGGGAAAGGACTTCCCAGGCTCTGCTGATAGAAGGACCTTCTGAAATGCACATGGATTTTATAATTTCTGTAATTCTTCTAACTCTGTATTTCTCATTTTATGAGTGTGAGTTGTTTCCACTTCCCTGCCCCTTCCCATTTGGCTCCTTCATCTTTGTGTAACCCTGATTCAGCAGCAGCTTGGTGCCCCCTGGGACGAGGTGTGACAGAAAAGGACTTAACTGCAAGGTTCAAGCAAACGACTTATTTGAACTTCACTTACAGACTTAACACGCCACTATTGCAGGTTTTACAGATACAATGGAGGAATGCACTATTGCAATTTTTTAAGGCAAGAGTAGTACATTATTACAACCACAAGCAATTCACAGACAACCACAAATGCATTTACAAACTTAAAGCATAAACAATATTCACTTACCCCTCCAGGTAAGGGCTCTCAATCCCAGGGAAGTTACCTTGACTGGCATCCAGATCAAGGCAGGGGAAGGGTTTCCTTCGCAAGCCAACTGCATGGTTAGAGAAGTGACTCCCCCCATTTCCAACCTGAATCTTAGAGTTTTTATCCCCTGACTTGTGGAATGGTGTGTATGACTATGACTGAGTGGATTATGATATATGCCTAAATGGATTACATACATCTGAGTGGAGTTTCCCCTTATCTTTCCTTTGTTGGTCTGTGACTGTTTGAATACACAAGGTTGTAATTTGAAACCAAAGCTGAAACCCTCTGGTTTTGTTGTTTGTTTGTTTGTTTTTTTACCTTGCTTCTTCAGCAACTGGATAGTGGTTGGATTGAGACTCAGGGCATACTATTTGTTAAGGGATTTCAAGGCTCAGTTCGGGTGTTGGTTCTTTGAATGGTGCAGCCACTGCCCTGTTTACTTTAGGGTTTATCAGACAACCCAGGGCTAAGCTGTCTACACAGCTCCCTGCGAGTCATCTCTGCAGAGAGACAGGGCCTCAAGGCAACCCAAGGCTGGGTCACTTTTGTAACCCCCCCCATGAGTCACCTGTGTGCGCTAGACATGGTGAAACTCGTTTGTGAACTATGAGCCGGACAATCCACACACAAGGGTGAGAACTGGCTGTATTTGCTGGCTACAGGAATAAACATTACCTTGCCCGAGAGGAACTGAGCTGCTGCCAGCAAATAGAGTCACCTAGCAGAGCCTTGGCCATAACTGCAGCCACGTCTCATTTCACCCTCCTGCAGGGAGTGAGCTCCTTCTGACTAACAAGGCTTTCTGGTAACTCTTAGTCATGCCTCGGACCTTTTCACAGCTTTGTAGTGGAGAAAAGGGACATGGAAGTGCAACCTCCAATTTCAGAAAAAGTGTTCAACATCTTCCAGAAGCAGTGACAACTGTCAAGAATTGATGGACGGCCAGGCTCTAAACATCTATAAGCATTCAGAGAGTGGTACTTGACAAATGTCCCAAGGCAAGGGGAACCTAATGCCAGCCTTTTTAGCTGTACAGTTGGGTGCTTATCTGGGCTTGCCATGTACCCACTTCCTTAATATTCTAGCTCCAAGGTTTAAAAAAAAGGAAATAATTACAGTAAAGCCCCACTTCTCTAATTCTCTTCTTGTAGTGTTTGAGGTATCAATTTGGATGAGGAGAGTTATGCATTTAGGAAAATGGCAGAGCACTAATATCAACTGAAGTCAGTAACAGCCCAGTTTCCACTGATTGCAGTCCATTTGCTGTGCATACTAGTTGCCTGCGAGGAACGCTTGGAGCTAAGCTAAATCACAAACGTGAGTTTTGCATAAGTTGTTTGGAAAAGTACGGAGTCTGTAACCCTTTTTATGTCTTCCCAGAATGGACTCCAGTCCCAATTCAACTTTAAATCCATGAAACATGAAAATCCTCTCTGCATTGATACCAGGTGCAACACATAGTCCTGTGTTATGGCCATGATCCAGCTTCTCCCACTGAACTAGAAGCAGACTGCTCCTGTGAGCTCTCCATTTTCTGCACTTTGGATCTTCTTTGCTGACTTTGGTAGTTGCCCCAGAAACACAACTGCTGTAGGAGGTTATAATGCAGGAGATGAATTCATCCACTGACATAGCTATGTGGGCATCTAATCACCAGACAAGAAATCTTGAAATGGATTTCTTATATGCTAGGGTCGAAATATGAAGAATACAGCACTGGGATATGATTTGATTTGCTCTGCTAATCAAGTGGTCTGCAGCATTTTATACCACTGGAAGCTTTTCTCAAGGTGGTGGCAGTTCTTGTAATGGGTTGCTCTTACCAAAAGGTGACTCTGAATCTGAAGAGTCTTATGAAAACAAGACTGCAACCAATAACTGCAAAGAATGAACATGAAAGCTTAAAGTTCATAACTTGTATGTGTTCAGGTGAACCCTATTGAGTGGATCATTTTGTGACATTTTAAGTTATACATTAAAGTCTTTGCTCTTGCTAGTTTTATGGCAACTTTATGATGGCCATGCAAAGCACCCTTACAACTGATATATTCAGGCGTATTCCCTCGGTTGTAGACCCTGGCGATACAGAATCAGCTGAATGACTTCAGAGATACTCCTTACTCCTGTGCTTGCTGATAGTCTGTCATTGTGGGTTTTCTGGTAACTGAATGTCTTTAAGTGTCCTATAAACTATCAGCAACTGATGTCTGATCTCATTTACACCCAAGCCTAGACAGATGTGCAGCCAGCACAGGGCTGGGGAGCTTGGGGATCGCAGGTGAAGAGCCTCGTTCACGGTCCGATGCACTAAGCCTTCTGCAGGAATTAATTGGTCATGCAGCCAATACTTTTGTTAATGTTTTTCTTGGCAACAGTGAACTGAAATTGTTTGTATGTAATTATACGGCTTTACTTTGACTTGTGCTTCCCGATTATGCTGATGGGCAGCATTTTTAGCTATTAAGAAATCTATATATAATCTTACACTGTAAATGGTGATGATATATGAACTGATATTGGAACAATGTCTGAATTCCTTCATGGTTTATTAATACCATTCTGAATTTAAACAATTTTGATTAAATGCTTGCTCAGAATCATGCTGTTTTATAGCCATGTGGTGTATTTTGGAAAGAGAAGTTTTCTTCTAACTTGTTTGTGTAAATACCAGTCCTGATTAAAACATGGAATTTATGTGTTCAGTAAATTTTGCCATTGAAAATTTGTTTTTATTCTTAATCAAAAGAGAAATTATATTTGAAACACATTTTCCCTATGCCCCATGGTACAGAAATTTAAAAAAATACTATCTATTTAGAAAATTGTAAATTTTGTTTTGGAGTTTGAAATTTTGGTTTAAAATTTTTAAATGTTTGCTGTATTTCTTGTTTTATGTTTTCCCATTTTTATATTGATATTACTTTATGCTGGGTTTAGTATTTTGAAATTAGTTTATGACTTCAGTGGGACTATATTTTATTCTATTACTTAAAAAAATCATTAAGGTTGGCTTCTGTGTACTACTCAAGAAAGCACTTCATCTTCCAGATGTAACTGTCCCCTGTTTCTCTTGGGCTGCAACAGTTTATCAGACTGTTCAGTTCCAATACAAACAGGAAATACTTGGACAAGAGTGACATACCAGTTCTTTGCAAAAAAACAGGAGACACTGTGATCAAGGAAAGAGGTTTCATTCAGTGATAGAAAGCAGTGCACAGTAATTATTTTAAAAGATAGTACCACCCAGTAAGGGAATAAAATATTTTAGCTATGATGTTAGTTTGTATTACATTATGCTATGTTGTCATATGACAACTGCAGTAGTGTATAACATGCTGTAAGTCATAGAAATGATTTTAAGACAAATAGGAACATAATTTCAGAATGCTGAAATGACATTTCATAATGTATGATGAATTTTATTTTCTTGAAATAGTCAATGTTTGTGCTGAAAGCCTTTGGGGGTGGAGTTCATAGGTATCAGCATATTTTAAAATGTTTCAATTTTGATGAAAAGAGCACTATTGCATTGGAAAGTATTTTCATGGAAAAGTTAGCCAGTATTTTAGGTACTGTTCTAAGACAGGATGGCAGTTTATTAAAACCTGTGTATGAAAGAAATGGACATATTTCAAGGACATATGCAGATGTGGATGTTGATATTGCTGCTTATTTCCTGAGAGGCAGACCAAGCTACCATTAAAGTCAACGGAAAAGATCCTATGTACTTTTCATCTCTTATAGGAGTGGGTATTGTTTAGTTCTTCAAAAGCTATTAAATATCTGCTTGAATTTCAACTACTCTTTGAAGATGCTCTTTTTAGAGCAGTTTTACTACTTTTGCTCTTTCTGATGGTGCTAGCTCTAGACAGCCTGGCAAGGCAGCATCTTTACAGACATCCTTTGCTTTAAACTTTCACATGCAACAGCCTGGAAGACCAGAAGCCATCACTGAAATCTTGGCCCCTTCTGAAGTCAATGGGTTATCTGCCACTGGTTTCAGCGGAGCCAGGATTTCACTGCATGTTCAAAGGATTACCTTTTTTTGTATTTTATTGGCAGAAAGGAAAGCCGTGCAAATCCAATACAGTTAAACAAACATATGATGGGTTTGGATGTGTAACTCCTCTTTGTATGCATATTAGAGGCAAATTGTGCTGGAACCTGCCTGTGCTCATTGCAAGCTGGCGGCAGAGTGATCGCTGATTCATAACAACACACAAAGTTGTTTGAAAGCCAGAATTTCCCATACTTCTGTAGGAAATAAAGTTGCAACATTAGCAATGATCTAGGAAAGATCAAGGCAAAGCTATATAGAGGGGAAAGTGATTTTATTCAAAAAACGGAACAAATTTCACTCATACTCACACTCTTGTGCCCATATACTGATGACGACAAGCACCAGGAAGGGTATATACCCAAATCAATGCATTTAGGCATCCAGATGTGAGTTCCCAGGTGGTCTGATTGAGACTCCTTTGCAGGTAGGACAAGGGATGCCACCTATGTGAAGTCCTCCCCACATCTCCTGGTTTCTTCTTAGGTTGGTGACAGTGACCTGATTTTGTACCTGCTCCTTTTGTGCCATCTAGAAGTTGAGAGTCGTTAGTTTCTTCAGCCTGGCCCCTCTCTGTGTCTCCCAGTTTGGGTGTTCTGGGAAGCTGCACACAGATCAGCTGGGGTCTTCATGGGCTGCTAATCCAGGCACCTTCAGCAGCTGATGCACTCATAAACCTTCCCCTGCTGCTTCTTCAGGTGGTTGCCCACCCCGACCTTCCCACTCCTGCTCCATTCATACCAGTCTTCGTGTTTCTGCTGCAGTTTTCTGCATGTGGATGCAAGATTCAACAGACTTTGTTTGCAACTTTTTCAACGTCTATACAAATTTGAGTTACTTGTGAACAAATGCAGTCCCCTTTTCACTTATTTTACTTTGAAAGTGGTTCTGTCCTGATGCTAAGATTAACTTTCCCTCTTGGGAAAAAGATCCATCTTAAAATGGATAGTTTGTCAAGACTGCAAGACTTCACTAAATAATTCTTATGTTTATATATATATATAGTATTACATCATGTTAGGAGGCCTCAACAAGACATATTTTTGTAAGTTTATGTTAAAAAGAACCATCTTTTTCAGCTTAACTGCTTGGCTGTGTGATTAAGAGAAACCCATTTGATGGGGCCCCCTGGTACTAAGCCCTCTAAGATGAGTAAAAGACATTACTTTCTGTCAAACTGTAAACATCACATACTTTTAAAAAAGATGTCAGATAAAGCAACAAGATAGCAAAGAGGTATCTGAAATCTATTGTCTAATGTTTAGTGTAGTTTTTGCCTTTTATAGACTGTTGCATGTTAAGAACTGTGTGAAGCTGACCAAATTAGAAACAAAAAGGATAGCTTTCTATTGCAGGAATGAATGAAGGCTTTAAAATGAAATGCAAGACCAACCTTCCACCCACAAAAACCAGTCCAAAAGTAAGATTTTGATTTATTTGATTCTACACATATTTTTGTCATTAAGCTTCATAGCATATTCTAAAATTTGCTGCACTGTTATGCATGCTAAGCCACCGATTCCCACATGGTGAGCTAATGGCAAAGAAAACACTTGTGTCACTGCAATTGAGGAAAAGAGTAAGTCTCAGGCAGAGACACAAAAGATTTCAATGCCCTCTCAGACATGTTAGCCTACATGGAGATGACACCATACTGGAATTCTGGGCTCTTCTCCCCTGTCTTAAGACACCTGCATGAGCTCCTTTCAGTCACAAGGGCAGAAAGGAGGACAGGATTTAATGAAACCACAGTAAAGAAAAAAAAAGAAAAGAAAAGGCCAACTAAGATCAGCTAGGACCTTTAATTTTAGATAGCTGGGCAGAGTTAGCTGCACAGTTTTGGAATAAGTGAGTTAAAATTGCAGATGGTCATGAAAAAGAAGAAGAAAAGCTGTTGATAGTAACAGCGGAGTTGCATCAGCTAAGCGTGTGTATGTGTGTGCATGCAAACATCAGGATCCCCAGAACAGGAGCCTGTAGCCTGGTACAGAGCCCATTCACATTTGCTGGAGTCCCACCACTGCCAGTGGCTGCCCCTGGCCCCCACCTTTGAAGGCAGGAGGCTCCTTGGACTCTTTCTTCTTTTTTCATAAACAGGGACAACAAATTGTGATTGCTAATGTATACGCCAAACAGTTCTCATCCTTCGAGTGGCTCAAATGATAATTTTCAGAAGTGTTTCTGTAAGTAGGTGCTATATATAAATTAGGAGTTGGATATATAAACATTTCATTAATTTATTTATTTGACTTAAAGCTTGGCTGTCCTACCGACTTCTGCTTGCTCAGCTGTGTCTGTCCTGGGCCTGAAGAGGTGCAGAGAGCGAAACAGCTGCCCTTCAGAAGCTCTTTTGTATTTCCTACGATCCGGCACCTGCAGTTTCCTTCAGAGGTGGGAGAGAAGGGATGGAGGGAGCTGCAGCAGCACAAGTCCTTGGACATTGCCTGTCTCTTCTGTGCTCGCATGAGGGGCTATTCACTGCATAATATACCAGGCAAGTACTAACTGCTGGAGGAGAATCCAAGAGGGATGCAAGTCCCTCCAAACCAAAATACAGTTGCAGCTACAGAGATGCACATCTTCACTTCCTAGCAGAGCTTTTTCATCAAAGGTGGCCTACCTCTTCATGGTGGAAGGCCAGAGTCATTCCATGAAGTTCTGTTGGTCCATGTCTTATCAGAAAAGAGCATAAAAATAAGCACTCCCAAACTGACAGATTTATCCCCACAAACTCTGTGTGTATTTGGGATGTTATTCTGTGAAGTCCTTTTACTGTGTGAGCACAAAACTCCATTTATTGGTGAAAGTTGTGTCTCCACTAAAGGTGTTTGCCGCTGTTTATTGGTCCTTCTTACTGAAGTACCACCTAATGTGTTGGGGAGAAAAAAAAGAAGTCCAAGGATCACCTTGCACAGTATTGCCAAGGCAGTTTTCACTACAACCAAATACTAAGGCTAGGCTTCAAAAACACATTGATTAATTTTATTTTCTCCCCTTTTGCCTGCTTGCTTGTTTGCATCTGTGGGAATATATGTGCATGCCTGTGTTTTTTAAATTTTTTCGCAATTGTCTCACAGTCTCCCTTCTGATGTCTTGGAGACCACACATCAAGGAACAGTGGGTGTAGACTAATTGTAAGACTTTCCTAGTAGCATGAATTTAAGCTTGAAATCCCTTCTGCTCTTTTCTTTCTCTTCCCACAAGCAGTATCAAAATGCCAACAGACAGACATTTTTTTGTATGGGAGCGTATTTATCCCGAATTATCCAATGTGCTCACATGCTGGAAGCGTAAACCCATCAGGGTACAGGACAAGCCAATAAGTTACTCTGAAGTAAATTAAGGGCATGAACTTACAGCATAGCTGCGTCCTGGTGATAACTGCAGTTCCCTTCCATCTTCCCTTCATGTGAAGTAGTTTACCTGCAGTCACGACTGGGTAACCTGCCTTCTGCTGGCTGCAAGGTAGGAGCCCACACCAAGGTACTGCACAGTAAGGTCGTGGCTGTTAGAATTTGTTTCTGATTTTTTAAGGCACACCACAGCAGAGGGCAAGATCACTGAAACACAGGCAAAGAAGCAATGAAATGCCATGGGAAAAATGAAGAAATATGTGCTTCATTTAAAATATCTATGTATGTGCTATGCTCCTTCAAAGAAAAATAAATGAACACACCACAGAAATAGTGCTTCATATTTCTTTTATGTGTGGGATATTTGTTAACATTGTTAGATGGACACAAAGCCAGATGGCTTCATTTTGAATTGTTATATGGTGTTCTTTTTCCACTGTGCCTAACAAAAAATCATTTATGAAGCAAAAGAAAAAAACCTCCTTATATTACGTAACTGTTAATTCAGCCTTAAAAAAGAAAAGAAAAAAAAAAAGAAGCCATTTGGGATCCCATGGAAATATTATTGGATTGTTGCTGAAAATTTATTGCTTAAGACAAACATTGGATTAAATGACAACTATTATAATGGCACCTTCGTGGCTAGTTACATGCATTCATGGGAAAGTGGTTAATATACCCTGCAAAGCAGCTGAACTTTTCAGAGACGCAAAAGACTGTACAGTTTTTTTCAGAGGCAGTCAATGTTTTCTGAATATTCACACTGCTGGAGGTGCCCAGGAGCTCTGGATGACTGTGAATATCTCCTGCTGTCAGCGCTTTCCCAATGAGCACAGAGCACAGCCCAGACAAAGTCCATAATGAACAGCACTGTTGGGTGGCAGATGATGAAAACAAAGCAGAGAGGAGCCGTGCATCAGGTAGTGCGATGGTGACAGGGTCAGGAATAGACCTAGACCTCCTGATTCCCTACCTTGTGATCTTCCCGCTAGACATCTTCCTGTTTTCATTTGAAAATGTTGACAGCTTACTGGAGAGGAAAATGTACAAACATTACACATTCCACTGTCAAAAAAAGGGCTTTGTTATTTGATATAGGAACTCTTTTAATTATTGCAGTAACTTCACAGCATGAGGTCGCAAAGGGCAAATTTGTTAGCAGCATTGCGTGATCACATTGAGTGATCTCTCCATGGGTAGCATACAAGTCCAAAAGAACTGGCTTGACATGCTGGAGTTTTTTATGTGGTCCCATTCAAGAACATTTTAATAACAAGCATCATAACTTTTTTGACTGGAAATAGTGAAATTTGTAGTGATTCAGTGAGAACTGACCTGATTTTTCGCGCACCACTTGAATGAACACCAAAAACTGCTCCAGCTCCTGTTTCTTTGGATTTTAGTTTCAGATGGAAACAGATGTACAGAAATCCAAAGAGACAGTTTTTTCTTGTAGGAGCCAAGAATTTAAATAAAACCTCATACACCTCCATCACACTGACTGTACTTCAATAGTTTGAGTTTTCAGACAAATGCAAACTTGTTATTAGCAGGACTGATTAGACATCTGGATAGCTAAGTGAAATGCTTTCATTAGTCATGGAACATTTTTGTTGTTTCTTATGAATATTTGTATTAAATTCGTTCACAATAAGCCATTTTTGCCACTTCTTTATAATGGGAATATTAAAGGGATTAGAACTAAAATATGTCACAGGCAAAAGCTCTCCTATCTATGTACAGTAAACCCACAGTAAAAAGAAAAAAGTATTCAGCCATGTCCAAACATGATGTGAAAACTTATATCCTAAATTGTTCTTGGTCTGAAGTCAGTAGCGAAATTCTGTCACCTTTTTGCCTTCTTACACTTAGTGGTATGAGGCACATTAGATTCAGCACTGGGACTGAGGCTGAGAGAAACTAGCAGGCTTTCTTCTTAAACCCCCTGAAACTTCAGCCTACATCTAACAAGCCCAAGCACACATCTTTGGGAATTTTGCGTCATGCTCAGAATTTGGTCTGTGCCTGAATAAGGTGAACTGGTTTAATGGAGCATCTTGCTGGGGTAACTCTGCTCACAGGTTTGCCTTTTGCAACACTGGAACTTGTATGAGCTCTGCAACCGTTTCCAAGGAGGTCATACAGTGACCGTGTTATTACAGCAGCTGTGCTAGAAAAGGATGTATTCTTTCCCTGGCTATGTTAAAAAAGAGCTATGGTAAGCTGTGCTGATGGAAATGAAAACAGCAACTACAGTGATGACTTCATAAACGTCAGCTCTTAAAGAGTTTCACAAAGGGAGGTATGGATCTGTATCTTCATGCTGGTGATGGAAAAAAACAACACACAAGGTAGCTTCGTACATTCATTCAAAGAATGAGAGGTGGGAATTCAGGTACTCTCATTCCCCAGTCCAACACCATTCCTATTGCTGGCCATGATATTCAGTGTATGTGTATGGGTTTGTAATCCTTGGAGGTGAGCTGCACTTCAGATACACCACATCATCTGCCTTGTCCTGGATGTTAGCAGGTCCTCTGCGAGGCTCAGAGGTTTGCAGGGTTAGGGGTTCCAGGCATGATGGGCCATGTAGGCTGCTGTGCCTATGTTGCTACCATGGTGTCCTCATTCAAGAGCATGATGAGCTCTTCAGAGCTTGCTGGTATGCCAGATTGCCGGGTCTTGGTTTATATTGACAGAGAAAGAGAGTTGTGACATCTGAGCTAAGCAAACCCTTTGCTACAGGCACTTGCCTTAGGCACCACCACTACTATGGCATTATGTTCAAGAGCAGTGGGGCTGCTGGACCTTGAGGCCCTATATGATCCCAGCCTGCCCTGCAAGGGTCTCAGAAGAGGAGTGGTGGGCCACACTCAGGCTGTCCACACCAGGTTTTTAGCCTAGGTTTCACGATTCTTTCTTTCCTTGAATATATGGGATGCTAGGATTTGGCAGCCTCAGGTTGTAGGTGGTCCAAAGGGCTCATGAAGCTCTTGAACTTTGACACCACAGTGGCACTGGTGTCCTTCTTAAGCACTATTTCAATAGCAGCTCTGAATGTAGCCCACATGTCCTCTCCTAGCAATATGATCTGCAAAGGTAAACCTTTATAATCAACCTTATACATTCCCAAAGAAGCTATTAGGGCTACATGTGAGCTGAAGAGTCTCAGCTTTAAATAGCTAACCCTTGTAAACCTTCATAGCCCTTGCGGATGTTTGTGTGAACATAATAGCACACGTTCGTAAGGAAGTTTGTTTTCTGCTTTTACTGATCTGAACATGTGAAATACTTCAGATCATCTATATCATATAGCAGGGTCAAGCATTTTAATTTGTAGAGGGTCACAGTTGCTACTCCTCTTAAACACCAATGGAATTTTTCAATATCCTTGAAGTAAATCTCTTTTGCAAAACAGTAAATGTTAGTATGACAGTATGTCAAACATAGATTTGTTCCAAGATTATTTACTTACAATTAGACAACTGTGCTGGCTCTCAGAGAGACTAGTCATTAAAATCAACATTATTTGAAAGAGCAGCGGGATGGCCAGTGTTTTAGAATCCAAGGAATGTGGTTTTCATAAATTCCACAGCCTGGTGAGATGCCACAGAACTAACTAATTTGTTCTTTAAAGTTTTTTTGGGGCGCCTATTTTACACGTCTCTACATTTTAAAGTGTTTCTGTTTTGTAAGGAAAAAGCAAATAGCGATTTCTCCATTTTAAACCTTGTGAGATGGACATTTTCCCATTAAGAACAGAGTATTCTCCATTCTTTTTTTTTCCTTTGACATATGTATACATATACACATACACACCTCGTGGTCAGGGCAGAACAGGGAATCAGCTAGTAGCAGCTGCCAGAAGTGAAATTTCTGAACACAAAAAGGCAGTTAGTCTGTTTGCAACTTTGATCTGCTTCATGATGCCATTTGTATTTCTGCATGCTGCAGTTCAGACTCTTCTTTGAAACTGCTGTTTCTTAATAAGCATTCCTTGTAAATCCTTGATGCATGGTTCACTCGTTCCTGAGCTGAAAGCAAAAGGTAGAGCCCGAACTTACATGCAGGGAGGCAGTTTTTAAGTAGACATTCTTCCTGGTGTATGTTTTCAGTAAAATCTTAATTTATCTTCTTTACTAAATTGGCATGCTTCTCTTTGTGGACACCCTGTAGTTCAGCACATACTCTTAAAGCAGGGCAGGGACAGCAGAGAAGCTACAAAGCCCACTTGGCAGTTCAAAAATGGGTGTTTGGACATCTTTAACGCACACATTGAGGAGCTGGCTTTTGGTTTAGCGCAACCCGACAGAGTGAGGGCAAAGCAGCCGTGGAGCAGCTCTTTGCCAGTGCCAGGGAAAGCAACAGGCAGCAAAGTGGAGAGCTGCTGGGGCAGAGCATCTGCACGGCAAAATGACAGTGACCTGGGTGCCTCCCCCACCTGGGCCACAGCTCAGGACAAACAGACTCACTGCTGCTTCTGCTACAGCCTCCAAGGTGGCAGTTTTGGCAGGGGCAGTCCTCCCAGGGAGCCCTGGTGAGACCCCTGCCCCTGCGCACCTCTGGTTGCACAGCAGCAGCTGCTCTACCATCCCCCTGCTCCTCACGCCAGCCCTGCTCCTCCTGCCCTCTCTTTGGGACTGTCCCTGGCCTGTCTTGTGGCAGCCTTGCAAAGCCCTCAGCACCTCTGCTTGGCACCATGTATTTGCAAGAAACAGCTAAAGGTGCGGGTAGTAAATGCCAGTATGAGTCAGGGGGTGGGGTGTGTGTGACACATAGATTATCTTACAGGGATGCAAAGTTTGAAAGGGAAGGTCATGAAAGAAAATGTTTTAAATGACTTTTAACTAGTATGTTGCCTATCTACCCATACCACCATTCTTTAATTTTCTCTGCCCAATAAAGAGTCTGTACCCATTGTATGAGAGGCTGCAAATATAAGCAATATTCTGGGAGTTGCCACTATTTTTCAGCTTAATTAAAAATAATCCTTGAAATCCCTGAAGCCTGTTTACAATATCCCAATGAGTTTAACTTGGTCTTTCCAAATTTGCCTGAGACTTAAAATCTGACTTCAAGATCTCTTCAGTATTTCTGGTTTACCTCTTAGACATGAATTCTGTGAGGTACCACATTCCCTCCTTTACTACACCCATAACCATCAGTGAGGACTGGGCTTTAAATGGACGAGAGCAGACAAATGAAATATCAGCCAGTGATGCTTCACATCCGGTGTGTCAGGTAAGGAGGTAAAAAAGGGAGAGGAAATCAGAATTTTTTCATACATGTTACAAGCCACTTTTCAAGCTTGTCCTAAAGGGAAAAAGGGTCAGTGAAAAAGACAGTAGATTTTCTTACAGATTTACAGATTCATATTTACTTGATAAGCTAGGGGCAGTCTTGCTAAAACATTAAAGACATTTTTGCACTGACTATTCACGTAATGATGTGGAAACAGATGCCAGAAATAGTCTCAAGGGAGGAAAAAGAAACAGTGAACTAGGAAACCAGGCTCCTGTTAGGGCAGATAATTAGAATATCTGAAGAGTGACAAAATTGCCGTGCCAAAACAGCTCCATTTCACATCATGGAGGAGGTGCCAGGAAGATGGAATCTAACAAAGACCCCAGAAAATTACTAGTTTCTGTTCAAATTGTAAAGGGCTCATACACTATGAAATTTGCTTCAAAGGCATACTCTCTTGCTAGTCTTACCCATTCATTCAATTTGTGCCTTCACTACTTTAGTATCTGTGCTTTAAAAATTCACAAGTAGCTGTTGTGTACCACAGGGATTTACACGACCTCGAGCATGTGAAGTTTTAGGTGCACCAGAACTAAATCACACACAAGAACTAGAACCAGACCAGCACCACAGCTGACTGTAGACGAGGTAGGGTCAGCACTGCTGCAATCTGCCTGAGATCCACTTCTACAAGTCGGCTATATTTTGCATGAAGAGACCTGGGGGTACAATAACCATCAGGACTTACTTTCCCTTCAGGACAGGAGAAGACTGCTAGCGGAGATACTCTTCTTTACACTTGGTTGTGCAAAGGAAGGGGGAGGAGGAGGCATCTGGCAGCAATGAGCAGAAAAGCAGGAAAGAACAGGGGTTGTGTTTTGCTCTGCTCCATCGAGTAGCCCTGCCCTGGTCCACTTGTTGTGCAATTTAAAACTGCCTGTCAGCAACATTATTTATGGCAAGGCACAGGCTGAGTCTCAGAATCAGGAAGCCAAATCCAGCTTCCCTGATGTCATTCTCCACCCAGGCTATTAGGTTTTTAGCCTTATTTCTTAACAAAATGATTCCTACATGATTTTTGCAGCCTGTTTGTACAACAATCTGTGTGTCTTCTATCACTCTTTTCTTAAGAACTTTGCAATGCAATTCACCAGTTTCAATCAGATTCTGCAGAAGGGCACAGGGCTCAAAGTTGTTCAGTTCCCAAACATTTGATTGAACCATTTGTCCACACAAAGAAACAAGAGCCAGAGGAGCATCTGTTCCACAAGGGAATGCAGAGCTCAGCCTTTGTTTGGTCTGAAAGTGGCCACCCGGCTCATCCCCTCGTGCACATTAGCTGACCGGCTGGCATGCAGGCATGTCCCAGCCAGCCACAGCTTGTACTGCCCAGAAGAATTAGGGGCACTGAAGGACAGTTGAGGGGGTTATCCGTATGGTGCAGTGGTGAGAAGCATGGGGGACATGAGAGGAACTGAAGGCATGGGGCAGAATGGCATGTTGATGAAAAGAAGAAATGGGATGATTCACCAATAGGCACAGAGACTACGCGGTGCAGGTCTGTGATAAGCCACTTCCAGCCTGACAGAGCACCTTAGCCATTGCAGGGTTGCTGGGCTTAGCATGACCTTACATGTCTGGCTGAAGACTGAGAGAAGGTGTGAAACATCGAGAGCAGAACTGAGCACACTTCATGCCATTCTGCGTATTTCTTGGCATAGACAAAGCGCTGGACAGAAACCAGATGATGCATAAATTCACAGATTGTAGTTTAAAAAGATTAAAGAAATAGGGCTTTTGACTTTGTAAAATAAAAGACTCGAAGGAACCTTAAGGGTGGAAATAGAAATAGCAAGGGTCCAGAGACATGTCAATAGCAGAGATGATTGCATTCCTAATAATAAACCAAGGGGCTCTGATTTAATCTATGGAATGACCAGACACAAAAGGAATTCAAGTGGAATTCTTGCGTGCAAGAGCAGTGGATAGAGCATGCAGGAAAAGCAGTGAAGGAAGAAAAAGGTGTGGTATGCAAGTATGGGCTAAAAAGATTGTGGAATTTATTTAGAGACTCAGAGAGGGGCACACTTAATTAGAGAGGAGTCCTAGTTTCCTTCTGTCCTAAAAGGTCTCTCATTTGCTATTAGCAACTCAGTGGGGGTGGTATGATACAATTACTCATTAGGTAAAGGAATTTCAAACCTTTGCCCTAAGAGGAGGCTAAACTTGTCACTCAAACTCAATCCTGCATCTTTTCATGAGCCTCAGCAATACTTAACTAAGGATCACTGAGCTGGGCTTTATTTTTTTTGTTGTGAGTGCTCAGGGTTTGAGATGGTGAGTTTGCTCTTAGTCGTATGTGCTGTGCTGCACTTCAGCTGTCCTGCACACACCATCCTCCTGCCTGCTACATGAGGCTGAGGCAGGCTAATCTTATCTGACTAAGCTCATTTCCCTCATGAAATGCATCAACTGCAGCCTGTCTTTTTCTAACAAAATCATTAGCTGTGAGTGCAATAACCATATTTTATATTCTGGGCAGAGGGGAAGATGCAGACAATGAAGTTACATAGCTTCATGGCCATGCCTGCACAAAATAATCTTTGGTATCATTATACCGTTGTTGTAGCTTTTGTGGTTTAAGGGTACAAGAAAGTTACTATTTTTTATTAGATTGAACGACTTAATTGGAAAAATAAGCAAAGCTTTTAGATATGTGTCCTTCTGTTTTTTCAACTATGGCAGCTAGGCTAATAAAAGGTATTTCCTCCCTCTACAAATCTTGCTTTTCTGATTAAATCTCTACAAACTAAGTACTGCACTGACTTAGAGCACATTCAACATTATCCCGGTGTGTCAATTTTCAGTAACTACTAAATAAAAATATCAAGTTAATGTACATCAAAGACATTTAGAATAAAATCTTCAAATTAAACAGGAACATATGTAGCTCACATATCTTTATTTGAATAAAGAATATGGAAAAACTAACAAAGTGTACCATTTCAGCTGATCTGTTTTCCTCAGAAAACTTTGCTGAGTAAGACACTGAAATGTTAAACTTTGTTTCTCTTACCGTTTCTGTTGCTTAAGGAATTTTCTACAATACTGTTGAGCGTGTGTGTTGGGAAAATAACACTGCTTTAACATTTTTTGGTAAGTCACTTTGATTCTCTTTTGCTATGCCAGAGATTTAATGTTTCTTTTGACATCACAGCGACTGTTTTTGCAAAGACTGCTTGGGACAGCAGCAAAGCAATCTTGCTCGCTTCCGTCCGCATGTACAGAATAAAAAGCTAATAAGACACCAAGCAGTTTTGACATATGTTCAGTGGATAACAAGGAACTAGCAAAATCTCACAAAATTCTCAGAAAGAGACTGAAAAAATGGGAAGCAATGTTATCCAGAAATAACACCGTTTTGTTTGTGACCAAACCAAAGAGCAGCGTCTCAGGTTTCTTTGGGAGGCCACTCCTTGGGCTTAGGTGCTCCTATGGGATGTACTCCGCAAGCCAAGTTTTCTCCCCAGGGCTTGGCTGTGGGACTGCCTTTGCTTTCCTCAGTGGAAATATCACCCAACCCATCCAAGGACTGAACTTACCACCTCTGATTTTTCAAGGATCTTTTAGTGGGCAGGAGGGCTATTTCTTCTAAGAAACTGGGTTATCTGTCAGCAAGTGAGCCACCCCTCTGCAAACACCAGACCTTTTATAGCAGGGCTACTTTTGTGCAACCCTATGGTTTCAGATGATTTCCACAGAAATCTCCAGCAGGAGATTCCGCATACAGTGGACTGATAATGTTATCTGCTCAATATATTGAAACCCAAGCCTGAGCCTGGAGAATAGGTACTTTCCATTTCTAAATACTTCCTTCTGTACAACGGGTTACAGAGACATTAGGATTAAAGTCCCTTATGACTTCCTGAGAGGTTGCTCTAGTTAAAGAGGTATACACTGAAAAAAATGGAAAAGGAGATTTTGCTTTTTGGAAAAGCAGCTCAAAAGTTTTCAGCCAAAATATGTCACCTCCATGATCCAAACAGATAGAAAGCACACTTAGAAAATACGATGAAAGCAGTGAAGCAGGTGGCCTTAAACTTGAAGTTATGGAAAATGAGACAATAAACAGAAATACCTTTATTTCTGGCAAGTTGGCAGTGTAAGTTTTCCTGTCCTGACTAACCAGGAAGAAGCTAAAATTAAGTACAACTTGGGTATGCTAAGCAGTTATTGCTGTATTATGGCAAATACTCTAGGCAAAGCAGAGCAGGTCAGGGCTTTGCAAATACTTTGGGTAACTTGAAGAGGATCTAACAAGAAGCTAGACAATCCAGCAAATGCCTGTGTATTTCTTGAGTTTAGGCTTGGTACATTATCAGATAGGAAAAGGAATTTACTTTTAATAGGCACTTACTGGTGGGCTAAATTCCTCTAGTCCTTACTCAGATTTGTTGTGCTTGGTATTTTGCTTGTGTATGATTAAATAAAAATAAAATGTAATAAAGTGCACCAAGCATGTTCTGCTTCTGTAGGATTAAATAAAAATAAAATGCAACAAAATACACCAAGTGCTTTAAAGGAATAGAAAACATCTACCTTAATGTGATCAAATCAGCAGTTTGCAGCCATTGCAGCATGCTAGAATCAACATGAAAGCATTTAGAGGCAGGACGGTGAAGAAAACACTTTGTTCAATGGAAGAAACTAGAAGACCTAGGCAAGGAGGATATGTTTACCCATATAATGTCATCTGATCAAAATTCCTCATCCCTTGTGAAGACAGACTGCTCCTTCACGGGTGGGAGCATAGCACAGTCTCTCACCCAGCAGGTAATATCGCAGCCCAATATCATTCAATACCATACTGCCACCTTGACTCAAAGCATTTTCTAAGGGCTATAAAAGGAAGGAGATCTCACGAGCACTTCTCCCAGCCCCAGGATTTCTCCAGGGAAGTCTCTCTCCCCAGGCAGTCCTATCTTTGCCATACAGACATGATCAGCACAGCTTCCTTTGGCTTCAAGGGATTAGCTGCAGCTCTTGGTGTGAA
The DNA here is from genome assembly GCF_964188355.1 of Buteo buteo. Taxonomy (NCBI): domain Eukaryota; kingdom Metazoa; phylum Chordata; class Aves; order Accipitriformes; family Accipitridae; genus Buteo; species Buteo buteo. The sequence continues at coordinate 26,111,447 of NC_134173.1, read as the reverse complement.
TCATCCTTCCAGTGAAACTGCAAGATGATTTATAGAGAACATTTGAGGAAAACTTTTGATTGGCGAGGCTCTGAGGATATCTTGCAAAATCTGTATTGGCAAACACAGCCACATAACTAACTGGATCCCTAACATAATTGCCTCCAGTTGCATACGCAAATATGGTTTTCGTATAATCACAAAATGGGAGCTGCCTGTCAGTAAATCTCTTTAATATTACCACCAGTTTCTTGGCTACTTGGAACACAATGAATAAGAAATGGAATAGCAAGACCTTAGAGGACCCAGTTGAAAAGTAAGAAATAGAAAAATTATGTGTTAAGGATATAGACTTGGTATTTCTGGCAAATGTCCACATTTAAGCAGACTTTTCATGATATGGATAAATGTTGTGAGTTGCTGACAAAATTTAATTCTTCTGTTTTCTCCATGACATGAAAAGTTCCTTTTCTATTTCTGCAGTAAGTCCAACACCAAGGCTTATGCTTAGTAAATGCTATTTATTTAAATGCTATTTAATTGCAAGCAAACATTAAAAACATAAGTTGAGTAAAGTTTACATGTTTGGGGTTTATTTGTGCAAGGAGCAACTGCTTTAAATGCACATAATGGAGTGAATGCAACTGCTCAGTTACGCCCACTTGGAAGACTGTTGATATATATTTCTCTTTAATATTGGCCAGTGTTGAAATAAGTAGATTATAAGGTTTTATTCTCTAAACTGCTCCCTGCTCTGGCAACAGTTGTAAGTCAAGACACATGAAGGATAAGTGAGCACTTCATATGACTATCCCAGTCTTAACTAACGTTTGCTGGATTGCCAGAGGAGCATCATTCTGATGGGGTTATACATGTGAAGGTTCTCCTGGTATCGAAGATAAACTCATATTGATTGCTCATGGCCTTTGGGTAGAAGTAAAAGCATTTTGTTGAAGAAGTTTCTGTCAACAATTTTTCTGAACAAAAAAGAAATATAATCTATTAGGTCTGAAGCTAGAACAGGAAGGAAGCTCTTTCTTTAGCTGCAGGGAATGGGAAGATAACTTCCCCATACAAAATTTAAAGGAATGAGCAAATAAAGACAGCAGCTATCAGCAATTGTGGGTATAAAAGCATGAAATTTTAAACATTGAAATATTTTATTTTTATGCCTGAACACTGAAAACATCTAAAAGTCTACTTTGTCTGAACATGTTCATACCTCTGAACATGCTACAAAATGAAGTATGTATCTTTCATTCTTCAAGAAAACTGAAGTGGATTTTGGACACAATCTGACAATTAAAAAACCCACTATTTTCTAATGCTGCTATGTGTCACAGAGCGTTACTTTTTATTATAATTTCTTTGGCAGCTGTTCCGTTCTGAATTACATGTGAGTGTGTACACTTCTTCAGTGACCAAAAAAATCCTAAATCTGTTTGCATATGTGAGAACTGAAGCCTGACTTAGACTCTACAATACTTGTCATGTGTAATGAGAACAGAGGTTAGCTGTGATTTCAATAGTGGTAAGTCCTTTGTTAACACAATGACCTGTAAGAGAAGTAGGGAACCCTTACTACTTCCTTACTTATGTGATAGCATCTCTCATTAATCCACTGTGCCCTTACACATGCAGCTCTTTTAACATAAACATTTCAGGCAGATGGGGAATTGGAGTCTATTTCTTTCTGATTAATGTTCCCATAAATTATGTGATGGATCTGATCTCCTCAAGGTCTCAAGTCATGGCAATTTACACCTGCAAGAAACCATTGCAATAAATTATTATACTACTAAAGGAAAGTATAGATGCCATGAGATAGCAACAAAGACTGTGGCAAAGATTATTAAATTATTTTATTGAAACACTGAGATCTGAGTGCTCTATAGCTCCACAACAGTATGACAGTTGTTGGCGAGATGGGGAACTTTTGTCCATTTGATGCTTCCACATTCCTGTCGTGGATTAACCCCAGCCAGCAACTAAGCACCACGCAGCTGCTCACTTACTCCCCCCCATCCAGTGGGATGGGGGAGAAAATCGGGAAAAAGAAGTGAAACTCATGGGTTCAGATAAGAACGGTTTAATAGAACAGAAAAGAAGAAACTAATAATGATAACACTAATAAAATGACAACAGTAGTAATAAAAGGATTGGAATGTACAAATGATGTGCAGTGCAATTGCTCACCACCTGCCGACCAACACCCAGCCAGTCCCTGAGCGGCGATTCCCCGCCCCCACTCCCCAGTTCCTATACTAGATGGGACGTCCCATGGTATGGAATACACCGTTGGCCAGTTTGGGTCACGTGCCCTGGTTGTGTCCTGTGTCAACTTCTTGTGCCCTGGCTGGGCATGAGAAGCTGAAAAATCCTTGACATTAGTCTAAACACTACTGAGCAACAACTGAAAACATCAGTGTTATCAACATTCTTCTCATACTGAACCCAAAACATAGCACTGTACCAGCTACCAGGAAGACAGTTAACTCTATCCCAGCTGAAACCAGGACAATTCCTAACATGAGAAAATGTTTCAGTGATAGTGTTAATCTTCTAGAGGTACGCAGGCTAAAATACAGGCTTTTCTCTTATGCCCCTGCACTCTGGGTGGCTTAAGCAGCCCTTACCTAAACCCCAGATACTTGGGACCTTGGGATGCTTGCCCTAGTTGCTTATCTTTGTGGTTTCAGCAGTATATAGATAGTAGCTCTCAGTTGCAGTTTGTTGCCCCAGCTGGTGCCTAAAAGCAATGCCTAAACATCAGCCTTTGGCCTTTTCTCTTAGGTAAAGATTTTGTTGCATTTTTGTTTGTTGGGCTAAAGATTCAGAGATGGAAACATTTTCCTGAGCGAGCTGAGAGGGAGAAACTGCTGCTGGGGAAGATTTTTCATGAGTAAGTGCCTGGGTTTTTCAGTACTGTGGATGATCACTTAGTGAAGCTATGCACAGAAATACCTAAAGTTCAACTCCCTCTTGGACCCATAGACAACACTTTATCCATTAGAGCTGGAGAGGAATCTTTCACAAAAAAGAAAACTAAACCCAAATGCTGTCAGTGGATGCCCTACTGCTGACTTAGCTTCTTTACATGAGGCACTGTTGGATTAAGTGATTCATGTTATGGATGAAGGAAATGGTGAATAGCAACAGGTAATCAATCAGTCATAGTCTGGACGTAGTTGATAAATTTGCATTTACTTAATCTGATTTTACCTCTCTCTCTTTCAATTTTACATCCTTCTACCGTGAGACTTGACAGAAATCAAAAGTGCATCTTTGTTTCCTGATTATCTTCATTTCATCAGATTGCATTTAACGTCCCAGCTGAGATATAATTTGTCTGGTAAGTACTTTATATAGGATGAGTAATGTACATAGTTTGGCTACAGATATGATCATATTTCATGAGAATGAGAACATCACTTCAGACTCCACCTAACCAAGCTACAACAAAGGAACCGTCCTCTTGTAGAAAGCAAAATAACAAAGTTTTCTGAAAATGTCTCAATTTCATGTGTTCTGTTTTGTTCTTCCAGACTAAAGAAATAGAGAATAAATGACAATTATTCTGTTTTCATTTTTGAAAGGTTCATCTGGTTTAACCTCTTCTGTATGGATATATGTAACTGCCCCCAATATTCTAGGCAAAGCTTAATGGAATGATGATGCCAGCTTCGCTATTAATAGAATGAGTTCAGGCTGATTAGTCAAGCTTAACCTACTTGTTTTGACAAGGTCTTCAAGTTTACTTCTGTTTAAACAAGAATAGAAAGTTTCTCACTGATATTTATTAAGTATGAAACCATATTTTCGTGTAATGGCAGTGAAATGAAAAAAATAGTTCAAAGGTGCCAAACAAACATTTTAAAGTATACTTTGCAGAATAAGTGACCCTTGTCTGGTTTGTTTCTTCAGATGTAGTGAAAATCCCCAACCCACGTAATAACAGGAGGCAAGCCAGTGTCAAATTCCTTTGTTAGAGGGTGAGCAAGAAATATTATTTTATGCATTTATTAGGTAAAAGAATGGGTATTATTCACTCTTAAAACTGTCATTTAATGGAAGGATTTGCATTACTATCAGGAAACTGTAAGTTACAACTCTGTATAGTAAATTTTAATTAAATGCTACTTGATCTCGACAAAAAGAAAGCTAAACTCTAATTGTGAGGCTAGGTCAGATGCACACAAGGTATTTAAGAATTCCAACCCCTCTTATCTACTGAATAAAATGTACTGGCCAGATACTTTGTTTTCCACTGGGTTTCCTAAGACCCTTTCTCCGCTATATCCTCCTCCTTCAGACAGTGGCACCTAAGGAGACAATTAAGCCCTTAATGGAGGAATGTCACTGAGGCAGGAGAGGACAGGAGCCCTTTTATTTGGTAATGCAGAACAGTGGCCGGACAGTTTCCCCTGGAGCTATGGCTCTTAAACTCAAACTGCAGATGAGTTCCTGTGCAGTTTCTACAGCTGTTCCTCATCTCCTTTGGGCTCATCACCCAATTAGTGAAAGTTTTTGTGGCAAGTATCACAATGTGATCCATCATGCCATGCTTCCCCATGTGTGTTTTAGCCTGCATCTATGCACACATCCTAGGTGCCAGTCCGCTGGCTGTGTAGGCAGTGTAGGTTGTGCAGGCATGTCAGGGTTGGGTGGACAGGGGATATGGCTGGCTGATGTACACCAGTGTCTAATGTCAATCTGGAAACACAGCACAGCCTGGACCAAGAAACTGGAAGTGAAGACAGTTCTGGTAACTTACATATTGCCCGAGCATCCTTGTCTGCAATTAAAACATTACTTATCAATCTGAAAATTCACATAGCTCCATAATGATCCAGTTCTCTTTCAACCACAGTTCTGAACTGTCAGACTGAAGCTTATCTGTCCTGACTTGTAATAACAACCAGCCTGGTGGGGTGGCACCAAGGAGCACAGGGGACTGGCTTTCAGGTCTGGTGGGATGGGGAGGAGGGCAGAGGAGGAGCTGTCTGCACAGCAGACCACAGGCGACTCAGTTCCTGGGAGAAGCTTGCTGGAGGCAGTTTCTAACATCTGGTTTGAGAAAGAGCTGTGATTTGCTGATCTACATAACTGAGATGCCTCCCTGGAATTAAGTGTCTCAAGAGGAAACTCAGCATCTGAGCAAATAAGACAACCAGGAAGGATATGGTATTGAGATACATGGAAGTTGGGTCTCCCATCTCTTTGTTTGTGTGCTAAACATCTTTCTTGGGTACCTTGCTTCTTCACAGGAGATTTATAATGGGCAGTGTCAGTGCTGCAGCCTCCCAGGATCACCATGTGGAAGTTAGTAGCTTGTGACTAGTCCTGTGTCTCTGCTCATGGTATTTGAGCTGACAGACGTGCATCCATCTCCCTGTCAGTGCAGAGCTCTTGTCCAGGAGGCATTTTGAGTCCTTTGTCCAGTCTCTGTCTTCAGACACCAGAATTTCCCTTTGGACTCTTTTCCATTCCAACAGTGCCAGGGTATTTCCCATTATATTTAGGCTATTTTTTTGCTACTTTGATCTCTTTGCACTACCCCACACCGTTCTGCTCTCTCCTCAGCTGCCAGCCCCTATGGCGATGGTCCAGCATTTCTCTCCAGACTCCTGTATCAAATGCTCAATTTCTCCTGTTAAGCCTTTTCTTGAAAAGCCTGTTCCCCCTGGCCTCTAATCAATATCTTTTTTTGATGAAAATCTCTGGGAATGCTTTTTATATGTACTCCTAATAAATGGCTCTCCCATCCCAAATGTTGCTTTGAGTATTAAGGGGAAAGGAGAGATGCAGGAGGCAGGGATCAGGAGAAAGGCAAGAAACAATAATAGAAATACTTTACATTCCCCCAAAAGCATGAAACTGTGTCTCTCATATCACAATTAAAAGTCGGATTCAGCTGCCTTTCCCCAGAGCATTTTGAAATGACACCATAGTTTTTGCAGTTTGGAGAAAGCTAAGACATTTCTAAAATACATCATAGAGCAACGGCAGCCTTCGCTGGATTTTTTTTACCAGGATAATTTCCTGTCGGAGCTAATTTCTTATTAAAAAGCAAACACATCACTTCTAATTGTCTTGAGTGCATGCCTCTGACATAGATGAAAACTGGTTTTCAACTGTATGTACCAAAGTTAAAATTTTTCAGGAAAATGCAACAGTTACAAATAATACAAATAATTGCTCCCTCAATCACACCCAATGGCCATTAAAGTGGTCTCCTCTACTCGCCAGTACATGAGGCTGAGCCAGACCTTCAACTCTTGCTTGTGCTTTACATGGGGCACCAACCCTTCAAGCAATTTGAAGTGATGCACTTTCAGCTTCTGCTAGGGCCAGGGCAGGCAGCTCCAGAAGACAATCCTGGGTACATCAGCACTTGTTAACTCTGAGGTCAGACTTGTGCTTGAGCCTGAATATTGGATTGTGCACACTGCCTACATGAATCTTCAAGCTCTGGCTGATGTCCCAAGCAAGCTAGTAGGCTGACAATGAGAAAAGCTCAGGAACAAGGGAGGAACTGGCCCTTTCCTTCAGTATAGAAAGCAGCGCTTTGGTGTAGCCAAGGAGACTTAGACTCTGGAACAGAAATTTGAGGTGGTTAGCACACCCAAAAATCGGGGCTTTTGTTACCGTGCCTGGCTAACCAGCTACCTCCCTAATGTAGTATACCCACACTGAGGAAACTGACTCTAATCCTTAGAGGATTTAAAATTTTTGGTCTCATCTGTGGGAATTTTTAATTGCCTAGTAGAGCAAATATATATCTCAAGTTATCTTTGCCTCATAAAGTCCTGAGCTTTTCTATTCCAAGGATGGAAAGTGCAGAAGACAAATCCACCCACAAAGACACAAAACCATCATACGCAAATCTCCCTTCTTGTGACTATGCATAAAGATAATAATGTTGCAAAGTTGTCAAGAAGTTTGTGTTACTGAAACTTGTAAAAAGTGAAATATTTCTCATTCTTCAACTAACATTCCTAAATACCTTATTATTTAAATGGGGTTATTTAAATGGCAGACACATAAATGGTATATAAACACCTCTCTTACGACAATGTTTACTTACTTTATGTGCAAATATGCATCTATTTCTCACTGATTCTATATCATTGCATAAACAAGAACAGAAAAATCACAGCTTCGTATTTAGCAAAAAGCCTAACATTTAAACTGGGATCATCTCTCTGTTGTGAAAGACATAGGCTTCTTAAACTGTGATATTTTGGGGAAAAGTGCACAGTTAATTGCTCCCAGCACTCTGTTATGTCTTGGGACTAAAGCTAAGAGTTGTCATACTGAAACTTGCAGGAGCTCTGGCTTAAAAGTGTAGAAACATATTACTGCTATGAACCCTAGATCCTTAGGGTTATACCAGTTATGCTTCTGGCCCAGAGCATGAGTCTTTTCTCATTTAAAACCCAGCCAATACTCATGTAAATTATGTGGGCTGATCTCAGCTTTGTTTTGGGAAATGGACAAACTGTGGTGAAACAGCTTTTCTCTAGTGGCTGAACCCTGCAGGGCCCTATAGCCCATGCTAAACTTCTCTCCTATAAGTTACTTTAAAAGCTTTTAACTTCAACAGACCTTTCCTAGACGAAGCTTAGAATAATATCTCCTGAAGATATCTTTAGCTAATTGAGCATTCACACATTTAATTTCTGCAAAGATGTTATTACTAGTCCTTTCTGAATAGCTCTGCTTGTAGTCATTTAGGTATATGTATTTACCGAAGCTGAGCTGCATTCTTTTTGGACTCCTGTTGACTTGGACAGAGGCTGTAGATTGAGTTGAAGTTTTGTTCATGCAGAGTGAAGTCAATAGGAGCATTTCCAGGGACTCAGATAGACTTTGATGGGGCCTAGCCCAGGACAAGAGTTTATAGTGTCTGGAGCCAGAAAAACCTGAATGAGATCATGTTGTTCGATCTCTTATTAATCACAGGATATGCAAGTTTTATCCAGATATACCAGTACTGAAATAGCATTTTTTAATTTGGGAGATTAGAAAACGTGTGCCATGGAGAAGAGAAGCGGAGGTCTCTTCCTCACGGTGTGACACCCTGGCTGCTGGGACCTGCTCAGGCGAGATGTTCCTGGGTGACTCCAGCTCCATTGCCAGCCACCACAATGCAGCCAACTGCACAGCACGATACCCACTTCCTTCCCAAATCCTGAAGGAAGCTGAGGATTGTCAGACTGCTAAAGAAAATTTAATCAATGCTGTTTCCCATTAAACTCATGAACAAAGGTGGTAAGCAGAAGTCAGGCTGACATACTTTAGGGCCAGAAAAGACTGCAAATACCAGTCAGCCTAGTCCTCTCACTATGTTTGTGTACCTAAATTACAATATCAGAAAGAAATATGATTGTAGTAAGTTAAATCAAAAATATGTCTAGCCCAGTACTACTTCCAAAAGTAGCAGATGCTTACAAGAAATACAAAAAGCAGGGCAATATAAAATCAGCTGTCTCATAATCAGTGGTTTAGGAATCTCTTGAACTGGAGGTTGGACCTGGACCAGTATACTGCAATAAACTGGCGGAGGGGTCTCTCCTCCAGGAACTGCCTGATTTTATTTTTTTTAAGCCATTGAGTTTACTCCCAGAATCTGGATTAATCTGCTTTTTCTTTTAATATATTTACTGTCATTATAAGAACTCTATGTGAGGGTAAATCCACTTCCTTCTCATAAGCTGTCTCAATATTTTCCTCACAGCTATGAGGAAATGTCTTATTTCAAGGCTGGATTTTTCCAACTCTAACTTCCCGGTGCTAGATCTTATCACGCCTTTGTCAGCACACTTGAAACAGGATGGAAAACAGATTTTTCTCTTTCCCTTCCCCTGTTGTACTGTATCCATTTTTAAGTAATAGCTACTCAGATTTTTAAAATCCTGATCCAGAGGACCATTTAATCACATGATTTACTTTAAGTATGTAAGTAATCCCATTGATTTCAATGGGACTACTCTCAGGTTAAAAGTTAAATGCGTGGTTAAGTGCTTTGCTTGAATAGTATTTAAGTTCTTTTTAATTTCTCATTTACCCTCATTCCTTGCTCCTGATACTTGATCTGTACAATGTGTTGGAAGTGCAGCATTTCAAGTAAATAGCATGGGATCACATAGGTTACAACACAGCAATTTCCATTGCAGCTTTTGTCTAGCACTGAAGGAATTCTGACTGATGGATACCAAAGGCTTTTTTGATGTTATTTTCTCTGAGGAACTAATGCTCTTCATTCCTGCTAATTCCCTCTGCTGCCTAGTTTATTTGTTCAGCAGTGCCCTAAACAAGAAAGGTTTCCTGCACACAATAGGCTGCTTTGCACGCTGTGTGTGTGTGGTTTACTGAATCCAGACCTAGGGAAAATGTACTGGTCTTCAGCTGGTATGAATCAGTGCTGTTTGCAGACATGAGGGAGCTACGCTTATTTACATCAGCTAAGGATCTGACCTGTTGTCTGTTGTGTTAATATATAAATGTGTGTATGTGTGCAGTTAAACATGTAAGACCTGGGCAGAGGAATAGGCCTTCAATAATTTGCTCTTGGGATATGAGATATAATATTAGAGACACAAGGGAAAAAGGCTGAAATGAAAGCTTATTTCTTCCTGAGGAAGAAATGTATATGAAAATACATAATATGGCATTGTCTCCCAGTACCAATAGCAAAATACTTTTGAATAATGTTTGCAACATAATTAGATCTGTACTATGGACCTTTGAAAGCTTTCCACTTAAGGTGTTTCAAATGAATCTGCATTATTTAAGAATTTTTAGTATTACTCACTGACCATTCCTGTGTCCTACATATATGTGACCAGGGGCTCTGGCTCCTTTTGCAAACAATGCAAAGTGGCCGTTTCAGATCAGCCAAGCTAGGAAGTTAAGTATTGCCTAACTCATGGTTTCAATTTCTTTCTGAAGGCTTCTATATCTGTCTGTTGACCAGATGCGGAGCCAAACCCCTTCCGTAAGGTGCTTAGAATATACAGTGAGACTACTCCTTAAAATACAGTACTACCCCAATACTCCAAATTTTTGTCAATAGTCCAGAGTAAACCCTTTTTTCATTAAAGTGCCTATTAGTAATTTGCATATACAAACTATAGTGTACATAACAGAGGTCCAATTCTTAAAGAACTAAATAAAATTCAACTTGAATGAGCAAATGGTTATGTTTTTCTCCCTGCTTTCCAACTGGAGTTGAGGTGAATATTTTTACATCTCCAAATTTTATAAAAATCTCAGTGTAGAGGTGCAAAATAGCCTTCATTTGCACAGGAGGCAGCTTAGTTTTCCAAAGCTCAGGAAAGGCAGGGCTCCACTGCAACGAGACCCCCTAAGAGCAAAATGGTCATCACTCCAACAATTTCTGGAATAATATTTTGATGCAATATCTGAGTCAGACAAGCAAAGCCACAAAAAAAACCTGTACCGCTGAAAAACAGTGAAGTATCTTGCTTTAGCATTTTTATGAGAAAATAAATACCTCCCAGCTAAATCTTCCACTAGATCAGGTTGCCCAAAGCCCCATCCAACCTGACTTTGAACACTTCCAATAATGGGGCATCCACAACTTCTCTGGGCAACCTGTCCCAGTGTCTCACCACCCTCATTTTAAAAAAATTCTTCCTTATATTCAGTCTAAATCTACCCTCTTTCATTTTAAAAGTGTTACCCTTTGTCCTATCACTACAGGCCCTGGTAAAAAGTCTGTCTCTATCTTTCTTAATGCCCCCTTTAAGTATTTATTGAAAGGCTGCAATAAGGTCTCCCCAGAGCCTTCTCTTCTCTGGGCTGAACAACTTCAACTCTCTCAGCCTTTCCTCACAGGAGAGGTGTTCCAGCCCTCTGAACATTTTTGTGTCCCTCCTCTGGACCTGCTCTAACAGGTCCATGTCTTTTTTATATTGGGGTCCCCAAAGTTGGATAAACACGTAAATCACAGGACTGTTGTGGTTTGCAGGGACCTCTTGAGATCATCTAGTCAAACGCCCTGTTCGAGCAGGGCCACCTAGAGGTGGTTGCCCAGGACCGTCTAGTCAGGTTTTGAATACCTCTACAGAAAGACTTCACGACCTCACTGGGCAACCTGTCCCAATGTCTGACCATCGTTACAGTAAAAAAGTGTTTTCTTGTGTTCAGATGTAATATCATCTGTTTTGTGCCCATTGCCTCTTGTCCTGTCACTGGGCAACACTGAAAATAGTCTCGCTCCCTTGTCTTCATTCCCTCCCATCAGGAATATACACACATTGATAAGATTTCCCTGAGCCTTCTCTTCTCCAAGCTGAAGACTCCCAGCTCTTTTGGCCTCTCCTCATATGAAAGATGCTGCAGTCCATTAATTATCTTTATAGCCCTGCACTGGACTTGCTCCACTGTATCCATGTCTCTTTTACTGGGGAGCCCACAACTGGACCCAGCACTCCAGGTGTGGCCTCACCAGTGCTGAGTAGAAAGGAAGGATCACCTCACTTGACTTGATGGCAATCTTCTTCTTAATGCAGCTCAGGATGCTGCTGGCAAGCACAAAAAAGCCAGGTCTTGCTGAAAACTGCATGTCACATCAATGAGATTAATTTGTCCCAGGTTTAGAGAGCTACATTTAGGTTAGTCTGCTATGTTCACTTACTAGTCAGGGAACAAAAACAGGGTCTTCCAAAGTGCAGCTCATCTAACTCTGAGGTCAAGGTCTACAGTAGGTCAGTTAAATTGCAGCTTAGCCTAGAGCTCTTATTTGGCTACAAAGAAAACCTAGATCACTCACTAGCTTAGGTGCACACACTGTGCACACTCAAATCTCGACTGATTAGTCCCACAGTTCTTTTCTTAGTGCTTAGTATTTCACAGTGCCTGCAAATGTATTAAGCAACTTGAAGTGTGGGCAAATCCCCCAGGCTTTGGCAGAATGGTTTTATACCAGAGCAGAAGGGAACAGGAGGAACAAGAAAGGATTTCAAGGGTTATATAGTTCTGTTCTGCCACATGTGCATCTTCATGGGGTTCCTATATTATTGTTGTTTGCAATAACTGATTAGCTGTTGGTAGAGGATATGGAAATGTATTTTACTTAATATACTTCCAATTGGAGAGACTGTTCCCATCAGTGTCTCCCCTGACATTTTGGTACTTTGCAGTCTTTCCTACCTCACCTTCATTTCCCTTTCTGCTTTTTTTGTCTCATTCCTAATTCTCATTTGCTCTGAACTCAGTTTTTCTTATTTATTCTCCTCCCATTTGTCAGGTCTCCATAACTAATGTTGTTTTTTCACAGCGCTTTAAAAGCTTTGAGTACTGAGGCAGATGCATGGGGCAGTGTACTAGTTATATAAAAGGACAGCTGTAAAAACATGTGCCATGGCAATTAAGCAAGAACTCTTAGAAGTATGAAGTCATTAATTCTAACTGCAGGAAGGTTCTTCTTAGAAATTGCCCCTAACATTTGAAATGGAGAAATAGTCAGCTTCAGGCAGCATTCCAGCTTTACTTCCTCCACTTCCATGCTACTGCAAGCAAGGGGACTGCATGTCTCCTATTATTGGCTACATTGAGGAAGCTTTATTTTCAGACATCTCTCTCCGGGCTTGCTGTCCCACAGGCACTGGAGCATGTTCCACTTTAAATGCAGCAGAAGCAAGACGCCAAGTTACCAGCCAGAGGATTATTCCCCACCAAAGCAATTTCCAGTTTCTTCATCGAATATTATCAAGGCCCTGTCCTGAAGGCCTTCAATTACCTTTAAAGCAAGCAGCAGATTAGCAGCATCTTCAAGAGTTGTTCAGCACCTCACAAAGTGATAATTCAGTCATTTTAATTTCATTAAACTCCAGAGTTGTTTCCAATAACAGCCACTCTTTTAACTAGCCGATATAGAGCCGAATGATGGAGATATGCTTAAGCAAACCAGATGAATACACACAAGGAACCCTGTTCCTTTCAGTTGCAGGCTGAAAGCCGATATATTACATGTCTGCATGCAATAAAACTTTTTTGTTTTAATACTCCTAGGGAAGCTTGAAACTAAATCCTTGCAAAACATCTGGTTCAAAACTTCAGCATTTTAATATTAAATGCTTCCTGAAATCTGTTTGTGTAACTGTACCATGCAGGTTTGCTTCATAGCTTTATAATAAATTGCTTCTAACTCATTCTGTTATCCTTGCACTGAATTTGATATCTCCTGCTGATAACATAACATCAGTAATAGTGCTACTCCAAGTTCAATAGTTAGCTGATATCCCAAACGCAAATTCTGAAGACAACCGCATAATTTTTAGGCTTCAGCTTCGTATTGTCTTACATTCAACTCTAAGGTTTTGATTCTTTGTTCCTTAAAATTAATTAAATTTCTTTATGTTATAGATTTGTCTTCCCAAATAGGGTGTTCAGTATCACAATATGTCCCTTCTGCAATGTCTCTGGATAAGGCATGAAGAAACTTTGCATGCCCCTGTGAACAACACTTGTCACATTACTGCTGGGACTGGTATTTACAATTTCATTTCAAAGCACTGAAGGGCTTGGAAAAAAAAATTCAGCAGTGAAGTGAAAGATTTCTTCCACACCCAATAGTCATCCTGAGCGTCCGTGGATAGACAAGCAAAAGGAAATCAGAAAAGGCTCATACATTTTAAAGCACACTAAGTGTTGTGAAGATGGTCTTGTTGACCTCAAAAACTGTAGCTTAATAGTTCCAAATAAAGCCATGTTAAATCTTAGTGTGATGCCCTAAGTTACGCAGGCTGATTTCCTGCCTTCAGCTGGCTTCATGTTTGTGCTAAGCACAGTGCAGAGCCCTGACATGGCATTGCCTGACCCTCCTCCAGACAGGGTAATTGTGTTGGCCCGACTCCGAGCTGCAGGGCTTATGGACTTTGGGATCCTGTCATGCTAGCATAGCTGTGCTACTTTTGGGGCCCGAGCTGGTATTTTTGCAAGATCCATAGCTTAGACTAACACTAGCTATCCAACTTAGTGTAGCCTCAGCTCCTTAGTCTGAGGCCTTCCAGCAAGACTGAGAGCATTTCAGGAGCTTACCTCTCTCTCCAGGCTAAAGGAGCCTTGGTTCCTAACTTAGGCTACGCAGGTAGAGCTCAAAGACAGACTGAATACAAACTGAAGGAGGGCTCCAAGAGCCTTTGAAATACAGGAGAAAGCAAAACCCACTCAGGGGCTCCTGAAGTACTAGAAAGGATTAAAAACAAAACAAAACAAAACTTCACACAATGAAAGTTCACCTCTGTAGCCTTAAAACCCATACTAACTGTTAGCAAAGCTTTGTGCATGCTTTAGATTAGCCATGTAATTACACTATAAACCCCCACAAGGATTTAATTTCAATTGAAAGCAGTGGAACTAATGGTGTGCTTACAAATAAAGCTAATTAAGATTTTGTAGAACTGGGGACTTTTTCATAAAAGTATCAAGAGATTTAATGTAAATACATTGCACTCTGCATGACTCATAGACTCTATAAATATGTGCAGGTATTTTCAGCCTGATCATTATATGACTGGCCTAGCTCAGAAAGAAATGTGAAAATACATAGTAGGAAACAACTCTTCCAAAGAGCAAATAATTGTGTAAATATATAACTGGAACAAAATCCTACAGCTGATGTATAACACAGGAAATTCCTTTTCAACATATTTCTTGATGCTTAATCCTGCCAGGTGGAATGGATCAACAAAAAGGGAGAAGTCACAGTACATTGTGAAAATATGTTACGTATTCGTGGAGGTCATCCAACAGGACAGAAGGAAACTGCACAAAGCAGCTACAACTCTCATTGCTCAAGTTCAGCTAGGTGCAAGCTCAATGTCTATCTGTATTGTTACAATTATTTACGTTTCGATTTATCAGTATCTTGCAAAAAGCCTATTTTTTACTGAAATCCCTTTTCAAGCTATTTCCTTTATTTTTTCCAATATATACATATTAATTTCAATTAAAATATAGCAGTACTGGAATAACAGTTGGGGTGGGGAAAAAGACACTGTCTACAACTTGCTCACAAGAGCTTCTTCAGGCTGTCTCCAGTATGATTCAGTATAATTTGCAACAGCATCAATGAGCACTGAATCATATGCTTGTATTAGACTGTGAAGAAATGAACATGTCAGCACAATGTCATGACATGGCATACTATAGCCGATCAAAGCACTTAAATTCAGAAGAAAATAAAATATTAAGAGGAAACTGTTGAACATGGCAGCTGAGATAAAAATTGGAGATCTCCACAATAGGTTACTGCAAATCAGATTTGGAACGTTAAAAGAAAAGAGAATGGATATTTGATATGAAACCTGAAGGTAGAATTCATGAGATTTTTGTTTAATTAAAATCAAAACAGAAATGAGAGAGGAAAAGATTTCCAGAGTGAGCACAACTAATAACTGCCTTTCAGGATCAGAGTGTTGGGTTCTTAAGTGCACTTCAAAGATTAAGCTTAAGCCCAAGATTAACTTTAACAGGCATACTATCTCTAGAGAATTTTGTCCTCAAGTTCCTTAGACCTCCTCTTTCAGCCATTAGATATATATGAAATAACACAAGAGCAAAGAACTAGGATTGTGTGGTTTTGTAAAAAGAAATAGATATACATAGTAATGCCAATTTCCATGTGGTTACATAGTGGTTATAATAAAGTGTGAAGAATAACATCTAAGACAATGCAACACACTTTGCAATGTTCAAAATCAACTAATTCAGAAAAGGAGTCTGACATCCATCAGGACTCCACGTCTCAGCATCAACTTCAGTACAGATTTCCGTTAAGGACTGGCTTTGCAAGGGGCAAGAGTATGTCTGACCAGAGACCCCCCCAGAGACCTTCAGAAGCTGGGCAATTCTGAAAATAAGCAGTGATATCTGTGCCAGAGGCAGCCTCCAGCCTCTCTGCCCTGGGACAGGGGTGCTGCTCTCCCTCTCTGGAGGGTTGAGGCAGCCTGCTTTCTTGCCAATTCCTGGGAACTATGGGTGATGTGTTGAAACCGCCCTTTTTGCTCTGGATTGAGTAAAGCTTTCTCTATATTGAGTCAGGTCCAGAAAGGCCAACAGGAACTTTTTCTAGTAAATTAATATTAGCAAAGATAAATGCCAAAAATGAGGGGGCAAACTCTTTGCACTGAAAGATTAAAGTCTTTGTTAGGATTCATTACACATGTAGGCTAACAACATGCATTTCACAACTGTCTGTAATAGATTGTCTTCCTTTGTGCAAACCTATTTTCCATTTACTCTCTATCCTGAGCCAAGGACAAGGCCCAGAGAGGGAGACTGCCCCTTTTACTTCAGCCCAAGCCCCAGGGGTGCTTAGCAGACAGTCTGGCCAGGGGATTGCAAAGTCTGCAAGGGTGCTTGCTTGGTATTGCCAGAAAAGAGAACTTGAAAGGTTTTGTGTAGTGATGAGTCTTGGTCAAGGAGGACTTGCAGACTGAGGACTTGCAGTTCCCATTAGAGCTAACAGGTTCTCCACTCTTCCTGATATCATGTTTAAAAATAAAACCCTCAAATCTCTTGCCTAAGCAGCATTAATCATGCTAGATCTTAACCATCAATCATCAATTGGCTTTTATGAACTATGAGGTAAACAAAAAAGAATGGGATGTTTTAAAACTGCTGTTGCAGACCATGAGCTACAGACATCTACTTTGCCCGTCTCCTCTTTTGACTTCAAGGGAGTATTATTGCTGAACATCACAAGATGGGATATGATTTGCTAACGATACTTGTCCATATTTTATATCAAGCATCTGTTAGTATTTAAATATCTCATTTCAAAGTTTCAAAACTTTATGCTGGTCAGATCCCAGACATATTTCACACACATGGATTAACTGAAGAAAATCAAGGCAGCAAACCCCCAAAACATTAGCAAGTATAATGATGTATGAATTGCCAAAATTTGCTTATCTCATATCAGACTCTACTCATAGAGCCTACATCATCTGCATTCCTGGTTTTTTTCAATTTCTGTATCTTCAGAAGGTATACAAAGAAGGCCATTACATAATCCAGTGTTTTTTATAGCAAACTAAAACTACGCTGAAGAGATTAAATGTTGGAAGCTATTCTTAGCCAAACTAATTGTAACAATTTCACTAAGAACATAAGCTGCAGATGTCACCTAAGGTAAAACACAAGATGATGGAAGAGCTAGTAAGACGAAAGTCTACCGACTACAGAAAAATAGCAGGTCAAATTACATAAAATTATGGAATTCTGCCCAACGCTCCCCCTAGTGGTTTTGCTCACAGAGATGAGCATGAAGTGCCATGCACGCAAAATCCTGCAGCCTAACGACAAAACGTCCCGTTAATAGGATTAAGTACCTTCTCATCAGATAAGTAGAACATGGCAAAATCCCTGACACTCCCAGCAATTAGATCAGAACACAGCCCGACCCCTTCCTGACGCAGGGAGCAATTTTGCAGAGGAAGTGTTTCAGTATTAATGGTAAATATGTTGGGGTTTTTTACTTTTCTTTGGTAATGGGTTTGTATTTCTTTGCAAAGTTAATTGGTTTTTTGCTAGAAATGTAAAGTTACAATATGCAAGTAACTATAGAAGTAAATCCAGGCTATAAATAAATCCAGGCTCTTAACTTACACACACATTTGTAGCTGATAACTGCATCTCCAAGGAGGCTATACTGGCTAAAAAGGCACTTAAATACTGTGTTTACTTAATCAGATGAGAGCTAGAAAGTGTAGTTGCATGGTTTCTAAAAAATAAACCTTTCTCCTCTAACTGCTCTTGGGAGGGAAATAAAGCAAATGGCATTTCTTTCCCCTATTTTGTAGGAATTTCTTTCCATTGCTGATGTGTTTGTTTACAAAACTGATCTAATTGCCAATTTCTTGGCACACCTGTTAGTGCATCTGCTATATTAAGTATTATCCTGAAGGACAATGAAAGGAATTGCATGTTTGGAGACAAGGAAGGGAACAACATTCTAGAAATTTCCCTTTTTAAATTTGGCAATAATGTTTAGCATGGATGCATTTACAATATGAGCTAAGAACATAGTGTGAGATCAGTAATTAGTGTGTTTCACAAGGCAGAAAAGGGACAGACTGGGCTGCATAAGCTTTCAGTTTTATATATATATGTCCTGATTTTGTTACACCACTCTGCAAACTCAGTGAAATGCATCTAGTTAGTCTGAATAGATAATTACAATGAGGTCAAGCTTCTTACTCATGTGTTTTCACTAACAGTAGCACTTAGGTGCATGTTACAGATCTCAGAAACCATAGTTAAAGTCAAAATTAATGGGAACTTGTATAATACTTAGTAAACATTACACCTAGGCATTTGAGCATCATGAAGATGCTTACATTTAACTGCACCTACCTGCTTCTTTTACAGAAAGAACATGAAGTCCTCTTGGTTATTTATAATATATGTGCTATGGCTGAATGGTCATCAGTGTGCACCGACAAGGCAGGAGGAAATGAATCTCCGGGAAAACCTGAAGCGTATGTATGCTTTTCTTACCAGGGGTGTGCTGGAAGCCCCTGGGCCCACATTCACAGTCTCCTGGTGCATTTTGACTTCCACACTCACTGGTGTCAAGAGGATCCGCTTTCATGTGTGGAGCTTAGAAACCACCATACAGCTGACTACATGCATCCACACACGCACAATGGGGAGATAAGAACAACCGGGATGAGAAAGTAAAGGGATTAACAGATAAGCATCCCCTTACAAAAAAATATTTACAGCATTTTTATAGGTTATTTTGTCCCTCATAGATCATTAGAATATAAACTGAAGCCAAAATTCAATTCAACAAATTTTGAATTATTTTGTTTGTTTAAATAATCTTTGAAAATGCTTATTCTACAATTATATACTTTGCTGGAAAACATGGTTACTACAAGTAATCGAAATAAAATTACTTAATTTAGAAAAAAGTAGCTATTATGCACATACTCACCGTTAAGCATGGCTTTACTTTGTGGATAGGAATCCCAAGAGGAACAGCCATGAAATATTCCTTTGCTTCGGTCTACATTAATAATATTGCTGTAACAATCAAAAAGTTCGGGGAACGGAAGAAAGACATAAGAGAAGAAATGACTGGCATGCTTTTGGCACTCTCAGAGATATGTGTTCTTTACTTGTTTTGTATAGCTCCAGTGATATTCAGGGTATTTCTGCAAAGGAAACAAATACAGATAAAGCATAAGCAATCATGCAGAGCTTCAAGGTGCAACGTCTGGGCCAACCCAGGCTTTCACCAAAACTCTATGGTCATTACTTCACAGGAAGTCTAGAGATTGTATTTTTCTGCAGGTTGAAGTCACCTGTGATCTACATTTTCAAAATGTAAAGGGAAGCTGTCACAGGCTGCTTGGAGATCAAAGATAAATATACAGGTTATGTCATTAGAAAACTGATGAGTAATCCTTGGAGTTATCCAAAACCCAGGATGAGGACCTGAGCAACCTGCTCTGGTTGACCCTGCTTTGAGCAGGGGGGTTGGACTCCATGATCTCCAGAGGCACCTTCCAGCCTCAACTGTTCTGGGATTCAGTGATCAGCACTGGGACAGCCCAGTATATAGCCTGAGTTACACACAGCTGATTACTGGCAAAGGCTCTGGGCCAGACTTCCATCTGACGGAAATTGTCTTGGCTCTGTTATTCTGCATTCACTATCTCAAGATTTGGCTCTGCAACAGTAGGGAAACAGAGCTGTTTCATTCTCCTTTGTCATCAGTGCATGACAATTTGTGATAGTGTTAAAATCTGATTAAGTCACTGTATAATTTGGATTTTTAGTATTATCTGAAGTTGGAGAGAAGTATGTAGATGAAGAAGTAAAGAAAGCCTTGACTGGTATTAAGCAGATGAAAATTATGATGGAAAGAAATGAAGATAAGCATGTAAATCTGATGAAAACCTTGAAGAAGAGCAGTGAAGAAAAACAGGTAACTGAAGTGCATCTGGGATTTTTTGTTTGTATTTTTGTTAAGTTGTGGCTATTTTTAATCAAAGATGAGGCAGGTCATACATGGATTTAGCCTACCTCCTGGAAGTAGTAGAGCATGCCATTGTGTTTAGGCCAATAAGCAACCCAGAAGGGATCCCTTGGTGTCTCCCCTTTTCTGGGAAGAATGTAAACCACATTGTATGTACACTGAGCAGCATACACCTCTTTATGTGGTCACAGGATTGACAGGCAATCTGCTTCTGACGCTTTCTCTCACTGCCAGAAAAAACTCTCATGGCACCTCTATAGAGGTTCTCACTGCCTGTCTCCTGGAAGCAGGAGTTGGGCTAATAGACATCATTTACTAGCCTACCAGGAACCTGGATGTTCACATTTCAGAAGAAGTTAAAACAGTAGTTTATATTTGCCAATTTCTTAAGAAAGAGCTTGCCTGCTGGCAGGACCCTAGCAGACTGAGGCTTCAACCCTGAGGGAAGCTTTCAGACTGTGCTGGAATAAAGTACTGAACAAGAGCACCGTCTGCCTCACTGGCGCCTCTTCCAGATAGCATGGTTCTTTTGAAAGCTACATGTGAAAAGTTTCTGTCTTTCCTCAGAAATACAGCTTTCTAACTGAGTGGCATACTGTTAATTTTTCCCTGTGGCTGAATGTCTAAGCTATTTCTAAAATGAAACTGAAATAGTGAGCACTAGACAAAATACAGCTGAGTTACCACTAGTTAGCAAGTTACCTTCTCTCAGCCCACCCTGGCTGCAAGGTAAAACATGTTGTCTGACACAACTTCCCTTGAGATTTGAGCTCTCTCACTTTATTCTGCAGTTGGGAGGTAGCCAGCAGCAGCCTAGGCATAGTCAAGCTGATGGTAACCACCATGTGGAAATACAGAAGTTCCACGGTAAAAGGAGACATTAAGTGCTGTATGAAGACTCAAACATTACTTTGGAGAGAGAACCTGAGTTTTGTAACATCCAGAAGGCACAGCTGCTGCAACAGCAATGTGTTGAATAAAGTATCGCACTTACTGCTTATTTCTAGAAATCCCCTGCTTCACTGAATTCACGTCAAGGCAACTACAAGCAACTGTATAAAGGTGTTTTATGCAGAAAGCCCAGCAGCTCAGCCCTGCATGTCTTTATACAACTCAGGCCATAAGACGTTTCCCAGCTTGCTTTGCAAACTTTTGACCTTCAGAAAAATATCAAAGCCACAAATGATAACATGCTCTAGAGAAAGTACAGGGGATCAGGGGAATTTCCAATGTCCTAGTGCAATGCCTAGGCTCAGAGCCATGTGCTCAGATGATCCTGAGAAACAGACATCACTGTATATTTAAAAAAATACTAAGATCCTAACTATTGCTTTCAATGAAGCTGAAGGAAAATTCCCTCTTGGCCCGACATCTGGTAGTTAGTTTAAACTATTTGTATTAGCAAGCCCAAAACTACCTGATAGCTTTCTAATATCTTTAGGAGCACCAGTACACTCCCATGATCTATGCTGTTGCTAGCTCTTACTGGATGATTTCATTTACACAGAACTTACATCCACAGCGAGAGTTCATAAAACACTGAATAAATGTATTAGAAAGATCAGAAAATAATAGACTATGAAGACCACAGTTACTGTCTCCACCAAGCACATTCTGACAGTTTTCTTTTCTGTCAGCCTCTTCTCTGTTGAAATGCTGCCAGAAAGGAGTAAGACTGACCAATTAAAAAGTTTCTGTCATACTTAGGAACAACTTGGAACATTGTCTGAAAACCTAAATTATTAAAATATCTTGTACTTGCAGAAAGAAATTAATGATGTGCAATCTACTTCTATAGGAAAAACTCTTCTGTCTTTCCATTGCCGAGTCTATTCTAAAATGCTGCTTCTGATCTGCTCAGCTTTGTGCTCTACCTGATGAAGAATGATCCAGTAAATAGAAGCAGCATTGTAAAATGCATCTTGTTTCCCTTCAGTATGGAAGGAGTGCCTCACAATTCCACAAGAGCAGGAAGAAACCCTCTCACTACTGTCTTTTGATTAGTATAATCCCAAACAGAGGAAATGCTATACTTCTACATATTTCCACATTAGAGAAAGAATTTATGTATGGCAAGGACCTAGCCTCATGAAATATCAGTCCTTTAAAGAGTAGAGCAAAGCAACAAAAAAGGGCTATTTGTGGAACAGATGAATACTGCAGATATGATATGGAGAAAAAATGATGAAAGTTGAGCACATGACCTTGTGAGAGGTTGAATGCTTCTTGCACAGAAAGATGTGTGGTTTTTTTCATAACCTCAGAGATCCAGCTAGACTGTAGAGATCCGTTTGGTTTTGTAGACTGTGCCCTCTGAGAGAACAACATCAGAAAAACTCTGTAAGGAAAAGTTTTTCAATTTTCAGTTCCCTCCATATGTGACTGCAGCTGAGAAGTCAACCTACCCTAATGGTTAGGGATTAGCAAAAAAAGGAACCATAAATAGCCAAAATGAGTGATCAACACTGGGATAAGTAGTTAGAATATTAATCTGAAAATTGCCCTCAACTGAATCTTTTTTCTTACTTAGCAAGCTTTGCGACTTATGGATGAAGTAAAGGAAAGATTAGAAGAAGAAGAAAGACAATGTCAAGTATCCTTGAAAAATTTATGGGATGAATGTGAATCTTGTTTAGAAAGTACCTGCATGAGATATTATACAACTTGCAAACATGGTTTGTCAACATTTAGAACAAAGGTAGGAAGAAATTTTGTATCTGGAAATACTCTTGAATTCTCCTAACAGTTTTAGAGAGAGCACATCTTATTTTCTCAATACCCAGATCCGCCAGTTATATCAGGTTACTAAAATTAATTTGATTTGGAGAGTCTGGAAATGTGAAGTTTTATGGCAGAGATTACATGTGATTATATTCATTGAACACTGAGCCAAAATAAGTTCGGTTGCACCCTGGTGTGACTCCATGGACACTGTTTATTCCCCTGACTCCAACAGAGTCACTCCAGATGTACAGTGTTGTCTCTCACAGTAGGACTTGCATTAAGATGCTCAATATCTGTTTGTGAAAAATACCAGACAGATTCTTTACGGTCTGTCTGAAAATCAGCAGAGTTAAAAGTGTAGATATAGTTAGCAAAATTCCATGGGGAAAAAAAAAAATCACCTACTTATACAACATCATTCTTTCCTATATTTATTTTATTTTAAATCTCCTCTTTAAGTAAGAAAATAGCTTTAAAATGCTTAATTGTTTTTTAATAAAGGAAACTGTCAGCAAAGGAGATTCCCCTAATTCTACCAGAAGGAAAACATGCTTTCCTGGCTGGCATGTTATTATTACAAGACTTAACAAAATTGTTATCACATTTTTTATTTGGGCATATGCTTTAAGTGCAGCTGAACAACTGAAACTGTGCAATTAATGCTACTAAAATTTTAGCCAGATTACCTAGCTTTCACATCCCCAGGCACTGAAAAATACAATAACTTAAAAATTAAACATGGTGTGTTTCTGAAGTAACAAGCTTTAGAGCAAAGGTTTTTAACATTTGTACATATTCTTAAAACTATTCAGGTAAAAATGTGGAAGACATTACATTTAAGACTATTGATGATGCTTTTGGCTTTTTTGATACCTCTCACAGATACCTCAAATATACCTCTTGGACTTTCAAGAGTCTGTGGATGTCACGTTGAAATTATTGCAGTGAAAGTTACAGACTGCACTGTCACTGTCTTTGACCATCTTGATAACTTCCTCAGTGAGCTATATAGTTTATCTGAAGCTTTCAAAATCAGAAGTGTGTTGTGACCTAAATAATTTTTTTAAAAAGGAGACAAAGACAATAGCTGTGGCTGATGACACAGAGGCAGCAGGGGCAACACTGGCTTAGGTTTCACAATTCACCTTCCCTCTGAGCTGCACTACTGGTCAGATCAAGCAGCTGATCTGATTTAAAAAAAAAAAAAAAAAAAGTAAATGGATATCTATATGTGTGTGTTTGGCAGGGTGCTTCTTAACCCTTACCAGTTTTCTAACACCATGAAGTGTGACTCCACAAAACACTACATCTGCTCAGACAAAGGTAGGGTATTAAAGCACCAAGCAGGGAACCAGTGGCTGAGACCCAGGGACCGGGAACTTAGCAAAGCAGTCGACCCTCAGCCTCTTCCAGCATCAAACCATGGATCCGGAGCCACTGTTCCATTGATTTTAATGGGTTTCAGTTTGCACAAGGACATGAGGACTTGGCCATTGGTGAGGGAGGGTAGGGTGTTTACAGACCACAGCGAGAACAATTGCCTTCTGTTCCCTACACTGCACATAAGTACCACAGAAATGTTTCCAAGATAAAGTCCAAATTGTTTGTTGGAAGAAACCCAAACGCCGATACTAACTTTGAGCCTCCACAGATTAAAGGCCAACTGGCAAACCTTTTACTCCAGATCTGATTTGGAGCTAATGATTTAGACTGAATGTACTTTCACTCTTTAGAGTCTAGTGTCTTAAATTCAGAGAACATGCTGTTTGTAGTTACTAAGAGGGCATTGTTTCTATGGGTATTTGAAAGACAAAAATTAGACCCACTTCCCTGAGAGATAAAAAACTGATAACTTGTCAGGCAGCTGATCTATCTCCTTCTTATAAACAGGTTGAAGATTTTTTGAGGAAAATACCTCCACTTATTTTTACTTTTCATGAGGATCAAGGAAAAGACATCCAGTTTAACGAAAAGCCTGAGAAAGAGGATACCCAGCTAGTAAAAATGGAAGATTTATTTAGCCAACTATTATTGGACATGGGCTCAATATTTGACAGAAGTTTCATTTTTTTTAAGCAGATGCAAAAAGAGTTTGACCAGTCTTTTCAGACATATTTCATGTCTGATCTGGACTTGAATGAGTCCCCCAGCATGCCAGCTTTACCTGAGGACACCCCCAGAAATGACGGCTCACAGAAAGGCTGGGGTATACCTGGCTTCTTACAGATAGTTTTTGATTTCAGTAAGACGGTGTTTGAAGGTGTCACCGAGGTGATTACCGAAGTATTTGATGAATACAGAGATAACAGAAGAAATGTGCCAGAACAAGCCAAAGGCAAGTGTTAGAAAATGAAAATCAACTGCACTGTCAATGACATCAAACCCCTCGGGACTGCTAAACTATGTTTAATGATTCTGTTTGCAGTATGTTAGTCTGAGATACTGTATGAAAGCTCTGGAGGCTTTCTTGGTTAAACAGGCATGGGTCAAGGATAACTTTATTGGTTAAATGAAAGGGTACAAATCACCTAGAAAGCTCAGAGAAATGTCACAGGGGGACTGATGGGTCCTACACAGCCTGATTTTAATGGCAATTCTCAAAGCATTTGCAGGAGTTCTTCAGGAGCGCTGGAATTCATGATGGATGCAGGTTTTCATAAAGCTAACTGACAGGTCTGATCTCAGCATTTGTCAGGATATGATTTGTATCATATCATATTGACATGTCACCAATTCTAAAAAAAAGAGTGTAATTCTGTGAGATGTCAAGGGATATCCCTGCCCTTGCCAAATGACATTAAGCTCAGCCAGGCAGCTGCAAGTCCTGTTCCAGGCTACTCTAGCAATGTAGCGTGACAATCAAATACAGACTAGCCATCATGTTTTCCAGTGACCAGAAAAATTCTGGGTATAACATTGGTTTCAGATGATAACTCTCAATGGAGGAAAAAACACATGGTCAACTTTTAGAATATAAATAAGCCTTATCCTTCTTATCTTACTAGTGCAAATAGAAAAACAAGCATCATTCAAATACATGCTGGTGCCTGTCTATAAGGAGATCACAGTAAGCACACGCCATAACTCTGAGTGGCAGGTGACATAACCATTATATGGTCATAGAAAATAGAAAGTTAAGGGATTCTTCAACAGCATTTTTAATTTTTCCTGTATCATGACCCATGTTACCTCAGAAATAAGCTTTGGTACTGTGCTCTCATCTAGCTGTATGTGATTATGAAGCATCTTGACTTCTAAGGGTCAAAAAGATCTTACCAGAACTCACATGTTGTAGAAATAACGTGTAATAATATTAGCAATTGTTTGGCTATTAGTGGGCAATACGCTACTATGCCTTTATAAGGGAATATGCTATAGTGGCATGAATTCCTTGAAAGAAAACATGCTTTCTATTTTCTCCAGACTTCTACTTTTTAAAGCTTTATTCCTTTTTTTTTTTTTTTGGGGGGGGGAAGGCAGGATTTATGCCAGATATTTTGGATTAAGGGCAATTATATTCTAGCACACAGAGTAGGTAACAAACGTATACTTATCAAGACCTTAAGTTTAACAGCAGTCTAAATATACTGTGACTTCATTCTAGATCCTGACAGAAGTGGCACGTTCTCAAAAATTGTGTCAGGGCACCAGAGACCTCTGTGCAGGGAGCTTCGGGAGAACTCCTCTGGATGCCCACAGTTCCATGAGAGATGTCAGAAATGTCAAGACAATCTTTTGCATGGTAAATAGCTATTTTCCGGGTTTTTTTTCTGTAATGTGTTGATCACTGATTTGTAGATTTTGAGGCTGTCATTTTCTACTGTGCTGTTTCCATTTTTTTTTTTTTTTTGAATTAACATTCGGTCACTGAGTTTTTACTGTAACTATGGATACAAACACTATTCCTCATTCCAGATGATGTCAATTACCTTTCCCCACTGTCTCCACAGAGTGTCAGTATAACTCAGTTGTTAACATACCGCTGGCGGTCCAAAGTTCTACACTCTATAACAAAGTACCTATGTATTTTGTTAGTTACCATACTGCAGAGAAGCAAGAGGTCAGGCAGTAATCGGTCCTGCCTGGGTGCAGAAGTGCTGAGCAGAAAGTAAGGAGAAGCTCGAACTCCTGACTCCCGCTTCTCCTGCAGACAACCAGATGTAACAGGTAGCATTCAGCTCCTCACAAGGAAAGCAAGCGCTGAAGAGCCTGTAATTATTCTTTGTTGAACCATGTTGGCAAACAGCACTGACATGAAGGACAAAAAGGGTACTGCTTGTCCGTATGTAAGAAGATGGCAAAGCTCTGGCATGCACCCTCCATGGGCATGTGGAAAAAATTCAGCCACGGCACCACCTAGAACTGCTCTCAGGACTCCCGCTGCAGCATAACACATCTGTATTTCCAGAATTATTTAGGTCTTAGAAGCTGCAGAATATGCTTAAACCCAAATGTCTTCAGAATATCTCCACTGCAGCAAATACTAATGATCCAATGACACATTTTGAAAAGTGTATCAGACTACTTCCATCTCACTAAAAATATCTTTTTGTCTACAACTGTGTTATTACAGATACCAATTTGCATCTGTGGTTACTGTACTGTCAGTCCGAAGGTGTCCCTTGATAGTCCTATTTGACAGAGAATAAATTGAATTTTTCCATAGTAATTTTTGTATAGGTTTAACATAACATTCTTGTTTAAAATCTGTATTATAGTAAAGAAAAAAACAGCAATCTTCTGTTCTGAATTCATGGCAGATGATACTAGTCACATACTAATGTCTAGCTATTGTTAGATAAATATTAGGCCTTAACAATCAACAGGAATACTAACATACATTACAGGCTTTCTTGTAATAACATGTATCACAGAATCATAGAATAGTTTGGGTTGGAAAGGACCTTTAAAGGTCATCTAGTCCAACCCCCCTGCAATAAGCAGGGACATCTTCAACTAGATCAGGTTGCTCAGAGCCCTGTCCAACCTGGCCTTGAAAGTTCCCAGGGATGGGGCATCTACCACCTCTCTGGGCAACCTGTTCCAGTGTTTCACCACCCTCATCATAGAAAATTTCTTCCTTCTATCTAGGCTAAATCTACCCTCTTTTACATTAAAACCATTACCCCTTGTCCTATCGCAACAGGCCCTACTAAAAAGTCTGTCCCCATCTTTCTTATAAGCCCCTTTTATACATTGAAAGGCTGCAGTAAGGTCTCCCTGGAGCCTTCTCTTCTCCAGGCTGAACAACCCCAACTCTCTCAGCCTGTCCTCACAGGAGAGGTGTTCCATCCCTCTGATCATTTTTGTGGCCCTCCTCTGGACCCGCTCCAAGAGGCCCATGTCTTCCCTGTGCCGAGGACCCCAGAGCTGGCAGCAGCACTCCAGGTGGGGTCTCACCAGAGCGGAGCAGAGGGGCAGAACCCCCTCCCTCGACCCGCTGGCCACAGTGCTTTGGATTCAGCCCAGGGTATGGTTGGCTTTCTGGGCTGCGAGCGCATGTTGCCGGCTCTTGCCCAGCTTTTCATCCACCAGTACCCCCAAGTCCTTCTCCACAGAGCTGCTCTCAATCCTTTCATCCCCCACCTTGTATTGATACCGAGGATTGCCCTGACCAAGGTGCAGGACCTTGCACTTGGCCTTGCTGAACCTCATGAGGTTCACACGCGCCCACTTCTCGAGCTTGTCCAGATCCCTCTAGATGGCATCCTGTCCCTCTGACACGTCAACTGTACCACTCAGCTTGGTGTCATCTGCAAACTTGCTGAGGATGCACTCAGGGAAGAGATCATTCCCCTGTACTGGGCACTGGTGAGGCCGCACCTTGAGTACTGTGTTCAGTTTTGTGTCCCTCACTACAGGAAAGACATTGAGGTGCTGGAGTGTGTCCAGAGAAGGGCACCAAGTTGGTGAGGGGCCTGGAGCACAAGTCTTATGAGGAGTGGCTGAGGGAACTGGGGTTGTTTAGTCTGGAGAAAAGGAGGCTGCGGGGAGACCTTATCACTCTCTACAACTACCTGAAAGGTGGTTGTAGCGAGGTGGGTGCTGGTCTCTTCTGTCAGGTGCTGGAGATAGGACGAGAGGAAATGGCCTCAAGTTGTGGCAGGGGAGGTTTAGGTTGGATATTAGGAAAAATTACTGAAAGGATTGTCAGACATTGGAACAGGCTGCCCAGGGAAGTGGTTGAGTCACCATCCCTGAAGGTATTCAAAAAGCGCATAGACAAGGTACTCTAGAACATGGTTTAGTGGACATGGTTGGTGGTTGGACTCGATGATCTTGAAGGTCTTTTCCAACCTATATGATTCTATGATTCTATGATTCTATGTCATTGATGAAGACATTAAGCAGTACTGGTCCCACTACGGACCCCTGAGGGACACCACTTGTCACCTATCTCCCTCTGGACATTGAGCCATTGACCACTACCCTCTGGATGTGACATCCAATCAATTCCTCACCCATTGAACAGTCCATCCATCAAACCTGTATCTCTCCAATTTAGAGAGAAGGATGTGGTGGGGGGCCTTGTCAAAGGCCTTACAGAAGTCCAGATAGACAACATCCATAGCTCTTCCCCTGTCCACTGATGTAGTCACTCCATCATAGAAGGCCACTATTTTGGTCAGGCAGGGCTTGCCCTTGGTGAAGCCATGCTAGCTGTCTCGAATCACCTCCCTGTCCTCCATGTGCCTTAGCATAGCTTCTAGGAGGATCTGTTCCATGATCTTCCCAGGCACAGAGGTGAGGCTGAGAGGTTGGTGGTTCCCAGGGTCCTCCTTTTACCCTTTTTAAAAATGGGTGCAATGTTTCCCTTTTTCCAGTCACCAGGGACTTCACCTGACAGCCATGACTTCTCAAATATCATGGAGAGTAGCTTGCAACTACATCAGCCAGTTCCCTCAGGACTCTGGGATGCATCTCGTGAGGTCCCATAGACCTACATATATTCAGGTTCCTTGGGTGGTCTTGAACCTGATCTTCTCTTACAGTGGGAGGGACTTTGCTACCCCAGTCCCTGCCTTGCGGTCTATATACTTGGCATGACAATGGAATATGAACCATTAAAAAAAAAAATATTATCACAAGGAGATTATGAAGTTGCTATATGTAAAATCTACCAGTTCTTACGTAGCATAACCAAATCTATTGCCATGAAATATGACACAAACCTAAAAGTACTTGGTAAGTCATTGTAATACAGCAAATGGGATAATTAATCTATTTAGTCACTAGGAGCCTGAACTAAATCTACCAAAATAGGTCAGCAAGAATTACTCTTTTGTTTTTAGCATTATTTAAACACCAACTCAAAATATGCCCCCTTTTTTACAGTTTTCTATACTTCACATAGAAAGACAAAGTACAAGAGATATTACTTTCCTATAAGCTTTATGCTGGTTGTCTTTTCTAACAGATTGCCCAAATGTTCCCGAACTGCACATAAAGTTTGATGAAGCCTTTAAGCTGGTTAATCTCTCGGGGGAGCAGTATGAGCAGATTCTCCAGGTGGTTCAGCGTCATACAGAAGACACTTCCTACTTGCTAAACAAAATGAAAGAAAGATTTGGGTGGGTGTCTGAGTTATCCAACATGACCATTGGACCAGAAAACATTTTCAATATAGTTAAGGTAAGGGTTGTCTTCCAAAGGGAGCTATTGCACAGTGCTGTCTTTGACGTATGCTTTGCTCCTACTTAACGCTCTTGGGGATTGTGGATGTTTGTACACGTGTAATGTTTGGTTATTATAATACAAAGTTCCTACTCATCTTGAATTTATGTATGCTTGATAATCTCTCGATGAGCTGAAACTCCAGAGAGTAGAAACTCTTTTGCTCTAAATCCTTTTAGTCTGATAGATGGCTGACAGGCTAACCTGAATCACTGTCTGGTAAGAGTAAATTGACACTAGCAGCTTTGACTGGCCTCAGATTACCTTCACGGATAAATTTCACTGTACCAGTCAGTAACACATCCTTATTGGATCACTGAATGTTTAGCTATATGTCTATGTCTGTACCTATATATCCCAAAGCTCAAAGAAGGCAAATGTTATGCAGATTATTGCAGTGGAAGCTGCATATCTGTAACAGCATCTGTCAATATTCCAATAACTACATCATGATTAACTATATCTCACACACAAGAATATATCCAAGGTAAATTCAATCCATTTTCCTGGGCAAGGGATAAATCCTATTCTCCCTTCCAACTCAGATATCCAACGTACTACTATTACTACAAGAACTTTATATGAAATGATTGTGCAATCCACCAAAAAAGCACAAAATAAGGAACAAGGGGCCAGGCAATATTTAAGCACTATTTCCCAACCGAGCCTGAGCTATCTGCTCTAGAAAAATAATGATACAGAACTAAGTCTGGTTTAGAAAAACACATAGGAATTAGTAACTTCAATCACACAAACTTTGTCTTGAAATTAGCGGGATGACTCACTCACAAGTTTTCATTAGGAGAACAGAACCTCTTTATAGATGTAGTTCATGGTATAAATATTAACATGCAGTTCTTTAATATGGTCTTGCACTGGTATGTCAGCTCTTCTCACCACCTACCATAAGCTTTGGTATAAATTCAGACACCCACCGTCTTTTCAGAAGAAAGTAATTTAAAGAAAGTAGACAAGTCTAAAATATTCCTCTATTTAATTTTCCCCTATTAAAGACAGTAGGCACAGTAGGTATAAACAAAACTGAAAGTACACAGTAGTTTGTAGTGTCTAAAGTACTGATTTGTTCTCTTCTAGGTGGTACCAGGGGATCCCTCTGGTAAAAATGAAACTGTGGTAGATGTGAATATTCTGACTTCACCTACTTTCACCATTAAAGTTCCTCCCAATTTAGACCCAAAGAGTGCTGAATTCATTGAATACATAGCTGGAAAAGCACTGCAACTATATAAGCAGAATTTTTAAGTGGTAAGTTCATTCTTTTTCCTTTCACAGAGAATGCAATTCTTCATAAAGAGGTGCTTACATTGCAATAAACTTTAGTTGGAACAGGATTCAGTCTTGGTATATACAAGACCGTCTCCTCAGAAATGACACATTGATTTAGACAAACACAGGCATTACGGAAAACAAACCCAAACGCTCAGTATTCTAGTCTGCAAAACATAGACATGATGATATTAAAAGATTTGACTTATTTGACTGTGAAACCCTTGATCTTTAAGTAACATCTGGGATGAGGTAATGTGATGATAAATATTCCTTCAGAAGAGGATTGCCTCACAACCACAGTCCAGAGCCTTGGCACTGGAAACCATGTCTTCGTGTTCATTAATCACGAATTAACTGGAATTACCACTATTCATTATGGGTTTTATTTTTGGTGGAGTTTAAGAGTGTGCTCTGTATTATTTTTGATGATAAAGGAGTGCAAAGTTAGAGTCAGCACCAGGTCTTGAAAGAGCTCTCTTACCATAACATTTTCCCATTAGCAGCACTCTGCTCAGATTAACAGTGTTTATATAGTCTGCCGTTTGACTTGTAGAAACATGCACAGAAAGATCGTCCTCATGGGCTTCTAACCATTTTTGTAGAAAGGGCTCACACAGGCCTCTCTCTCCATGCTTAAGAGATTTCCAGATGGGGAGGGAAGAACCAGGCAGAGAGGCAGGACTAAACAATGCTTCATATTCTCTAACCTCACAGGGAATCTCCATGAAAGATGGGGTGGTTTCAGGTGGCATCATGCTGCGTGGGGCTAGCCAGCCACTCAGGGAAACCCAGGGGGCTCTGGGATGCACAGCTCTGGTGGCCTCCAACTGTCACAGCTGGCTCTCCCAGGGGCCAGAGCCACAAGACACGCGAGACCTACAGGCAAATCACTGCAGTGTCCCCCCAGTCTTCTGAGGAGGCACTAGATTTGGACTTGGCTGCTCTTTAGGTCACGGGCACCTGGCATTCTCATCTCAGCAAATAAAGCATGACCTGAAGCACACAGAAGTCTCAGGAGGCACGTAAAAAGGATTCAGTATTAATAAAGTAGATGAAGAAAGAAAATTACAGCATTTCATATTGATTCTGGTTGTTTGGAGGTCAGACTCACCATTTTTAAACAGATGAAAGAAATCACTTCCACCAGAGAGGCTGAGGTGGGCTGCAGAATTTAGACAGAATATAAGACACTTCACCATGAATTTTGCTTGGGTAAATATTGATGAAGTTATGTGTACATTATATTGAAAATACAAACTCTTTTAATATTTATAAACATATCAAATAAAATGCTAAGCACAATTTCCCTACAGTTTTTCTTCAAAATTCTCTGTAATTTATATGCAGTTATTGATGATACATACCCTTTCAGGTCACACAGGCCTAATGATGACAATATTCATTTCCTTATTCTGATTATGATTTTTAGCCTGAATCTTAGTCTGATTTTCCTGTGCAACATATCTTGTGTAGCCATTTCATACCTGAGAAAAGTAAGTGGCATTAATTTCCAAATCACAATACAATTTTCCGTTCATTTTGCACAACAGATTTAGGGTACATGAAAGTGGGATGAAAGGGAAGGATCTGTATGAAGGGAAAAAGAGAGAAAAAAATCTGTTTCTCTGTGTTTTTTAAGTCATGTATGTTTCTATAGCAGGGCACTGATACATTCCACATACAATTACTTCTCTAACATCTTTTTTTCAGTCCAAAACCAAAGTGTTTAATAAATTTATTCTTTTTTCTCCTAGGAAAGAAGAGGCATGAAATCTTACTTCCTGAAATCCAGTATATACTCCCTAGGTGAAATACCCCTAAGCGTGAAGTTGTTAAATGTTGATGGTTAGAATAGTTGCATATAAATAAAATTTTGCTTAATAAATACTGTGAGATATGAGCTAGCAACCAAAGACTGTAGAAATCTTTTGACTCAAAACCAAATTAAAATCCATTTTAATATTCATTTATTTAGATAAAATGTTATTTATGTTGTAAATTAGGTAATCTTTGATAACCAGCTATGGCCCTGGTTATGCAAAGATTTAAGGAAATAATCAGCTGTAAGCATACAAATAATTCCTATTTGCACACTTAAATTCAAGAACATTCTTAAGCCTTTTCAAGATTGGTCCCTAGAGATGTTGCACATTCAGCTATGTCTGAATCAACCAAATTTCCATATGCATGCAGCATATTATTTTCCAATGAAAATGTTCCATTTCTTCCAGTTGCTTTTGATGTTTATCATGTACAGTAAATGACTTTTCTGAATATGCAGTAATGAGTAAGACTTCTGCCTTTGGCATTTCTTACTTGTAGTTTGCTTCTGGAGTTAATTTTTTAATTAATTAACAGGGAGGCCTTTATCAGAAAAGATGTTTGTTTTTTCCTAAATTATACACATTAGCTTTCAATGTTTTTTTCAAATTATAATAAAGCTTAAGAACTGATATATCTCCCAGTTAGAAGCAGAGCTCTAGGTGATTTAGTTTCATTTGCTGTGCCTGGCATTTCTAAACATTTTTTGCACAGTTATATTCACCATTTCCAACTGCATCTCTGCTAAATAAATTGTATTCATTGCAAAGTGTACAAACCCATCTATATTAGATATGAATACAGAAAAATAACCGTACCCTAATTACCCCACACCTTTTCCTTCTATCCATGCAAGTAAGTATACATTTATACAAGAAAAAGACCATTTCATTGTTTTAATTAGTGGGAAAGATATGTTTTCCTGCCTGCTGTTAAGGAGAAGTAGCATTTTCTAGTCCATAGTCCTCCGTTCCATTCAACCTCCCTTATACATGCCTCTATTACAGGCTCCTAATCATGAGAGATTAGCAGTCATAACTCCTGTAATCACACCAGTTGTCAGAAAGTTGGGCTTTATCTGAGAGACAAGTGAATCTTACTAAATGCTTGACTTCTAAGATATACTAACAAAGAAATATTCATAGAAGAGTCAGTTTGTTTTGACTAACAGAGAGGCACACCTAGAAAAACTTCAGAGGACACCACATTGGGAGCAGTTGCAATCAGTGTGGAAGACACGGGTCAGAATGCAAAATGACACTGAGAAATGGGAGAGAGAAGCTGAGATCAACAAGATGAAACTCAATAAAAGCAAGTACCAAGTACTGCCCTTGGCAAGAAAGCAAATGTGTAAACAAAATATGAAGCAGGAAGCAGCTAACGTGTGGCATAAAACAATCTCGGCTGTAAAAGCGCAGGTCAGTGTAACGCTGCCACAACACAGAAGGCAAGCCTGTGCGTGGGGCACGGCACTGCAGGAGCACCACACCGAAGACAAGGGAGGCCGGCTGCAGGCTGAAGTCAGACCTGTGGTGGTTTGGGATGTCCTGGCTGGAGGGATCCCTTGCCAGACGCGTGTGGCCTTCCAGGCCCAGCCGAAGGCTTCAGCTGTGTTCAGCTCTGAAATGGAAACACCTGAGGCTGCAGAGAGGGAAGAAGATGACAAATGCCAACAGCACTTTCCAGCGCCTGGAGAGCCGTTATTTTGCCCTTGGGGCAGACCAAGGTAAAATCAGCACGGTTTGGAGCACAGACTTGGGTTAGGTGCTCGGGACAGCCCTCCATCAGGGTACAAGCCCCGTGCGGGGCCAGAGAGGGTGGCTGTGGAGGACCTCCAGTGCGAGGCGAGCATCTTTGCATGGGCGGCTAAGGAACAGGCACAGGCCACCTCCCCCACCGCAGCCGTGGGGCTTTCTTATCCCTGCTGACCTCTTCAGGTCCCCTCAGCGACCTTGCACCTCGACGCCGCGACAGTCACACGATAGTTACTGCCTTGCCATTGTCATACTGCTCTTGCAGCCCCCTTCAGGCCTCCTGCGCGGCGTGGGACTGAGCCGGGCCCGGGGCTGGGGGGGTGGCGCACCAGCCCTCCCCGCCAAGCAGGCAGGAGGCGGAGGCACTGAGGGGCCCCAGGCGCGGAGAGGCCCGCGGCCCGGCGGGAAGCGAATGGGAAGAGGAAGGGCGGGAGGAGGCGGTGGCACCGCCCCGCTCTGCCCGCCCCTCGGCGCCGCTTGGCGGGAAAGGCCGGGCTTTGGCGGGCTCGGAGGAGAGGCGACCTGCGGGAGGGGGCAGCTAGGCAGTCGGAGCTCACCCCGGCCCGCAGGGACAGGCCCGGGACGCCTCTCGCCCAGCATGCCTGCCGAGGGGGAGCTGCGCAGGGCGGCGGCCGCCGGCCCGGAGAACGACGAGCCGCAGTACCTGCGGCAGGTCCAGCACATCCTGCAGCACGGCCACCGGAAGCAGGACCGCACCGGCACCGGCACCATCTCCGTCTTCGGCATGCAGGCGCGGTACAGCCTGAGAGGTTGGCACCGCCGGGATCCGCGGCCCTCGCCCCGGCCCCCAACCCTGCCCGCCGCGGCTCCCGCGGTCGCCGCCCTGCGCCGGGGAGGGAGGGACGCCATCTTCTCCCCCGGCGCTGTCCCGCTCCCGCGCGCTGAGAGCGAGGCCTCCCCCCATTCAGGGCCGAGGTTTGGACCCGCTGCAGGGTCCTGTGGAGGCGTTTAGGTGCGTCCCGTCAGCTCCTTCGCCCTCCCCCTGCCCGCCGGCCTGAGGCAGCTCGGACCCCTCCTCTCCCTCTGCCCAACGGCCAGGCCTGGCTGGGCGCCATAGCTGTTAACTGGTGAAAAACCGGATTAGATCTTGAAATAGCTTGTCCTGGTCCTTCCTACCGTTCAAGCATCGTAGGAAGGATGGTTGTGAAATAGATCTGCCAACAATTTTATCTTAAGGCTCCGCTTTCCCTTGCAAATGCCTACACATGCTTGGGTATGCTGCACCGCTGTGTCCTCATGGCAGAGTTCATCCAGGTCCCCCGGATAATTCATCTTCCCTCACTGTCCAGGAAAATAAGTCAGGTTCTTCTCTTCCTTGATCTGAATATGAGAATTGCACATCCTTTCCTAACTCCTTAGTTCATCTCCAAGCCTCTGAATGTAAGATGGTGGCATTACCCTGTATGTGGAGAAA
The DNA here is from genome assembly GCF_964188355.1 of Buteo buteo. Lineage (NCBI taxonomy): Eukaryota > Metazoa > Chordata > Aves > Accipitriformes > Accipitridae > Buteo > Buteo buteo. The sequence continues at coordinate 26,074,747 of NC_134173.1, read as the reverse complement.
AACCAAGGTCGGTTCACCCTGAAAAATTGCTGGTCACCTTTGACACTCTGAAACTCTTTTTCAGATCAGTTTCCACTGCTAACAACGAAGAGGGTATTCTGGAAAGGAGTGCTGGAGGAGCTGCTGTGGTTCATCAAGGTTTGGTATTTGGATGTCTCTCTGACTGATGTGCCTGAGAGTGGTATCAAGATAACAAACTAGTGTGGAGTGGATTAAGGAATTTGGGGTAACTGCAGATGCTCCAGTTCGTACGACAGAATAGAATAAGTGCAACAGCCTAATATTTTGACTACATGCGGAAGGCCGTTATCTTCAAGACATTCTGTGCATTTTAGTGGAGACTATTGCATTGTTACCAATCAGAAGAGTTTTTCTTCTGTTTCTTTTTAAGGGAAATAGTCTGAAATAGTGAGGGCTTTTGCTGATTTGACTATACCCCACAGTTATAAAACCTAGTACAGTATCTTTTGTTAGTGTTTGAATAAGAAATAATAATATGAAGTAGATTGTAGGCAATTTAATAATCTGCTTTTTAATATTGAGGTAGCTTGTATTGATTTGAACAGAAACAAGCAGTACAGAACCACAGGTGAAGTAAGACTGATGTAAATCCTAGGCTTTTTAGTAGCAAAAACCTGAGTTCTAATAGAGCTAATAGCTGTAGTTAGAGTATTAAAATTCAACTGTAGATAATACATTACAATGTAGGTGTTCCTTTATACGTTGTGATGTTCTGCAAGTATGGGAAGGTCTGTCTAACCATTTGCTAGATAGCAGGACTCAAATACACTTCATTTTTTTAAAATATCTTTTTTCAAATATAAAAGGCTAGACACTCCCCAAACCAGAACGCTTTCTATGTTGGGTTTTTGCGTGTGCTGATTTGGACATGTTACAGAACTCAGTGAAATGTTGTCATTTTTGTCATTTTAACAAAAGGATTTTTAAGACCTTAAGCTCATTATAGGTGGCTTGGCAAAAACAATGCCTAGGCCATAATTTTTTTGTTTGTCTATTTTCATGCATCTGTAAAGTCAAATCTCATTCTCTGCAAATGTGTGTATGAAATGATATACCACAATTGACCTTGAGGCTGTACCGTTTGTGCATTCACAAAGTTAGAGGAATCCTGAATTAAATAACAGCAGCATGGCACTTCCAACTTCATCCTAGTATGTTGCTCATAAGTTTTATTCTGTCCATGTGCAAGAACCTCATCCAGTACATTAATCAGACTGTTCATCCTTTTAAGTGGAGAAATACTTTAGACTAGCAAAGCTTAATAGAGCTGCTTCAGATCATGTCCTCTGTGTTGGGATTAGGAGAGAGACTTCTTACTGTCTGTGTTTTGTAGGGTTCTACGAATGCCAAAGAGCTCTCTGCAAAAGGTGTGAAGATTTGGGATGCTAATGGATCACGTGAGTTCCTGGATAAGCAGGGTTTCAGCACCAGAGAGGAGGGGGATTTGGGACCAGTTTATGGTTTCCAGTGGAGGCACTTTGGAGCAGAATACAAAGATATGCACACAGGTAATCACATACAAATAGAATCTTGATTGCTTAGTGAGATGACTGTGACACCTCACTTCCCAGAACTCTGGGTGGAATGGGCTACTGTTAAAGGGACCATTCACAGTGTGAACTGATAGCCAGAATAAACAGTGTTTGGGAGGGTTAATTCATTTTTTATTTTTTTTTTTTAATTCAGTCTAATTATCCTGAAAGATGTAGCTTGATATATTGTAGTTTGATATTTGTAGAACAGATGAATCATAAGGCATACATTGTTTTACTTTAATGTAGAGCAAGTATGGTCACTGGCAGATGGAAGGACGTGTGTCTGTTGCAGTCCAGAACATGAGCTAGCTCCGTTTGATAGCAGTGGAACACAGGCTACCATCTTTGAATACCAATGCAGGGTCCTGATTTCCATGATACAATTGTGCTGGCAAGAACTGATGTTAGTGCACTACATTCATTGGGGACTGTGGAAGAGAAAGATTTTCCCATTCTGCAGCTGGAACACAGTAAGATGTATCCATAGCTGATGATGCTGTGGACAGAACAGCTGTAACAAGTTATGATGTGATGCAGTACCTGGTGGTATTATTTTCCGTGGAACTGGTTCATTAAACTTACTCTGAACTGTCTTGATAGCTCTTTTCTAAGTCACTGAAGGAGAGGATGTACAAAACGTTTAGAGGACTGACATTAAAAAAAGAGTCCAGAAAAGATTTTCTTTATCTGGTTGGTGCGACTTTTAACTCAGATTAACAACATGGTTAGTTATATTTTTCCTCTTGTTTTTTTGCCAATACAGTCTCAAAGTTCACATTACTTACAGATATTGGACTTAGTGTTGGCATGTTGACTGCTGGCAGAATACAGTTTTATGCTAACACAAGTAATGCAAATTGTGAACTGACACATCTCTAAACACTTATTAAAATGTTTCAGCATTCCTGAACTTAAAAGGTCTGAGGTATAACAGTTTGGGAAAAAAACCCCAAGATAAATTCCCATAGGTTTCATTACTAATAGATTTCCTTAAGTTGCATTACTAATGGATAGGTAATTAGGTTCAGGAACTAACATAACCATTTGACAAGGCTTCTGGCACAGTATTGCTTGCAGAAGAATTCCCTGAGATGCTAATTATGTATTACTACCTTGTTTGCCAGCTTGGGTCTCCCTGTAATCATAATTTGGTGTTGCTTTGCAATAGGAGTTATTAGAAAAAGTTAGTTACCAGCCATGCCGATTTACCTGCACGAGTCAGGACAATGAGTAACAATTAATGACTCTTATTCTGGAATCCATTCTAATGTTCAGTTAATTCCAGTGAATTTCTTATATAACTGATATTGAGCCTAAAAATCAGCCTCTGAGCGTCACTGAGTGAAATGTAGTATCTTATGCTATACATGATTAAAGTTCCCTTCTGGCACTGAATGCTATGGAAATTTAGTCTTCCTACATGACCTTGTGAGTGCTAGATGGATGCGTTCATTCATCTGTCAAAAACTTTCTCCTTTTGAGCATGCAGAGAATGCTGGCACCCCATGTTACTGGTCTGGGCATAATTTTTATTTTTATTTTTTTTTAAGAAGGAGCACTGTAGCATGCAAGTTTAACATCTAGAAAGGCATCTTAATCCAGAAATGCAATGAGCAAATTACTTTAAATACCATGAATGAATGACTAGTTGCTAATACCTTACCCATTCCAGCACAGCTTTTGTCCTATGTAGGTAACAAGACATCACGAATGATAAAGTAACGTGCTTTGTCCAATTGATTTTTTTGTATTGCAGCTTTTCTTTCCTGGGAGGTAGGTACTGTTTATGCAGACTCCTTATTTGGTCTTAAAAAATGTCTAGTTGTTGAGGCTTGGAATAAAGTGTTCTAAATAGGAATGGTCCTATTTCAGTGGGTGCTAAAGGTACTCAAAGCACACAAAATACCATCCTGAGAATTTCACAAGCCTTAGAGCACCCTAAGGAAGACCAAGAATAGCCTACATTTGGAGGGTGCCAACTGATAAATTTTATCACTTTCAAAGTTAAAATAAAATATTCAGAGGTTGTCATTTGGTTATCACTTTTCAGTGGGGTGTGGGCTGGACTTTAGAAAAATACCATGACTCGAATCTACCTGGCTTACATCTTGTTTGGTATCTTTCTTCAGATTACTCCAACCAAGGAGTTGATCAGTTGCAAAAAGTGATTGAAATGATCAAAACCAATCCAGATGACAGAAGAATCATTATGTGTGCTTGGAATCCCAAAGGTATTGAACAGCAGACTTTAAGTGAATGCAGTTGCACATTATCTTGTTGTATGCTAAACTATGTTCTGATCCTGTGTCAACAGTCAGTTCCATTTGGTGTCCTTGCTTATTCTTTATAAAACTACGAGGAATGCAGTAAAAATGGGCAGGGGTTATAAGCTTGATTCTCTTTCTCCTTAATTCTCATGTTCAGACCTCAAATATTTTGAACCATTACTTCAAAGTTTTTCTCTCCAGATTGAAGTGAGGGATATATCTGGCTACGTACCAGCGTCTTTGATACAGTCTCTGTTCAAAGACAGCAATTCTTATTTTAAAAAGGTTAAAAAAACAAAACCAAAAAAGAGTATACCAAAGCAGTGTGTCTGGTTTTTTGCTATATAATAAATAGTAAACTTAACAAAAAACATTAAACTAGAGGACAAAAATATTATTTGTGTTGTAATCATCTCCTTGAACATGGGTTGTCTAGATATCCATTCATTCTGTAGGGGTACTTTTAAATAAGACCTAGTGCCAGAGATTGTTTAACTTCAGCAGCAGTAGATCTGTGTATAAAAGAAATGACCCAGCATTTTCCACTCATGTCTCTGAAAGGGGATGCCACATGCTGTTGCTGTTACTTTTAAGGTTAAACTTCCTAAGATATCAGGAGATACCTGGTTAGTTTTCCTTACCAAGCTTATCTGCACTTTTAAGTGTAGATAAACACTCAAAAGATCTTTTGTTTTCTGATTACTATTTTTTTATTTATCATTACTTTTATATTTCAACAAGCAGTAAGGGCACGTTGCAATGGGAAGAGAGTAATATGAAGCAGTTGGAAGTCGCTTCAGGGTACATGCTTAATTTTACCCTTAATGTCTTCCTTTAGGGAAATCAACTGTCTCACCGAGGTGAGTAAAACTAAACTGCTGTGCAGCATTATGGCATAAATCTGTTATGTGGAATATCTGTTTATGACTTTTCTGGTCATACAGCCCAAGGGACAGCTTGTCATGACCCAGACTTAATTGCCTAGGCAGCAGGTGCTTTTAGACAAGAGAAAAAGCAATGGAATGATAGTGCAGTTGGATTTCTGTTGTCTACTGTATCTCATTAAATGCTTGTTCAGGTTTTGCATTTTCTACATTTATAACACACTAATGCGGTTTTTTTTCCCCCCTCCCTCCTTTCTGTACTGCAATTCCTAGATATTTCTCTGATGGCTCTGCCTCCATGCCATGCCCTTTGCCAATTCTATGTTCTAAATGGTGAATTGTCTTGCCAACTCTATCAGAGGTCTGGAGATATGGGACTAGGAGTGCCTTTCAATATTGCCAGCTATTCACTGCTCACTTACATGATTGCCCATGTCACAGGGCTAAAGGTAGGCTATTTAATCATTTTACTTTATCTTGTCTGAGAAGTGAGGGACTGAAAGATAAGACTTTTCATGTCATGTCCAAGAAAAACTGGAATTAACCTACTGTTCAAAATCTTGCTGAAATACGTGTAGGAAGGGGCCCCGTGAATTTAATGTGAATTGTCTCTGGTCTGTATGAGCAGTTAGGTTCAGCAATGTAAGAATTCTTAAATTTGGGTCAAACGGACAGAAGATCCTCCAGGTCTTTTTAACTGAACATGTCAAAACTGACCTGTTCCACTAGTCTACTTCTTAGAAATCTGAACTGAGCACTTGTCCTTATGGGATAATAACACACAAGTGATTAAATTTTGTAGCATGTGTTTTTTATTGGAAGCGAACAGTAGCTCAGTGGTGGCTGTCAAGGTTCCAATTTGGATATTCTGCCCACCTAACTTCCAGCTCTAATTTCAGCTGGGTATTTTTTTCATTTCCTACTGTAGATGATTAGAGTGGTAGTATGTGCTCAAATAGCTACTGCCCTGAGTCCAGAGCTGTATTTTGTCATTTCGCAGAGTAATTTAAATGCACCACAATCATGTACAAGTCAAACCCCCTTTTCTTTAGAGATTGTAAAAAATTAGACTAGCTAGGCCATTTGGGCCTGATCCTTCTGCTACCAGCAACGTGAAGGGGAACTTAAAATAGGGAAGAATTGGACTTCACAGCAATTGCAGGCATACTTAAGAAATCAGGCCAAGGTACTAGAAAAAGTGAAGTTTAACATTATGTCCATAAAGCAGCTGTTGCCTCTTAGTCACTTCCTCTCACAACTTTGCTGGTTTTTAGCATAACACATCTGAGGGCTGATTTACATTGGTCAGAGGCCAGTAAAATAGCTGATAAAACCTACTTAAATTAAATTAAATTGCTCAGGAGCTACAAAGTCACAGAACTTGGAAGCTTGCAAAACCCGTCTGGATGCTTGATAAGTGCTTTGGGGTTTACCCTGTGACTGACATCTCCACTGCCACAAACTACTTTGTTTCGTAGTGGCTAAGGCAACCAGTCTGAAACCAGCTTTGGCAAGTCCTGCTTATTACAAGTGGAGTGGAAAAGCTGGATGTCACTGCTCCATCTGTTGCCACCTTGGCGAGCAGATCAGTAGGGCTCCATTCATTTACCAAAGCTATTATCCTAACAGGATTTCAAAGATAAATTTTTTTGGTAAGCTAGTGGAAATTTCATTATATTTTTCATTAATTATGCATTAGTGTGGGAAGATAGTGTCCTTCAAAGCCTGCAAGGATGTCTTGATAATCCAACCTAGTATAGAAGCTGCAATTCCACACTAGATGTAAGATGCTGAGAATCAATACAGTAAGCATTGTAATGTTTTGCTTTCTTGAAACATGACTTTTTGAAAACCATGTGTATTCCTCTTTCTCTTCAGCCTGGAGAGTTCATACACACGTTAGGAGATGCTCACATATATCTGAATCATGTGGAACCTCTAAAAGTTCAAGTAAGTACTTATTCTGTATTTTTGTATCTCTTTATCTTCCACAATGCTTATCCAGTACGAAAGTATCTTGGTATTATGAATATCCTTTTGCAAATATTAATTTTTGTGGCTTTTCTTCTCATTTCTACCCTAATAATTGTAGTACCTTAACCTCTGTTCAACTCAGGTCGCACAGAAATACAGTACAAACGTGATTGAAATGTAAATCAGTGTACTATTCTAGAAGCAAGTTAGAGATCCAGAATCTGTACCCCTACTTTTGACTTCTTCATTCCAAAACCTTAGAAAAGCATTCCACCTAATACAGATAAACACAAAATAAAACATCTTCGTAGTATATCAGAAGAGGATAACTTACCAATTCACAGAGTTAATCAGTATTACTATTTGGCTGAATAAGGCTATATTTTCTTCAGGATGTAATTTGTTGCAGTAGGAGCAAATCAGAATTTTATTTGATTAGAATAATCGGACTGAATGTCCTTGCCATTAGTATGGTTCAGAACCATCCAGAGAACTAGTTATTGGTTTGGAGCGGAATGTTCCTGTGAGAAGCTGCAACACATTTACGCACATCTGGGTCAGAATTTCCAATTTAGTTTCCCCTGGAAGGAATCTAATCTGTAACCACTGGAATTGCACTGCAAACTGAAAATGCTTGCAGTGCATTGGATGATCAGGGAATCCACTTTAAAATTATGGCACTGCTCCCTATCAAAATACTAAAGTAGATTCCACTTAGTTGTATTATAATTTTCTTTTGAGTATAAGTCTTCTTGGGGAGGAGGGAAAATCTGCATAGAGTAATCTGAATTGAGATTAATGAGATCTAATTTATAACGCAAAATCTCTGCCTTCAAGTATCAGCTTTATAGAATAAGCTTGCTTTTTTTTTCAGCTTCAGAGGGAGCCAAGACCTTTCCCCAAACTCAGAATTCTACGTAAAGTTGAAGACATCAGTGACTTTAAAGCAGAAGACTTTCATATTGAAGATTATAATCCTCATCCACCTATTAAAATGGAGATGGCTGTTTAATGCTATAAAGCAGCTTCTATTAATGTGGAAATGCACCTAAGCTATTCAGCTTTCTCTGTACTTAAAGTTATGGGGTTTTTATATACTTCAAAAGATATATACTTAATTATTGAAAAAGAAACAGATACTAGTAGACCAGTACTGCCTTCAATACTAAACAGTAGTCATACAGAACAGATGATTGTTTTTTCCTGCTGTGCTATGCAGATACTAACCCAGTTTTAAGTTGTTAGTGAGATGACCGTTTTCTACAGATTGTTTCAGTTACTGGTGGCTGCTTCTGTTACCATTCAGTTACTATGTGTGAGTAGCACTTGCTTCCATGCTTCATGCAGTACTGAAAATAAGGACTTTTATGTATGATAGAGGATTCCTTTAAGGTTGTAGAAGTCTTTAGATGTGTTCTAAAGAGTATATGTTTAATAAAGCTTTTTAAAAAAAATCTTCTAGAAGGGATGATGCATATTTAATTTTAGTATGTTTGTTTGTAGTTAGTAAATAAGAGTGGGAAAGCAAAGGTAAAGTGTTTTATTTTAGCATCTCAGAGGGTGAGATGGAAGGAAAAACAAACTCAAACTTCCCATGGTCTTCATAAATGAACCAGCAGGAAGACAAAAGATCTTAATGGAGCCTTGTCTGAAATGCAGTATCTGCATAACATCTCTGTATCAGCATTTTTTTTTATTCCCCAACCTTACATGAATGATGAATTTGATATAAATCAAATAGAGCTGCAGTTAAACAGAGGTTACTAGATAGTAGTAGTAATAATCTGTCTGTCATCATTTAAAACTAGATTCCACAAGCGCATGGATTAATTTTGCAGCCTGGAATAGTAAAAGTTAGAGATAGTAGTATTTGTGGGATTGGAGCTTAATTAAATCTTAGCAGACTTCAGCTTTCATCTCTCCTTATCCTTGCAAATTCTGCAATAACTTCAGTCCTTATAAAATTCCTCTTCAGGAATTGAATTGTGAATAGATGTACGGTCAATACTCAGACATAGCATATTCAATACATGCTTGAACACATGGAGAAATGCATAGTAAAAGTCAGTAAACTGGTAAACATCATTGTAAAATTGTACAATTTGAGATAATACTAAGAATTTAATAAACAGTGTGCTTTGATTCCATTTATTCAGAGGCCTGCATAAGAGGACTGTTGCATCTTTCTTAAACAAAACTGATCACAACTTCCAAAAGCATATTTTGCATCAAAATTATTTGCAAATCTCATTATACTGATCTTCATTATACCAATTGCTGATCTTCAGACTAAATTTTTTGTAGCGCCACGCTCAAAAAATAAGTTGTTCTCTTTTCCTGGCATTTAGCCCAACACAACAAAATTGCAGAAAAAGGTTGTCATTACCTTTTTTAAGTACATAATATGTAAAAAGGCTACTGCTTGTAAGAAATGTTCGCCTCAGTATCTACTGTAATTCATCTTTCTTGAACAGAGATCATTAAACTACATGCTATTTCAGCTGAGATAAGAGAAACTTGATACGTGGAAGCATCAAACCTACCTTGTTCTGTGGCTGCATTAACTGGATGCTCAGTAGCCAGCCTGTAGTTAAACGTACTTGGGTCTTACCTTCTTTCAAATTACTGAACTCAGAGATAGTAGCAGTATTCTTGTCACAAGACCTGAAAGCCATGTCACATGCTCTTTCTAATAAATTCATCTCAGCTCTGCAAGTCTTATATTTTAAAGTTGCCTAGTTTGGATATTGCAGGTGTCATCCACTTAATGATGCCTCCCAGCTGTAGGTTGTCAGCAGCTTTTTACCATACACATTCTTTTATAAGTTAAAGGTTCTTGAGTGTATTTACAGTCCTCTGAAGTACAAGAAAAACAGTTTAGTTTGCAAATTCACTTGACAGTTCTGCCTACACTTAGCAAGTTAAGTTCCTTTTGCTGGAAACCACTTTGTGACATGTCAGATAAGGTGGAATCTGCAGGGCATTTTAGCGAGTGTAGCCAGAGAGGATGTGAAACAAAATGTTGGCCTCAGGGCTTGACTAGTGGGAATTAGCAGTCTTGGTGAAGTTAACCAGGACAGGAATACCCAGCCAAGAGAAGAATTTAGAATGGGAATCATTTACTTCCCTTCATAAATTAAAGAGGAGTTAGTCCCATCAGAAGGAAAATTTTAAAACCCCTTTAAAGTATTACCTTTATGAAACATGACAAATGGTCTATTCTCACATAGGTGTATGGACAGTTACAGTGTGCTTAAACAGACCAGTATCTATAGCTGTGGAAGAGCTACTGCTTTTCGGTATAGGAATTAACTACTACTTCACTGTTCCCCTTTATCAACACAATTTACTACCAATGGCAGTTGTTGAAATAAAGCTTGTACCTTGAAGTCCAAGAAGCTTTATGCTGCTCCAAAGATCAGAAAGCTGTAAAAAGCAGACTTTACACAGCAGACTTTAATGTGAATAAAAGTGAAAATACACATATTTTATATTAATAGGTATGAGACTGCTATGATTTCAAGCAAAAAAATATGAATATTCAAAGAATTTGAATATATAGACTTAAACAGGAGTTACTCAAGGAATTTTGATTTGCAGAATATGGACACTGTTCACTGCTGCAAAGATAACTAGTATGACTGCAGGCTGTATTCAGAGCAGTATTTTAGACAAAACACGGGACATTGTTAGATCCTTTTGGGAAGCTATGAAAGGAGCCCATAGGCCTACTGAGTGAAGGGGGTGTTCTTGGACTTACTTCCTGATGAATAAGCTGTCCCAGCAGCTCCCTGTCCCTTGCACTCCCCAGCTGATGACTTAAAAACCTGTACAGGTGGCATTGGAAGTCGGTCCTTAGCAGCTCTGCATATCCATAGCATTTCTGAGTCCTTGCCATTTGCCCTGCTGACTGCTACACTCATTCTGCCTCACAATTTGGCCTTGTAGAGTTGCCTCTCTTCTGTCATTCCCCCTCCAAATGCATCCTTTTATAATTTCCCCGCTTTCCAAGGGCAATTTAATCAACTTGGAGATAGCAAAGAAATTTCTTACCACTTTGCTCAAATACCAACTCCCTCTATGTTCTACTTTCTTAGTCAAGCTTTTGTAACCCACATTATTTCTGACATGTTGTGATACATTGCAAAATTGGCCTTACTACAATACCAGAAAGAATATTAGTTATCTATCTGGTCATGTTAGATGAGGTGTCAGAAAAGAAGGAACTGTTTCTGAATTTTTGAAGCAAACACCTACCTGATCAGCCATCAAAATCAATAGTCTGTTAATTAGTCTGACTTCGTGAGTTTGCCACCATAGTGACTGGCATCTGTGAAGTGTCTGAATGTGGAATACAGCCCAGGTTTCAAGTACTTTTATCAATACCACAAACTGTTCACTTTCACCTGCTTGAAGTTTAATCCACACTTCTAACTTCCCTTTGTAGCCCACAGGTAGACAAATGCATGCTGTAACCGCTGTGTGGCAACATCTTTTTTAAGAAAAAAAAAAAAAAAGAACTATCACCGTAGTCAATTGCTACTGGAGTATTTTGTATAACTAACCTGCTTTCAAGGCTTTCAGATACTAGGATATAATTAAATATTATCAAGTGCTGGACTAATTCAGAGAGACCCCAAAGTCCATACTAGAGAAAGACAGTGCCCAATATCAAGACATCGAAAGCCCCTTGGTGCAGACCTACAGCATGCATGACATGAAACAAAGAAAATTACAGCAGTGCATGCAAGCTTATGCTCAGAAATCACAAGCATGACAGCTGAAGAAAATAATCAGACTAGCTTGGAGGGCGGGGAGAGAAAGATTTTCTCATTGTTGCTGCATTTTCCAGAGCCTTACTCCGGAATTTTTTGGCCATCAGCAGCACAGACAAGTTTTCATTCACACTTCCCAGCCTGCAGCTGTCAATTTGGAGATAGCTCAAGGCGTTAGCTTGTAGAAGCTGTTTAAATATCACTCTGCTGTGGCAGTGTAAGGGAAAAAATAAAAAGTTAAGACCTGAAGTCTCCCAAATTAACATATTACAAGAGCTTCTGGCAACTCATATAAAAACATTTGTACAGTGTCCCTCCTGTGTGTCTCAATAAAACCAAATTATTTTAATTACTGCACTTAAATGAGAGATCACATGAGAATTCAGATGAAGTGAAATTCAAGGATGTTGCCAATATTAAAAATAATCAGCTTATGCTTGTAATGTTAAGACCACTACACCTGACACAATGAACCGAGGTATACTGAAAAAAAAATTACTGTCCGCCAAAGGGTATAGTTGTACTGGAATTAGTTTGGAAATTCCTGCCCCTTAACTGGATGTTGAACTGCATAAGTGAAAGTGAAGCAAAAATGCCAAGTCAAAATGGCTCTTCCATTCCAGGATAAGGACAGGGGCTTAACCTATGCAAAGGTGGCTGAGTTTGTAGTGAAACCATTATGTAATGCTCGCACAAACTGATTGGGCAGCTCGGCCAGATAATTGCCTCACAGACTGCCTCAAAATCTTTTTAGGATTTAGGCTCCTTTAGGAGCCAACTCACCCCCATCTGGTCATCCAGCTGTGTCCCCAGGCAAGGACTTGGAGTACACTGGGGACTGGACTGTCTTAGCCCCACTCCAGCATGCTCAGGACTGCATAGCTTTGGCATATGCTTGCCTATGTGAATGAGCAGCTATTCCCATTTTGAGATAGCTAAAGTGAATATAGCAGTGATTCTGCTGTAGGAAATCATTCCTTCTTCTGGAGACCAGGCCAGCCAAATGAGAGATGGCCTTGTAGACAAGATATGTTTGGATAAGAGTCAGGGTTCAATTTCTAGCTGTGCTACAGATTTCCTGTCTGGAGCTTGGCTGAGCTGTTCAGTCAGTTCAGACCTCAGATTAATTTCCCGTGTTTGTAGTATGGATATGTCGTGGTTTAACCCCAGCCAGCAACTAAGCACCATGCAGCCGCTCACTCACTCCCCCCCCATTCAGTGGGATGGGGGAGAAAATCAGGAAAAAGTAGTAAAACTCGTGGGTTCAGATAAGAACGGTTTAATAGAACAGAAAAGAAGAAACTAATAATGATAACACTAATAAAATGACAACAGTAGTAATAAAGGATTGGAATGTACAAATGATGCACAGTGCAATTGCTCACCACCTGCTGATCGACGCCCAGCTAGTCCCCGAGCGGTGATTCCCCCGCCCCCACTCCCCCCAGTTCCTATACTAGATATGATGTCCCATGGTATGGAATACACCGTTGGCCAGTTTGGGTCAGGTGCCCTGGCTGTGCCCTGTGCCAACTCCTTGTGCCCCTCCAGCTTTCTCGCTGGCTGGGTATGAGAAGCTGAAAAATCCTTGACTTTAGTCTAAACACTACTTAGCAACAACTGAAAACATCAGTGTTATCAACATTCTTCTCATACTGAACTCAAAACATAGCACTGTACCAGCTACCAGGAAGACAGTTAACTCTATCCCAGCTGAAATTGGGACAGGATAATAGTACTCCCCTTATTGACAGGGGAATTCTGTGGATAAATACATTAAATGCTTATGTGGTTCTCAGATGTTATGGTGAAAAGAAGAAAAAGGTTATACAAATCACCAAATAAAGCCAGTATTCATGACTTGCCTTTACTTTGTAAAGCAAGGCTATATTAATGGGTAATTCAAACCCATCCTAATACATGTTCATTATAAAATACTCCCCTTCCCAAATTAAGTGTCCTATCTACTGGTAGACAACAGCTGAGAGTGAGAAGCAGAGTGAAATATGTTGATAGCAGGGCTTGGCACAAGAAACTGGCAGCAGAGAAACTATGCTAATACAGTCACTGTTGTCTCCAGTTGCTGCAGACAACCGAGAATTTGTTAATTCACATTGTTTGGCTCCGTAGATTTGGTGTCAAGACATGGCAAAGAGATGAGTGCAATAAAAAACAATTTCCTTTAAGTTGAAGATTGGTATTGTAAAAGGTACCAGCCTCTCTACTGACACCTCGCAATTTATGACATATCTGAGAATTAGTTCTAGACTTTGGACACATTAAAAATATTTCATGTGAGAAGCATTTAAATATAGCTGATGGCAGTGACTTACAACTAATGCTAGCAATGAGTTTCCTTGGGGGAAAGGAAAGGTTTCAACCTTATAAAATAGCTGCATATATACCAGTCAAATTCTTCCTAAGGCCAGACAGGGCACTGAGTGCACTGATACGCCTCACCCTGACCAGTCTCACCTGGGGCCCACACCCTCTGCCAATGGGCCTTAGTTTCTGCCTGGGCTGCATTGCAGGTGTACCTGCTTCCAGCTGTGGTACAGCTGTGGATGTGTCTGGCCAGGGACCAACCCCCAACCTGGCCTCATGTCCACAGTCCTGCTCTGCCATGGCCCTGCCCAGGCACACCCTGGGCTGTGTCTGACCTTGGTTGCACTCACTAGGCCTGATCCTGAACCCCACTGACATACTTCTGGCCTGGCCTGGCCTCAGCCCATCCCCGTCCTTGTCCCCAGGGGGGTGCCCAGTGCTTGGGGCTGGGGCTACCCCCTGTGCCCCGCCAACCCTGCTCCTGACTGGAGGTGGGATGGGCCTGGCTAGGAGGTCTCCGTCCTGCTGCCCCCATGGGGATCTCCCGCAGCTCCCAGTCCCCTGGTTGCAGCTGGCCCCTGTGGCACCCTGCCCATTATCTCTGGCTGTCTCAAGCCCTCGCCTAGCATCACAGAGCTAGGGCTGCACAAGACCTTACCCTACAAACCTGGCCTGGCTCTGGGCTCTGACCCTCCCACAGCACCAGTCGCTGCCTAAACCCAAGCTTCTGAGTGAACCCCTCACAGGGGGGCTTCAGGGGCCACCTGAGAATCCCCCCTTCGCCCCCTGCTCCGTAAGCTTGCCAAGCCTCTGGGGCTATTCAGGGTTTGCCTGAGCCCTCCACCTGGCTCTAATCCCCCCCTGCCATGTCCCTTTCCCATTTCCCTGTCCCTGCCCTGGCTCTGTGTCCCCTAAAATGCCCCCTACACCCCACAGCAATTAAATCACTCTTCAGCAAGTCCCATCTGAGCCCAGATCTCTGTCGGTGGGAGGACACATCCCTCTGGGAGGGAGTTGCCATCAGGGCACTGTGGGCAGGAGTGGACTTGCTGGCCCTGTCCAGCCTCATCGGAGGCCCTCCCCCACCATGCCTGCCCTTGGGACCCATCTCAGCTCAGGCCATGGCCCCCAGTCCCTGCCTGAGCTACCCCCAGGTGTGACTGTCTCCTGTCGCATTGCAGCTGTGCCAAGCCGTGGACCTTACTGATCCAGACCCTGAAACACAGGCTGATGGCACAGATCAATCTAGGTCCAACTTCATCACCGTGGACAGGCTGGCAGTCACTGGGCTGCATCTGACCCTGGTCTCTGTCACTGGGCCAGACCCTGCCCTCAGAGCTGTCTCCTCACCATGACCTTGTCTGGCAACCTTCTCAGCTGACGGCCCCAGACCTGCCCTGCTAGCCCTGCTGTCAGCTCCTGGCTCCCCAGCCCTCCCTGCACCCCTGACAGTGCCCCTGGTGCCACCAAGAGGATGAACTACAACTTGCTAACAGCATGATTTTCTGGATTTTGATCTTTACAGTTGAGTTAGTGCAGCACAAACAGAGTTGATACAAGAAGAGGAGCCAGGAACCTCTCCACTCTAAAAACCACACACACCTTCATATAGCCACTGCAAGGTCATGGCTACGCATGTGCTGCTGTGCTGAGCAAAAGACTTGCTTAAGCACCAAACCCACAGAGCAAATGGGAGCTGTCATAACTGTCTTTGGGCTACAGAGGATATCAGCTTCAGCAGCCCTGCAGCTCACTGCAGACCACATTGTCCGGCCTACTCTGTTCTGCACAGATGTTATGCAAGCTGTTTCATGGAGCTGCAGTGTGCTCCAAAGAGCAGCATGGACTTACTCTTGGTACCTTGCTTTTCTACCTTTCAGATGGGCAATCACAACCATGGATGCATTCTTTCATACTTCTCACTGATGTGAGAATATGAAATTTTAGCAGTTACTCTCATAATAATAATAAAAAAATCAGGTATTTCTAGGTTGTTCACAGAAATCATGTGTGGGAAGAATGAACCAGAGAGGTAAGGGAGGCAACCTTGGTAGGGAATAGCTGAAATAGATACCAAGTAATTTTCAGCTGTAGCATTTAACTTTAGTGAGAAATGCAGAGGAATTTTGGCACCAGCTCCAAGGTTATGTAGTAGTTGCATTAAACAAGTAGTAATTAGGAAAAAACCCAAAGCACTTATACATATACTCACGTTCTCTGGTTGCCACACCAATTTCTAGCAGTGCTAAGGCCTGCAAGGACATAACAAACATTCAAGACTTGCTTCTGGTTTTTAATTCCCAATGGAGTTACTCAGTAGCGTAAAGAATGAAATAACAGATGATTCAGCATACTGTTTTCTACTCATTTTATAGAAAATGTAACATGTTAAAAATTTTTTTATTGATTTTTTTTCAGCTTTCTCTGCTCCACAAGCCATGTAAAGGATTGTATAGCAGAGTGTGTGGATCAGTAAAGAAATGCACATACTGTACATCTGGGGTTTTAACAGTGCTGCTAAGTATAGTGTGTTGGGAGCACAAATTCTGAATCAAACTTCCAATTCCACTGGAAACCACACATTTTTTTTTAAAAAAAGGCCATTTCATACTAAATGTTGGCTGCCTTCCTCATGCAGGCATTACAGTCCTTTAACTTTTTTTTAGAAACAAACTATTTCTTTAAACTTAAGGGAATACATGTGCAGAATGCGTGTCAAGGTCCTGTAACAAATACATTTAATGGTACTCTGAATAACTAGTTCAACATGAACTCTGAATATGTGAAGTATCATCAGTACACTACCGTACCGACTGGAGTCACTCTATTATTATTGAAATAAAAAAAATTAACTCTCCAGCCTTTGAAATGTTTGCATGTCCTGTTTGGAAAGGCATATCCTCATCTGGAAAAGTTGGCTCCTTAATCCACAAGGGTTTAAACTCAGATGGTTTAGTGACCCACTCTATTGCTTCCTTTATTTCCCATTGTTTGTTTGCATCCAGCATCTGGGGATAAGGAAAATAAGAATCAAATACACTGAAGGATTCTATTGACATTTTTTTCCTGTCAAACTCTCATAAAGAGCTGCAAAATCAATATGAAGTGGTAGAAATTCAGGAAATAGGAAGGAAATGAAAAGCTGGAATTGCCATTCTGTTCCTATTGTACTTTTGGCCACACTTACACTGAGTTGGAATGACTACAGCAATATCCAGGCTAGGTTTGAACCAAGGAGGTCAGGAGCTGTAGGAAGTAGAGCAGAGTCTTCTGTGGGAATGGGTGTATCTTGGCAGCATGTACTTAAGTAAAACACCCTAAAACATGGACATGGCTGCCTGAAGTTTTCAACAGAAAAGATTCTTGACAAAAAAATGCAGTAGTTTAAATGAGTTGCTCAAGCAGCACCTCTCTCCCACACAAGGGAGAATTTTTCTCCCTACAAAAAGTGAAACATCTGAAAATGACACTACAGTTCCTCTGCAAGCTCTTCAGGTCCTTGCCATCCTGTATTCATGAAGTTCCTGGTTTGGCATTTCATGATATATGGCATCCCATGAAAGCTCCATGCTACACTGCAGCACCCAGAGTAGGTTGGCAGCTTTGGAGTGTCAGGGAACACATGGGGCAAAAAATCCAGCCCATAGCAGTCAACAGAGTAACATTTCCAAAGCAAAATGTGTGACTTCTATCTAATTACTCCTTTTCATTCAAATACTTTAGTTTGAAAAAATTTTCCAGTTTATTTTCAGCCAAGCATAAGTGAAAAAATATTAACAGGCTTTCCTCTGGAAGCCTCCCTGGATGTAAAAGGCACTTAAAATCTTCTAGAAGACAATCCTGGAAGTCCGGTTGCCCACAGTCTTGAATGGAAATTCTGGCACAGAAATACAGGATAAAATTCTTAGTACTACATCTAATTTGGTCATGTCCAGTACTGCTCTTTGTTGATATATATAAACATTTGTTGCCATTGTTATTCAGGATTTGAAGAAGGAAGAAAAAATATTTGTCAAGAAATGTATATAATGAGAGATATTTCATCAAATGGTTTTAAATGGAAAATAACATAGTATAGTAGCAAAAAGTGATATTCACCATTATTTTGTCTGGACCAATCATTTCTCCTACAAATCTGCATCTGCAAATATCAACCTGCAGATCTGCACCCACCTTTACTCTGAACCTAGATGCATATTTGGAACAAGATATAGATCACTTAATGATTAATGCAGCAGTAAACTGGAATCCATAAACTAGAATTTATAATTTCAGCATCACTGTCTTACAGAAAGAACTTTCTTATTACTTCTCTTCCCTTGTGAGCAAGCTTCATCCTACTGTGAAAATAAAAAAGCAATGCTTTTTTCAGAAATCAATGGAAACACATTTATCTTCATTTGTGATCAGCCCTCAGCTTTGCCATACCTTTACTGTTTTCTGCAATGCAGCTTTATGCAGTAGTAGAAGGGGGAAGTGCCTCTCAGACATCTCAGATACAGAAGCAAAGTCATCACTGTCCATATCATAGACCTGGAAGAGTTAAGACTAGGTCTAGTCCATCTGTTCAAAGCATAAAACACAGAAGAATAATACTCAATACAAACGTTTACTATACATTGTCCAGCCTTCTCTCAAGGCCTACGTGCGTAACTGCAAGCAAAGTTACATTGATTATACATCTCCAAATAACTATCACACTGCATCTAGAATAATATTAATTTACACATTTTCAGAGTAAGAATAAGCTTTTTATGTCTTCCTGAGAGGTAGCAGAAAACCATCAGAAAATGAGATCATATATATGAATAACATCCAGCTGAACCAAACTCCTCAACCCAGCTAACTGTGACATATGATAAATTTTTCTAACCTAGGTATGAACATCCCATGACTCAGCAACACTATTTCTAGATATACCAAGGTGTGTATTTCCCAGGAGATAAATCCCAGCTGTATTAACTAAATCTGATGCCAATAAACTGTCCAAAGGTTTCACAGTATTTCACAGAGAGCCAAGCACGTGCAACTCTCTCTGGCAATGAGGATGTTGTTTTATGAAGGAAGCTAAGGACCTTCTGCTGCTGACAGTTTCAGAGTATCCCTCAAAGCCAAGGCAACCAGAAGTTCTAGAAGAAACCAGCAATTATGAACTTTTGAGGTTCATGTTGTCTGTGAAGGAGACATCCCCATTTCTCATCTATGAAGTTACTGCAGGTTAAGGGCATCTGTGCTTCTGAACATAGCTATCCAAGCACAGATTTTATGTGTTTTCATTAACACTCCTAACGATCACACTTTTGGTTAATTCGTATCACTTTCCGGAGTATCCCTATGTGCATAAGCTCCTTGCTTAAACCAACACTGCTGCACCCATGCAAACTCGCTGTTATACACAATATACCAATGTAAAGAGACTTCTACTTCTAGCTTAATACCTTGTTCTCAATACTCATATTCCTTGGGTATATCCTTGATCATAGACAGGACTGTAACATTCTGCCTTACTGGGAAAATTACTTAAATGGCATTTGGCCTGCTTTTTACCTCCCAAAATGGATCTGCAATGTTACATTTTTATTCAGTCCAGCAAAACTTGCAGAGTGTTTAGGAGCGAGCAGCGAGAATTGATCATCATCTGTTAGCATTTCCCCACTTCACATACCATTTAAAATCTTACTATTGTAAAATCAAACATTCAAACCTGTTTTAACTGCTGGTCTGAGTAGCCCAGCCAGGCACAGGATGTTGTATAAGTCAGATATCCATGCTTCAACATTTGCTCTTCTGAAGTGGATGAGGATGGTTTCAAGTCAGGCTGTGTTTTAGTCAACAGAGGATTATTTTGTTAAATAGTATATCAAAGAATGTTCTTTGGGGAAACTGAAGGATTGGAGGTGTTTTGACTTTTTTTTCCTTGAAAGCCATAATTTTAATCAAATAGATGAATTTTGCTGAATAAGTCCTTCCCTCTTCTCCCTAAATATTTAATTGCAAGAGAACTCCTAACCAGATTGTGCTCGTTTTGGCTGGGATAGAGTTAAGTTTCTTTCTAGTAGCTAGTATAGTGATGTTTTGGATTAAATATTGGAATAATGTTGATAACACACTGATGGTTTTGGTTGTTGCTGAGTAGTGTTTAGACTAAGTCAAGGATTTTTCAGCTTCTCATGCCCAGCGGCACAAGAAGTTGGCACAGGACACAGCCAGGACAGCTGACCCAAACTGGCCAAAGGGATATTCCATACCATGTGATGTCATGTCCAGTGTATAAACTAGGGGGAGTTGGCCTGGGGGGGATCGCTGCTCAGGAACTAACTGGGCATCTGTCAGCAAGTGGTGAGCAATTGCATTGTGCATCGCTTGTTTTGTGTATTCTTTTATTATTATTACTGTAATTTATTATTATTAATAATAATTATCATTATTTTCTTCCTTTCTGTCCTATTAAACTGTCTTTATATCAACTGACAAGTTTTACTTTTTTTTTATTTTGTCCCCCATCCCACCTGGTGGGGGGGAGTAAGTGAGCAGCTGCGTGGTGTTTAGTTGCCAGCTGGGGTTAAACCATGACACAGATAAATCCTTGGAGGAAGCAGAGAACAGCACAATAACCTTGCTAACCCAACACAAGATGTTATATGGCAAAAAGTCACCAATGTAGCACAAACTGAATGTCTGACTTTGCATTCCTGGAACACGTGAGAAGGTGCAAGCAAACAACAGGCTTCATCTCACACAGTCCCCTTCCCATTCTCCTAGAGATGCAGAGTAATGGTTTTCATCAGGTATAGAACTGTTTAAGCTCACCCCTTTCCTTTTTCCCAAGCAGGCCACTTTAGAGTATTTCTGAAGTGGAACAAGCATAAATATCAAATTACACTGAACAACAACTTCTTCTCACCCTCCAGATTTCATCATTACAGTTGCCCCTTCAACCTCTCTTAGTCTCACAGGCTGGTGATATATTCCTGAGTGAGCTACTCCCATCAAAACTGATGAGAAAACTCAAAGATTAGGAAGATGGAGGGTACCAAAGTCCAGCTTTGAAGGAAAGATTACTTACTATAAGCTTCTTCATCTGTTAGAACATCAGTAATATATCTGAAATCCATGCAGAATAGCAATTGTTTGGCATCCTGATTCAAGGTTGACATATAAAATAAAAAAGCATAGCATAATAAAATAGTATGATGAAAAAAAGATTAAGTAGTGCTAGTCACTTGAGGAATGGCTGTCAATCTTTTCCTTATTTCTCTGAAGCAAGCAGGGAATTGACACAGTAGATACTGTAAGCCTTCCCTCCCAACCACCTCATTAGCCTGTGTTGCACTGCCAAACGTGTGTAAGCCTAATTTCATGGCTATGAGTAGTTGATAATAAGCCCTTTTCAGCTTCCTTTTAAACTCTATCCAAGCAGGATAAAAAAAACTAAACAGGAAAGCCAAGTCACAGTTTTCAGCTGTCAAATTAAGACAGAGAAGCACCCCTGTTGTCACACCTCCTGGAAAGGAAAAGCCAGGTTATTTTAGAACAGGCTCTTTTAGATCTTAATACTGAACAGAATTCCCCCCAAATGACTGACCACTTCAGCAAACAGATCAAAACGCAAGGCCCCAGCATTTGCTAGCAGACAATGATAGCATACACAGTTCAATTACTGAGTTTTAAGTAAGGAGTTATTTTTGGAAAAAGCCCCCAGCAATTAAAAAAATTAAAACAACCCCCCAGTTATCCAGACTTAAAGAAAAGCAGCTCCTTGGCCAAATCATAAACAAAGACCTACAGATTAAAGCACAATCTTTAAGTACACAGCTTCCTATTAGCACTAGACATCAGTTCCCGCTGCCCAGCTATAACATCAGAGCTGGACAAGACAACCTGTCCAGTTTCCCCACAAGAGGGGCTAGTTTACATCTCTGTATGATGGTAGACACATGAAGAAGGTAATGTTGGGAGGGAAGAACATCTCTGAGCAGAAAGTAACACCTGCCACCAGGGAAACAGCTTCTGTCTGAAATTAGCTGTAAGACCATTTTAGTTTGCACACCAACTAAAACATGTACTCTTCTAATATAGTTAAAAATAATAGGATCCAGTTGCCTTTAGACTGGAAATATAACAAGATTTCCTTACCATGTCAACTAGTAATTTCCACATAAACTAGAAAACAAAACAAATTAAATAACTGGAACCTCATGGCTGCTGTAAAAGAGATAACATACAGATGCTTTTTTCTTTATAAGGAAGTGTCATGAAGTGCAAGTGTGTTTACATTTGGCACACAACATTGATTACTAACACCAAAGCAATGTGGTTCTCAACTCCAAGCAAGAACATTAGACACTTTCCACTGAAAATCATTAAGGATTGAACATCCTTCTTAACCTGGTTTCATTATGGAAGCAATATTGGTGGGGTGATTATTAAAAAAGAAAAAAAAAAGCACCTCATGCCAGCAATCTGAAATGGTGACCTTCCCTCCGGCCTCCTCCCTTGCTGGAAATCATCATCATACCCTTTCAACATATAAGGTGTCTCTCTGAATTTTTTGATGAGCCTCTTTTTTTGGGCTGTGTTATGGTCTTGGGCTTTGGCAAGCTGAAGTTTGCTGATTGCTTTCACAAGCGATGATACATGAAGGCTCAATCCAGTAGAGCAGAAGTAAAGAAAAAGAGTGTATGTTGGCAGGTCTGAGCTGGTGGGACTCAAGCCCACTCTCCCCTGCAAGCTCTACAGTCAGGGTAGTGCGGTGGGATGTCCCAAGCCACATGCTACATGAGTGTGCACAGCGGCAACTCCAGTCAGTGCTAGCTACAGCTTTTTGCTGTTTCTGTCCTCTTAAATCAGAAGGTCTGCAAAACAGCAAGCTTGTCCAACTGTGCCTGTCAGGATATGGCCACAGCAACGTTGTACCAGGTATTACTTGTCCTCCTGCAGGGGCCTGACATGCTAGTTCTGGACTGGGACTCCACCATACCAAGGGTTTTAAGCTCACAGAGCAAAAGGCCAATTTCTGACTGTCACAAGCTAAAGGGTTACCTGGCTTACAGGTGTGGAGACATCACAACTGTGGGTTTGTAGGATTCTGTAATACTCAAGGACATGGAAGTTTTATCCTCTAAATTTCTCTACTTTATTATAGATTACCACAAATACCACAAAAATCACCACAAGCAAGTATACTACCACAAAAATCGCCATTAGCAAACATATCTACAATTAATAAAATTAATATGAATGAACATATATCAAGCTATTACAAATTACTATCAGTGATCAGTAGTACAGTATCGATCAGTACTATGGTATCGATCAATATTGTAGTACAACCAATAACAGCAGCAGCCAGGTAGCTATGTACTATTCCAGATTACTACAGTTTATCATTAATGAAGCAAAATTATAAACAATATAACAGCAGATATATTTAAGATAAATTACTTACATGAATATATAAAATATCTATATGAAGTGAATTAGACAGATTTCAGATCCCAGTGGGACACCAACCATCCCCAAAAGAGGGGAGGACAGACTGAGCCAGTAAGACAGCAGGCAGAGTCCCACTTCCAAAATGATCTGCATCCTAGACTCTGATTTCAGCCAGGCATCCCTGGGGACAGCCCAAGAGCTCATAGAAAGTTAGTCTGGGATTCAACTGGGAAGTTCTCAGAAAGAGAGAGGCTCCATTTTGGATAAAAATTGTGCCTTTTTTATATCACAGAGACATAAGAGGGAGTAGGACATTGAACAGCCAATAGATGCTGTTAATTTCTATTTTTCACCTGTAACAGCCAATAGATGATACTGTTTTCTGTTCCTTCAGAGCAATTTTTTTTTTTCAGACTGTTTTCCACCTTCTCAGATGAAAATTGGTGTTACAGTCCCTTGTTTTCCACTTATCAGTGGTATCTGTGGATGTCTCTGGTTTCTAGGTACCCCGGCTGCACTTCAAAGAGGCCAGCTGCACTTTTCAAGGATGTTTTCTTATAGTTCACAGTGCTAGTCCCCAGGCTCACAGCTCCAGGCTGGCAGCCCTTTCTTTGTCAGTATCTTTGAGCAGACAATCTCTTTTGTTTAGTAATTTCCCCTTCTAACCAGGCCACCTTTATGGTTGCTCACATCACTGCCTCAATAGGTTACTTTTAATATCCAGTAACATGCTAAGTATACAAGATTTGGCTCCCAGATCAACAGCATATTCAGTAGGGAAGTGGCTAAAAGTTTAAAATCTGAGATTAAAATCTCCAAGTAAGAAAGATTAAATCAAGAGAAGGGCATACAAAGAAATATCTGATAAGCAGGGCTAGGCAAAAATGTTTTCTTTCAGAAATGTCAGAACTCAGACAAAATTACTCTGAAATGTTTTGACCAATTCCACCACTAAGCACTGTGCAGTTGCTACAATTTTCCAGCTTGCAAAAATTGGGCATGTGCAGAGTCTCCAGGAACTCAGTGATGCCTGTACTTTATTTGATATTTTAAAGCTAAACATATGTATAAATTACTGCAAAATCAAGACCAGATGTGCAAATAGGAGCAACCAGGAGCAGGGAATCTCTCTGAATTAATGAGCATTCTTATATGGAGATCCCATGAGCATTACCTTTCCCTTTCACTTGTCCCATAGAGCATTCAGGACCACAGCTATGGCCAAGTGCACAGCACCTTTCTCTGGTCCAATCTGTTGAGCAAACAAATGTACATCCAGCAGTGTTGTCCACAGTGGTTTGATACTCACCGATGTCTCAGTTTCTGTTAAATGATATTTTGTTCACCAGAGATTAAAAGACAGCACTGTTGATAACACAGCAAGAGGAAAAGACACTGATACAGGAAAAAAAAAGGAATCTATATTAGTTAAAAATTACAAAATAAGAAGATGCTGAAATGTGCAACTTGCATCAAATACCCACCTAGAACTCTCGGAGTGGTCACTTTCACACTGGCTTGCTTTAGCACTAGATATGTTCCCAATTTCCAAGAATAAAAATGGAAATACTTTGTCAAAATGCACAACTTATATGTTTGTTACTGTCCTTTTCACAGCAGCACCTCCAATGTGTCTTACCCAGCAGAGCTGCCTCTCACTGGTGAGCTCTCTGTAGAAGTCTCCAAAGTTGTTGACAATTTCTCCCATGTCTCCATTGACCACATGACTAAAGAAAGCCTTGACAGAGCATATGACTGCAAAGTGTAGCAAAATTTACTACCTCGTGTCATGGTTTCAGCCCAGCCGGTAACAAAGCACCACGCAGCCGCTTGCTCTCTCACTCACTCCTCCCATCCATGGGATGGGGAGGAGAATCAAAAAGGAGAAAAACAAACAAACAAAAAAACCCTGGAACCTCGATTGTCGGGGGATGCAACGAGCCTACGGAATTCCTGACAGTTCGAGAACAGTGCGACCTTGAGCAGCTTGTAGTGTATCCTTGAGAGTCTG
This sequence comes from Buteo buteo, assembly GCF_964188355.1. NCBI lineage: Eukaryota > Metazoa > Chordata > Aves > Accipitriformes > Accipitridae > Buteo > Buteo buteo. The sequence goes on along the minus strand of NC_134173.1, from coordinate 26,049,520 downwards.
GAAAGATCTGAGAAGACCAGTACAAAAACAAGATAGTGATAAGAAGAACTGTCCTAACGAACTCACCAATCATGAGTTGTTAGTTACTAACCAAACCAATCATATACTAACACATACTCAAAAGAAGGGTATAAAAAGGTGTGTTAGAACAATAAAGTAGCCATTTTGCATGATCTATTACTTGTCGTGTCCGTCTCTACCGCGACACTCGATGGTTGAGATAAGGACAATTTACTGGGACAACACACAAAAAAAGAAGTAACAACAACAGTAGTAATAAAAGAATATACAAAAAGAGTGATGCACAGTGCAACTGCTCACCACCCGGAACCTGACACTCCACCACTTCCCCCACCGAAAGCCGAGAGGGCACCCCCTGGCCCACTCCCCATTTATATACTGAGCATGATGTCACATGGTATGGAATAGCTCCTTGGCTAGTTCAGGTCAGCTGTCCCGGCTGTGCCCACCCAACCTCCCAGGTTCCTGTAAAACTTAATTTTATCACAGCTGAACCCAGGACACCTCGTTACAGCCAAATGCCTGTAACAGAATGACTGTGGGCCCTTTCCTCAGCTGATACTTCGAGAAGTAACCTTTTCTGACAGTGTATGAATTTGAAGTATCAGCATCAAACCATTCACTTTGCACCCAGATCTGGGTGGCCACTGCCAATTTAGTTGCATGGCCATGTTTCATCTTATACTTGCCTGTTTCCAGATGCTGATCCCTTCCTCAAAAAAATTAATAATTATAAAGGGCTTTCAAGATGAATAGTTGCTCCTGTATCACCTCCCACTCCACAAAGGAAGAAAACAGCCACCCTAGACCAACAGACCAGAACACAGAGAACACTCTTAAAGAGACAGAGGCTATCAGATCACAACTCCTTTAAGGAAAACAGTGTTTCTATAAATGAGAGAGCCTTTACATACCGCCTCTTTCAAGCAACTGCTGCATCTCCCAGAGTTGTTTTAGCACTTGCAGTCACATTCAAGTTCTCATTTCGTCATAAGGCGTTCTGTTTCTGGCAGGGAGGTAATGGCAGTTGTCATCCAGCTGTTTTAAGTCCCCAAGACTCAGGGTTGAGGCTGAATTCTGTTTTTTTCCAGTCCCCCATACCACTACTTAACATCAACATATATTCCCAGCAAGGATTTTTGTTAGGGTAAACTGCACACAAATCATGTCTAACAAACTGCAGAGTCAGAGAAAGGACAGACACAGTATGAAGCCTTGTGCCAACCATCATTTTCTTTAGCAGCATGGAATAAAGAGAGTCTTAAGAAATATAAGACCATGAGTCCAATCCTGTGAGGTCTCCCCTGTTCAGGGTATTTGCTTGAGATCTGAGAAACCAGTGTCTGAACCTCAGTTTTGTAAGGACCTTTTTGTGTAATTTTGGCTAAGACAATTTACTTGCCTGTGTCTCAGTTCCTCTGCTGTTCCTACCTGCACCGTGGGAAGAACATCCCATCCCACTTTTCTTGGATGTGATGAATCATGTACTACAGTGGCTGAGGTCACTTATGTATCTAGGCAGGTTGTACCAAGCACATTTGACTCATGATGACAGAAGGGTGTTCAGCATCTTATATTATAACAGACCAGGTGATACACAGACTCCAATCTTAGACTGACTAAAGATAATGGTTTATCCTTAAAGAAGCTTAAAATAACTGAATATGTACTTGCCAGATTGCTTAGTGATTTTTTTTTTAAAAAAGTAGACATTTTTGTTAGAAACAATTGCAAAGGTAGATTGAAGGAGGAAAAGGCATGATATCATCAAGTCATAAGTTTTGTGGGTGTTCAGCTGATTGCTTAGAGAGTTTTGACATATTCAGCAGTGTCAGTGAAACTCTAGACTTGAGTGGCAAAGAAGGAATTGCTCATGCTATGTCATGCTATGGTCTAGGGCACCAACTGGCTGAAAGGGCACTAGAAAGCCCTTCTAAAGCACTGCTGCAAACCAATTACATATGGAAGTCACATCTGGTATGAGAAGGGAGCAACGAGAACTGCAGTGGAGCTCGTGCATGTGCTCAGTGGGTACTGCTCGTAGAACAACATTGCAGCCATGTTCTGTCATAACAAACTGCTTTGCCTAACAAAAGCCTCCTGCCCACCTGGCTGTGCGTACCATGGTGTCCGAGATGTGGCAGCCCAGCGAGCTGGGAAGGCAGATGCTGCTGACACTCACTGCCATCCTCAGAGGCCGAGGTCAAGCGCTTACCCACACGTGGGCTGTCTGTGTGGTGGCTAGGTGCACCCCAGGACCACCTGGGCTAGCCCCAGGCTAAGCATGCCAGGGCCTGGCAGGAGTTCTCAGCTCAAGCTCCATGCTGTCTGCACATAATGATTGATACACTGTCTTTGTGGCAGCCAAATTGCTGTGCGAGGCCCACAGACTTTACCCAGGTTTTTCCTTTGTTTTGGAGTAGCTCAGGTGTCCATTGTGGGGCATAATGGGAAATTACTGCAGACTTTTCTTTCTCTCCAAATCATCTCTGCAAGCTGAAGACCAGGAGTTGAGGTTGGTAGGCAATACTAAAAGATGGCCATCTGAAAGGAAATTCCCAGTAGACCAAATGCTAGATTCCGGATGCTGCTTGGTCATGGTCTTCAACTTGATCCTGGATGAGTCAAAATACCTCTTCTCCCTCTGGATTTGCCATCTGGAGATAATGAAACTGACCTCATTTGTGAAGCGTTTGAGAGTGAGAAATGCTATATATTAGATAATAAGGGTTGTTGGGCAAGATGGCAGATGCCTTGGAAACCCCAAAGAGAGATGCTGCGTATCAGTAGATTTCTGCCTATTGCCTGGCATAACAGTGTCTCTCTTGGGACAAAGAACAATGAGGGTTGTGATATTTTGTCCATAAATCAAGTGCATTTGCACAAGGCAGGCTGGACTGGCAAAGTGGATGTGTATCCCAGTACCTTCCTGAATGCCATTTATCATCCCCAAGCTGCAGAGAGGATCATTCCTTCTTAATGATCAATTGAACTGAGGGGGCATATCTATTGCGAAGTATACACACACTTGCTCTTCAAAACACTTAGTAGCAGTCTGAAAAGGCTGGGGCCATTCTAATGACAGTGGTGCCAGAGGTTTTATTTAGCCTATTAGTAATCTACTTAATATAACCTTAAACCCACTGAAGCTATTGATTGAACTTCAGTTTCATATGGAAAGAAATCTCCCCTTGCAATTGGTAGTCCTTTGACAAAGGTGGCAAGAAGATTAAATGCACAGATTTTGATGCAGTCACCTTAACAAATAACACTAAATTAAAATGTCAATATGCAAACTATTTCTATTGTACTTGAAGTCTTCTAGCACAAAGGAAAGAATATACATTTATGCTAGTCATAAGCCAGTTTGAAAGACAGAGCCATTCCAGAAGTGAAGAGGGTAATACAGAACAAAATCAAAACTCCAGTGAAAGTGATACGGATCTGACCTTGCTCTAATAAGGCTGCTCAATTTGCCAGGCACCTTCCACTTAAAAAAGAAAAAAAAAAAAGATGGTACATATGGCTGCTAAAGGCTTCTAATCTTTAATTCTGTGAATTCTCATATGTGTTCATGCTATTACTGCACAGCCACATGACGGAGAAATAAAAGCCAGGCAGTTGCAGTGAAGAGCAAGCACCTAGGCTAGAACTGAGAGGAGAGGAAGGTGGGTAGAGGGATGTAAGGGATGGAAGTCATCTAGTCGCCAGCTTCCACTCTTACAATGTGAGCCAACACTCTTGCCTTTTCTTGGGAACTCTTCAGAAGGACAGAACCAGAGACTTGGCCACCTTGCCAGGACTGAACAGGGACTGCAATCTAGCCCAGTCATTCACTATTTGACAACACACCTTGACTATCTCTGTGGGTGGCATATTCCACAGTTACTGGAGGAGCAGAGTGCCACCCTCACTGTTTTCATGATGAAGCAGTCAAATGATTAGATTTTCTCCTCATTTGTGGCACTTTCATCATAGGAGTCATGCTGAACTTAGATGTATCCTTTTTTGTCTTTGAAAGCGCAGAAATGCTTCCTTTCCCAGCAAATACAACCCTGGCACTTCCAAACACTGAAGCTGAGAGAAGGATCATCAGCCACGGAGCCCCTGGAAGGCTGCCCCAAATGTGAATAGATGTGGGGGTATTGAATGAATGGTGAATGCAGCAGCTGGCACCTGTCGAGGTCCAGGAAAAAAGTGAGTTGTTAGCATGCATGGCATTGATTTTCAGGGCCAAATGTAAGATGCACAGATCTATCCATTTCCCAGTATGTACCCATCAGTAGCTTCAGCTAGAGTCTCAATAACCTAGCAGCAAGGCAAAAAGGAGAGGGGTGAAGTGCTCCTACTAGGAGTAGCTTTTTGATAAAAAAAGGAATGTTTTCACAGCAGTCAGCTTCAATGTTGGTACATGACTGATTCATCAAGAGCGCTTGTATTCAGGTTTCCCTTTTAAATTCCAGTTTGTTCCTCAGACCCTGCTGAGTTTTAACTAGGTAACTGTCCTCTCTCCCCTAAGAAGAACAAATAAAAGCAACACAAGGGCCAACACGTGTTTCTACTCACTTAAAGTAAATGAAATACTAAGGGGAGAAGGACAATGTTCTGTAAAAGTACAGTGCTATGAATACTTTGATCTCCCAACAACAGTGGTTATTACAATTTGACAAAAAATATGCCTTTAAATTAAAAGAGAATGTTAAAAAAAAAATAACCAATGTGCTACCTACAAGAAGCACGTTTGCATGCAGAACTAACAAGGAAAATAAGCTCAAAGAGTAGGACCAGTAAAGAACAAGGGTCCCATGGGTAATGCCTAAACTCTGTTAAGTTCCTAGGCATGCTGTACCCACATGGAGGAGGGAAATCTAACACAAAATCCTACATCCACATACATCTACTAGGAAAGAAATGCTAAGCTACTGGCCAGCATCTGAAATGCCATCACTCCGGGGCTGAGCTCCAGAGGCAAGCATCCCTGTCAATTTGGTATGCAGGGACCAGTATCTCTCTGGTTATGCTCTCTGTAACTTTTTTTTTTTTTTTTCCTAAGAGCTGATCACACTTCACTCTTACAAATGACAACAGAATGATGCTTGGGACTCCCCAGCTAATATGCTGGGCTTTGCTGGGAACCAGTCGGGGTGAGCTGACCAGAACCACCAGAGAGAACAGAAGCAGCACTTGACATTAGCTTTGCTCCATTTCCATTGTGCACAAGGGAACAGATGCCCCTCAGTTCCTCTGCATTTCTACCTCCTTTTCAAAATATCAGAGAGAGGAAAACAGGTGACACCTGCTATGCCACACACCTCAACCTGCTTCCCTCTGCCCAGCTGAGTGTAGTACCTCAGCTGCTCACCTCCATCCTTCTGCCTCACTCTTCCCCTTTCCCTCCCCTATGCTAAGGGAGAAGCAGGGAAGCTGTTATGTTTCTCCAGCTAGCACTCTCCCTCTATGTGTCAGAAGGGAAAAGCGCAGAGGAAAAAAAAGAACCTGGTCCTTGAGCAAACACTTAAGCCTGTGGCTACGGGTGAAGTCCTGCAGTGAGTTCTGCTCCCCACTCTCAACAACCTCCTAACAGTCTCCCACAGCTGCCAACCACCTGTATAAGATCCACCAGTTATCCAGGATTCTTGATCAGAGCCCAGCTTTTACACTCAAGGCTGTTGTATCAAAAATAGATACAACCATCCCTTTTCCATCTACTGTCTCTTCCCACCGTGTCCTGAAAAGGTGTCTGCCAGAGATGCGCATCATGGGGGTTTCCAGCCCTGCACTGACCGCCAGCCTCCTGCAGGGCCTGGAGGGTCAACGGCAGTCTTGTTCCTGCATCAGGGTCGGGCTGAAGGAGGAGCATGATGTACTGCTATGAAGGCACCTGCACTGCTAGGCATTTGCACAAATAAGAGTCCAAGTACCTACTACACAAGATAATAGCTGTTGGATGAATCACAATTCTGGACTTTAGCAGTTATCTGCCCAGACCTGCTTATGGTGCCCAAATCAGTTATTCAAATTCAGTCCTAAATTCCTTAGCAAGGTGTGAGAATTTGAGTCTCTGTTTGCAATGTACTGCTTAGCTTAAGTGAGTGCTCCTGTGGTTTAAACCCAACATGACTGCATAGCTCTAAGCAAAGTCTTGTGTGTTGGGGGAAAGCTGGCACAAATAGAGACATCTACAGCATCTCCACAGAAAACTTAAAAACTGAGAAGTTTATTGGATTGAACAGATCAAAATAAATAAGAAAAATGGGGGCTCATTAAGTTTAGTTCTTTATATTCATTTATACTCATTCCAGCTGTGGGTAATGTGTTTTAGAATAAACAGTATTGTAGATGACTATGGGTAAGATAGCATTCCAGCTTGATTCTACCCATCAGCAAACTCTAGGAGACTTTCCAAGGCTACTTTTCAGTGGTAAGAGCTACTCACACCTAATGAAATGACAATTGAGTGGTTGCAAGAATAAGAACGCATAAGGTTCTTTTCATAATGCTTTATGCTAAAATAGGGGTGTATTTTATCTAAATAGTAGGATCATACACATTTTTATGTTTGGAAGTTTACTCAAAAATAGTATGAAAATATTCTTAAAATACTACAGCTTGAAACAATGCATGACAGAAAAAATCTGCAGGTGTAGCATGCAGAATGGGTATCACAATGTTCTGGTGGACAACAGGGAGAGTACAGATTACCAGAAGTTACATGATTGTTGTCATTAAAAATAGTAAACCATTAGTTACATTACAGGAAATACTAAAAATACAGTAAACTTTGCAGTTTATAGGTTCTGTAAGAAGAATGGTTTTAGTGTTGTATTAATTACTATTGAAACTCAAACAGTACTAGCTCCTTAATCTACAGTGGCACTGTATATACATGTCAGGATTTGTGGTTTGAGTTGTACTGGTCATTGAGACAGGTAACATTCAATGAAGTTGAGAAAACATCAGCTATCACAATAACAAATGTATAAAATTCCCTGAAAAATTGCACAGAAGCCAACAGTGGCTGCTAATACCAGATAAAGCAAGAGAGAGGAAATGTGTTTGCCCTACAGTGTGGCATTGACTGCCAGCTGAGAGTCTACGTTGGACTTGCTCTCACAAGAATCCCAAGTCTGTCTGTCTGTCTGTCACGGGAGTTAGTTTTAAGTCCAGACAGAATTATTCTAGCCCATTCCTGCCAAGGACTTCTGAACTGCTCTAGAAAATGTCTCCCTTTTCACAGCAATAATGCATCACGAACTCAGCATCTTGTATGAAAATACATTAAAATAGAGGATAAAAAATCCCCTTCTTTCCCCCTCAATATGAAGGCTACTGTGCTTTTGTCCCCCTACTGCCTTCCCCCCTGCTCAAATAAGAAGATGCAATCAAGGAGAAATTTATTTTGAACCAATTCTGCAAAACAGTTCAACAATGCCATACTTTATAAAAATACTTAGTTACATAATTAAACTTATTACTATTTATACAAAAAGTGTGAACGTGAATTTTAAACTCTGTTAGGGTAAGAACCACATCAAGGTCTTCAGGTGAAACAAATACATTTTCATAAACATACAAACTCTTTTGGAGAAGTCTTATAATACACAACCATTTACAATGAACATGTTCATTAAGTTAGTGTTTTATTCCTTTACTATACAAGTGTTATTACAATGAACTGTTCCATTCAGTAATTAAAAATGCAAACAATGCCAGTGTCATTTGTGGCATTTTTTGTTATAACTGTATTAATACATAAACTCATATGATTGTGTTATTAATTTTAAAATATTTAGAAAAATTAAAATTCCATTGTATTTGGGTTTTTTTATTATTTTTGTGTGTGTGGTTTTTTATTTTTGTTTTTCTTACATAAAGCCCTTTTAAAATCTGATAACCACATATGAGCAATGATGAAGGAAAATGAAAAATGATGGCACTGTTCTTACAAAGATCTGTTTGGAAGTGGTATTCAATGTAGTGTAAACCCACAAAGAATGTTAAGTTTAGTACCAGAACTATGTTACCAGTTTTTCTGAAATTCATTTGTTGGATAGCTTTACAATGATAATATGAATTCCAACCTGGTAGCTAAGTAAGAGTTTAGTGTTTCAAAATTAAAGTACATAAGTTGATCAGAAATTCAAGAACCTCATGCAAATTGTTGAGTAAAAGACATGATGTTATTGCTTGATATGTCAGTAGCCAAAGAGAATAAATCTAGATGTACTGTCAGCTGGGCTGCATCCCAGCAAATTTCAACGTCACTATTTGGACAATATGAAATATATTTTACCCCTTTAGTTTTTAAACTTCCACATTTTCTTTTGTTTATTTTTCATTAAATAATTCTGTAGGAAGGTCAGAAGTGGGAAGAGCAACTGCATGTAAGTGTGTCTTAATAGTCAAGAAAAGCAAAAGTGCAATCAAATCCCTGAACTAGTGACAGCTAGCATTTGCGGCACCCACCCTTGTTAACACATATAAGCCACATACAACAGTACCAAACCCGACTCTGAAAAAGGACTAAAAAGTGGCCATTTACCAGCTTCAGTCTTGCTTTCCTGGTGAGCTTTGTTCAGGTAGTCTTTCCATACAAAAGTTCGCTGTTGGATTGGAGCTTAAAAGATTAAAGGCTTCCCCCCTCGATTGTATTACATAGCTTCAAGTTCAAATATCATCATACTTTATCAACACAATTTTATAAAATATTACCTCATTTCCTAGTTACCTTCATTATTCTTAATTAGCTATGCAGAAAGAGAAAAAGAAAAATCTCTCATGCTACTTTCCAGTTATATTAATAAAAGTATTAACACAGTGCATTATGCTCTCTAATTTCACTATTGAGGTCTACCATTTAGATCAAGTTTGTCATTCACTGTTCCAATTTCTCTTTTAACCTGCCTACCCTAATTAAGTCCATGCAAGAGGGAGCTTAAAGATCAAGACTATATATCAAATACAGTTGTACCATCTTTTTTTTTTTTTTTTTTTTTTTGAGCGGTGGGGCGCGCACACATGTAATTTTTAACACAGGGAGTTTTACAGAACTGGAATAGAATTGCTTGGTCCCACAAAGTTCTTCTGCTTTAAAAATGTCTTAACCCAAGATCACTAATTCCAGACAATTCCCTCTTTAGTAGAATGATTATCAAACATTGGGAAAATAAAGGATTTGAAACATTGGTTTTTCTGATGTTGTTCACACCAACACTCATTTTTCTACCCTGTATTTTCGGTAAGCTTCCTTTGGACCCTGAAAATAAGCTGGGAAAGAGGAAAAAAAACCCCAACATCATTGGTAAGTTAGATTATAACACTTTAAAAGTGGTTTTGTGCAACTGCATTACGAAATTCCAGTTTGCCATTAAGAGCATGCAAAGTAACGAAGATTTTCTTTCCTTTGATTCCTTATAGACATCAGGAATTCTTTGCAAGTCTTTTACATTTGGCAGATTTGTGCATGTTATATAGACTATTGGCTTATAAATTGTCTCCAGGCTGGTACTGTGGTTCTGTAGCAGTAAAGTAGTCCTCCAAGAAAGACTGTATATATTCAAATGTTGGTCTCTCATCAGGGTCCTTCTTCCAACAGAGTTTCATTAACTCATGGAGAGACTCTGGGCAGCCTTGTGGGCAAGGCATCCTATATCCACGTTCTACTTGTTCCAGAACTTCCCGATTCACCATCCCTAAAAGGAAAGCATTTCAGCTCTGAATGACATTATACAAAGAACAGTTTCCCAAAGTTTTTAAAGTGTCTCTCCAGCTGCAATGCACGTGAATCTACCATAACAGAACCTTTAATGAACGCACTTTATAATGAATTAATTTTTTACATTTTGCATTAAATACATTTTCTGAAAATTATTTAATTACACTGGTAATTCCTCAATATCTGGTCCTTCTGCCATTTGTATGCTTTCTCATTCATATCCTTTCCCATTGCCTTGGGCCTGTCCTTTCAAAAAGGAGACTCAAGCACAAATACCTTCTGCCTGCCTTAGGTTCCATTCAAGGACCACTTAATTTGAAATCAGGCCAACAAAAAGGCATTTTATGCCTAACAGAACCGCCTTACAAATTCCAGTCATGGCAAAATATTTGACAAAATATGTTACATATGCTTAGTTTCAAAAACTGGTCTAGAGGGTTCATGCTACCGATGCTCACTGTAGCCTGGGAAAATGTCAAAAGTAGAAATTTCAGGAACAGACAGATAGGAAAACATAAGGATACCACCTAATCTGAAATGAACTATCAGTCACATTTACAAATGCTATTATCTTAAAACACTTTAAAAATATATAATAGTTAATCTGTAAATAAAACAAAGTAGCTTTGTGAACAAAAGAACCAGTGAAGCATGACTAAGTTTTTGTCTCTGCTTGTCAACTGTGGGCTCTGAATGAAGGCAAAAAGTACAGAAGGTAGCTTCAGAAGCACAGAATACAACAAAGAAAAGAAAAATCTATTATATTTTCCTCTTACCTGGATATGGCACTCTCCCCTTTGTTACCAGCTCTGTCAGTAAAATTCCAAATGACCACACATCTGACTTGATTGTAAACCGACCATATAATGCTGCTTCTGGAGCAGTCCATTTAATTGGAAATTTAGCTCCTACAAACATTGGGAAGACAGATACTCAATTTTCCCTTGCTTATGCATCATTTGCTTACACTTCAAAATATTTTAGAAAGAATACTGTACTCAAAAAATTTTTATATTTTGCTTTGTTGACAAAATGCGAGGTGGTTTAGTATTTTAGTATTTCAAACTTGAAACTTGAAACCAGTTTCAAACTAGGGGAGCGACTACCAGCTACAATTTTTGGAAGCAGCTAAGACATCTGGGATTCTTAATTAAATATATTTCAAAAAGTGGGATGATCTTCAGAATCTGATGAGCAACCTCTCTGGAATTTCAGCTCTCTTCAAACTGTAGCAAGTTTTACCCCCCAAAAATAACTAAAAACATTTTTGAAAACATAAGCAAACAATTTTGGACATTAAAAAGTTTACTAAAATTGCACTTAGGCGAGGGGACCAGTTAAACATAGCTATGAAAGCACATTTATATGCATAATCTTTATTCATGCAGACAGAATACACAGACACACTCTGCTAAATATAATAGTTCTAAGTAATTTGAAAGTAACTGGTCTTATTTATTCAGTAAATAAATCGGTCTTACCTTGTCTTGCAGTGTACTCATTGTCCTCTATTAACCTTGCTAAACCAAAGTCTGCTATTTTACACACAAGATTGTCTCCTACAAGAATGTTAGCTGCCCGGAGATCCCTGTGGATGTAGTTCATTCTTTCAATGTAAGCCATGCCATCAGCAATCTTAAAAATAAAGTTTTATTAAAGATTATTTTTCATGACTATATATGTTTCTCCCAAGCATTAAGCTGTACCCCTTTATCTTAACTCCATTCTCTTTGTGTAAGTATAGGAAGTATAGCATAGCAAGAGCTTGTGCCAGCACTGATGAGAGTGTGCCTGGCTATACCGTATCTGCTAATTGGGAACTATACTGTTTCTTTTTGAGAAATTACAAAGTTACAACAGAAGATGTAAGACAGAACAGCATACAATAGCCAGAGCGCTCAAGGTCTAGTTTAGTTTAGTTGATATCTCATATACTTTTAAATCTCTTTCCTAAGCAATAAATACAGTTTTCTCGGTTTATACAATGTACCTGAGCAGCCATGTCCACAAGCTGTGGGAGTTTTAAGTATTTCCCTTCTCCTTCTTTAAGGAAGTCTAGCAAGCTGCCTGTAAAAGATGACACATTTGGGGAAAAAAAGAAGGAAAAAAACCAAAACATTAATTTCACCTGAAAACATGAATGAATTTTTTTTTCCTAGACATTACAACTTAGACATTCATCTCTCAAAATCTGTGTTTGAAAAACCTGTCATTTAATAGAATACATGACTCGATGACTATACCTGTAGTTGACTCTGCCCTGATAACTAGTTAGTGCAAGTTTTATTCAAGTATTTTGGAATCCATTTCAATACTTCAGCTAACTAAACACTAATAAAACAGACTGCTGCTTGATGATTATATGGCAATACATAAGGATTTTTCCCAATATTCCTGGTATCAACACACTTCCTAGTTGGGCTTTTTTCCACAGTGAGATTTATAATTAGAGAACAAAAAACCTCCTATCCATTACTTAAATTTTTCTGCCAGCTCAATTATATACTAAAGAAATGATTCTGAAATTGTTGCTTTTATTTTGTTGCATTGTCTTCCTTACAGGGGAAAACCAAACTTGCATTCTTCCATTCTTTACTATATATTATCTTCTCCCATTTACATAATGCAATCATTTCCAGAACATTACAACATAAGTAGTATTTGAAATCAGTTCCAAGGACCTGTGCTCCTTTTAAGACATTAACCTTTACATGCGTGGTAAAACTTTGTCTCTGACATAAGAACTTTCCTTACAGGTGTTATTAAGCCATAAGGGTACAGGAACATGATCTCTTTATTAAGAAACTTGTGAAGACTGATAACTAATCAGTCTCATCACAGTCAAAATTACAATGACAAAATTGCAAGTGTGACGATGGTGGGGAAAACCACACTGAACTGCAGATCTTGCAGTGGATTCATGGCTGCAGCTGTGAATTAGATACCTCTGATGTGGTTTTAGTCACTTGCTGTATTTTTGCATTGAAAGTGAAAGTGTGGCAGGCCAGACCCACACTGCTGCTGATGTTTGCTGGGTGTGTTTGCACAGACTTTTCTCCATCTTGGTTCATGAGCTCAAAGGACTGAAGAAGACCAAAGATTTCATGTTGACCTCTAGTAACTTGTCCACATTTGAAAAAAGTTTTGGGTACTGTGCAGTTCATACCCACCTCTTTCCCTTGTAAAAGGAGAAAGAAAAAGAAAAGGAAAAAAAAGTTCTACTAACTTTCAAGTATGAACCACCAAAGAGGTTTTATGTTTTTGGTAAAATGTGAGAAGTTTTTGAAATGAAAACAGAGGCTTCCAATGGCATTTTGAATCCATAACTTAGATAAACATGCAACTACTTTTCCAATTCTTTACTTCTGCTTTTGCAAGGTAACATCCCAGTTCCAGTTTTAATCTTTACTTTTTCTTAGGCAGAATACTATAGAGCTTTTTTTTTTTTTTTTTCCTGACTGTCTGGCCAAAACCTGATTTCTGAACAATGAAAACTGATTTTACATGGCAGCTTTAAGATCTGACAGAGAGACTGTCTAGTGTTATTTAGGAACAACACCACAGAAGGAACTTTTTATATTTTCTACTCCTTTCTACCTTTTTAAACTTATACAATGCCTAAAAACCCCATCCAAGCAGGAAAAAAACCCCCACCCACATATTTGTGGCAGAGTACTGAACACAAACAGCCACTCTCTTGGACTTTAACACTGTTTCTATTTCTTATCAGGATAGCAAAATTTCTCTGTGAGCTGAACAGAAGTCTGCTTTTATTAAACTGGAATAATTGACTTGAAAATCTGCTGCTTCTTAACACTAATATGCTTATGATGTTTATTTCTACATTCAGCCTAAATCTCTAAATGTCTGTTTCAGCAGTGGGGGAGGGGGAAATGATATAGAGCAAGGGAAGAAGGATGAAAGACCGAAAACAAGGAGGTAAGGGAGGGAGTCTAGAAAAAAAACCTCAAGCTTTTTAAAATTTACTATTACACACCTGGAAAAGAAAAACTAAAAAAAAACCAAAACCCCAACAAACCCAAACCCAACTGATTCTGTTGCTGTGAGCACGATCTGTCTACAGGCAGGTGTATTCTCATAACAATATTCCCAGCTATACCATCCAATTTAAATGAAACAGGCAATACACACTAAAAAAATGAGGGGGAAAAACCCCCAATCTTGTACTTGGAAGATTAGCAAGGGTGACAGAGATGTGCAAAAAAATCATGCCTCCACCCACGATCTAAATCAGAACTGCTTCAAGTAGGTCAAGCGTTGCTCATTTTAATTTAATCAAAATTACCACTTCCACTCCAGTCAGCTTAAACCTAACATTAATTAAACATTTAGTTTGTTGCTGGGATCTTAAATAATCTTTTAAATGTAGTATCTTCAAACTGTTCTGTCACACACCTTTTGTCATGAATTCAGTGACAATGTAGATTGGTTCCTCAGAAACGACGGCATAGAGCGGAACAAGTTTGTCATGTCGTAACTTCTTCATGATCTGAGCCTCCTGCAGGAAAGCTTCTGGCATCATTGTACCAGGTTTTAGTGTCTTGATCGCTACTTTTGTGGTTCCATTCCATGTTCCTAGAGAAAGAAATTAGATTTTATTCTCCTCTATAATACTGAAGAGATTTTCTGTTGAAATTGCTTTTTGCTTCCGTTTTGTTAGCTAAGAGTATAATTATAAATTACAGCTATATTGAATATTATTTTTACCTTTATGTGACTGATTGTAATTGGTACTTTTTCTGTTCAATTCTTTATCAGATTATCTTTTTAGATCCCAATACTGATTTACTGAAAATACTATTAAAACATTCACATGAACAACTGAAAGGTGTCACATTAAGCTCTTACCCATCCATACTTCACCAAAACATCCTTGGCCCAACTTAACTTCCAGCCTCAAGGATTCTCTAGGAATTTCCCAGGCATCTTTTGCTAGTCCCTGTGTTTGTGGTTTCACAGTGGGACACACGGTTGTTAGCTTATGACACAGCCCATCAGCATGTTCTGGAAAATGGAAAAAATAAGTTTTGTCATTAAGCAGGGGTTAAGGCTATAACAAAAGTAAGATCCTAATGTTGATAAAAAGAACTAGTCCATTTACTGTTTGTCAAAATAAAGAAGAAATTTAATAATTTTGAATTTTAAAAATAAGCTACATACGCAGGTTTTTTTCCTCATGATAGTCACAAGGTAGCATTGGGACACTAGAACTTGGGCTTACCTCTGTAGTGTTTCACCAGCTTCTGCAGAGATTCAAATTGTGCTCTAGTTGTGATATAGTATCCACCATTGTCAAGTTTTCTGATTTTGTAGTGTTTCACATTATCACCTCTGACCTCATCCCAGTCACGTATGGAAAGGGAGTAAGCACCTAGGAAACAAGTCATACTTTGTTCTTCACCAAAAATTTAAAAACGTATTTAATGTATCTCCCCCACTGTCACTATACACATGTGCACATGCATATATAAAATGTGATAGATGTAAAAATGCTCATTATGTCCACCTTGGTGGGGTGGGGAGAGAAGAGATATACATACCTTTAGTGGTTTCGCTCTCTCTTACTAAGAAAATACCACGCTGGTTCCCAGGATTTAAAAGTAGCCTTTCTGCATCCTTCCTGCCCATTTTACCAAAATACCACCTAGAAAATATTAAAGGAAATATGTGTACGTAAAAGCTTCCTATGCTTTGGTAATCATACAAATACAAGATTTAGAAATCTCAAGCATTGACTGGACTACTAATATCCCAAAGCAGTTACAGAGCAACAAAAGTAATGACATCCATATAATCAAAATATTTAGATGACCTATTTCTATATGACTCTTATTTCTATTGTTTGCAAAATACATGTAAAGAGGCCTCTATCTGCAAATACTGTGTTTTTCTGATGGTTTAACAATGGACATCAATGGTACTTAACATTGAAAGTAACTTCTGATTAAGGAGTTCACAGGTCAAGCTGAATCAGATGACATACTTTGGTAGCACACTCAAAACACTGCAGCAGTTGAAACTAACTTCTGTAAGAAGTTCTGGCTGTATGTTAGAAAACAACATTTAATGCAAAGTGGGTGTGCATAAATTTCATTGGATCACAGGTTTATTCAGGTTGGAAAGGGCCCTTGGGAGGTCTCTGGTCCAGCCTCCTGCTGCAAGCAGGGCCAGCTGTGAGATCAGACCTGGTTGCTCATAGTGTTGTTCACTCCAGTCTTGAAATCCTTGTAGGATGGACCCTGCACAGCCAACCTGGGCAACCTCTGCCTCTGCCTGGCTGTCCTCAGGATAACAAGGTTCTTCTTACATCCAGGTGGAACGTCTCCTGTCTCAACTTCTATTGCCTCCCGTCCTTCTCTTTCTCAGTAGAGGGAGCACTTTTTTCTACTGATCATTTAGAAGCAACCCTGTGGTAGGTATCATTTACTTCTCTGAGTAACACTCCATCTTTGTTGCATCATTCTGATACTGAAAAGTAAGCAGATGTTTTAAAACACCACCTGCATTTTTTCTTGCCTTAAGTTCTTTCACAAAACGAATTTCTTCTTCTATGCTCCCACAGTGCGCTTATCCTGATGAACAGCCTACATACAGCTCTGTCCTGAGCCAGTGATAATTTTAAGGTCCATATCCCAGTGAAACCCCAGACTTTGGAATAACACTTATTTCTAACTACATTTTATTTTGATTGTGTGCCTCAGAAGTCACAAAATGATGCAAAGTGTAAATCTCAAATGTTTTCATTTGGCACCATCATAGCATCAAGCAGATCTGGCTTCATGAGTGTTGGGAGAAGAAAAGTAGTGTTGGAAACTGCTGCAAAACAATGGTTTAGTGGGTGAAACACTTTGCGGGGGGAAAAATGTAGGCAAGGAGGGATCATTTTGTTGGCCTGTGAACAGAATGGCCTGTGCAATCACTTGGGAATTTGAAACTTATTCTTGCTTTTTATTGTATTTGCAGTTTGACTGTTTAAGTAGATGTGGAAAGTTAGAATCGGATATAAGAGTACATACACCTGAGACAATTTGGATGTAACCAATAATCTTATTGAAGCAAACTTGAACCCTAGTTAATTACTTCACATGAAAATGCCTCTTCCCCAGACTACTACAACAATTTACAAACTATATTGTAAAGTGCTATTTTATTTCATTACCTACAAAATAACAGTAGGGTTTACTTGTTCTTTTTATGAGCATTAAACATTTATATTATAGTATCATTCAAAAGGCACATGGATAACATGGATCCCATCACAAGCAGTTTGTGATATAAATGCCTTCAGCTTAGAAAAGACCACTTAAAGAAAATCTTAGCAACCTGGGGCTGCGTATTGCTTTTGCACTTGTAACTCCAACTGCAATCACAACACAAAACCTATAAACACTATCAAAGCCCAGGGCTACCAAATGAACTCTAAAGCAAATTAACTCCATTCTGAATGCTGTGATGATATTTTAAAAAATTAGCACTAAAATAGTTTAAAAAAGCTTCTTCACTCATCACACCTCACTCTCACCTCCAGTCATCACATAAACCTATGACAAATCCCACCACCCTGTTTTGCCAGTCTTTAGGAGCAATACTTTCTTTGCAGAAACACGGCATTCTTAGTTTGCAAAGGGCTACTGTTTCCATTTTACCACCACTGCAGCTGTAATGACAATATGCTTTTATTGCATAGTTTAAAAAAAACAAACAAAAAACGCCCAACTTTTTTCCAAAAAAAATCTGAAGTCAATGATTTTAAAAGCAGCTGAAACTCAAGGGCATAAAATAACAGTGCATCTTTGATGCAATCATTTTTTAATAGCAAAGATCCAGGTGAAATCAGCAGCAACATGCTAAAGTCTCAGCTTGAGATTCAGGAAACATCTTGGAAATTGGGCACTTTGCCCAGAAGAGCAGTAGCAAACACAGAAGTGTGCAGATCACATATCAGGGAATTGCTTATTGGCAGTACCATACCTGTATATTGAAGCAAGAGCTGCGGAGCTTTATATTTCTAGTTCAACAAATACAACTAATCCGTTGGAATAAATATAACCTGAAACTGTACCCCAACTCACAGTTCCCACTGTTACTTTATGTGATTTTGTAAGCACTCTGTGATCTTTGTAAATAAATGTAGGAAGCACTGGTACCCAAAGCAACACAATTTTCCCAATTCATAGTAGCTCTTAGTGTGCCTAACAATTTTGTCAACAAAAAGTTGTTATAGATTAATAGATTAGTAATAACTGTCCACACAAATGATTTTTTAGAACGTAAGATTAGGTGCTACCAAGGAAATAACTGATCTTGAATTAGGGTTTGGCAAGCAAAAATAAGGATAAAAACCTAGAATTGATGGTGTGTGAACTCTTTAACTAAAAACCATCCACTTTTGCTTTATATGAAACACAATGCATGTCCCACAATTCTTATCTTCATTATTGCATTCTCCCAGCCTTTCTCCTTTAGCCCTACATATAGCAAGCAGGCATAAAACATTTGCATGACTGCCCACCTCAACATCATCCAAGTAGCATTGCTATCCTTCAATTTGCAGTATTATCCTACTTTACGCTTAAATGTTACATACACTGAATTAAAGGAATAGTGTCACTACAGGGCACGAAGTGTAGAATGCATAATAAGAACAGATTGACAGGATACAATGTCTTACTCTTCTGCTTGAATAGAGTCTGCAGGAGCTACATAATTGCTTGGGATGTAGCCTGTTTTTCCGGTAGCAATGGATCTTGCTTCCCACCAGTCTCCTTCCCTGCAATGAAACATCAGTTATCTCTTCCACATATAAATAATACATCATTCCCTAGCACCTATAACATCCTCACATATGAAAGACAGGTTAAATTTAGGTAATGTGTTATTTTAATTATGAAAGCATCTAAAATAGTTTGTGCTGCATCTAAATATATTTTTCTTTTCACTGTAAGCAACACGAGTGCCTCTTAGTGGAAGTTTGAATAGTAAAGGTTTGGGTTTTGCAGAACGCAAACCTACAACAAAACATTTTATGGCAGAGATGTGTAAATAAACTTCCCAGTTCTCTAGTCTTCATCTGCCTCTCCCAGATCATTCTGCCTGTGTGCTGACAGTGAGCAATAAAGGAAGCAGGAAGTCAGCTAATAAAATTAGAGAACCGGACGAATGAAAGCTGCTACATGTATGAATTAGAACTATTACCACAGCCAAAAGCTGCACGTAAAGAAATCTGCAGGGTGAACAAATTACTTCCTTTTCACTAGACTTCCAGAAATCAGGCTGTAATACTGTTAATGCTGCTGCAATTGAACTAGAACATCAAACTACTAATAAACTATCTGAGCACGGATTTACTGTGGAGGCCAGCTAGATGCACTTCCACGGTGAGATGTCCCTGCCTACAGGCAGTGCACTCACCTCCAGCATTTGCCAGTGCAGCGCTGCTGGCTGCACCCACCTCCCCATGAGATATGGAAACCTGTCAGAGAGAATCTGCAACGTGCAGAGCCTTGGATGGGACAGTATGTGTCTCCACCTCTGCTGCCTTGCTGGAGCAGGGAGTGGAAGGATGCCACCCAACCAACTGAGCACGAGAGGCTTAGAGCTGTCCCAGTCACTACAGTTCTATATCTGCACCCAAACCATGAGCTCAGCCTGAAGGTTATTGTCTTACCAGTATCAATATTTTAACCCCATGCTTGTTGAACATTGCATGCATTCAAGAAAAAGAAAAAAAATAAAAATCTACTCTTCACTGAAATAAGATACACAGATTTCAAGAAGAGTTGAGGATCTATTTATTGCCAACAACAACCAAGTGAAGTCTGTGAATGAGAACACTTACGTGTTATTTATTATCTGGAACCGTTCACCTTTCTTAAATGAAAGGTCATCTGTAGTTCTAGCTTCATAATCATATAAGGCCACAAATACAGTAACACCACCTTAGGAGAAAGAAAAAAACCCCATATGATATAGCAGTAACATTGCAACACTTGATTTAAGGACTTGTCTGTGAAACAACTCATCAGTTTTGATTTGGAAGCAACTAAACACTCTGGGTTGCCTCTCATTTTGGAAGCTGGATCAACAATCAGCTCATTTCTTAAGACAGCGGAAAACCTATAAACAGATACCCTAAAAATATGCTTCCACACCACAAAAGATAGCTAGATACGTCACTGGAAGTACATTAATAATTAGAGCACTTATATACAGAAACCTGCACAACATATCAGCAGTAAAAAAAAATAAATAATCTAGCTTCTTTATTAAGCTAGCTTCTTGTTAAGAGATGCAATTCTAGAAGATCCTACAGCACCACAACAGTAAACAATCAGAAGTAGTTTCCTGTTGAACTTAGCTATAAATAACTGATGTGTTCCCAACTTTCTGAGGTTATACATCAAGATCTACTCAAGGAACTGGACCAGAAATAAAAGTATTCTGTTGGGGACAAAGACATTTCTCTGCTTTAGGACTAGTGATTTTCTTAATTCCATCAAGTCTCCCCACCAGTGAAGCAGACCCTTGCTGAGGATGATCCATCAGGGCATTATTCTAGAGAACAAGGACTGAGATACGTCACAGGACGAGCAGCTGCACTCCACCAGCCCTAAGGAATTTGCCTCCCCATCCCACTTCTGGTATAGGGCATGTTGTTGAACATGTCCCACAAACACGATACTCGTGTGACAGATGGATGGTAGGGAGGCTCCTATACTTACAGTAGGAAAACTTTTTCTATACTTAAAAGAACTAATGTATAAAACTGGGCTAAAAGAGAAAGAGGGAAAGGAGAACAGGCTATATGAAATGTGCAAGCTACGAGCAAAAATAAAAAACTATGCACCATAACTAGGAGAAAGTTAAAATAGAAAACTGCAGATGGGCAATTCAGAAGGACTTTTTAAGCTCTAGAAATGCCATTTCACAGTCTAATGGACATTCAGGAAGCCTAATCATAGTCCAAGCAATAACTTATTTTTAAATGTATACTCTTACATCTCTAACATCATCATAACATAACATATGTACCAGGATATACATGGAAGACCACCAACAGAAACATGTTGCGTCTAATTTTAGATCTTATACTTAACACAACAGTGATCAGAAAGGAAAAAATGCAACAGGTATTGTCTACATCTAATATTCTTTTGCAATGTATACTTTCTGATGTAACAGCTCCTAATCACTTAAATATTTTCATTTGATTTAGGCTTCCTGTGATTACAGTCTCTCAGCAGGCCTCAGATGGAAATGAATTTACAGTTCCTCTAGGAAAAACAGAACAAAAAATCCCCACAGGAGGTTAAAGTAATTGAGGTTTTCTTTCTGAAGTGTGATTTATGAACTGAAAATGAATTAGAATATTCCCTAGAAGTTAACAGTTCCTAATCTAAGTTAAAAATCAACACAGTTCTACCAATTTTTGCCTGCATAACTATGTTACTGCATTATTTTGATGACAAAACCCGCTACATGGAGCAAGAAAATTGTGGGGATACATACCGTATTCGCACAAACAGAAACCAAATGTTACAGAAATAAACCATCCCCAGAGTTCTTCAGCAGATGAAGAAAATCAATACTCTCAAGTCACAATATCACAAGTTTTTAACTGCATATAAAGAAACTGGGAGACTCCAAGAACTTCAAAATAAACTGTACATCTAGAAAGATACTAATGTGGGAACAAGAGAAAGATTAATTCCTCTAGACAGTGTAGCACTAGTCAAAGTAATGGATTCAAATGTAAACCATGCAATAAAAGAATTATCAGTAATTATCAAAATTTATGTACTCTTAATTATTTTTAAAGAAAGAACTGTAAAAGCTAACATATAATCCTTGGAAAGTTTTGATTTCAGCAATTCAGCTACCATAAACCCTCTTTTTATTCTCACTCACAAATGTTATTTATTTCATAGCAAACGATAACAAAATACTTAAGGAGAACAGCATCAGCACAGAATGTTTTAAACAAACAGATACTGCTCAAATGATTTTTGAAGTCTCTTGCAGCTGTTTACTTTGTGAATCACTCCAAGGTGATCTTGTTTAGCTATTTGTGGTCATAATACTTCCCTTAAAGTTTATTCTTTCATTAGGTCAGTATTCCCATCCTCTAAACAACGACTGATTTTGGAGAGAAGACTTTACTTTCTTGTTCAGCATGAGGATTACAGAGCACTAGTGCTTACACTGCTTCATGGAAGGCAAGAACAGCAGTCCATTTTTCTGTTTTGATTTTCAGTAATAGTCTATGAATTCCAAGTATCTGATGACTGAGGATGTGTAATACAGGAGCAGTGTGACTAACTCAGATTTTTTTTTTTTTCTCCTTTCTGCTCTAGAGGAATAAAAGATGGCTCCACTCTTCCCAGCCTCACTACAGGCCATAATGACAACCATATCATCCCCTTGTCAGACATCACTGATGGACTGGGTAAGTACTACTGACACTTATGTCCTGTTTGACAAGCCCATCTATTCTCCTCTCTTGCAAAACAAAGGGCCACAGAATGCGATCCAGTGTTCTATTTGTCACAGATAGAAAAAGTTTAGAGCCAGAAGAAGTTTTTCATCTTATACATTCACAAAAACATCCAATTTTGACTGATCTGAAAATTGGTACTGAATGTACCAGTTGCTGGTGCAATTTTTATTTAAAACAACAACAACAAAACCCCAAAACAACAAAAAAGTATGTGTGTTTGTGGATGGGCTGGTTTTACAAAATGAGGACAAATTATTACATACGCAGTATCATTTTACTTGATTGCAAAATGATGGGGGCGTTCACCCAAATCAGTTTGCCTGGTGATAACTGAATCCACACTGATGAGATATTAGACTATCTTTTCATGAGAAATCTCTCCTGTTGACTCTGGTCCAAGATATAACATGCTTAACTACCAGCAGGAACAGGGACAGGCAAGAGAAATTCCCTTCCGGTCTCTGCAGCAAAGGATTTGTGGTACCTGCGGGGGGCCTACATCCCTGATGTCTGGTAATGCCCAGGAGTGCCTGCATGCACTGCTGGAGGTTCCCACGTGAACAAAGAATCAGATCTACTAAGAAGAAATACACAGAGTTTCTTGGAAGAGATGAAGATTTGTTTAAGCACGATAAACTTTTTTTAGTGGAGCTAAGGAATAAAAAGAAAAGCTGCCCTTATTTCATTTCTCCATATGTTCATCCAAAACAGGGATTCAGAGCTGGCTCAAAAATTTTGAGATAGGATAGATGCTCATTTTAATTGTTTGGTTTTTAATGAATTCCCAGAAAGGGAATATGAGGTGATCATTACCCAACAATTCATATTTGGTTTTCTGAATTGCTTAATGTCAAGGCCACAGTGAGTTTTCATGGATCTCAAATTTCTTGTGTTTAAAAGATTTTTAAATGCCACTGTAATGAAGCAAATATTTAAGCACTGTATTTGTGCTAATATTAGAGGTTTGTGGAAAGACTAGAAATAGACTAATAAGGAATTATTCACCGTGTTTTGTGAAGTGTCTGTGCAAAGCTTCTAGAATAAATTACTCTTTCCTTTCTTTCTCAAAAAAGAAAGAATTACGGCTTCCTCTCAAAAATACCCAGCAAAACTAAGTGAACTACTGAGATTAGCCATGTGCACAAAATCAATGTGTATGTAATGAAGTTTTAAATTTTCATATAAAGGTGGGTTTATAACATAAAATGTGTGTATTGCTTTAAAATGCTCTATCTTCAGAGACTATATCTCAGCGCCTAGTAAATTCTATTTTTACATTTTCAACTTTGGTTTTAATATGACCAACAACAATCAGAATTTTGCTGTTTTGTTTCACACATATTGTTCACATAGTAAAGTACACAGAATATACTGCATATCCTGTTTAGCTTTATAAATGAACAGATTCAATGTTGCATTAATATAAGTAACTTATAGGTAATCAAATAAGTCTGAAAAACAGTTTAAACTATACATTTCCTGAATTTGAAGTAGTTTTCATTTTGCACCTCTCTCTGAAAGTTTAAAGCCATTACCCCATGTGCATCCCTTCAATAGCTTAGAACTTCTACCACAATTTTATCAACTATTCCCATTACTGCCTGTCATGGTTTAACCCCAGCTGGCAACTAAACACCACGCAGCCGCTCACTTACTCCCCCCCACCCAGTGGGATGGAGGAAAGAATCAGAAGGAAAAAGGTAAAACTCGTGGGTTGAGATAAGAACAGTTTAATAGAACAGAAAGGAAGAAACTAATAATGATAATAACAACAACAATAATAAAATGACAATAATAATAATAAAAGAATTGGAATACACAAAACAAGTGATGCACAATGCAATTGCTCACCACTCGCCGACAGATGGCCAGTTAGTTCCTGAGCAGTGATCCCCCCCAGTTTATAAACTGGACATGATGTCACATGGTATGGAATACCCCTTAGGCCAGTTTGGGTCCGCTGTCTGGGCTGTGTCCCCTCCCAACTTCTTGTGCCCCTCCAGCCTTCTTGCTGGCTGGGCATGAGAAGCTCAAAAATCCTTGACTTAGTCTAAACACTACTCAGCAACAACCAAAACCATCAGTATGTTATCAACATTCTTCTCATACTGAGCCCAAAACATAACACTATACCAGCTACTAGAAAGAAAATTAACTCTATCCCAGCCACAACCAGGACACTGCCTTTAATAAGTCTTAAATTTCTCTGTGCTGTGATCCTACCCCCTGCCCACAAAACCAAAAGCCGAAACACCCAACACCCAAGCCCCAGTCACTAGTGAATATGGGCTGAATTATTATCTGAGCAATAAACATATTAGAAATCAGAAATCCCTAAAAGGCAATTTATTTTAAATTTGCAATTTATTTCTGTGTGGCAAGGGGTATAGTATTTTTTTTTATATGGTTGTCAAGCTTTACTACTACTACTACTACTACTAACAGCAGCAGCATCTTATGTAACACTCACCTGTTAAAGTACTAGGATATGGACTTGGCACAGCTGAAAATGAAGATGATGCTCCTCCAAAGGGTGTCATTCCTGAGGGCCCTCCAAAAGGAGTCATGGAATGACTATTAAAATTAACTGCTGATCCCTTTATTGACGGTGACTGTGTTGCTTGGCTGGAGTCTGATCCATAATGGCTGACGTGGGAAATAACAGGTTCTGGAGTATTATCAGTTCTGTATTTCATGGCTGGACCTTTATCTTCTTTGCTTTTAATGCACCCCATGGTCGCTTCTGTGAGAATGAGGGGAAAAAATAAGTTCATCTCCATGTTCCGTCTTTTGATAGTTAACACAGAAGATTCCCCAAACGTTGCTGAAAATGTTGATTTATTACTGGTTGAAAAAACCAAAACAACTCCAAGCAATTGCTCCCATGTGCAGTTTATAAACTCTGATGAAAAACTGCTCTGAAATAAAATCTAAGTCATTCCTAGACTAGAGAGGACATAATTATTTTCCCTTACAACAACACATACTAACAGCACATTTGGATTATTCTTCATCCCAGTTCCTTGGTGGACTGTAAATGGTAAAAAAGAAGAAGAAAAAAAAGAAAAAAAAAAAGAGGGAGTCAGGCAACAGGCAAGGAAAAGACACTGAAGACTTCTATAGCAGGATGGAAGGGGAAACAAAGGTGACAAATCCTGAGTCAATTGTATGAAAAAAATCCAAAGCAATTACACAAAGAAAATGAGTAGAGCATTCCTGCTTTCTTTTCTAAGCACCTGTGCAATAAGGTCATGACCTGGTGATGGTATTACAAATAATATCTTTAAAGACGTAGAGAAGTTTTCATCCATTGCCAGCCCCCAAAATACAACTCACAAACGAACCTGGCATATTCATGGCCACAGGATAGGGTTAAACTCTAAAGTCTAACTAGAGCTAGAAAAAAATTTAGGAGAGTAATTACAACATCTGTAGTGGTTTAGAAACTGAACTGTGCCCAGACAGGTTACAATCTATAGCCCTGATGGCCCAAGATTGCCACCAGCTCCCACTACAGGCAGACTGTGCCAGAGCTGTTTACTAGGGGGACACTATTACCCCCTGATGGAGGCAACCAGAGAGGAGACGTGTCATCAACAATTAAAATGACTGCGTCTTAAGAAGTCACCATCTGCCATTTATCAGGTGGTGACAACTGATAGCAGGCCTTTTCTGGCTTACCCTGGTGGGGAAACAAATCAGGAAGAAAACAGGAGTCTCTATTAGATGCAGCACTAGTCTGGCATGAAAATTCCTGTATTCTTGGGGGGGGGGGGGGGGAAGTTTAAAAATCTACTTTAACTTCAAAAGTAGAAACCTCCACAGAAATAGGGAACCAGTTAAAAAAAAATAAACAGCAGCAGTCTGAAAGCATTAAAAATACATCTTTTGATAACTAGAACAAGATTTTCATGGACTGTAACTAACAATTAGGGAAACACAGTGTTTCCCATTGTGTGCCTATCTATTTATTTCCTTTTCAGTTCTCCCTAACCTTGTTAACTATTAGAAACAGAAATAGGGAATAAAGTAAATCTTACTAAATAAATGCTGCCTTAATATAGTCACACTGAGAGAAACTAATGCCCTCTGTATAACTAACCATTATAATACTAAAGATCCTGTAATTTCCTCAAGAACTCCAGAAGAGTTGCTGCAAAGAAAGTGGTCCATAGCTGGTGGAACACCATATGAAATTTACTGCTCATAAAGATTAAGAACATTCACCCTGTCAATTCAGGCCCTAATGCTGTAATGTAATACAATTACTGGTGCAGAAACAAGCAGCAACAAAGTCAAATGACTGCCTTCTTACAAATCTCTTCGAAGAGTTTTACACAGAATAATGAACCATCACAAAAGCACACCTTAACTTTTTTTTTTTTACTTCTAGTACTATTATTGCCAACTTACTAATTGTGCACAAATGTTAACAGAGCAAGACTCAAACACATGCATGAAGAATGTAGTGTGTCTAAATACTTTACAAAAGATGCCTTACAAGCTACAGTAGAAAAGCCAGTTATTAATTCACAATATAAGTCAACCAAGCAGCCAATCACGTCCTTTTAATTTCTCTACCACTGCAAATAAACATTGTAATTTGAATCACTTTTTTTTGGCCACGTGGCTGCCTATTGTGAATTCTTGCCTTACTTTGAGGCCTATTTCTTTGATTCTCTTTAAAAAACCACAATCAAAGTTTTCTGCTAGCACTGAATAGAAGTCCAATCACCTTTGCAAAAATGTCTTTGCTAATAGCACTGATTCCTTGCCTTCAGCTGAAAGTTAAGCATCACGCATGATTCAAAAGTCCAGCACACTACTTATGTTAATAAAGTAGATTAAAAGGGAAATGCATGGACATTTGTACGATTACATGTTCATCAGAAATATTTATCCTCCCTTATTTGTGGCATTTGGTTAACTTATAACAGGCTGATAAGACTTCAAGATTAAAAAAAAAAAAAAAAAAAAAGGATAAAAACCAATTTACCAAGTCTGGTAAAACTGCTGGATTCTGCCCATGGTATTGCTGATTTGATTAAATGGCCAGTGACAAAGCTACCCTGTACTGCAGTTACAACTGCTATCACCCATACGTGCTCACCCACTTAAACTGTGGTTAGCAGCAAGAAATTACTATTGGTACAGTTCGGTGCCTCAAAAAAAAAAAAAGAGCCCTTATTGAAGACCTGAATTCTTTCTAGAGAAACAAAGTCAGCCTCTCCCTTGCTTCTCCCTTCCCCAGCCACTTCACTGTTAAGGTAATCTTCTTTCAGGGGTTAAAGAGATTAACAACAGAGATTCAATCAGCACTTCAAAGAGAAAGACATTCAGAAACAAGCAGACAAAAATTTAAAAGCTCTACTTTTAGAACTGCATACCCACAAAACAAAATTAAGGAAGTAAACTCGTTGGCTTTAAAAGTCAAAAACATAGGTGGAAATTACTATAAAACACTGTATGCATTTATGAGGAGGAATTAGAGGAATGAGGGGAGGGAAGATGACATAAACCAAGAGTGAGTAGTAGGGAAGGGAAAACTGATTGCTCACCGTATGGTGTGTGTGTGGGGGGGAACCCAATGACCTATTACTGTTTAGTCTTGTAATAAATTACTGGATAAAGAAAAAAAAATCCCTAAGCAGCTGGTATGCAATGTTGGATTTGATTATTCTGGTACTGCATTTGGTATCAAAAATGTATGTAACTGAAATAAATTTACCACTATTTTTATCACCCTTTGTCTGACTAGCAACTATTAAGGAACACATTTCTGTCATAAAATTCATGGAGCTCTTTCTGAGGCACTGAACCCTTTTTAGGAATAGCTACAGATGAGAAGTTCCTGTCTGCTCTGTAGAAGTCCATCTATTTAAAGAAATGTTGGCCTAAGGTATGTTATTCACAAGCCACTGACTTCCCATTAGTTAAATCATTATTTTAGACTAGACTGGTGTCTGAAGCAAACTACTTGAGTAACTTCAGCAGCTTGTTCTTTCTTTGAAACAGTACTCTCCTATTGGTTCTGATCAGCATGCCCATGCGTTTGATGGGGGGGTAAGGAGTCAGCTTGCTGAAGGTCTGTCAGGAAACCCTGTTCAGAAAGGCATGGACTAAAAGCACAGATGTCTTGTTCCACTTTCTAGATGAAACCAATCCTATGTTAGAATGTTTTCAAGAAGAAACAGAAGCTAAAATGATTACTGGAAGGACAGCTGAAGGTTAGCAGGATGCCCACAAAAATCAACAGAAGAATGAGACTCCTCCAGGAAGTAGTCATCAAATGAGATTTTAGTGACATCTAATTTGACTTGGGCTTTTTGGAGAAGTCCCACAAAGGGCAAAAGTTCATTGTCATTCAATACTCTACAAACACCTCAGACAATGACAGAGGACCCTTAATAACCCCTCTGCCAAACAAGAGAGCTCCACGAAAGTCAATACTGCCCTCTTATCTTCCCAATTCCTTTTTACAGCAGAGTGCTGGACTATGAGGAAAGCTTTGCTCAACAACAATTGAAAAGTGGGGTCAGTAAAGCCTTTCGGGGTTTTTTTTCTGCTTTCCTTTCAGAAAGATGACCTACCAGCCCAAGAAAAATGAGTTTTTCCTCAAGAGCCACCATATCCTAGGATACTGACAAACAGTTCCCTTGGGGTGTCTGCGGCCTCATCCATCCAGCCGAGAGAGGTAGGTGTCACAAGGGAACCACTCGTTCATCCAATGCATCTTTGCTCTTTCCAGTTGATAGCTACAGAAGTTATCTACTCATTGGTTCCTTGGGACACAAGGTTCTTGGGAGTGCTTCAAGAAAGGTCTCCTACTGGTGTGGAGAAAGATGCTAGAGCTTTCTTTGAAAGAGGTGATTTTAACGCAGGTGGATAAACTGACAATCTATTACAGCTAGCTGCCTCAGAGCAAAGCAGTCTGCAAATACTCAAAAGGGCTAGATGTTAGCCTCTGAAACCCTGAAGACCAAAAGCTGGGAGAGCCTCACATTTGTTTCACTTGCTGTAATGAACTTGATAACAAAACCCATTCACTAGAAAAAACCAAGAAAAATTAGTTTTCTCTTGGGGCCAACTGGAGGTACTCTTCTGATCTTGCACTTCTGTTATGATACAGCATATCCCCAAGTGCCTTCTGGAGACTTTGTCATGATGTAAGACCAGCTGCACATAGCTGTTCTGATGTACCACAAAGGGAAAGACACTCTAGGGAGTTGTTCTCTTTTCAACCGCTAGACTAAACCAGGTACTAAAACCGTACAAGAACTAAAGGGTAGAGCAAAAGAAAAATCACTAAGGGGAAGAGCGGGTTGCAACGCTTCTTTTTTCCATTCCTTTTGGTTACTGAATTTCAGTTCATACAGCCAAAACCAGCACATAACTCATTTTTCACTAAGAAAAAAGAGTCAAGTTAGAAGAACAAGCAAGTCAAATCTCTTTCCAGAAGGATAAAATAAGACTGCAAATATCCTCCTGCCTAAAAACAACAACAAAAAAACGCTGAAAAACACCCCCCCCCCCGCCCCCCCGCTACATAACATAAAAAAGAATTTCATTTCAGGTTCACAAATTGCTAATAAAAAGACAAAAAAACCCACTGAAGACTTCCACTGCTACTCTACCTTCACTACTCAGTGTTAGCAAAAAAATAAATTTTTTCTGTCAAGAAAAAATGTCTTACAAAAAGGTCCTCTTTCATTGAAAGTCATGATTTAAAGTTATTAAAATTTCATGCAATTGATGAAGATAGGATATTCTGTGGAAAGTTCGCTAATGGATCCATTAGCTGACAGCTGACTATTTCCTCAAAAATGTGCAGAGCTGACTCCATATGTCACTGGAGATGTGCAACCTATACTGGCTTTTCATACATTAGGCAAACAATACAGAGCATCTGCCAAACAGCTGGTTTCAGCTGAAGGTATTGAAAACTCATTTATTAGAAGTGACACAGGCTGAAACAAATGGAGATAACCAGAAAAGAGGCTAACAACTCCTCTGGCCAATACTATAACATCCAACTAATTCAGTCCACCTTTAACAGGTCACTGCTTTGGTATGAAAATATAGGTGGGCTTTCTTGTCTACAAAGCAACCCACCATGTTTGTAAAGGAAAATAATAGTAGATGCAATTTTTTAAAAATTATGCAGTTTTTATCATATGATATATTTTATCTTTTATGAGCTGTCATAAATTGCAGAGTTTGCTTACTTTACCACGAACAACTCATGGCATTTTAAAGAATGATGTTCTACTGGATTCAGTTTTATAATTAGCAATAACATTAGTGTAACGAGACCTTAGAAAGTCTGTATCATTACGCATTTAAAGTGCAACTGACATGACCTTGTAATTAATGATCTATTACAGAGCAAAAAGTGAAGATAAAGGAAGAAGCATAAAAAAAAAAGACACCGAAGCAAGGATTTTGTTTACTAGAATTTCAATGTTTACCATACATCTTCACACAGTTCTACCCAAAAAATAACTACAAAACAGCACTATTAGACCTTAGGTTGCCCATACACTAAAAATATATTTTAAAATAAAGAAACACCCTCTTTATCACTGACCAATGCAATCTGAAATTTTGATCCTAATGTTTCTACAGACCAAATCCTGCTTTTACCATGACTACACAAACATATTCAAGGAAAAATTCTGGGGCTGCTGTGGTAATGCTTTTGATTTCATAGAAGCAGAACAAACCCCAGACTGTTTGCTAATAAAGCTACAGCTAGCAAACCCAACGTAGCAAACAGAGGACTCTGTACAAACAGAGAAAAAACAATGAGTATGAAGTTGCTTTTCTAGTTGGACATTTTGTATTTCAGAGTTAAAAGCTGTTGTAAATATTACACATTGCTGTTCTAGTTCATGTTTTTTTACAGGAACCAGAACCTTAAATTTGCATTAAATTAACAATTGAGACTGATCATTCTACTGTAGGAGCTAGTTACCTGGCTGACAAGATCATTACAACAACTGTACTCTGAAGAAATACCAGATCCCAAAACTACCTGGAAAATGAGGATAAGCAGGAATTGCATAAAAAAGAGTAAAGGCCTTCAATCCTTCATGTCCTTCCATGATTTCTTGACTTTTTTTTTTTTGGAGTGGAAAACAAGAATTTTGATGGAAGTATGCTTCCTCTGAGGTTTGAACAGGTTGGATGTGGGAAACTTGCTCAGATGTATCAGACTTTGGACATCGTACCTATAAAGGAGACTGAGGATTTCCAGTCCTCCAGTTTGAATTGTCCCAGACAAAGGCTTCCCTCCTGAAGAAACACCTACTGTCAGTTTTGGAACTAACAGGTAGGAGATGGAGCTGCCCCAGCAGGCAGAACAACCCTCTTACCACACCAGGCCCTACTATCCGACTACAATGTCCCATTGGATGCCAGGTTACAAAGTTGAAGGAGAAATTAACTACTGCAACAAGTTCTAACAAAAAAAGTGGAATTAAGGATTATCAGTGAGGCAAAGTCAGGAGAGATGTGAGCACTCCATTTTGCCTCTCAGTCACATCTCCCTTTTATCTGGACCAAACATGTAGGATCTCCTCCCACTCACTCTGTATTTGGACAGCTGAATCTGGAGAGGCGGTCTTTAAAATGAAAGACAGGGAAAGGCTGCAGGAGCATATTGGAGACAATGATCATGTCATGGATGATGTGTGGCTGGCTCTGCAAAATACACACTCATAAAATTGTGTGTGTTTATAACCAGAGTTTCACATATGCTATCTGAGATAGTGCAGGTTTCCTTTGACCAGATGTTGTATGCAAACATAGCAAAAGGTGGCTTTTCCAATTAGACTAGTAAGTGGTCAGGAAAGACAGCCTAGAGGCGGAAGAAAGCAAGCCTACTGTAATTTTAAAGACTTTTCTAATCGAAGATCTAGTTCAGTATCCTGTCTTCAGTAGTCTCTGTCTCCTTTGTCTCTAACAAGGAGAACTTCCTTCACCATGGGCCTGGGCAGGGACTCTGACAGCAAATAGGGTTGCCCCTTTGCAGAATGAGTAACCAGCAGGAGACACCTTGGAAGATGAAAGAAGCAAGATGAGCACAGACTGCTCCAGCCTCCACCAATCTGTAGCTCAGAAAGTCCACAGTCAGACAGAGACTAAGGACTCAGCCACATGAGAAAAGTCCTACAGGTGGACCTAGCTTATGAATTTAAACTAATGTAGTTATTGTTGATGCAACATCTGCACGGGATTTGCATTCCAGTCTGAGTATGTCTTGACTTGAATTGTTTTATGCTGCCTGGTTTAAGTTAGAATAATCGTATCTAAGAAAATAAAAAGTTATTACTATAATGATACAGATTTAAACATTGTAACTTTCTGTTCTAGACAAGGCTTCTGAAAACCCACAGGAGGTGAGTGTTGTAGCCAAGACCTGGACTGAGATCTTCCAAGTGCGACTGTAGTGGTCTGACTTCTAGTCTGATACACCTGAGCAAGCCTTCCTCATCAAAGCTGTTCAAGCACCTGAAAAAACACACATCCATCATCAACCTCCTTGTCTTCTGGTTGCTCACATGAGCAGTCTCCACTTCAGCTGGAAGCTGCCTACCCCCTGTGCAAAGCAACAGAAAGCACAAAAGAAAGAAGATGGAAAAAAACAAACAAAAAAATACCCAACACCGCAAAGCCACCTGCAGTAGGCACAGAGCCTAGCTGGGGGTACCTGACTGACAGCCAGAGGGAGCTGCTTCTAGCTTCCAGAGCAGAGCAAATATGTCAAATTTAAATGTTTAAACTTCATTTTAAAAAACCCTTACCAACTGCTAAATAGAATTTCCACTTTAAGAAAGTTTGTTTTCAGGATCTATTCTGAATTTTCAGTGAAGTCAGCATATTGTTAACATCCAGAAAGAGGAAAAAATAATTTGTGCTTTTGCACATCCAACAAAACACCTGCCCACAAACCTAAGGCAGGTGATGCAAAATACACGACACTGATGGATTAATTTTCTGTATTCTGGCAGTCAAGATCATAAGGGAGAGATTAACTAAAATATCAGAATTACAAAAGCAATTTTATGTGCTGAAATATATAATACATATACATGAGACCATTTTTTAAATTTAGAGTTACAATGTCTAGCCATACAATTTCAAGCCTTTACCACACAGAGACATTTTATCTGACAGCAGATACCACAGACAAAAGAACCAATATCTTGTCTAGACAGCATTACTGCTGCTGCATTGTCTTGAATGTTTAAGTACACAGTCAATAAATAAATGCAAGCAGAAGAGGACAATTTCTTTTTTTTCAGTGTAATAGCTATTTTTATTAATTTGTAAATAATTACAATTATCTTAAAAACTAGAAGTCTGATATATTCAAGAAGTCTGGCCAAAAGATTGTTTCAGATTATAGTAAAATGCATGTCATACTTTGTCAAAGCTATCTAGCCCATTTCAGACAGGATTTAGAAACCAATTTATAAATACAAAGATTTTGTTTTCATCAAATCCTATTTGGAAAACAACAAAACGTATGCCTGGTTTTCACACGTTCAGTTTTCAACCATTCTATTTAAGTATATTATTTCCCCCAAAAATGCCTCCAAAAGTTATTTTAAAAGCAACTTTTAAATATTGTTTAGTAAAGTCACCTAACATTCTGTTTTCTGGGTCTCACAGCAGGAAGCATGCAAACTGCCTTCCCAAGGGACATCTGCATCACAGAAAAAGTAAAGTAAAACTTGCACAGTAGAAGAACAATTTGCAGCATTTTTGTTCTGAAAAATTCTATGAAAATTTAAGAAGTAATTTCTTTCAAAGTTCAACTATGAACTACATATGAAAAATGGACTACAACATTTGCAAGCTCCCCGAAATTCAGAGATACTGAAATTCATATGAATCTATAGTATTTTTCATCTTCTCAGCTGGGCATACAGCTGAAGTGGCAATTAAATTTTAAGATGACAGAGGAATTCAATATCAGCCAGAATCCAGTTTCAACTTCATTTAGTGAACTTAAAAATATGAAGGAAAGGAACAGTCACAGGAACTTAAAAGATGAATCAAAAAAGACCCTGTAATAAATGACTATTATATCCACCCCCATTATAGCACAGGAACACTGCTAGGGAATCTCATGGAACTTTGACATAATTTATTTGGTGTGTGTTTGACACACTGTTACTGTACATTTGCACATACCTGCTTTGTAGAGATGAATTTTCCTAGCTACTGTCTGCCAAATGTCACCCTAAGTTGAAAGCAAATTCTCCTTAATTCTGAATGCTATTTTACCTGAATATAATTGATGATTAGCATGTTAATAAAAAAATCAGTAATTAAAGTATTTAAATCCAATTTCTGACAAAATGTTGCCACTCATTTATTCAAGGGCCATATACCCAGACCTCCTTAAGCAATTACCTGTTTGCTGAACAACAGGAATTTCAAGAAGCCAGCTGGAAAACACCAACCTTTTGACTAAAACAAAAAGTAAAAATATGTATAAATAATTACAACTGTTCTTCATAATTCAATAACTTGTGTTTTCCTTTGTACACAAAAACCAAGTGAAAAGTACAATTAAATTGTAAAGAAATTCAAAATTAAACAAACAAACAAAAAAAGTAAGATGACACCTGCTAAATAACACCTGTATTAAAAGGGAAGAGCTGGATGAAGTTTTAACTAAACAAGAGTTACTACCCTAATAGCTATCATGACTGCTGTTCTATTGCTTTCTATACTGACAGATGTAATACTGTTCATAGGCAAAATGACCAGGAGAAATTACCTTAATTAGCTTGTCAGGCATCTTGCACAATAGAGGCCATAGGGCTGCCCTAAATTAATTTCTCTTTTTAAGGTTTTGAATGTACACACATGTTCAAATTCATTCAAAGTGACCTGTTATGAAAAGTTCACCCACACTGGACAAGTCCTAAATTTTAAACATAGTAATCACTAAAAGTACACGCCTCACGTCCCATCTGAATTTAATGCCAACATCCAGGCAGCGATCTTGTTACACCTTTGCCTTGGAGCCCTACCAGCACCCTGTTTCTGTTCCCTGTGTCAGCAAGCAGATCATGGCTCTCTTTAACCTTCCCCTTGGCAAGACTGATGCAGTCCCACTAGACTCCAGTCTAGCAAGTGCCTTTCCAGTCACTCAACAACCTCATTTTCTCCAAATACCTCCCATTAACAGAGATCACCAGGAACAGACATGGTATTCCAGGTAAGGGATATCTCTTAATCCTTCTTTCACAGAATCACAGAATGGTTTAAGTTGGAAGGGACCTTCACAGATCATCTAGTTCCAGCTCCCATGGCCACAGGCAGGGACATCTTCACTAGATCAGGTTGCTCAAAGTCCCATCTCACCCGACTTGGAACACTTCCAATATTGTGGCAGCCACAACTTCTCTGGGCAACCTCTTCCAGGGTCTTGCTACCCTCATCCTAATAAATTTCTTCCTTATGTCCAATGTAAATCTACCCTCTTTCAGTTTAAACCTGTTACCCCTTATCCTGTCACTACAGGCCCTGGTAAAAAGCCTGTCTCCATCTTTCTTATAAGCCCCCTTTTATATATTGAAAGGCTGCAGTAAGGTCTCCCTGGAGCCTTCTCTTCTCCAGGCTGAACAACCCCAACTCTCTCAGCCTGTCCTCACAGGAGAGGTGTTCCATCCCTCTGATCATTTTTGTGGCCCTCCTCTGGACCCGCTCCAAGAGGCCCATGTCTTCCCTGTGCTGAGGACCCCAGAGCTGGAGGCAGCACTCCAGGTGGGGTCTCACCAGAGAGGAGCAGAGGGGCAGAATCCCCTCCCTCGACCCGCTGGCCACAGTGCTTTGGATGCAGCCCAGGGTATGGTTGGCTTTCTGGGCTGCGAGCGCATGTTGCCGGCTCTTGCCCAGCTTTTCATCCACCAGTGCCCCCAAGTCCTTCTCCACAGGGCTGCTCTCAATCCCTTCATCCCCCACCTTGTATTGATACCGGGGATTGCCCTGACCAAGGTGCAGGACCTTGCACTTGACCTTGTTGAACTTCATGATGTTCACACGGGCCCATCTGAGACTCTAGCACTTATTTTGGCAGCAGCCACTGTCCCTTATCATTCTCAGGTCTTTTTCAGTACTGCTCTAGAACAGAAATTTCCACATCCTGAAAGCATGGCCCACATCCTTTTTGCTACAAGTACGATAATTTGCTGTATTAAATAGGCATGACTCAACTGGATTACTCCAATCATGGAGCTGTGAGACAAATTTGGGGGAAAAAAAAAATGAAAATCTATCACTCCTCTGAAAACAGAGACAACAGGACACAGTAAGAATCTCACCATTACCCTGCCCAGGGATTCTTACAGTTATCTCCAATACTCCATTGCCCTGTTCATCATCTACCCCACAAGCACCTGGCAATATGTTTTGCAACATGCATGGAGCTCAGCCACGCAGTTCTACCTTCCAAGCTCATCTGCTTCTGCAGGAGAAAGACATTTCTGCTGCACCTCAGCAAGCAGACTGCAGAAGGAAAGCATCCACCTTCTTCTGGTCTTGGGAGGCAAAACTGGCTTATTTGTAGATTAGAGTCACTTGTCCTAGGTCAGGGTTGGCTCCTGCAAAGTAGGTATATCCTCTGTCTTCAACGGACAAGTTTTGTTCCAAATGTGGGCATTTTGCTAATGATTTTGTGATCCCGCTACCAAAAAACCCAAACCAAAACAAAACCCACTTTAATTCTTTGCTTTCAAAAGCAAGGTGTTACTTTCCCTCATGTTCATGTTGTTCCACTTCTTAAGGAATCAAAATATTCAACTCTTTCCAGCTCCAGACTAGCAATTAAGGGTGACATGTACGGGTGTACCAAGCCCACAATGATGGCATGTAATGGAAAACCACAGAACGTTCACTTACTATTCCTTGTTGATTTTCCTTTAGACTCATCTTCTGCTGATTTTTCCTCTACCACTTAAAACTGTTGAAAGGGCTTTAAACACAGCTCATAAAAGCCCTTCTGAAAAAGATGTCAAAGACAAACTTTTCCTGAGGGTGTTCTTATTTGATGGAGCGAAACAAAGGAGAACCATCTCAGCATTTCCTGTGATGGGGAGGTTTATCAAAATACAGCTCAAAAAAATGTTCAAGTCTTAAGACATCTTCTAAGGATATGTTAAAGATGACATCAGTTTTCTGTTCATCTTTTTAAAAGGTTTTCCATATTAGGCAATGGGCCTTCCCTCTACTTCAGCATTTTCCAGCTCAGGTTACTCCCTACCATGCAGGCAATACAATCCAAGCATGAACTAGCCAGCAGCACGTAACACATTATTAGTCACTACTCTCCAAAGATGTGCAAAGCGAACACAATTGATAACTTTGATAAGTTAGTCATTGTACAGGATACAAAATAAAACAGGAATAGACAAGAAAACGGTGTGAAGAGGAGACTGAAGAGATGCTACAGCAAATACTGCAGTGCTACCAGTTCTCTTTAAAAGAGAGAATATTAGTAATCAAAGAACAAAGAAAAGAGCAATAGAAAGTAGTTTTGACATATTTCGTGTAGGTAAATACTGTTAACCTACAATAGGGTACACCACAGCACAAAAACATCCTTTGGTTTTTATCAACAGGTTCAGATAACGCTCTTCTAAATAGGTAAGTAAAATGCCTTGGCCATTTTGTGTTCGCAACCACTCTGGCACCTTGTTTTCAGGAGTACACAATGTATACTTAAAGATTCTCTTCAGGCTAAATAACTACTGTTTAGTAGCAAATTTTCTTGTTCCTAACCAGTAAGCAGAACTTTTAGCAATACTCTTTTGACTCCAAAAATATTGCCAGAAGGAAGTACAATTTCCATTTTAATTAAATGTTAATGGTAGAAACATTGAAGGGTAGGGGAAAGATATTAGGGATTCAGCAGAAGACTGCATGTCAAACAACTTATTCCTGAGTAACTTCCATGAGTTATTCAAATTTTGGTCACAGGTCAGAAGGATTTAAGTTATGAGTAATAAAGAAGGAAACAACAAATTAACAATATTTTAAAAGAATTAATGCTGCCCGATAAAAACATTGCAATGACAGAACTTCTCATCTTCAAAAATTAGAAGCATACTTAAAAGAGCTGAAATATGTACCTCGCTGCAGATTTGACAAGCTCCAACTGAAAATGTCAATAAAAGCAAGTATTTATTGAAAACAAATTTAAAAGATACAAACATTTTAAATAATTCTATTTTATCATGTTCCCATAAAACAAAAGAAAGGGAAGAAAGCTTTGTTCCATGTCTCTCCTGGAGAGTGGGGGAGAGGTATTTTAAGTCCTTTTACGTGGTTTTCTTATTCATTTCAGTGTTTTGGTTCTTCTCATACTGATCTAAACCAATGGTTTACAAATATGTAAAAACTCATATTTCTCACTTCTCACAAGCTTAAATAGGAAGCTGTATCTGAGAGAAAGTTAGAGGTGTTCCCTATCCAGCAGAAATGGGATTTCTTTGCTAAGCCTCAAATCTTCTAAACTTAGAAAATTCCTTAAGTCCTCACCGGTTTTATAAACTTAATGCTTCTAAATGTCATCTTTCAAGCAGGAAGCAATGCAGTACTATCATCCCACATCCCACTAACCATCCCAGGTTAGCTTTAAGAATCAATTTTGTATATTTTTAAAGAGTCTTTAGACTAAACATGAAATGAATCTGTTGAAAAACAGGTTCTGCTGTTTGGAGAAATTTGTGGACTGCTTGCTGTCAGAATCCACTGCTATTCACAAAGAATAATACTGATAACCCTGAGGCTGAGCAGAATTAGAAGTAAACACCCGTACCTTCAGCCACTAGCGGAGCGGCATAGTTCACTGGTGACAGGTCTGACAGGTAAGATGTGCACAATACAGCACATAACCCCAAATATACAGTAAGAAGAAAGGAAAAACCAGAAGAGAATAACTTCCTTGGAACAGTCTATAGGGAAGGAATAGGCAGCACTTCATATTCCTACCAAATACTGATTGTAACTCAACATGAAGAAGGGATTTTGTCCTCAAGCAAAGTCCTACCCGGTATCAAGCTAAGAGGTCAGCAATTGCTCCTTATCACACAAACTAACAGGTTTGCATTTTGTGCTCATACAACAGCCAGCATTAAACTGCCAGACTAGGGATGGGGAGAATTATCCAGCCATTCCCAATTGGAAGAGACTACTGGTTTTTTTTATATCCCCTCTTGCAGGGAAGGTACTTTTTTCTAGGAGTGCCTGGCAATTTCTATTTGACAAATCCTCTGCTAGTGTTAAGGGCTGGCGATGTGCTTCATCTGTCCTCATATCTTCCTGTAGCATGTCATAGCTGTGACTTCTGACTTCTACTATTTTAGTTAGAGAGCTGAGAACTGTTTTAGATATGTGTCGGTACAAGTAAGGAGTCCACCTGGTATCTGTACAGCATCCATGTCTCTCAGTTAGGAACCCCAATAACCCTTCAGTTCCAAGATTCCAACCAGTGATCTTCCCTAAGCTCCTAGTGAGGAGCTCCTCTTCACACCATGTTTGTATCTGGTGGAGGAAAATGTTCAAAGAATACAGGTTTCTATGATATACATAACCTGAAATGTTGTTCTAATCCCAAACTACTTTTCTAGAATGTTCAGGCTGACGTAGGAAATAAACAAATACTCACTTTAACGTAAAAAAAACCCAAACCCCAAAAACTTGACAGAGTTTCATCAGCCTTTGCTGTATAACTGAACATAAGTATAATTAATAGGATAGAAAAATAAAAGTGGTACAATAGCAGTGGGATAGTTAATAACTTCTTGGTTTTGATTCAGGTATAAGGATAAAGTCTGATGGCAGGACTTGATCAGTGTGATCAAGAGGATAAAGTTGCCACAAAGTATGACATAAAAAGCAGAGATCCCAAAAGGAAAGAAAGAGGAAAGAACAGGAGATTGCCACTGACAGGAATCAAGACCTATAAACAGGAAAAAAAGAAGGGGGGGGGGAAATGAAGAGTTTTCAAGCATGACAGAGTGAGCAAGCATGGCACAGCATGAAAAGTACTTAAAAAGGATACCAGCCATTCCAAGTGTCTGCTCCAGACAAGCAGAAACAAAAATTAAGGAAGGTATCTGCACTGCCTACCTTCTGGTCCTAAAAATTTGAAGGCTGGATCACCTTACACAGGCTTCCTGTGCAACCAGTGGAAAGGCACAGGCTCCTCTAGAGGAGCAGTGATTTTAAGGACACCTAAACACTTTTTTATTTTTTTCATCCCTAATATTTAACAGAAAGTTTAAAGCAGAAAGAAAATTGTGTTATATGCTCTGCTTTTCTCATTATGCTAGTCCCTGTCACCATCCCCCCACCCCAAAAATCAAACCAGTTAGCAACAAGACTAGTCAGATAGCCTCACACAGCTAGACGCTTAGAAATTAGGCAATGTGAATATACCCTGCTTGTTAAGTTTCAAATCTGCCATAAAACCAGAGAAGCTTCAAACAACACAAAATACGAAACAGGCTACAGAGTGCTGATTTTAAACCTCTGAAACCTAATTCATGGAAGAAAACCTAAGACTTCTACTCAATTGTTGTGCCAGTCAAGCTAGTGTCCTTTCAAATAATTCTGTATTTTAAACTAACGACATTTATATTCAGTAATGGACTTAAGGTGGAATCAATTTTCCAAATTTAGACATCCATCTGGGGGTGAGATGAATCATGCAGTGAAAGTGCTTGTTTCTCTCCACTGACTATAAAGGGAGCCTACAGAACTAGCTCACGTATAGGCAGCCAAAGCTGGCATTCACCAACCTGTCTCCTGACAGCTAATCCTCAAGTTCACATTGCATAGCATGCCTAATGGTCATCTGCTACCACTGAATCAAAAAATTAGGCTAGAAAAGTTTTCTTTCAACAAGGTGAGAAGCAGCACTGCCCTAAATCAGCATCTGGAATTAGCTTAAGTTGTATGTAAACATCAGCAGTCACTATTTTCCCCTTGCACAACAGTTAGAGGTCTGTTCATGGAAAAATAAGTACACATTTCAAATAAAACCCCCACATACCTCACATTTCTGTACAAATCTTAACACCTGTTGACCATGAAAGAACTATTTTAAAATAATGCAACCACATACAGAAAGCTATCCAGAAGCCCATAACTTCATAAAATGATAACGTAAGTGGATGAAAATATATTACTAACTCTACTAATTGCCTAAACTCAGCCTAAACTTTAAGAATGTTTCTACAGAAAGCAGGGACTTAGGATTCAAAAATCAGTGACACAGTAAAGTATACTACTAAATCAAAATAACCTATTAAGACTGAACCAAACAGTAAAAATCTTCTGTGATTTGCACAGCTGCCACCTTAACAAAAGGAACAGGACAGCTCTATTAAATAGCAGCCTCTTGTTTCAAATACTGTGAATCTTCTCAAAGGCAGTTTTTCTGTCTAGCACAATGTCCTCTTAATATTACTTCTCCATTTACAAGTAGAGAGGTCCCTTGATTATTTCAATAGTCACTACAGACATAAAGAAGTATACTTTTATCAATAAACTGGTAACATACAACTGAGAGATACAGGGGCTTAGCATGTCTGGCGGAGGTAAGGGCAATACAAAATCACCACAAAGGAGTCTAAAGGGAGAGCAGAAATAACCAGCCTGCAGACAGCCCAGACCATGCACTTGTTCGATCAATACCCACTCAAAAATGCCTCTTCCTTAAAACACCTCTTTCCCTAAAGGCCCTCTATTGTGTGTGCATGAGAGAAATGTGATTGGAAGTGCATTCATTGCACGACCAAAAAAGTACTACTCAGCAGTAACAGGACAAAATCCTAGGAAGTTAAGCCACCAACTGACATGTACCTGCAGTACTAACCCTGCCCTAAACATCACCCTTGCTTCCTGGAGATTTTATATTTTGGTGGCACATACAAGGTCACACAAAGAGGAGAATACGTAGCTAGTGGCAATAAAACACCTCCCTAAATAGGTTAGTGCCCCATTTGGGGCCAAAGTTTGAATGCTACTGGTAGAAAGGATTCTGGAAAACAAGAAAGAGAAATTAAAAAAAAAAAGGGGGGTGGGGTGGGAGGGCAGGCTTTAGAACAAAGGAACGGCTGTACTGAGCAAGACCTAAAGATCCATGCCCATTCAAATACCCTCTAACAGCAATCAATAATAGATACCGACCAAAGAGTGTAAGAACACAATAAATATATAGTAATACCTCCCCAGAATACTCCCTAAGCCCCCAACAGTTTGCAGAAGCAGGATTTCCTGAAGTAGAATAGGTATTTGCATTTGATGATTCTTCATCCATGAAACAGCAGTGTCCCTCTGCACTGATGTAATGTTTAGCCTCCTTAAATTCTTGAGGCAAGAAATTCTATAGCTTAATTACGCGTTCTGTGGAGAACCACCTCCTTTTGTCTGTTTTCAATACATCAGCTGCTAGTTTCATTAGATACCTCTTAGTGTGTGTGCACTAAAAAAAGACAGTGAATAAACACTCCCTATTTATGTCCTGTTGGCTGCTGAACACTTTACAGGATTCTGTCATGGTGCTTTTTGGTCACCATTTCTACCCTAATGAATTCATGCTGCTCGTCTTACAGCAACTGTTTCATATTTGCTCTTCCTTAAAACTACGGGGTTTTTTTAGAAAATGACAGGGTTATGGGTGAGTGGGGCAGAACTATATCAAATAATCAAATTTTTATTTTTTTTTTTAACAGTGTAATCATTATTCTCCCTTTCTTTCCTAACCATTTCCAGTGGCAATAGTCAGCTTTGAGCTCATCTTTTGAGATGCAAAGGTAAGCTTGCTCCTCCCCACCTTCAAATACACCACATGAAGCTATTTAAGGGAAATTTCATCTGCCATTTAAACATCCAGTTGCTGAGCACTGTCAAGTCCTTGTGCAATGCTGGGGTCTGCCTTTGCATCTATCACCCATCAGTACAGTCTGTGAGCTCACTTTTCTTCTATATCCTTTATGAACTTGAACATTCTCCATTAACATAACCCTAGAGAATTATTACCCAGGACCCTCCTCTCCCCCATTTACTCCAATTTTCCATTTCTTATATTTTAGTCATTAATTTCACCACATAAAGTCCTTTTCTCCTACCCTATTGCTGCTTAGTTTCTTCAAAATTCTTTGGTGGGGGCCCTTGTCAAATGCCCTTTGGAAATCCAAGTAAACTATTTCTGTCAGATATTACTTATTCACATGCTTGCCTTCAAAAAACCTCCAGTGAGTTTGCAAACCATGACATCCCTTCATAGCAGGCTCTTAACTATTCTTCAATATATCATGTTTATCCATGTTGTCGTCTTTATTATTTTGACTGATTTACTTAGTACAGTTGTCTGTAGTTCCCCAGATCTCTCCTGAAGCCTTTTTTTTAAATAAAATCGGTGTCACATGTAGTTTAAGACATTACAGATCATACATAAATAAATTTATATCTTAACTAGATGTTGTACTTGCTGCTTACTGTCTACAGTGCAATGATCCTTGCTTGCTTGCCGTTTTCCAAATGCACATGCAAGCCTCTCTAAAGAGATGTGAGCGTTGGCTTTTTTCCTTAGAAGGTTTAAGCAGTATCTTTGGGAAGATCAGTACATGATAAAGATTTACTATAACAGTAATAATACAAACATTTAGTTATATCAAAAGAACTCTCTTAGCCTTCCAGTCTGTAAATGATAGTTCCATAAATATGTGTTCCTGTGCAGCAGTAGCCACGACTATTTAATAGCTGTCCTAATTACCAGAAAACACAAATGAGCTTGCAAAAACACAGTTATTCATTTGCAAATGAGATACTGTTCAAAGGGAAGTATAACTTTTAATGTCTTGCT
This sequence comes from Buteo buteo, assembly GCF_964188355.1. Classification (NCBI taxonomy): domain Eukaryota; kingdom Metazoa; phylum Chordata; class Aves; order Accipitriformes; family Accipitridae; genus Buteo; species Buteo buteo. The sequence goes on along the minus strand of NC_134173.1, from coordinate 26,005,375 downwards.
AGAAGACTGGAATTGAGAACTTCTGCAGAAATTACAAACACCAACCAGGCAACTTGAGACAAGGACTAAACCAAGTTCACCCATTTTTTTCTTTGGCATAGTGTTGACTTTCATCTTATTTTCTATTTATAAAGTCCAAAGACAAAGAGTTGAAAACAAACGAGTCCTATCTTACTAAACTGATCAGGTGCCTTTCTGTGATGCAAACTCAAATGCTAGGTTTCATTGTGACCATATTTCTATTGGTAATCTGTTAAACCTAAGAGTGTGTTTAAATCCATATGCAATTGTTTCAGCTCCTTTTTCACCTCTGTATTTTGTATTAGTCTAATGGAAGTTTGTAGTTCTAACACTAACAGAACAACAGCATGGATTCATCAATTCAGTATGTTTAGTCAAATGTAGGGAGAAAAACAAAACAATACCTTATCACCATTGGTAAAGAGACCATTGGAGCAAGTGTAGCATTCACACTATAAGTTTTTACAGCATTAAGAAGAAAAAAAATTACATTATCACAGATGTTGAAGAAACACCTTTCCAAATATGAGATTATAACATTTCCTTGACTCTGGTGCTGCTCATTCTTCCAGGCAGCAGAGAAGTTAACAGTACCCAACTCCTTGCCACTGCTGCCATGGGGGTGGGGAGAGGACACAACGGACAATAAAGCCATACACAGACTTCATATTAATAGCAGAAAGCAAAGAAACCCAAGAGAACAATGCAGTTGCAGAGTTATCTCCCTTCTTCCCAACTTGTCATAAGCAAGCTGGTAGAAACAACAACAAAAATGTGGCTGCCAAAACAAACAAACAAAAATATCCTGCCTTTCAACACCTGTGTTTTGTTTCATTTCAACTACCACACTGTTGTGGCCCTCTTAAATCCTTTCATGAAAATCAGAACAGCTGAAGTTGGAAGGGACTTCTGGAGGTCATCTACTCCAATCCCCCTGCTCAAAGCCATGTCAACAACAGCAAGTTGCGCAGGGCTGTGTCCAGCTGGGTTCTGAGTTATCGCCAAGGATGGAGACTCCACAACTTTTCTGGACCACCTGTTCCAGCGTTCCATCACCCTTACAATAAGAAACCCCACACTTTATTCTTATCTTTAAATGGAATTTCCTGCATTATAATTTGTGCCCATTGCCTCTTGTCCTGTCACTGGACACTACCGAGAGGAGCCTGGCTCTGTCCTCTTTATTCCACATCATCATGTATTTATACCCGTAAGAACCCCCTGAACCTTCCTTCTCTTCTCCAGGCTAAGCAGCCCCAGCTCTCTCAGGCTTTCCTCATAGGAGAGATGCTCCAGGCCCTTAGCCATCTTAGTGGCCCTTTGTTGGACTCTCTCCACTACGTCCATGTCTCACTTATATGGGGGAGCCCAGAAGCAGACACAGCACTCCTGGTGTGGCCTCACCAGTGCTAAGTAGAGCAGAAGGATCACCTCCTTGACCTGCTGGTAACTCTTTTCCTAATGCATCCAGGACATCACCGGCCTTCTTTGCTGTGAGGGCACATAGCTGCCTCATGTAAATCTTTTCCACCAGGACCCCCCGGTCCTTTTCTGCCAAGATGCTTTCTGGCTAGGTGGCCCCCAGCATGTACTGGTGCCTGTGGTTGCTTCTCCCCAGGGGTAGGACTTGGCATTTCCCCTTACTGAACTTCATGAGGCTCCTGTCAGCCAATTCCTCTGATCTGCCAAGGCTCCTCTGGATGGCAGCACAACCCTCCGGTCTATCAACCACGCCTCACAGTTTTGTATCCTCTGCAAACTTAATGAGGGTGCACCTCCGTTGACCACCTAGGTCAATAAGGAAGGAGTTAAACAGGACTGGCCCTGGTATCGAGCCCTGCAGTACATCACCAGACCGGCCTTCGGCTGGACTTTGTACCACTGATGACAACCCTTTGAGTCCAGCAGTTCAGCCAGTTTCCAGTCGCTCTCACTATTCACTTACCTGGTGTGTACTTTATCACTTTGTCTGTGAGGATGCTATGGGAGACCAGGCTGAAAGCCTTACTAAAGTCAAGATAAACAACATCCACTGCTCTGCTCTCATCCACTGAGCCAGTCATCTCATCACAGAAGGTGGTTAAGCATGATTTCCCCTTCATAAATCCATACTATACTGACAGCTCACAATCAACTTCTAGTCTTTCATATTTGGAAATTATTCTAGCTGCTGTTCTTCATCTTTTCCAGTCTAAGCATTTTTTTTCTGATGTATACAATACACACACTCATTAATAATTGCACATCTACTAATTGGGATGTCCTCAAAACAACTAACAATCTCACGGCACTGCTTAACAAACTACTTATTCCAGCCAGGCACTGAAATAACAATGCTTCTTTTTTGTCCACAAATGTATCTAAACTAACAGCAATGTTGTTGCAGCTGTAATGGCCTAATGATCTCAGAGCAGCAAGGAAAACACCTTCCTCCCTGCCCCCAGATACACTCACTGTTGGGAAAATACAAGTTTACCAGATATACCATTCAACCATCATGCCTGTAAGAATTTTTCTCTCCTTTAAACTGAGCATTTTGTTAATGGCATACTTTCTACACACCTCGTATAATTCTCATATTTTGTAAGGCTTTTGACAGAAGTAGCTCCTCTTCTCAGATTTCCTGGCCTCCCTGAAACAGAGACATCAGGAATTTCAGGGAGCACCTTCTCCACGTGTTTTTCCCTTAACTTTTTTCACCTTCTCTCTTCCTTTCAGAAGTGCAGTGAAGACATATCAGACCCCAAACTATGCTAAGAAAAGGCCCATGCTTACACTTATTGGGGAAGAAAGAATGCACAGCACCAAACCCTTTGCATTCAAGCAATGGTGTACCTAGAAGGTAAGCATCCTTTCAACCTCCACTAAAACTAAAAATGCATCAAAAAATTTTGGCTCGTAAAGAAGCAATGCAGTTTTCCTAAATTCTGTGCAGTTCTAAACATTTCCAGGTAGTGGATAATCCAGTAGCTGGTTTGGCTAAACGGTAGCTTAGCTCTGTAAGTCTTACAGTAATGGCAGGCTACAGTTGTGGTTTTACACTGTATTATACATCCAACTAAGTGTTTCAAACACATGCTGTGGCATTAAACCGAACTGGAAGAGCAGATTACAACACGAATCTGTATTCTTTTGCCAATTTAGTGACGTACTGCCAAAAAAGAGTCCATTTTAAAAGCTGTGTTGTACATTTGGCCAGGACACATCTGCTGTTGTTCCGACAGACCAAGCACGATCGTCTGACAACAGTTTCTGGGGTACTAATTCTCTCTGCAGCCAAGTGGTTGACTAAAATATTTTAAACAAATTTGGACATACTCCCAATCAGATTATAACAATTTCCAGGCAGCTGAAGCCCTGGGCCAACATTAGTTGACAGCATCCATTTAAACACTCTTTCACACTTGTGCAAAGTTAAATCAACTTGGCACTCTCTCTGGTAGGCAATTGTCTCCTTAAAGTATGAGCACTATTCATCCAAGTGAATTGCTGCATTAAGGGGACAGTTGGCTGGCATGGGGAGGACGGGACTGATTGACAATGCCTTAGTCACAAAGAAGTTGCAGCAAGAGTTTCTAAAAACCAAAAAGCAGTTAAAACCATGAATATATGAAGCTAGCTGAAGACGACGAAAGTACAGGATGTTTCCGGGAAGATGCTGGTAGTTCAATAAGCTTCCTAACTATGACTAATCTTAAAACAGTTCTTGTGTCTTGTTTTGTAAATTTAGCACCTCAAATGTTTCAGAGAATTTCAGTGTTCTACTTAACCCCTTAACACCAGCTAAATATTGCAGCAGCAGTTATTTGCGGAGGGGTTTATGCAGAACTATGTATGCTAAATGGCTAAGAGCTCTGTGGATCTGCATTCTTCCCAGGGAGGGGATTTTATTTCACATGTGAAATGTTAATAAAAAAACACAGAGCAGCATTTAAGGACTCATGCTCAAATTATTCTAAGGAGATTACAATGTTCCAGTCCCCCTTCCCTTTGTGAAACTTCAAAAGAGAAAATACAAGCAAGCCATACAGTGCTTAGGTCAAAATCATCAGACTGCTGAATTAATTCATCATCCCAACAGATACCAGAAGCACTGAAAGAAAAACTTGATATGCAAGAGTGACAAACGATACATTTTACAAGAAGCGTAGCAGAGTATTACATAAGTAATCATGTTGAGTTCATTTTTCAAATACTATTTCTCCATCGTTTGTGTACACAATACAGTTACCATTGTGTAAAGCCTAAGAAAAAGATGCCAAAGGCACTACCGTCTACTGTGGAAGTCAGTGGGATTACTCCGGATACCACCAGCAAACACACAGGACAACATGCAGTCCAACTTTTGGTGTAAATGAATTACTGTCTTCCCACCTCAGCAAGACTACAGAAAGCCACTCAGGACACCAGCCTGATACTGAAAATACAAAGTCCCTCAAATCCCATAAAACTTGTCATATAAAGCCTATTAAATTTAAACAGTACATGGATCCCTTTCAGCTACTTAAGGATAAACTGCTTGAACATTTGCTAACAGTTTAGAAAGTGTTTGAGTTTTCTTGTGATAATTCTTATGCCACATAGACAAAAGAGTTCACCAACAGATTCTATTCTGTAAAATATCTGTAGTCAAAAATAAGTGACATTTTATTCGCTGCTCAATGAAGTGAATTAGTATAACTATACTATCTAACTGGAAAAAGGAAAAAGTCTTTGATTCAACTGCTAAATTAACCTAGCTGTTTGAGCAAACAGATCCAATTCCATTGCCTGTAAAGGCAGGCAACACTTCTTTGTCTTCATTTTATACTTTAATGAAGTCTACTTCAATAGATTTGCCTCCACTTATCCCAGAGGACAATTTGGTCCTTTTGTGTGAAGCTAATACAGCTCTCCCTGAAGCCAAGGGGAATTTTGCACTTGACTTCAGTGTGAAAAAGGATCAAGTCCTAGAACAGCAATGCTAAAATATCTGTGATAAAAACAGGTTCAGATTTTCCACTTCCTAATTAGCTAAAAAAAATTAAAAAATATATACACACACACATAAAACTGATTCGATGAAACAAACAATTAAAAAAAAAGGGGGGGGGAAGTCTCATTTCCATTTCAGTATAAAGCATGTGAAAAGTTGCCTTACATGGCAATGTTTTCAAAAAGAGAATAAAAACCCTTTCAAATATTCTGACTGTAAAACTGTATTATCTAATGCATCTGCCTCATCTTTTCAGTTTCAGAGGAACTGGGGGAGGGAGTAACAATCCCTCAAGTCTAGGAAATACTTTAAGAGAAGCAACAGCTTAATGGCATGGTTTCCAAGCTGTAGAAATCATGTAGCAATAACATTTATAAACTTTTAAATTCTCCAGCAGTGCTGTTAGGGTTTCAAGAACATCTTACACTGTGATCAGTCCCCCAGCTCAAAAGTTTTGGCAGGTTACTCTGTCAGCCTGAATATAATTTGATTCTGTCACCCAAATTACCTGCTTACCTAGCTATACTATACTATATATAATGCAGTAAACAATGTTTATACCCATACTTAGATGTGTATAACAGCAAAAATAAAGTACAACAGACCCTCACAGCCAAATTAAGACTTAGGCTGATGGACACATGCCATGTTATAATGGAAAGTTATCCTTCTGATGGCATTTTTTTAATATTTAAAGTGAAGAAAGAAATCTTCTTTAAAATTGTAACATCAATTTATATTATCAATTTATATTAAGACCCAAACTTACTGTTAGGATAATGTATATTAAATTAAAAAATTATTCAAACAATGTTGTTAGCAACCAAAATTTTAGACAAATTCAAATCACCAAACTGGCGGAGCTCATTCATAACCACCTGGAATCAGAATTTGAACACCTAAATACCTAAAGTAACATAAGCTGTTACAAGTGTAGAGGATGCCACCCCCCATCCCCCAATTATTACTTAGATATTGATTCACTAGAATCTGAGAAACGTTTAGGGAAGATAAGGTTAAAAGACAGAGGAGTGATTTTTGTTTGTGTTTTCAAAGAAAAAAAAAACTTGCAAGTATGAGACCTGTTGATTCTAACACCTTAGAGGTTTTTGTGACGAAAATTAATTAACAATTAAAGCTAACGTTCCCTTTTGTAAATAAATCCATCAGATTTAAAACAAAATGTGTTTGGCATTTAGAATTATTGCCTTCTATATCCTTATCTAAAAGGCAACATATTAACTTGTACCTTAAAATGTAATGCTGGTTATTTATACGAATTTCAATCAGAATTTCCATTCAAATGCTACTGAACACAAATTAGGAAGAAAAAAAAATGTCCTGCATATAAATTAGGCTTTCATTGCTTAAATAATTATGTATATAACTTAAAAGAATTATTATGATACCTTATTATTACATTAAATATACATGCAGAATATCCAAGCCCCTGGCAAAAAGCTAACAAGATCAGTGTAAACCTAACATATAGTTAGAGTCAGTGTTTTTTACTGACCAGTAAGACTCAACCTCTTTCTTTGGGAAAAGAACAAAGCAGCACAAGTGTAAAACTAAGTTAAAATAATCATTTAAAACAACCATATAAAATCAAGGTGTCGTGCTTGTTAATGTAAGTCACTTTGTATTAACTTGGCTATGGCTTCACCATGTATACACAAAATTTAAACAGTATTCTGAAGCTATGTCAGACCTAAGCTACGGGGGGGAGGTAATCAAAGAGCCCTAGATTTAATAACCTATGCAAATTAACGCCAGAATATTTAAATACACCTACTTTGTATGAATAAGTCAAACGTTTCCAGGGAAATAATTTTTCGTCTATAAACTCTCACTTGTCTCATTTTACATACATCATGATAGCCTGAATCAATCAGTTCTACAGGTTTCTACAGCATACAAGCTAAGAATTATTTCCTAAAACGAAAAAGATTGATATCTTTAACAAATTACATAATATATGTAATTATTCAGCAAGCTATTTTGAAAGCTTATCACTTTAAATAACCTCAACCACTATGATTTATTAATTGTGTTTAAGTGTATAACTACACTTAAAATACAGTACAGAACTGTACTTGAAAATAAAGTATCCATATTACTATTGCATGTTAGCTTCTAAAGCCATATACAAGTCAGCATTTAATTTTTGTGTCTTCTGAAGTTGAGAATTTTGTACTTGCATTTTGCTCACTCATTTGAAAACCACTGAACTAAAAAAAAAACACAACAAACCCCAAACCCCCCCAAAACCCAAAACCCCAAACCACCACCCCCCCAAATAACCCTTTTTTTCCACCCCCTACAGAATATTATTACAATACTTACTTTTCAGGCTTGAAAAAGTGTGGCTGCTGAGAAAAGGAATTTTACTCAGGAAAATTTCCCCAACTGACTAGTGGTAACAGCTCAAGAATTATCCTGGTTTTCTCTTCTCTTTCCTTCATGGGTAATTGTTTTCAAAAGAAATAGTATGCTTTATGCTCTAAGTGTTCCTGAATAGAGTATTTAACTTTACTACGAAAACAGAATTAAACATGGGTGTCCACGATGAGACTAGTATACTCTTTTCCTCTCTCCAATGCATGTTTTTCAATCAGGTATGGATGAGGTGATCTGGCCAATACTATTACAACCTTTAATAATCCTTCAAACAAATATTTAACATCAGTATCAGTTAAACAAACTCCTCCCTCTCTTTGCTTTCACGACTTTGTCATTCTATTAATGCATCTTCTACCTAGAACTTATGGCAGGGGGGAACCCAAAAAACAAAATCAAAGAACATACTTCGGCAAAAATCGCAAGTATCACATGCCTCAGAAACCAGAGTGCACACTTATATTTTAGGATATTACTGCTGGAAGAAAACCTGAATACTTTTTATTTAAAACAGGTAGAATCAGAACTACCATCTGTTGCCGAAAGAACCCATTCTGAACTTTTCCCTTTAACTAAACTTCCAAAAACTTTTGTTTGAGACATTAAGAATTTCTCCTGAATTGAGGGGAAAAAGAATAAAAAAAGAGAGAGAGATTTGCCTAGATGGACTTCTGGTCCGATTCATGACAGCTGTTCTTTCAGTAGGCTTTACTTAATAAACATGCACATCAAAGAGGAGAAGCACTGTTAAGATTTAGGATAAAAAAACTGAACAAGAAAACCACAAGTCTTCTATCTCCATGCAGTACAGGACAGCCTTCTCACAAGAACGATACACAACTCACCTGGGTTAGTTGTCATGCAAAGTAGAAAATGGTCTTTGCCCTATGGATCTTATCTAAGCCTTGCATGAATTTGCATTAGGAAGAAGAAGAAAATAATAATCCATATTTTCAGGTTCACTTGTCACCGAAGTATTGCAAGATTTTCTATTAAGAGAAATTACCCACAAGTGCATAAGATGCACTATTACATATGTATGCAGCTTCACAACAGCACCAAAATAAGTTCACATCTCTAAGGAAACGTGGAGCACTTCAACTAAACTACTGGAATCAGAGCTAGTCACAAATACTAAATACTATCTATCAACAAAACCACCAGAAGTAGTAAAATATTCTGCTGGTACATTCTGTTTTCAGCTCAAGAAGTTATGGGAAAGGGGATACAAAACACTTACTTATCACCATAAGCTTTCCTCCCATTTCATCTCACCCTCACCTAGTCCTCACATGAATATAAATGCCACATTTCAACTGATTTTTTAAAATGTGAAGTTTGCTATTAGGTTTGGTGCAGACTTTTTAATTTTTAAGATGTTTGGAGACCACTGTTTTATACAAATTTCAGACCTACATGTCACACTTAATTCTCTCTTACTCACAGACTAACCTGGTTAAACTTGTAACTGAGAGACTACAAATTTTGCCTGTTAATATGCTTCTGAAGACCTCTGTTTGGAAATCAGGTTTGAATCTCAAACTGCAGACATTCAGAAAAACAGTATCAGAATCAAGACAAAGAAAGGAGATACAAGAGAACTGAAAAAATAACTTGGAAGATGTCCTGCTAAACTTACTGATTTGTTTTAAACGCTTTACAATGAAATACGGAACTTTTGTATTTATGTTCAGATTTCTTTCCTCAACCACAGCTCTTCATTAATGTTTTCTTTCCCGCAGTTTGGCAAATGTGGGATAAATGTATAGTTTGTAAACAAGAATATTTTCTGGACATCAATTCTATCTTCATTTTTCAGTGGAGCATGCTTTGACCAAAACCTTAACAGTGTTGCTCATCTTTGAGGCACGTGTTCATTAAACTAAGCCTACTGAAAGACCAGCTGTTATGAATCAGACCAATATAGTCCATCTAGCCCAAATACCTCTGAGTCAGACCAGAGGGTCACCACTGGTCCTCTCCGTCTGAGATACTGGGCAATACTGGATGCTCAGGAAGGAAGCCTAAGAACCAGGAAAGCCTGTGGCTGTGCTATCCTTGGTACAGTCTTTTAGCTTCTGGACTTTGGGGTACTGTTGCTGGCAAAATAGAGTATTTATGTTGAATAAGCTAAGCTGGTAAAAACCAACCAGAAACAGGAAGAGTGTAGAAAGGAAGAGCAAGGTATACAGAAGGACTTCGGAGGGGTTTTTTTGATTCTTCTGTGGTTACAAGTGTTGGTCACAATTTTAGGTTCCAATAAATCGTTCTTGAAAAGCAAGAAGATACACATAACAACTCAGACCTGTTTGCCTTTTGTCACATTTTAAGCATAAATATTAATTTTGTTATCTAACCATACTTAAAGTAACTTATTAAAACTAGATTGTTCACTATTAATTTGTTTTAAGTCTACTTTTCCTGGCTGACTGCCAAAACAGTTATAATGCTATACAATTGCAATACACAAGAGATTCATAGTACCCTCTAATTACTCTTTAAATACCTCACACGAGCATTGCCCTTTCTTACAATCATGAGGGCATTAAGTACAGTTGAAAATTTCAAAACCTTTAGCCCAGATACTGTATTTTTCTTTCTGAAGCTGAACTTTACATGCACCATCAAAAAGCTTGCCTGAACTATGGGCAAATATTTGGAACAGGACTGAACATGAACACCATCCTCCACTCCGACCCTTCTTTTGCCACGGGGCCATCAGTCCTGGTAAGCGTACCTGAGACCTGACTGCATTTATGCTCCGTCATTCACACCATTAATAAAACACTATTACTGTCTCAGTTTTGCAAGATTAGAAGGTGCTTTGGGCATGTGCAAACAAAGGAAATTAACCCCATTGAACCAAAGTCTTCCGATACGAAGACTGACTTTAATGTCTGATTAATGTCACAAAATGCTCCTGAAAGTTTCCCCAAAACAAAGTTAAAGGCCCTGATCTACAAAGATTTACTTATGTGGGTGTGTTTACTCAACTTCACTGTCAATGGAAGTCAATGAAGTTATTCACTTTTGTAAGCCTGGTCTAGCTGATCCTAAAATCTGAACTGAAGGGGCGGCTCAACACTTCTGAAGAATCATTTATTTCTCCCAGACTTCTCTAGACTTCTGGTGAGAAGATAGCCACAGAAACAAGTATCTTTAACCCTAGAATTTTTTCATCCCCCTGAAGTACCAATTTGAAAGACAAATTATTTGAAGTTCAGCAGCACTATCAGAATTAAAAATTTATGTAAACATTTAAGATGTAGATGTAGTCAATATAGACACTTATTAGAGTCTCATATGACACTATGATAATAGTATTTGCCTTGCAAAAATACAAAGATAAAATACAGCTAGGTTAGCAAAAAAAGTTATCCAATTTCCTATGCAACATCTTAGAGTACTCAAGAAGCTGAAATACAGATGATACCAGTCTGAGGTTTTAGTGGTCATTACTTCCTTGGCACTCTCTGACCATACCCTGTAACATTACCTAACACTACAGTCAAGAAAAATAGAAACAAAACCCCAGCCTCGGCCACAACAGTCAATGCAGCCTTGGATCTGCTTACTGATGATCCCTATGGCAGTATCCTGCTGGGCTGTGGGGCTCGGATACAAGCCAGGGCTAGCAGTCCTTGCAGGAGACCCTCAGCTCAAGGGCTCATTTCAGCTGAGCATGACTTTGATCCACTGACTTTTGGGACATGGCATGAAACCCGGTGCTCTGTGCAGGTGCCCACCCAAAGCGACAACAGAAAGAGTATTTACCATCCTATTTCCAGTTATCCTTTACATTTTTAAAGAATATGTGTTTAAAGGGAACAAAACTCATGCATAAGTAATAATGTTTACTTACTTCATTTCTAGCATTAATGTTACTATCATCTGGATCTCTGATCCTGCAATCAGCCATGCATGTTACCTTCACCTAAGGGTGCAGTCCCCCTCATTTCAATAACTTGCTTCGGTGCCAGTTTCTGCTTTGATGCACTGGCACTATTAAGGACAAACCCCCATAGGTGGAAATGGCAGTAAGAATGACCTCTTAAAACCTAAAATTAAACTTGTCCTACAGTTAGTTGACAGCATCTTTTCAATATGACTTTTTCCCTACTAAATTCAGCACACACATGGGAATTTGCCCAGGTTTGCCTTCAAAACCTGGCAATTGACAATACAATCTGGAACCCTAGAACTCTAAGTCATTGGTCTGAATGCAGCCGGGGACTGTAGTGATTGAAAGAAGTTACCATATGGCAACCATAAAGCAGTTCGTATTAAAAAAAAAAGTAGCGGCTGACATATCATAAAATCCATCACTACAAAACAGCATCCTACTGGCATTCTCAAGGAGAACAAAAAGGAAATAAATACCGAGAATGAGCTATTTACTTTTATTTGAAGGTGGTTCTTCCAGGACAAAAACTAAACCATTCTGTTACAGTAGTTTGAGAAACTACATTTCTCCCTCACTAATCAATCTTATCCATCAACTAGCAGAGAACTTCCAGCACTAGAAGCCTGAAACCTTTCATGAGGGCTTCACAGAAACCACAGACTGTGTGTGTATGCACGGAAGCTGTCCTATCTGAAAAAGGCTGCTTGATGTGATACAGCAGAATAAGGACGCGTTCCTAAAGTAGTCTTTGTGTTAATGCTGACACCAATTTTTAAATTAACATCAAGGTAGCTTACTCAAACTGTGATCAAAGTATGAGGCAAAACAGTTGGATCCAAGTAGGGAATACAGATGAAAGAACATATTTCTTTTAACTAACAGTTTCAACACAAGGACTTATCTATTGAAAATATAGAGCTTTTGTCGGCAGACAGCACATACAGAAAAGTAAAACCATGCAGCTACTTTGTTCATAAAGTAAACTTTGACCACATAAACTGACATGTGCCACACCGCAGACTTTCACATCACTGTCACATGACAGCCATCATTTATCGCAGTGAAGAGAGTGCCAATTTCATTCTTTGGGAGCTGCAGAAAGGATGCAAAGCTTAAAATAAGACTATTCCTCTAGTGCAGAAGTGTAGTTCTCTGCTCTGCTCCATGAATACTGATAAAAAACCTAAATTGTGAACTGCAGTTTTTCAGTAATTGTTACACAGTATGCAGCACACCAAAGATTTATTAAGTATTTTTCCAGTGATTTCAAGTAACGTAGCAATTTAAACATACTTTCAATTCCGTTCATTTGTTTCATAGCCAAAGAACTGTTGTTAGGCAATAAATATTCCCCTGGAAATCTCCTTTATAGTATGAAATACAGATTAAAGCTACCTTGGTCTCACTACTCTCATTCCAAACTAAGTTCTTCAGATTTCAAAGAGCAGTACTGGGGTCCAGATATTAAAAAGTTACTGAAAACTGGACCAAGTAGCTCTGCGAGCAGCAAAACCAGTGGGGGCCCATTTCCTGCCTCAATTTCCAGCTTTAGATAAGTGTTGATGTGAACTCTCTGGTGTGCAGGTTAAGAGGTCTCTTCCACCTGGCTTCCCTACTTTCACAAATTTTGTAGAAATTGCTCACCTGGGAGACCCCTGCTGCCAAATTTGTTTGATATCGGCTAACAGCCAGAAGAGTTATTAGAGGGACTGATGGCACACAGATACTGCAGTTGCATTTGGGCTGCCCCTCCTGAGGAAATAAAGCTAATGAAACTCATGGAATAATTACTGGCAATTGCTGCTACCAACTACTGTCACCCTTTCACATGCCTGGTGTATCACTGGATCTTTTTCTTCAATATTCAGCCCAGTGCTTCAATCTCCTTCTGTTTCCATCACAGATGCTATCTTGTCCCGAAATTAACTGTGACACCCTGGCTGTGCAAAACACACCCATAGCATCTGCTCTATTCTCATGTTCAGCAGGAATTTAGTTTAGCTCCTATAGCTAAATTTACAGACATGCATCAGAAACACGAGTAGAAGTGCAAGGTTTTGTTGTTTGGAAAGGAACAGTTCTTACATCTACGAAGCCTGCAGGAACATACAGTTATGGCAAAACTGTACTACCTACTATTGACAGAGATACTGCAAGTGTAACTGACAAGGCAATTTTATTAGAAATCCCTCTCCAAGGGCTTACTTTCCAAAAATGAAAGAAAAAGACTCTGAGGTAAGCTTTCGTATCTTGCTTCCCTGACTAAAGGTCAATTTTGCTTGCAAAATTTGCCTGACATTTCCTTCAGCTGTCTATTAATTATGAAGAGAAAGACTATACACCTTCCTGGGCAACATGCTCCAAGTTTTAAACTGGTTTTGGTTCACTCTGCCAGTTTAAGTAAATCCAAGTATCTATTTTTTTAATTAGTGACCAGCCTCTGCTTAGGGTCAAATCCAGCAGGTACACCTGAATACACCTTCTTAACAATCATGAGGTTCGGAAATATTTATAACCTAGTTTTCCCAATGCAAAGCGGCCTGTACCCACATGCATACCAGACATCTGGAACGGACCATTTTGAAATGAACGCAATAAACCCGTGTATTTGTAGTGCTGTATAATGGAGAAGACGATGTGCTAGCCCTTGGCCTGAGGGATGTGTGTGCACAACTTTCCACACAGCAAGCCTGCGCGTCCACACAGTGCAGAAAGTTACGTGCAGCCTCTGCAGGAACGGGGGCCTGTGTGTGCCCAATAAGGTTGTTTTAACTGTAAGGAAGGTGAGGAGCCTCGATAAAGTGTTATGATTGAACATTTAAATTAAAGACTTGGAAATTTAAAGCAGTTGTGTTCCTGTTCAATGCAGGGATACCAACCAGAACAGTCAGAATAAAAAAAAATTTAAAAAAAGACGGTAATTCCACGCAGGCCAAGCTACAGGCGACTCGCAACTCAGCTTCCTGAATTTCGCCTTTTAACACCCTCCGGCCCCGGCCGGCTGTTCCAAGCGGTGCCGGCACTCGGCTGCCCGCGCCCGGGAGCTGAGCGGGCACCGGCTCACGCCGAGCACCAACGCGGGCGGTGGACGCCACCACCGGGCAACGAGCAACCGCCCCGCGATCGCGGCAGCCCGGCGGGAGGGGGCGGCGGAGGGAGCCCAGCGGAGAGCGGCGGGTGGGGCGCAGCAGAGGCCTCCCCTCACAAACTTACTTCCCCTCCGCCCGCCCCCCGCAGCCGGCCCAGCCCCGGGCGGCGCGGAACCCCGCGGCTCGCTCTCACCCGCCCGCCGCCGCCCGACCCCTCGGCCCCGCGGGCGGGGGCTCGGGCCCGGAAGAAAGTTGCTGAGGAACTTTTTCTAGAGGAAGGGGCCGGGGGTGAGGGACGCCCCCCCCACCCCGGGGCGCGGCGCCGGGGCCGCCCGGCGGGAAGAGGCCGGGGGCGGGCGGGCGGCCGGGGCCTAGCGCCTCGGCGGGCGCCGCCGCCGCCGCCATCGCGGCCGCCTCTCCCGCGGGGCGGGGGAGCGGGGACGCGGCCGGGTCCTCACCTGCCTCTCCTCGGCGTGGCGGGTGGGAGAAGGAGGGGGGGAGGGAAGGAAGCGGGGCCCCCCCCGCTCCTCCCGGAGCCAAGGCGACTCGGGGAGGGAAGGGGGGGAGGAGGGTAAGGGAGGAGGGACGAGGAGCAGGAGGAGGGAGCCGGGCGCTCCGGTGCGTGCGGGGAGCCGGAGCCTCGCTGCGGGAGGAGGAGGAGACTCCCCGCCCCTACGGCCGGGCTCTCCGGCGGGCACCACGGCCCCTCCTCCGCGGCGCGCTTCCCCCCGCCCCCGCGGCCGCCCCATGCGCGGCCGGGGCATCGTCTCCACGCCCGAGTCGGAGGCCGCGGGGAGGAGCCGGGCGGCCCCCGCGGAGCCGGGCTGGCGGCGGCGGAGGCGGCCTCGGCCCCCTCCACCGCGCCGCTGTGCGTGGAGCAGCCGCCCCCCTGGCGGGCCCGCGGTGCGGCGGCGGCGGGGAGGGAGCCGGGGCTTGGCTTGCCCTGCCCTGTGCTGCGCTGCGCTGCGCTGCCCCGCGGCTCGGCCGAAGACAGCCGCCTCCCCCTGTCCTTAGCTGGTCGGACTGGACACGGGGTTGGGTCGCGGGACCCTTGTCGGACTAAACACGGGGAGGGGGAGCGGGGGGCGGCTGAGCCGCTGAGCTGCTTCCACCGCGTCCCGACGTGTCGGACGGGTGAGCTCGCTAAGTCTCTCTCGACGGA
This sequence comes from Buteo buteo, assembly GCF_964188355.1. Taxonomy (NCBI): domain Eukaryota; kingdom Metazoa; phylum Chordata; class Aves; order Accipitriformes; family Accipitridae; genus Buteo; species Buteo buteo. The sequence goes on along the minus strand of NC_134173.1, from coordinate 25,989,824 downwards.
GAAGCTGAACCTGAACGATTTCGGCAGCGGAGCCCTTCGGCGCGGTGTGGGAAAGGCGAGCAAAAATAACTTTAAAACTCCTCAACCAGGCATCTCTAGGTGGGCCACGGCTTAGGCTGGGTAAATTTAATTTCTTTCGGTCAAACAGCTGCAAAACGATCCTTCTGGAGTGCGGGTGCTGCAGCGGGCTGAGGCGCTGCGGCGGCGGGCGCAAAGCAGCGCCGGCGGCTCGGAAAAGCCCAGCGCTGCACCAAAGAGTAAACCTGTCGCCCAGACACTGAGCGAACAAAGAACCAGCCTGTAAATAACGCACCAGTAACTCTGTGGTATTTTACGTTCGGAGTTTCCCACTCATCGCAATTCCAGAAGTCAGCTTTTCGCATGTTAAGAAATAAAATATTGGATTTGTGTCAAGGCGGGCTTTACGGAGAAAGGTCATTCAAGTGCATCTAGCCTTCCGAATTCCAGACTGCAGGAAGAAGCAAAAGAAAAGAAGAAGAAAAAAATAACCCTAAAGAACCAAAGTTATTGAAGTTTAGGTGGGGAAATCAGCAGTCCTCATTCAGCATTATCTTTTATTGCTTTCAGCTCTCTAATAGTCAAGTTTGGCACTGGAATAGCATTTATGTCTCTTGCCTCTTTATTTGGTTCAAAGGCTGAATATAAAACAGTAATTGTATTGATCACTAATAATAATTTAATATAATATATTTTTAATCTAAAAAAAAAAAATTGAAAGAGGATGTCCAATTTATCTTCCAGGCAATGCTGTGGAGTAAAGCCATTTGTATTTTTTAATTTAAGATAAAGCAAATACATGTGTTTGCTTTCACAGGGCCATAAATACACTGAGCAGATAATACAAAAAAGCCAAAGTGTTTTATGTTTGGAGATGCCTTACCATAAATCGTACTCATGTAATCCTGTTGGAGTGGTGGAGTTTATCATGTTCCTGTTCTGTCAGGAGCTGTCGTGGTTTAACCCCAGCCAGCAACTAAGCACCACGCAGCTGCTCACTCTCTCCCCCCCCCACCCAGTGGGATGGGGGAGAAAATCAGGAAAAGAATTAAAACTCGAGGGTTGAGATAAGAACGGTTTAATAGAACAGAAAAGAAGAAACTAATAATGATAACAATAACACTAATAAAATGGCAACAGTAATAGTAAAAGGATTGGAACGTACAAATGATGCGCAGTGCAATTGCTCACCACCTGCTGATCGACACCCAGTTAGTCCCCGAGCAGCGATCCCCCCGCCCCCACTCCCCCCAGTTTATATACTAGATGTGACGTCACATGGTATGGAATGCCACGTTGGGTCAGCTGCCCTGGCTGTGTCCTGTGCCAGCTTCTTGTGCCCCTCCAGCTTTCTCGCTGGCTGGGCTTGAGAAGCTGAAAAATCCTTGACTTTAGACTAAAGACTACTTAGCAACAACTGAAAACATCAGTGTTATCAACATTCTTCTCATACTGAACCCAAAACATAGCACTGTACCAGCTACTAGGAAGACAATTAACTCTATTCCAGCTGAAACCAGGATAGGAGCCTAAATCACATTACACAGAATTGATTTTTAATTTAGAAATCAACAGCAAGTTTTACAAATTGACCTGGGCAATGAATTACTTAACTGAGGAGGAGTGTTTGCAGACTGGTCGCAGCTCTGGGTCTGCCATGTCTTCACGGCACCGGCTGGGCTTACAGTAGTCTTGAGGGAGAGCAAGGTTTGAACTCCAGCATCAGTTGTGGGGTTTTTATACACAAGGCAAGCACTGCTGTGTGGTTAATTTTACAGCACAATGGTAAAACTTGCATATCTGAAAAACAGAATGAGCCATAAGTATGTCATCATCTTCATTATGTTTTGAAGTTACTTATTTTTCTTAAGAAATTTTTCAGCATTGGGCTAAAGCTTTACAGTTAGAGGGATATTGGCTCTTGCCAGCTGTCACTGTAATTTAACTTCTAGGTTTCAAGCCCAGGGTCAATGGATGGGATTACATAGCTGTCCTTTCTCCTGGTGCCTGGCTGTGCCCATGTAGCAACAAAAAGTTTGTTGGGATTCTCAGTCCATCACACCTCTCCCATTGCTTTCTCTCCTTAGAACCAATATAAGGAATGATTTGGTGGGTTTCTGAAAGATTGAGCCGTTAACTGTGGCCTCCGCTTGCTGTCTTATGTGCATGTGTGCTATCAGCTGCCACAGGTAGTACTGGGACTGCAACAGTGATCGACTTTGGTCGATAGTGGAGAGACTGGCATGCTTAATTTCAAGCATAGTGTGATTAAAATAGCAGAGCAGTTGGGGTGAAGATGAGATGACCAGTCCCTTAACTGACAGCAAGCTGACAGCAAGACCCGCACCATATGGGCATGAAAGAATAGATAGGGGTTTGAGTCAGGAGTCTTGGAGGCTAGACATGCTTTCATTGCAGTGGAAAAATTGGCTACTTCTTAAATTGTCTTGCACTTGTCACTGATAGTCTGAGTGTTCCTCATTTTTATAAGGAAATGTTGAACAGGTGACTTAAAGCCATCAAACTGCTGGCGGTTCAGTCCATTTAATCCTGCTCTGGAGGGGGCTCGGGGGGTCATTGCCACCTTCTGCTTGCAAGCCAGCCTGCAACCTGTCGCCATGTTTTACCTAGGTAAAACTCCCTTATGCTGCTACACTGCTGTTACTGAGTGGGCTCTCAAATCTGTTGCAGTGCTGTGAGTGCTATGAGCCATGCAGGTAGACTGACACCACTTGGTATTCACTCAGGAGGCACCTGCTGAAACTGGCACCAGTCTCAGCTGAGAGTCAGCCAAGGACAGTGCCCACTTTTAGGAATTTCCCATCCTTTTTATCCTTTTGGTTTAAATTAATATTTTTTACTTTGTCCAGGAAGGGGAGGGAGGAGCTGCCCCTGTATGCTTTAGCATGGCTGGAATATGGTGTGAGATGCTACTGCTGTAGGGGTTCATTGCTGCCATTTGCTGGATACAGTTTCCCAAATAGCCCTTCAGACAGGCTCAGCGTTCACTAACTCCTCAACTGCGTTGTGTTTTTAGTTGACATTAACATAATCTTAAAGATTTTTGCAAATAGTACATGGAGAATGCCTTCTGAAATGTAGGCTATCTTTGAAAATTTTCACATATTTGAATTAATTTCTAAAGAAGGTGATAATTTATATTTATACAATCCTTAATGGTTTTTTTTTGTTCAAATTACTCAATAATTGGTACGATCAAGTACATGTTACAACAAATGAAGTGTTTTTAGGGCTATAAGGGTGAATACAGGTTTAAGAGCAGAAGGAAAGAAGGAGGAACAGAGGAATAGAGATGGAGGAAGGCAGACTAAGGTATTTCAGGCACTGATGTGGGTTCAGTGATTTGTGATTGGAGAATACAGGACTTGTATCCTGAGGTTTTGAAGGAGATGGGCACACTGATTTTCTGAAGAGCTTTAACAGTACATGCCGAAGGTTAATCTGTGGTACACATTGTAGTAACTTGGAAACATTGAGACATTCTTGAAAACACTGGTGGGATTGTTTTCCAATAAATTGGAATAAACAGAAAAATATTGTAGTGGTTCATGGTCTCCTGCAAACAATTTTTTCTTTTAAAAGAAATAAAAAGCTTTGCTGGACCTAAATTCATTCTTTCATTTTGAGAAATAACTATGGTTGCCAAGGCCTCATCCTAGCTATACCTTAGTCTTTAAAAGTGTGGAAAACTGTTAGTTTTATAGCAGCATCTCCTAAAATTCATTGGCCAAATTCCCATTTCTCATTGTACTGTGGGATCATACTACAAAAAGCAGTTCTTCTTGGAATTAATTAGTATTAGTCACATGCTTACTTTTAAGTACTTGCATCAGTATTTTTAAGAATAGGGAGTTTAGCAAAGCATAGATATTTCTTTTGAATCTGAATATTCTGTTAGTTGAATAAGTGGGTAGTTTTTGTTTTGTCATGTTACTTTCTTCAAGTGAAGCTATTAATAAAATCATTGATTTTTATAAGTGAAATGTCTTACTTGGATGGAAGATTTATTTGGATATAATGCAAATTACATATGAATATAGTAGTTCAGTAACAGAATGGAATGCTAAGTCACTGCATGATGGATCTGTCATTGTTTGCTATTCTAAAGCAAGTATTCTATTTAAGCTTTATGTTAAACTTCAAAATGTTTTTGTCATAAATGTCTTGTTTTGCCTTAAAATGCTTCTGCATCTCCAAATGGCCAGGATCTTTGTGTTTGCTGAGTACTTCTATTTGCAAGATTAAATATTCTGTTCTTTCTCAAATAGCATTTCTGTTTGATCATCTGTAACTTGTTTAATTACTTATGCATATTATACTTTTAGCAAATATGTGGAGGATTCTTTTTGAAAAACATTGATTCAAACATTGGTTTTGAAATTATTTAAAGTTATTTTTGAAAGCATGCTAGACTTTATCTCGGAATACCCCATACTTCCAAACCTGTTGCTATCTACATTTGTGTCACATCCAGTTATATCAGACACGCTGGATTACATTGTATAATGAAAGCTGTATTGCTGTATTCTAATCTTTATATCTGATCTCCTTTGAATTGCACATGAGTATTGCTTATGGTTACTTAAAATAACTACTGCTTTTGTTTCAAGGGTAGTGCTATACATGATAAACACTTAACACTCAACCCTGCTTTGGCAGCAGCTACACATCCTATATCTTTGGTTCTTGCATGATTTAATTTGGAAGCTGCACAGATACATTCTTTTTTTATTTTTCATTTAAATTTCATATTTAAAAATCTGAAACCTGTGAAATCATACATCTCCAGAAAAATTTAATGCATTTACTTGGGCCACTGTGCTCTTCTGAGAGATTTGGAACGTATGCTCCACACAAAGCAGGTCATGTACTCTTAGAAAGGAAAGGGATAAATAGTAGGAAAAAAAGAAGTATGTGTGGTAAAGCTGACCTGAACTGACTTTGTTTTTGACATCACTGCTAGAGTCATTCATAGCATGTAAGAGACTTCTGACCTCATTTGGTAGCCAGTATAAAGGAGCAATTTCAGCTAACTTTGGGGGACTTGCACATATATGTATTGGTTATACTTATTTTGTTATTCTTGTGCTGAATGCCTAAGATATTACTGTGAAATAAATGCTTAATAATGTTATTAGCTGCAAATCCCAAGTTAATACAGCATTTAGGGCATTCTGCATCAATGTCTCCTCTTTTCCAGGGCACCCTGAATTTTATCTGTTGAACACACATGCTGTTGCGGTGCTTTTATACATGACTTCATAAACCAAAGCCAAGTGAAACAGAATTCAACAACTTTCTTTTTACAAAGACATAGCAAATGTATATAGAGTCTTAATGTGGCCCTGTGGGACCAGCCTTTCCTAATCAGCCTCTCCTCCGTCCACCCCATCATTCTTGTCCCTGTCGTATTCCCCCATCTTATTGGCATCATCATCATTGGTAGTTAGTTCTTATGCTCAGCCTTGCTCAAGACTCTGTATGGTCCTTTCCTCTGAGCTACCACCCTGACTAAAAATGGACAAATTCCTCAGGCCTGTGTCAGTGCTCTTTATTGTGCATTAATGCTTAACAGATCTTCTGAATTTTCCATGCCAGGTTGTTATTCTTGCTCTAATGTTTTGAGGATAATTGTCTGTCACAACCCTGGGCACCAGAAAGCCTTCCTTCTTAATTTAGAGGTGAATGTGATGAAGTTTATTACTTTGGGAATAGGTCCAGAAACAAAATCATCCTCTCAGTCTGGAATGCCAGACAAATCCTTAGAGTGGAGCTTTGATCAGGATGAGGCTGTTCGCTGTCATGGTGTTCACCGCCACAGGTGGACATAACTGTTGTGCACCATTTAGAGATCTTGGAAAACTGGACAGCTGTCAGATGTGTGGGTTTTTTTCTCAGCATGCCCTGTATCTCTGTTGTTTCTCTCCCATCTTTCATTTTCTCATCACCATTCCTTCAACTGGAGGTTACAGTCACCTCAGGTCTGCTGGCATAACTACAACTATAGTTTTCTTCCTATGGTTTTGCAGTTCTGCCAATGTGATTTTAGTCAGTTTAAGTGCCATAATAGTTTTCTAAAAAAATGAGATTATGTTGATGCAGCTTTGCTTGGGAGTGACATATATACAGTTGTGCTCCCTGACATGAGGAAAGAGGTAATAACATAGGGTGAACACCAGTGACTTCTTATCCCACCTCAGCTGCACCCAGAACAGTCTGAATTTTTGGAAATGTCAGAATTTAGGAAACCCCAATGTGATTGCATTGATAGATGAGGAGAGAGCAGTGGTGGCGGGGGAATAGGAAAGACTAGATGGCTCTGTTTTCCTGATGTTTAACTGTTGCTTGGTTCTGCATGCATCTTTCTCAGTTCCCACCCCACTCCAGATAAATACCCTTTGGTTTCCATATCATTATCTGTCTTGCTCCCCTGAAGCAGCTGCAGTCTCTTCCACTCTTCCCTGAGAATCTGTGTCAGGGTGAATGAGAGAGTCATGAACGAGGCAGCCGAGGTAACAACTACTCAAGAAGAGGCACTTGTGGAAAACCTGATTTTTAAAACCTGAAAAACACATTAAGAGATAGAAGAAGCCTGGGTTTATTAAAAGCAGAGCCAGTAGCCTTTCCTGTGGTTAATGATAGCTAGTACTGTTTGTAAGAGTTTTCAGTTGCCTATAACCACCCAACTTCAACTTCTTAGGCTAAGATTGCTCTTGGCAATTGCCTGTCTCAGTGCTCTGACACTTGCAATGTGAAAATCTGCTGCTTTCTCATGTTAGAAGGAAGCAACTTTGCTAGCTGAGCTGTAGAGAAGCACCTCTACTTCCAAACTGGAAGCAGTCATCTGAAATTTAGCAAGACTCCCATATAGACGTCAGGGATATGCCTTTTGCAATATATATTAATAATACATCCACATCTGACCTGACAGTAAGTTAGCCTCTACACAGTCTCACTTCGCATGTAGGGTCTTAGTAGATCTAAGGCGAGTACTCCAAAAACTCTTGTCTGCATATTCTCCCACAAGTCCTCCTTGCCAAGGAGGCTGGAGATGCTCCATTCCAAGGCTTCAAAGGTTAAGCTAGCATTTCTTTGCAATTAGGTAGGAACGCAGAGATGGAATGGACCTTCCACCATGCAACAACTATTGTGGGAAAATGGTAGCATCTCTTCCCTTCTTCACCCCTTGCTTAAAAAGAAAAAACATACAGGAATGAATAAATAAGGAGAACTTCTGAGTTGCTCTCTTTTTATTCTGCATGCTTCTGATCTGTCCTGCTCATTATCACTGTACTTCTTGAGTATCTGGCTCTTGGGGGGGAAGGAGCAGAACAGAACCCAACCTGAGCCCCCCTCCATGAGTGCTGAAGCCAGTGATGATACATAAGTCATGGCTGCTCAGAACCTTTTTTGTTCATATTCTTCAAAAGCAAAAAAAAGGCTGCTATGAAGGTTCAGGAGAACTAAGTACATGCCATGAATTCAGAACTAGAAGCTGTAAAAAGGACAATTTTTTTTTTTTTTTTTTAAGAAAGGAGAGGTTTTTATCAACATACATTTCTCCAAATTTTGAGTTATTCTAAGAAAGGGAGCTGGCAAGTATATCTTTTTTTTCTTCTTCTTTGAATATGCAAGTAATTGAACCTGTTGTTTCAGAGAGTTTTAAAACTTTGGAGGGAATATAAATTTTTTTTTTTTTTAAAGTAACATCATATTTCACTATTTTCTTATGTTTCCTACATTTCATTAAACAGTTTGTGGAAGCCAGATAACATTGGATATCTGACATTTTGTTTCTCATGGAATGAATTGTAAATGATGGGATAAAAAGATACATTTATCATTCTTATAATAACAGGGCAATGCTAGTTAATAATTTGCAGACAAATGTAGCTAAAGAAAAGAAGAAAAGTACTAGCTAAAGAAAAATACATGGCATTAAAGATAACCTTAGTATGGCTCACATGATGCTTCCTTCTGCCTGTTTTTTCGTTCACTTTTGGTTAAAGTGGGATTTTCCAAAGCACAAGAGTTTGCTTATCCTACTCCTCATTCCTTCAAAATAGAGCCTATTAAAAATCAGACTGTGTTCTACATTGTTCCATGTTTTTGTTTTTGTTTTCTAATTGGGAAGAAAAATAAAACATGGAAATTTCAAAACTATTTTGGTTTTAAAATGTGGGCTTGGGACATCTTTGATGCACCATCATAACACAGTTAGAACGGACTCTATTGTTCTTGATGGAAAAAAATAATCAATTCAGGAACCCCAGATAATGGGGAGGGAAATGAGGGACCTAAACCATGACAAACTCACAACAAGTAATGACAAACCATCCTGAAGCAAAACATTTAGATTCACTTGGACAGTTCAAAACATTTTGGATTCTTTTTTATTTTCCCAAAGGGCATTACATTGTTTTGGCATAACCAACTTTTTCCTGTGGAAAAAAGTCAATATTACAGAAAACACTTTCCTGTTAAAAACCATGAACAGAAAATTCTGGAGCAGCAATAGAGGGAAGCAGTCAAGCCAAAACCAAGTGCATTTGAAAATGTCCTCCCTAGAGAATCTTAGGACTGCTCCAACCTAGCAATACGAATTTTATGTGAAGATAAGTATATTTCATAGCCACCAAACATAATGTGATGAAATCCATGTGGTACAACTTAGTATGTTTCAACACATTTAAAATATGATGTTTCACAGCGGCACTTGAAAACTCTATTTGTTTAAAAAATGTGGAAGAGCTCTGGTAGACAGCTTGGGCCTTTGAGGTGAAAAATCGCATCTGAGATTTCACAACTGTTTTGCTAGGACTGGGCATTTTTACAAAACTGAACCCTGCTTTTAAAAAAAAAATATCTCTGTCCACAAAGCAAAAGCTTGTATGTTTAGAAACATACTTCTAGCCTTAGAAACATACAGCACAATTCATTGTTATTTAATGTTTAGAAACATACTCCTAAATTCAGTTCTAAAAAATGGGCACAAACCTCTTTTTAACAATGACAGCAGAGTATTTTGGGGAAAGACATGGAATGCAGTACTCTTACTGAATTTTTAGGATACGGGTAGTTAGGATAACCTGCCAGGCCATTTTATAGCCTTGTAAAAGTGGCCATGAGTCACTGACTTTCTGGAACTGGTGTCCATCTCAATGTCTACTTTTCAGGGCAACTTCTGCTTTAAATGTGACAAACTTTGTCCTGGGTTTTTCTGTGTCAGGGCAAGCTTCACCTTGACAATAGTGGGTAGAAGACAGAGCCTGTTATTTCCCATTACCCAAGTTAATCATATGCTTTTCTGAGTAAAATAAATGGGTAATTCACAGAATTTCAGAGTAGAAATGACCAACAGACCAGCCAGAGTCAAGTGCTCTGAATATCTATCACCACCTCTTAGATTTCACCCACAGTTGAGCCCAGTCACTTGTGCCAGACCAAAGTGTCCCATATTGATCAGAAGGCACTGAGATGGGGAGTGCACAGCCTTGGGTGGCATGGGCATAAGGGACCAACAAGCAAGAAGATCAGAGCAACAAACCAAATCAGGAGTTTGATGGATGTTTGAAGACGACTGTTGGCATCTTGCCTGTTGGCACATGGATCGTTGGTCAGCTAAGTTATACAATTTTTCACCTGGTGTGTATAATTTTTTTTGTTCTTTGTGTGTAGTTTTCACAATGGGATGCTAGTCCCCATGGCTGGTCTGTTAGATGCTTTCATAAAAACTATAGTAATATAAACAGCCCTTGCTAGTGCGACATGCCAAATGGCCACTAACAACTCTGAGCTTCATCACACCCCTGAAAATGTAGGGTGAACTGTTGAAATGCCTAGGGTCATTGCAGATTTATGCTGGTAAAGTCAGAAAATGCTCTACTTGCTGCATGATGTTTCTGGGAATGTCTGGGAAGTCAAATTAAAATGGAAGAGTGGATTTCATAGCTGAGGGCTTCCCCTTGGAGCACATGTGGCTCTTCACTAGCTCGAAGAAAACAGATTACAAGTGGATCCTGATGAGGTTTGAAAGGTATTTTAAGTGTATTAGGTTTTTTTAGTCAACATCAGCTGACAAACAGTGCTGTTTATTAATACATTCAGTATATTTCAATGTAATTTTTCTCGTCTCTCACTTGATGAGGGTTTTTTTGTTCTATAATTGTCTTGTTAGTCATTTCTGTAGGTAGCTAGGCAGCTGTTGCTGCAATCCGTTTATTAGTTGCTGTTGGCTCTGGATTTAACAAAATGCAACTGCACCCTCTTGTGGAAGCTAGTAAGATTATTTTGGTTTCCTGGTGTCACCTGATTTTTTTTTTCTGAACAAGTCAAATAAAAACAAATAACAGAAGTGTGGTGAGGCCACACAGCAACAAAGCTTCCTGAAGAACTTCAAAAAAATAAGCTGCGACTTCGGAATGTCTGAACTCGGACAGCCTTTGAAGACAAACTTCTGTGGGGAAGACTTTCAAAGGCACCCTGGGAGACCTTCCTGCCCTTGGCTTTTGTGGGAATCCCTATCATAATATATTCTTCAAGAGAAACAGAATTGGTATGGCCATATGCACAGAAATGGTACTTTTACAACTAAGTCTGAGGACAATAATTCAATATGAGTATCCAGCATGGACCTGAAAAATAGTTTATGTTCATTCTTTATATGTGCAAATCCCTGAACACAGATGTTGGTCTCCCTGTATGCGCTAATGGAAGTAGTGCATGTTCTTGAAGGCAAATACGGTTGTGAAGGGAGTAGGTTAGGCTGCACATTAAAGATTTAACTTCTAACACTTGTAGATCTTGACATTACGTTTTTTTCTGCAACTCCTGTGGACACTTTATTTAAAATAAGTGCATTAAAATTCATTAATGCATTTGTACTCTGGTGTCTGAGGAGTGCTGGCAGGGGAAGCAAGAACTCCTTCTACTGGTGAAGCAAGTATATTGGCATGTCCAACTCTCTGCAGTATATGGGCTTGCAGAGAGAGGCTCATAAAATACTTTTCTTCCTTAAAAAAAAAAAAAAAAAGACATCGTTTACAGGAAATTAATTTTCCTGAAAAAAAGCCTCAAACTTTTTTTTTTCCACTGTTAGTGCAAACACAAGGACTTTCTGACTAAGGTAAAATGAAGGAAATATGGATTATTTTTTTTAAAATAATAATTCATCATGTACTCCATAAGCAGAGACACTCACTGATAAAAGGGTAAAACCACCCCACAAGTAACAAGATTTGTGAAAATATCACTTTCCATGAGTAAATTTTAAAGAAATGATACTGAGAAATTTTGTATAGTTTTAATACACAAAGTATTCAAATGCATTAAACTCCCATGTAAGCAACAGCTGATTTCTATGGGCCACAGCACTGCTATTCTTTCTCAGAGCAAAAAAGTAACCCAGAGCTTGCTCTGACGTCAGTTAGAAAGCTGGAGGAATTTGTCTTACTCTCTGCAAATGGTTAATTAAAAAAAAAAGAAAAAAGTAACTGTTATACACCATTTGATCCCCTAAGTAGAACTTAATGAGGTGCGTTGATTTGCATTTTTATGTCTGAACATGTTCTTGCACTGCCAGCATGTCTCACTGAGCAGTGAAATACAACTTATCGACACCTTTGGGCGGGGTAACAGAATTCAAGATGCTAGTCTGAAAGTCGTGTTTAAGGAGTCCTGGTCCTATACTAACATTGCCTTACCTGTGGCATGGCTTCTGTGCTTTCTGAAATTCCATAGTGATCATCACAGTGTTTAAAATTTGTATCTCTTCTTGCTTCTCTGTTGTACTTTTGCTCTGTGCTTCAAAGGGCTCTTTGCCATCCTCAGATGGTGTATGTTTCTGCAGTCAGTAATATGGTACTTTACCTCAGATGAGGCTATGAGCCTCATTTTAGTATCTCTGTTGGATATTTGCATTCATCCTGTATGCTGTACTTTGTGTATTTCTGGCAGACCAGCGGTAAGGCTGGCACCATTCCAGCTGACCCAGGAGAAGCAGCTATGGTGCAGGTCTCTGGAGGGGGTGGCTCACACGGCCTGGCCAGCTTTGAGCTCCATGGGCTATTGCAAAGGGAAAGAAACAGGTCAAGTACTCTCATGACTGTTGACATAATTTTGTTATGCTTTTCCACAGGGCATACAAGTATGCACAGGTGGATGGGCAGAAAGAGTTGCGAGCACCCTCATATATGGGAAAGCTGCTTCTTGGACCTCAACATGCATCCCTTCATGCCGCCAAACTCAGAAGGGCTCCTTTTATCATGCTTCAATCATGGGAGCTTGCTCCTTCTCTAGAATGAGCATGGATGTGTAGTTTATGCAGCTGTATCCCTCTTTCAAGTTAATTATATCACTCCGAGTGCTCCAACTATGATCCCACACTGCAGTGCCTCATGCTTGAACCAGCCTGCCTATTTCCCTGGGCGCCTGCCACAGAGGTTACCTCCCTGCTGAAATCTTGGCATGTTACCTAGTCCTCTGTAATCTGAGTTTCTTTCAAGCTCACGTACCCAGAATTCACCACTGTAGCCAGACCTCAAGTCTCTGCATGCTTTCAGCTGATTTCCCCATCTCCCTTGGGGAAAGGAGCATGTCCAGTCTCATTTAAAAAAACCCATTGCTGAAAGCCAAGGATCTACAAGAAGATTCAACTATCTGAAAGAGTTCCTGCATGGCTAATAAATAATGAAAAGCCATTTTCAACTCCTACCATTGATCCACCACTTTATAATCCTGAGCATCTCTATCAGATACAACCCCACACACCTCGCACCAGCTCCTCATCCCATACTCCAAATGTAATGCCATTTCCAACCGTAGCTTTAAGCAAAAAAAATTTTAAAAAATTGTGAAATGCAGGAAGCAAAAATTTTGTGTCCTTTCCACCCAGAATCCACGATCCCAGTCCTAGAATGGCTATAAAGCAGTCGCCTCCATTTCTCCCAACTCATCTTAAACAAACTTGCTGTGGCCACGGCACTCTTCTTCACAAGCCTTCTGGCCTTGGAAAATCCACAAAGAAACTCAGATCTTTGTTCACAGGCAACTTGAATCCTACCAAATATCCTATCTCTCCTTCCAACTTAAACATTACCCATGGATCCCCACTTGTGTTCCAGTTAAGATAATTGGGTGCTCCTGGCATTAAGCTTCGCAAAACAACAATCAGCAAAACTCCTTCTCAGCTCATTTCTTCTGAAACCCTAACTTAAGAATATTAACCATCCTCTGCTAGATGCAGCCTTCCCAAATCTTGTATCATCACTCACCCCTCCCAGCAGAAGCTCTTACCTAGCACCATGCACCTTCCAGGGACTAAGAATGAATGTGACTCATTGGTCTCAGCATTGCTGGTGAATTTTACTTCTAATTGTAACCTTGGCTGCATCACAGGCTGAAAATCACCAACTCCTTACATTTAAACATTGTGCTTTCCCACAGCAACCCCAGCCCTTCTCATCATGGATGCTGCAGGGGCTTGGTGAATTTCTTCATTCCTTGCTGTCACAGAAATGAGACAATGGCTGGGGGTGTCAGGGGTGAACTGAGAAGGGTCAGTTCTGATCCTAGTGTTAGGATTGGGGTAAAGATTTATTTTGGGTTTGTGTGGCGGAGTTTTTGGTAGCGGGGGAGGGGCTGCAGGGGTGGCTCCTGTGAGAAGCTGCTAGAAACTTCCCTGGCTCCAAGTTGGACCCGCCTCTGGCCAAGGCAGAGCCCATCAGTGATGGTGGTAGTGCCTCTGGGAGAACAGATTTAAGAAGGGGAACCTGCAGTGGGGGAGGAGGTTGGAATGTGAGAGGACCCCCCTCTGCAGACACCAAGGTCAGTGAGGAAGGAGGGGAGGAGGTGCACCGGAGGAGGGGACACCCCTGCAGCCCGTGGTGAGATGGCAGGCTGTCCCCCCCAGCCCATGGAGGTGAGTGGGGGAGCAGATGCCCACCTGCAGCCCGGGGAGGAGCCCATGCTGGAGCAGGGGATTGCCCCTGAAGATGGCCATGACTCCATGGGAAAGCCTGTGCTGGGGCAGTCTGTGACTGAAGATTGGCCCATGGAAAGGACCCATGCCAGGGAAGTTGGTGAAGAACTGCAGGCCATGGGAAGGACCCATGCCAGAGAAATTCATGGAGGACCATCTCCCGTGGGAGGGACCCCACACTGGAGCAGGGGAAGAGTGAGGAGTCCTCCCCCTGAGAATGAAGGAGTGGCAGAGACATTTGATTAACTGAGCCCAACCCCCATTCCCCGTTCCCCTGCGCCACTTGGGCAGAGGAGGTAGAGAAATCAGAAGTAGAGTTAAGCCGGGAAGGAGGGAGGAGTGGGGAGAAGGTGTTTTAAGGTTTGGGTTTCACTTCTCAATTTCCTTGTTTTGATTTGATTGGTAGTAAATTAAATTGACTTTGTTTTTCCCACAAGCTGAGTCTGTCTTTTGTCCGTGACCATAAGTGGTGAGTGATCCCTCCCTGTCCTTGTCTCAACCCATGAGCATTTCTTTATATTTTCTGCTACTCATCCCACCAGGGCTGGGGGGGAGGAGTGAGTGAGAGGCTTTGTGGTGCTTTGTTGCTGGCTGGGCTTAAGCTACAACAAGATTTGGGTTTTGAAAAAGAAAGCATGAAAATCTGTGTTTATTGCGTATTCCTACAAGACCATTAAAGCTAGAATGGGGACTACTGCTGGTAGGGAACATTTCAGGGTAACAAGACAGGATAGGATGTGGGTCCTTGCAGTGAAGGCTGGAGTTGCAGCTAGAGGTTCAGATGGAAAGAGCTGATCCAGAAAAGGTAGCAGGGGATGGAGAAGCTAGCCACAACAGTAGGTTAAATTCTAAGCTCTGATTGAAGCTAGGGTTAGAGTTTGGCCCTAACCCAGGGCTTAAGGGGGCTGAAAAGATGACTACTGGATCCAAAAGACACACGGAGTTAATCTGCGGACTGATCCTGGCAGGGGGAAACAGCTCACTGTTTGGGCTGGTGTTGGAGGGGATTGGTACAATACATGTAAATGCTGTTGTTAGTTTAGGGTTAATGTTTGGTTCACAGAGGTCTGAAGAACTCAGGAAAATTCGGGATCTTCTAAGACCTGTAGGACTTTGATGAGGTATGAAGCAAGGGTAGGCTGGATTTAAGTTCAGGGTAACAAAAGCTAGATAGCTTGATCTATTCTGGGGTAGAATAAAATTAGTTTTACATCAAGGATTTGAGATTAGGTTTGGATTCAGGAAAACAGGAATTGAAGGATTCAGTTTACTGCTGAATTCTGCAAGATGTACAGGAAAATCACAATCTCTGTTGGCAAATGATGGCTCATTCAGAGTCAGTTAGGAGTTCCTGGATGATGGTTTAGTGTAAGGATTAGGACACCAAGGGCTAAAGCACTCAGTTTACTTCAGGTTAAGTGCAGCAGTTGATTTCAAGCAAAGGAATGATTTATGCTTAGTTCTATAGTTACATTTGACTTTAAGTTCAGCAGGGCTTAATTTCTTGCTACTTTGGTACAAAAGAGTTTGGTTTCTTGCTAAACCTGATAAGCGTAGATGCTAAGATGAGAAGTATTAGACTAGTTTAAGATTATTTTGGTTAGTGTTTGCTTCATTCTATATTGGCTCTGACAAGGGAAGCAGGGACCTCCTAAGGAGAGTTCAGCTATTGTAATTTTGGGGAAGGAGAGAAGGGATTAGGTTGGACAAAGCCAATTTTGAAGAGTTTAAAGCTAGAGCTGGTTCTGAGTGAACATAGTTTGTGACTCCACCAATAAATAACACTTAAGTATTCTAAGGTTTTAGTCAGATGTCAGGTATGCTGGCTAAGATCAGCAGGAAAAACAAACACACCTGTATAAAAAGTGTTTGTGCAAATCAAATATGAACTAGTGTTCTCAGGGTCCCATACAGGAAATGCACACACACGTATTTACACACAAACATATGGTTAATTATATGGGCTCCAAGAAAGTTGAGGAATTGAGGCATCACTGTGGAAGGGTTTCAGAAAATCAGAATATTTCAGCTCAAGGCCTAGCTACCAATTTTAGCAAAGACAGTGTCT
Source organism: Buteo buteo (assembly GCF_964188355.1). NCBI lineage: Eukaryota > Metazoa > Chordata > Aves > Accipitriformes > Accipitridae > Buteo > Buteo buteo. The sequence continues at coordinate 25,973,739 of NC_134173.1, read as the reverse complement.
ACTACTCAAATTCTCATTAAGTGCCATAGTTACCATCATAGAAATCAGACAGTAGTAATTACCAAATTATTTATACATTTTCCACAGTTAATTTGAAATTAAAACACATTCACTCATCTTTCTAAGTATTCTGAGTTACATTTCCTTTTAACAATGATTCATGATGGATAAGAAGTATCATACATAAGTAATAAACTGCATAATGCACAGTGCATAGAGGAATGCAGTAGCTTATGCACTTACACAACAAATTTCATGGCTAACTTGGTTTGGAATTTATAGAAAATCCTAGTGGCCCTTCAAAATTGTTGAATCAATATTTCAGGAATACTAAGTTACAAAACTTGCTTAGAGCAATTCTTTCATACTATAATATTTAATAGTACACTTTGGAGGTATATATTCAATTTCACATGAAGACCACGAATCAGTTTATATATTATACCTCAGAACAGCCCATGGTATCATTTAGATTTCTTATAAAACCTTTATTTAAAAGACAGTAGGATTTTTCTCTTGCCTTTTTGGGGTAATGACTTACATTCACCAATGGATGAATCCTACAGCCTATAAAGCAGTATCACCGACCTCAGTGGAGCTGCTCATGAGATAAAATGCTGTTGAGGAGAGCATACCCTTTAATGAAAAGGAATGTAACTTGGAAAGTACTGAGGTGAAGTTACACCCTTGTCCTCCTCACTGCAACAGGCACTTTTGCCTTCAAATACACCGTTACATGTATCACATGTGCTTGTCCTGTAGAGCTAAATAGCAGACAAATGCATAAGAGAGAGGGGGACCTTTGACATCTTTAAGTGTGGAGTAAGAAGAAGCCTATCGCTAGGATAGGTGCTCTTATACTAGACAACAGGGCTTGTGGAGAAGGGGGAACAATCTAGCCTCCTTTCTGTCGGTAGTGGCTCTATTTCTAAGCACAGCCTTCGGGAGTTACACTGCAGGCCACCATTCCCAATGTGTACTTATCCCTTAAGGCTCCTTCACTGCAGAGCTTTCTGCCTGAGGAAGTACCACGACAACCACCCTGACACTGATTTCAGGTGGGAAGCCTGATTCAGAAATCTGTGCAGGTCTTTGGTCTGGTACAGCATCGGTAATCCCAAGTGCAGGGTTTCCTCCCTGCCTCCATGTCTGTGATTTGCTTAAGTCACAGGAGGTCTTCTGTCAATCTGAATGATGCAATTAGTATTACTTAATTTTTTTTTTGCATGCCTCTCTGCCTTACAAGCTGCAATTATAAATATCAATTGAATGACACACTTAAAAGAGTGTATCATTTAACATAACAGACACTTTCAATTTTAAGAACTCATTTCAATATGGGTTTCTTCCAGCAAAAGATAATTGATGAAGACAAAAATATATGTTTTGTCAGAAGATCTCTAAAGATTTGCCCAGTTTCTTGTAAAAATCCCCCAAACTTTAAGCTGAAAAAAACCCAATAAATAAAATGTTTGGTTTGGGGTTTTTATTTGGTTGTTGGTTGGTTGGTTTTTTTGTTTGTTTGTTTGTTTTAAATAAATGTGCTGAATTTCTAAATACAGGTTTTTTCTCCCATTCTTTTTTAGTGGAAAGTTTTAGAAACAAATATTCTCAAGCATCCTGACTAGCTTCCTGGTTGCTGTCAACACTAAGAGCCTTCAGGAAAACATTCAAGGGATAACTCTACAGCCTTTTACAGGCAGATATAAGCTTACTCTGCCAAAGGCACAAGCTGACTCTTGGTTGTATTAACTCAGTACAGAGTCAGTATATGACTTAGCTCAGTTTCAGAAAAATGATGACTAGAGCTACAGGGCTTCCAGTTTGCTAACAGTAAGTGGACAATCTAGTTACAAGTTACGGCCACTCACATTTCTAAAAGGAGAACCTACACCAGAAATAGAGCAGTCCAAGGGCAAGTCTACTTTTTAATGCCACATTAGAGTATGGATGAAGAAATGCATTAATGAAAACATTGGCTAAATGCTAAGTACCTCATTGGACATGAAAGGAAACAATGAATGCAGGCTGTGCACACAGTTGCTCCACTGTGGACCAAGACAATAGCTAGTATTGGACAAGCTTAAAAATAACTCTGCTAAAAGAAAAGCCCAATACTCGCTATGTTTGCACAAACCAACTTGTGCCTGTTTTTGAAGCATCTATCCTGGAAATGTTGAAATTCAAGGAAGTTCTTGTTTCTGTGCACATTGTATTTATTTCACAGCCATTTCTCAGCACCTTGTGTCTGCCAGTCTTTTGGTCTCTTATTGCACACGGGGTATTTATAAATTGTCTCTGTGAATGCTTGCAGATTGTTTTAGTTAGTCTGTCCCTCCAAGGAGAAGTTTAAGTAGATTTTCCTTCTTTTTTTTCAAAGCTGACCACTGCTCGCTGGGAGGCTATTCTCTTGCGTGGGAGATGGGACACTGGGAAGCTCCTCTCAGGCTTAGTGTGCTAAGCTCTCTTTTTACCACTACTGCATGGGGATACTGAAATTTTCGTAACATTTGTAAACTTTTATAAGAAACTAGTATGAGGGTTAAAATAAAATTTAAAAAACTTTTCCATGATCCAAAGTTCTTGTTGGAATTGCTGGAACAAATTGGATAAATCTGAGTGGATTTTCATATCCCGCGGGTGTACGACAAACTGAGCCTAAGTGCCACGCCTGCGCATTGTGCATGTGTCCACCTCCCCAGTCTGACAGCTTTTTGCTCGTTCCGTGGTCTACAGGAGACATCTTGTGGTCAAAAAGCAAAATCGCAGCGCATAGTCTGTGGAGGCTGAAAAGGAGAGTAATCAGTCTTGCACTGCCTCCCAAGCTTTTAGTTTTCTTTTCACTGCCAGGCAATAAGGGAAGAGGAAGCTATCCATCTGTCTGAAGGGGCTCTTTGAATTAGGGCAGACTGGCTGAGCTGGGGCAGAAAGGAGCTTTGAGGCTATGGAGGCAGCGCATGGGACATAGCCTTCTTTGTAGGGAGGACCTATGAAATCTGGTGCAGCTTGCTTGGAGTCAGACGTTTCTTAGATGAGGTGATGGCCTTGCTAACTGTGTGTCTGCTTACTTGCAGCCACCTCTCTCCAGCATGGAGCACTGACTTAGTATGCTGCAGAGCATGGGAAATGGAGCGAAGCGCAACAAATGAGAATGCATTCATATTTCACTTCAGTACAGTATTTTTTCTGTGAGACTGTGAAGATGGACAATATTCATGCAATCACCTAAAGCTCACTTACGACTTTGTGGAATTAGGGTGCTACCCAGTGCTCCTACCAGGTAAATACAGAGGGGAGTTCCACTGAGGAAGCCTGTTTTGTAAAGGTATCTGTTTAGGAAAAAAAGTAGATTAAAAAAACATAAAGAAAAGCAAGAAGAAGGAAGATAAGAACACCACAGGGAAGCAGAAAGACAAGGCTGTTTTAGACATTTTTATGATTAGTAATAGGTATCTCTGATGATTATAATTTTTACACAATTATGTAACAGCATTTCTCAGCTGGCTTGGCCTTTCGCTGTGGTAGGTGCCATTCAGATATACAGAAAATGACAGTACTTGCCTCAAAGAGACTATCAGCTGTAAGACAAGATAGAGTAGATGAATGAGAAAAATAAGTGGGTTGTAATGGAGTGATGGAAGATGTGGTAACAGTAATAAAAAGATAGGTGCAATGCTAAACTTATCACTATACCATGCTCTGTTATTAAAAACCTTGTGAGAAAGCAGAGAAATAATGAGTGTCCATGCTAGGTGAGTTGGGAACAATAGCAGCAGCCAAAGGTAACTCCTAGAAGATGCATAATAAAAGCTGACTACAGAAACCATTCAGTAGAAGCTGTGTCAGGTCAGGCAGTCTGGTAATGAGCCTGTACAGTTATCATTTGTCCCCAAGCTGCTATTATCCATGCTGAGCAAATCTGATTCTTGCAAGTGTGCAATGAAAAAAACCATGACCTTCCAGACCCCCATGAAGTCACAGTTTATTAATAGAGCCTTGCAGAAGATGGAAGTTCCATTTGGCAAAGGACTGGCCACTCGTCCTCATTAGCTATGGCACCAATAACTTCACAGGTTCTGTGCAGAAGGGTATTTCATGAAGGATTAGTGTCAGGTTGACCTGGATATTTCATTTTGAGATGTGGACATTTCAGATTTTATAATACAATATAAAATTAGACAGTCCTTTTGGGGGGGGGGGGGGAGACAAAAACCCCAAACCTCAGAAGTGACAGAAGGGCATTCTGCAAAATTTTCACAGTTCCTCTCCCTTTTCTTTCCCCTTTGTTGAATGAAATTACTGAGAACATTATGCCATTTTGCCGATGTGTCAATGATCATGAATGTGAATTCTCTATTCCAACACTGTTTTCCCAACAAGCTCTATTAACGAGCTCTCACTTGTCTTTCAGAGCTAAATTTTTCCCCTTCCTTGAAAACTGAGAAAATTAATGTTTGGTTCAGCAGTATACAGCTGTTAACAGCTCTCCACACACTGCCTCAAAAGAGAGCAGCCCTTCTGCAGCTGAATGCAAACTACACATGTGGAAGACAGTGCATCTCTGGCAAGATAGCTTCTTGGAGCAAGACTGGGGAAATGGCACAAATACGAGCTGGTCCTTCTAATCTCCTTGGAGCTTACTGTGGCTGCCCTGATTTAAGTCACAGAATCACAGAACCATAGAACAGCCCAGGTTGGAAGGGACCTTGAAAGGTCATATGGACCAACCTTTCATGGGGAAGGAAGCCCCAGTGAGATTATCTAGCCCCTTGTTCTTGTCTTGAAAACTTCCCAATGATGGGGACTTGACCACGTGCCTGAGGAGGTTGTTCCAGTGATTGGTTGTTCTCACTGTAAAAAATTTCTTTCTTGTATCAAGATGAAACCTCTCCCAGTGCAACTTGTACCCATTGCCCCTTGTCTTCTGTGTGTGGCTGCTTGTGAAGAGAAAGCCTCTGTTCACTTTGTAGCTGAGAAAGCCTCTGTCCTCTTTGTAGCTGCTATAGCTGTAGCTGTAGCTTTGTAAGCTATAGTACTTAAAGTACTCGAATACTGTGATGACGTCCCCCTGAGCCTTCTCTTCTCCATGGAGAAAAGACCTAACTAACTCTTTCAGTCTTTCCTCATGGGGCAGGTTCTCCAGCCCTTTGATCATCTTTGTGGCCCTCCTTTGGACCCTCTCCAGTCTGTCCATGTCTTTCCCGAATTGTGGGGACCACGGCTGGACACAGTACTCCAGGTGCAGCCTGATCTGTGCTGAGTGGGATGATCACATCTCTATCTCCACTAGTAATGGCCCTGCAGATGCAGCCCAGGATTTGCTTTGCCTTTGTTGCTGCAGTGGTGTTCTGCTGACTCACATTCAGCTTGTTGTCCACCAGAACCCCCAGGTCCCTTTCAGCAAGGCTGCTCCACAGCTACACAGCTCCAAGCCTGTACTGGCTCTTTAGTTATTTTAAATCTCTGCTGCATTTGCCCCTCTCGGTTGCTGAAACAGCTGGGAATGGCTAACAAAAGAGAAAGACCATACAAACCAAAATCTGTCTGTTCTGAAACAGTTGTGCTAGGGGCTCCAGCAGAGGATGAGCTGTGGCCTGAGGGTTTCATTCCCTGTGCTTCTTGGCCATCATCTTCTTTCTAGCCAGCGCTAACATTGAAATCAATGGCGTAATACATCTGAAAGAGCTGTTCAGACCTTGTCCTTACCTACACAATGGTGGACAGATCCACATCAACCCTGGGCCTTCCAAGGAGTCCTTATAAACTGCGAGAAAGGAATTTCTGTGTGTCAGAGGTGCCTGTATGTGCTCCAGGGTGGCAGACTTGTCAGCATAAAGCAGGCACAATATATTGCTCTGAAGTAAAAACTGAGATGTAGCACTGTCCTGGTTTCAGCTGGGATAGAATTAACTGTCTTCCTAGTAGCTGGTACAGTGCTATGTTTTGAGTTCAGTATGTGAAGAATGTTGATAACACTGATGTTTTCAGTTGTTGCTCAGTAGTGTTTAGACTATAGTCAAGGATTTTTCAGCTTCTCATGCCCAGCCAGGGCACCTGACCCAAACTGGCCAACAGGGTATTCCATACCATGGGACGTCCCATCTAGTTTAGGAACTGGGAAGGGGGGGGGGGCAGGGATTCGCCGCTCGGGGACTGGCTGGGTGTCGGTCGGCGGGTGGTGAGCAATTGCCCTGAGCATCATTTGTACATTTCAATCCTTTTATTACTACTGCTGTCATTTTATTAGTGTTATCATTATCATTATTAGTTTCTTCTTTTCTGTTCTATTAAACCGTTCTTATCTCAACCCAGGAGTTTTACTCCTTTTCCTGATTTTCTCCCCCATCCCACTGGGTGGGGGGGGAGTGAGTGAGCGGCTGCGTGGTGCTTAGTTGCTGGCTGGGGTTAAACCACGACAGTCCTTTTTGGCGCCCAACGTGGGGCACGAAGGGTTGAGATAACGACAAACCTGACCAGAGCTTGTTAAAACAAATTTGTTTTAAGCATTCATTATGTTGATTTATGTATTTTTCGAGTTGTTGCTCTGGTTTTTAGGGCTCTGTTATGTATCACCTCGCTTGTTGTATGTAGTTCCTCTTCTACTGCTTATCATCCATGGGAGGTGGATTAAGGTTTTTGCTTTGATGTATGATATAACTCTGGTTTATGGTATGATAAAGTCATCAGCTGTGGGATTAATCCGGTACTTGCATTTAGCATTGTCACCTTTATACTGTGGGAGCCATCTGTGGGAAACTATTAATAATTATACCATTTACCTTTCCTCCATGGAAAACCAGTCTGTGGGTGGGGTACCTTTCTTCCCCTCTCCTTTCTCCTTCAGTCCAGTTACAATGGTGTTTGAGAATTTTGAAAAATTTGAATACGCCTGGAATGTTGGGACTAGCACGGTCCTAGCCCTACTGCTAGGAATTAGCATACTTCTGAATGTGGTTCAGCTCTCGTTTAAGGTTAAACAGCTATTTAAGAAGATCACCCAGAGATCTGCCCCAAGGCTGGATAATTATGAGTGGCAGGGTGTGTGGGGTAGCATGGGCAAGTACCTAGGAAAGTGGGCACCTCCAATGTTTTGGAAATTCACCCCTGAACAAGTGCAGGATCCAGAAGAGCTAGTAAAATATTTGGAAGAGGTATGCTGTCACCCCGGCAGCTCCAGAGAGATACAAATCACTGCAACGTGCTGGGGCCTGGCCCATGCCTATCGAGCCCTGTTCAACACCACTCAGTACCCTCAAGGGGAAGAGAAAGTCTCTGGATCTAACAACAAAACAATGAGCACCGCGGCCACCCAAACCTTGGCAACAGGCGCTGCGGCCCCTCCAGCCCTGGCAAGGAGCATTGCAGGCACCCAGACCTTGGTGACAGGCACCGTGACCCCTCCAGCCCCGGTGACGAGAACTCGGGCTACCCAAACCTCAACAACAGGCACTGCGGTCCCTCCAGCCCCGGCAATGAGCACAGCAGCTACCCAAACCTCGGCGACAGACACTGCGGTTATCCAAAACCCAGTGAGGGATACTGCAACTGAACCAGCGGACCAACCTGCACCAGCATCAGTTGCCCCCATACAGAAAAAGAAATATACAAAAAAATCAGTTCGCTTGGCGAAGGATGAAGATGAACCAGGGTCATTACGGGAACTGGAGGAAGAGGCAGAACCAGAGGTAATAACCCAGTCCCTATCCTTGAGTGAGCTGTGGGATTTGCGAAAAGACTTTGGCCGCCGTATAGGTGAGCATATTATCACCTGGCTCCTCCGATGCTGGGACAATAGGACTAATAGCTTGGAATTAGAAGGTAGGGAAGCCAAGCAGCTGGGATCGCTTGCCAGGGAAGGTGGCATTGACAAGGCAATTGGAAGAGGGACACAAGCCATCAGCCTCTGGAGGCGACTCCTGTCAAGTGTGAAGGAAAGGTACCCCTTTAAGGAAGACGTTATATGTCAATCAAGCAAGTGGACCACCATGGAAAAAGGTATTCAATATCTGAGGGAATTAGCTGTGCTAGAGACAATTCATCATGACCCGGACAACCCACAATTACCCAAAGATCCAGATGAAGTCCAATGCACACAACCCATGTGGCGGAAGTTTGTACGGAGCGCATCATCGTCCTATGCCAACGCATTGGCAATAATGGCCTGGAAGGATGAAGAGGCACCGACAGTGGAGGAAGTGGCTCGCCAACTCCGTCAATACGAAGAAAATCTCTCCTCCTCCCTACAAGCCTGCATTGCAGCTGTGGAGAAGCTGTCTGAGGATTTCCAGCAATTCAAAGAGGATATGTCCTACTCCACACATGTAAGGACCAATGTCTCAGCTATTAGGAGTGAGCGTTCCTCTGCCCAAGAGAGAGAATATAGAAGGTACACACCGCGAGGTGCCCTGTGGTTTTACCTATGTGATCAGGGAGAGGACATGAGGAAATGGGACGGAAAACCTACCTCGGTCCTAAATGCACGGGTACGTGAACTGTGAGGAAAAACCACCACAAAAGGGGATTCTACCAGGAAAAATGCCGCTCCAGTTTCCAAACAGAGTAGAAGGGCTGATTTTATTTCCGATCCTCTTGAAGGGACTTCTGAGCCAATTTTATGACAAGTGAATACTGAATACTCTGACCGGAATTAGAGGGGCCCTGCCTCCAGCCAGGTGGAGGAAAGGAATAACTGGGTCTATTGGACTGTGTGGATTCGATGGCCTGGCACGTCAGACCCACAGGAGTATAAGGCTCTAGTAGATACTGGCGCACAGTGCACTCTAATGCCATCAAGTTATAGAGGGACAGAATCCATTTGTATTTCTGGTGTGACAGGGGGATCCCAAGAGTTAACTGTATTGGAAGCTGAAGTAAGCCTAACTGGGAATGAATGGCAGAAACACCCCATTGTGACTGGTCCAGAGGCTCCGTGTATCCTTGGCATAGACTACCTCAGGAGGGGGTATTTTAAGGACCCGAAGGGGTATCGATGGGCTTTTGGTATAGCTGCCTTGGAGACAGAGGGCACTGAACAGCTGTCTACCCTGCCTGGTCTCTCTCAAGACCCTTCGATTGTGGGGTTGCTCAAGGTTGAAGAACAACAAGTGCCAATTGCTACCACGATGGTGCACCGGCGGCAATATCACACCAACCGAGACTCTCTGATTCCCATCCACAAGTTGATTCGCCAACTGGAGAGCCAAGGAGTGATCAGCAAAACTCACTCACCTTTTAATAGTCCCATATGGCCAGTGCGGAAGTCTAATGGGGAGTGGAGACTAACAGTTGACTATCGTGGCCTGAATGAAGTTACACCACCGCTGAGTGCTGCCATTCCAGATACGCTAGAACTTCAATACGAACTGGAGTCAAAGGCAGCCAAGTGGTATGCCACAATTGACATTGCTAATGCGTTTTTCTCAATCCCTCTGGTGGCAGAGTGTCGTCCACAATTTGCCTTTACTTGGAGGGGTGTCCAGTACACTTGGATTCGATTGCCCCAGGGGTGGAAACACAGCCCCACCATTTGCCATGGACTGATCCAGACTGCACTAGAAAAAGGTGAAGCTCCGGAACACCTGCAATACATTGATGACATCATCGTATGGGGCAACACGGCAGAAGAAGTTTTTGAGAAAGGGAAGAAAATAATCCAAATCCTTCTGAATGCCGGTTTTGCCATAAAAGAAAGTAAGGTCAAGGGACCTGCACAGGAGATCCAGTTTCTGGGAATAAAATGGCAAGATGGACGTCGTCAGATCCCAATGGATGTGATTAATAAAATAGCAGCTATGTCTCCCCCGACTAATAAAAAGGACACACAGGCCTTCTTAGGTGTTGTGGGGTTTTGGAGAATGCATATTCCAAATTACAGTTTGATTGTAAGCCCTCTCTATCAAGTGACCCGGAAGAAGAATGATTTTAAATGGGGCCCTGAACAACAACAAGCCTTTGAACAAATTAAACGGGAGATTGTTTATGCCGTAGCCCTTGGGCCAGTCCGGACAGGACAAGATGTTAAAAACGTGCTCTATACTGCAGCCGGGGAGAATGGCCCTACCTGGAGCCTCTGGCAGAAAGCACCTGGGGAGACCTGAGCCTGACCCCTGGGGTTTTGGAGTCGAGGATATCGAGGATCCGAGGCTCGCTATACTCCAACTGAAAAAGAGATATTGGCAGCGTATGAAGGAGTTCGAGCCGCCTCAGAAGTGGTTGGTACTGAGACACAGCTCCTCTTAGCACCCCGACTGCCAGTGCTGGGCTGGATGTTCAAAGGGAGGGTCTCCTCTACACATCACGCGACTGACGCCACATGGAGTAAGTGGATCGCGCTGATCACACAACGGGCTCGTATAGGAAACCCCAGTAGCCCAGGAATTTTAGAAGTGATCACAGACTGGCCAGAAGGCAAAGATTTTAGAATGTCACCAGAGGAGGAGGCGCCACATGCTGAAGAAGCCCCGCTGTATAATAAACTGCCAGAAAATGAGAAGCAATATGCCCTGTTCACTGATGGGTCCTGTCGCATTGTGGGAAAGCATCGGAGGTGGAAGGCTGCTGTATGGAGTCCTACACGACAAGTTGCAGAAACTGATGAAGGAGAGGGTGAATCGAGTCAGTTTGCAGAGGTGAAAGCCATCCAGCTAGCGTTAGATATTGCTGAAAGAGAAAAGTGGCCAGTCCTCTATCTCTATACTGACTCATGGATGGTGGCAAATGCCCTGTGGGGGTGGTTACAGCAATGGAAGCAGAGCAAGTGGCAGCGCAGAGGTAAACCAATTTGGGCTGCTGCACTGTGGCAAGATATTGCGTCCCGGCTAGAGGATCTGGTTGTAAAAGTACGTCATGTAGAGGCTCACGTACCCAAGGGTCGGGCCACTGAAGAACAACAAAACAACGAACAGGTGGATCAGGCTGCCAAGATTGAAGTGGCTCAGGTGGACCTGGACTGGCAACATAAGGGTGAGCTATTTATGGCTTGATGGGCCCATGATACTTCAGGCCATCAGGGAAGAGATGCAACATATAGATGGGCTCGAGATCGAGGGGTGGACCTGACCATGGACACTATCTCACAGGTTATCCATGAATGTGAAACATGTGCTGCAATTAAGCAAGCCAAGTGGTTAAAGCCCCTCTGGTATGGAGGGCGATGGCTGAAATATAAATTCGGGGAAGCCTGGCAGATTGACTATATCACACTCCCACAAACTCGCCAAGGCAAGCGCTATGTGCTTACAACGGTGGAAGCAACCACCGGATGGCTGGAAACATATTCTGTACCCCATGCCACTGCCCGGAACACTATCCTGGGCCTTGAGAAGCAGGTCTTGTGGCGACATGGCACCCCAGAAAGAATTGAGTCAGACAATGGGACTCATTTCCGAAACAACCTCATAGACACCTGGGCCAAAGAGCATGGCATTGAGTGGGTGTATCATAACCCCTATCATGAACCAACCTCTGGGAAAATTGAGTGATACAATGGACTGTTAAAGACTACATTGAGAGCAATGGGGGGTGGAACCTTCAAACATTGGGATACACATTTAGCAAAAGCCACCTGGTTAGTCAACACCAGAGGATCTGCCAATCGGAGTGGCCCTGCCCAGTCAGAATTTTTACATACTGTAGAAGGGGATAAAGTCCCTGTAGTGCACATGAAAAACATGTTAGGGAAAACAGTGTGGGTTACTCCTGCCTCAGGCAAAGGTAAACCCATTCGTGGGATTGCTTTTGCTCAAGGTCCTGGGTGCACTTGGTGGGTGATGCGAAAAGACGGAGAAGTCCAATGTGTGCCTCAAGGGGATTTGACTTTAGGTGAAAATAGCCAGAATTAAACTGTATGATATTAGTTGCTATATAACCCTGCTACTGTATGTTATCATTACTATAATTGTTACATGCTATATCCATAGTACTATAGTAAGAATCACTTGGATCAAGCAAGAAAGAACTGTGATAAAACTGAGCAAAGCGCTGTAGAGGTGGAACCAGAACTGACTCCAGCATGCAACAATCCAACGGTGCACACCATCCTCCTGCTGCATCAAATGTCATCTGCTCATCACACCGCACTGAAGCCCAATTCTGCTCTACCGACTGAGAGGACTTTGCACCATCCCTTCCGCCCAGACAGACTGGTATGACAGATGGAGCCCAGAGTCGGAAACTAAATGAACTCAACAAACATTTTATGAACATAACCCATGAACTAAAGAACTGATATCTCTGTTCATATGTCTCAAAGAGATGGAAAGGTGGTGATGATTGATCAGAATGTAACTAAAGGTATGGGAACTGAGCATGACGTCAGTGGTATAGAATAAGGGGTGGATACTGTCCTGGTTTCAGCTGGGATAGAATTAACTGTCTTCCTAGTAGCTGGTACAGTGCTATGTTTTGAGTTCAGTATGTGAAGAATGCTGATAACACTGATGTTTTCAGTTGTTGCTCAGTAGTGTTTAGACTATAGTCAAGGATTTTTCAGCTTCTCATGCCCAGCCAGGGCACCTGACCCAAACTGGCCAACAGTGTATTCCATACCACGTCCCATCTAGTTTAGGAACTGGGAAGGGGGGGGCCAGGGATTTCGCCGCTGGGGGACTGGCTGGGTGTCGGTCGGCGGGTGGTGAGCAATTGCCCTGAGCATCATTTGTACATTTCAATCCTTTTATTACTACTGCTGTCATTTTATTAGTGTTATCATTATCATTATTAGTTTCTTCTTTTCTGTTCTATTAAACCGTTCTTATCTCAACCCAGGAGTTTTACTCCTTTTCCTGATTTTCTCCCCCATCCCACTGGGTGGGGGGGGAGTGAGTGAGCGGCTGCGTGGTGCTTAGTTGCTGGCTGGGGTTAAACCACGACAAGCTCTTTGCCATTCCTTTTGCTGGCTAGTCAAGAACTGAACAGAGGAGGAACATAAAAATGGCAAGCACTGATAGTCCAAACTACTTTTTTTCCTTCTTCTTCCTGGCTCTGTTTGTGTAGAATGCATATCATTTTTCAGTATGCAATTTTCTTCATGAAGTGAAATAGTATGTGCAACAGTGTCCCTTTCTTAGCCTTCTCCATGAAGCTCTAAGAACAGAAAAAAAAATAAAAATGCTTAAAATCCATATTGCATTTGCATAAATGATATTTAAATAAAAAAGTCCTCAAAACAAAGAGTATCAAAAGTGTTTACTCTTGGCTTCACTAGAAAATGTCACTTGTGACTTAAATACAAAAGTTATGCCTGCTTGTCAAGATGATGGATTTTGTACTTTGGTCATAATATCAGCAAAGTGGCCAGAGAAACACACTCCTCCATGTAAAATGGTATTATAGCCAATGCAGTTCAGTTTAGGTATTCATACTGTGGTTGATCACCTCAGTGCAAGCCCAGCTTCATTCTAGGCAAGAAAGCAGTTTTGCAGCTATGTTGCTACATTGCTTCAAATATACATAATACTGATGTGTTCCTTGGATTCAGGATATTATGCTTTAATTTTGTACACTGCTACAGTCTCTGCTAATCTACATCAAGTCACTTGGTTTCTGTGCTACGCAGCTTTATAGATGTAAGATAAACATCAAGGGTGAATATTGTATAGTACATAAGTGGAATAACAATAGTCCTCTTTTTTTCACAGCAGTAATTCATGAGTAAATTAATATTTTGTAAATATTTATATGTAAATATTATAAGCTCCCCTATTGACTGAATATTGCTTATAAACAGGCATTGCTGACATTATTAACTGAGAATGCTAAGCCTGATCAAACAATTAGCTTATCTCTTCCTCTTGCCTGATAAGGGGAGTGTAGCCAAGATCAGTGTGGAAAGCTTGGACATTAGCTGCTCTGTTATTTCCCATCTGCCTCATTAGCAAAACTGTAGTTTAAGTTAAACCTGCTTGGCAATAAGTTCTGAGCATGTTTGTCTTTAGACCCCTGCAGGGAGCCTGGCACCAGCTTTTGCTGTATCCAGTCTCCAAGCTGCACCATGGACTCTGGTTATATTTGAGGGACAAGTCACTAATGCTAATAATATACAGATGAAGAATTTAGTTGTCATCCACAGAGGGAAATTTTGTATTGCTCTGTATACCAGAGCATGACAGCAAAGGGATGAAAAGGGCAGAAGTTCTGGTTTATGAAAAGTGTTGAACTTTTTAATTCTAGTCACACTAAAGATGCCTTTGAAATAAGATGGGATGACAGGGGAGGTGGAAATCATAAAGTCCAATCCAGAATAGACACTTGATTAGGCGCAACTCATAATTGAGCTGTGAAACTCATTTCACATAGCTAGAGCAAGTTGAAGGTATAAAAACAGTTGAAAATGCAATTAGACACATTCATAGGGAAAAGTCAAACAAGGACAGAACATCAGAATGAGGATACACTTAATATCTCAATAATTCTGTAAGCCACGGACACCCAAAAGCTGTAAGTGCATGAGGAGGAAGTATCAATACAGGTATGCCCTGTTCTTGTATTCTTTCCTAAGCATCTGCTAGCTGCTGCTGTTAGCAAGCAGGTTTGATGGACCACTGGTCTGAGACAATACAGCTGTTTTTATGCTCTTACATCTCTAATTCTGTTCGTTACAACTTTTAGGTCCTGTAGTCCCAGGGGCTTCAATCTGAGTGTCCTGCATTGCAGACACCACAAACATGGGGCTGTATGCATTTTCATACAAGTATTCTAAGCAGAACAGTTTTCATAAGAAAACACAGAAAATTATAGCATCTCTAAGGTCTTGTGCAACTCCTCCAATGGCTGCACAAGCAAATACCACAATGGTCCTAGAAAATCAGAGCAGACTATCAAACTTATATCTCAGCAAACTGCTATTAGTGTCTGCTATTAGCTTTTCTGCAATAAATTCCTCTCACCAAAACTTTGCCTTAGAGTAGGGGAGAGCCTAGATTTTGACAGCTGCCCTTTTCTGTTGATGATTCCTTAAACACTTTAATTACAAACACACCTCATAGTTCCTTTCAAACACATAGTGAACAGCTATCACATGAGCACAGTGAAATTTCTGCACAGCAGTTTTCTCACAAGAGACCCATTGCTAATGTAGCATAAATACTGCCAAAACTGAAGGCCTGGGGCCATGTAGATTGTACTAATCTTGGTGAAAATTCATTTTATGAGCTTATGCCTATTAATACCAACAAAACTGTGAATCAAAAAATGGGAAAAATACTAAATACAAACTCTGCAAACTAACAGCAATATTGTATGTGTTATGTGTGTACGGAAAAGAAGCCAGCTGATTATTGATATTTTGCCTGAAAAAGAGACTATTGAGGTACTAATTTCTGGTGATATTAAACATGGTTTAAGTAGATTTGACCCCCACAGATCAGTTGCTGTTTTCAGGAACTGGATACCATATGTGACATAAAAGCATTCCCACAGGAAATCTATTCTTCTCTACCTAAATGTCATTATCTAAAAGTGGATAAAGATTATTTGCATAGAGAGCGTGAAGAAGATATTTTTCAGCTATTACAATGCCACTGGGATTAGCACTTTCAGAAGGGATGATTTCTTCTTCCTTTTATTTTTCTTTTAAATGGAAGAATAAGTCAAACTCACCCTGGATTTTATTTTGTTTTTCTTTTTTTGCACGTAAGCACTGGCAAAATTTTCTGCTTTTAACAATTTTGTTTTAATGCAAAGGTATCAAAGACAATCGTTCTTTTAGGAGTGGCAGAAGCAAAATACAGGGGGGTTTTTGGCTGGTTTTTTTTGGTTTTTTTTTCAGACTGCCACCGGGGGGCTTATGCTGCAGAATACACATGTGGTTAGATACTGCGTAAGAAATATGGATAAGATACTGTTCATAGTTCTATAGTACAAAAATACCTTGCTCTTAGTAGTAGTAGAAATAGAAATCATAGTAATCTAACGTGTTAAGGACCTCAATAAATCATGTAATCTAATTCCTTGGTGAAAGGCATCAAGTATGTCTAGGCCACTGGCAAAGATGTTTGTCAAATTATTTGTAAATGCCTTGAATGAAGGAGATCCCTCAGCATTTCTCTGCCCCTTGGTCCTGAGAGTCATCGTCTTTCCAGTTAGAAAGTCCCCCACATATCTAACATAGCTAATCTTTCCTGAATATCGAAGTGATATCTTGTTGACCTTCTTTGAACTGGTCAACAGCACTCTTGTTTCACTGAACAGTAGTTCACAGCTTGCCCTGTACTCTGCCTGCAAATGCAGTCTTTCTTCTTGGGAAAGTCAGTAAGTCCAGAAATAAGGCTCTGTGTTCACCTTACATCGACACACTGACACTGCCCCAGTGCCACCAGCACCGTGAAGGGCTCGTCAGCCAGGGGAGGCTTCAGCCCTTGCAGAGGGACCTGTGGGGACCAGAGAATCTCTGTGAACTCCATGGCTGCTTCTCATTCCTGCTGTAGCCTCAGGGTCCCTGTGTGTTCATGTCAGTCAGACAGATTGTTCAAGAAGACTTACAGATACCGGAAAAAGCTCAAAATTAGCTTCCTTGGGAGGAACTGGAAAGGTGGGAAAGGTGGGAGAAGCAGGACTGGGCTTGGAGGGTCTCTGACTGTGCAGATGTTGCACTGCTGCCACAGCACACGCTGCTGAAGTGGCAACACAGGGACCCCTTGAAAGCATTTGCCTCAGGCGTGTATTGCAGCTTTCCTCAAGGAAAACTGTTGAAAAATCCAATGCGATTTATCCATGTTGGAATGTCCAACTCATCTGTCTGGAGCTGTACAGTTTATCTCCCTTCCTGTCAGGGCACTGCAGAGGCCAGGGGCTCCCTGGGGACTGTGGGGACTGCGGGGACTGCCCATGGGGTCTGCCAGGCAGTTAGGGCCTGTTCCACCGCCCCAGCCAGGATCAGGGCAGCCAGGGGGCACCAGGACCACCCCAGCCCCGGGCATTAGGCACCTCCCTGGGGACAGGGACAGACCAGGGACATGAGTCTGCAGGTGGGCCTCGCTCAGCAGGGTTCATGGCCAGGCAGGGCAGGGCTGTGGGGAGCTGGACACTGGTCCTGCTGTGGTGTTGCTGGGGCAGGGGTTGAAGGCCCTGGGGGACTGACATGGGGTCCTGGGCTGTGGGCAGGGTGAGGGGAGTCCTGAGGGGGTGGGCAGGGACAGGCAGGGCTGGTGGTGCCTCAGGGCCATGACACTGCTTGAATTTTCAAGCTTTCCCATCTCTCCATCCTTCTCAACTAGTCACAGTTCTTGCACTAAAATCTGGTGGATACAGGGGGTTGACCATAAACCTCCTGAGATTAATCAGTTTGATACAATCCTTTGGCATGAGCACCATGACTAGTGCACTCTTTTCACCTGTTTCGTGAGGCAGAGAGCTCGATTTACGTGGACAGGAAATGTCGTCCCTTTCAGCGCAGAGTTATCAATAAGTCAATCCAACTTTGAAAAACACAAGGGACACTGGTTCAAAAGCTCTTTCTACGTGTCACAAGATATGGAAAGCTGAAAAATGTCATGCTGGTAAAATATCTTTACAGCCTTGTTTTGTCTGAGATGGATCACATTTCAGTAGCATGCAAAATGCTGGAGCAGCAGTTGCAAGTGGCTTGGCAGCATACATCTCAAGCATACCTGAAGGCATGACAGTCACCTTCATCTTAAAATTGTCTGTGTACTGCTCAGATGTTGTCTCCTCCCTATGTCTTCGCATGAAAAACTGCTGAAACTAACGTCAAATGAGGAGTTCTTCAGGTAGTAAGGAATGAATCTCATCACATTTCTCTCTATTGCCTGGATAATATTTAGGTTGTGTCAGATTTCTTTCGAGGTTTTGCCAGGATCTGTGGGACCAGCCATGACAAAAAGACAGCAAGTGTTATGCTGCTGAATATCTTCAGACCAAACCCAGGGGCTTATCTGTTTCTTTAGCCAAACAAAGTGAAGTTTGGTCAACTCATAACTTATTTGGTTCAATATTTGGCTAAATGAGACAGAAAAAATGAAATTAAACAACTGAATTCTCCCCTCTGGCATGAAAAGAAAAGTGTTAAAAAACATGGATCAGAACTGCCAAGAGCAGAGCTGTGGTTCCTCCTGCCCACTGGTGTCACAGTCCTTTGCTCCCTTATAAAGCAGGGGCTGAAAAAAGCCACTCATGACTGCAGGGATACAGCCCCCTGGGTGAAAGCAGAACCTCTCTCAAAACTTAGTTCTTAAATTTCCGAAGTTGCAAATCAAGGTGAGACACGGTATACTGTCAGCTGACAATTACTATTTTTTGCTCTCATCTCTGGCTTTGTTAGTTGAAATGAACTGGGAATTGTCTAAACTCCAAGCTTGTTGTTTACACTTACTTGAAAACAAATTTCTTGTCTTTAGAGACTATTGCATGTCTGCAAAGAAGTCTATATTTTTCCTGATGTTGCGAAAGTAATTTACCAGAATAAGATTTTTTTTTTTTTTTCCCAGAATGATGGTGCTTAATCATTTTAAGCAAATGTGGGAAAGAACTGTCACGTGTCCTTCGCTTTGTAAAGAACCATTAAGCTTTGGACCTATTAGCTTGTGTTTGGAGGTTTCATTTGTCACTCTTTGTAGTTATATAATGAAATATTTATTGAAAAAGAAGGAGTAACTGTTAACTCCCATCAGTAAAAATGTCTCCTTCACCTTGTGAAAATGGAGTATGGTTGGTTCTTCAATTAAACAACAGTGGATACATGAGTTTGCTGAATACATTTTATCTGAAAAGTGGAACATCTGTTCTGCCTTTCAGATTTCCTCAAGGAATTCCTCTTATAAGCTATCACAGTTTTACATTCTGCCAAAGATTTTATTTATCACTCTGTCACGTTCAAAATTGCTAACCTGAGGTCCATCCAAACTGTACCTAAGTAACTATGGTAGCTGAAGGATTTTATACTTGGTTTTCTATCTTAAAGTTTGTAAGCATCTGTTTTCCCATAAGTATGTGCACAAATTACATAAGTAATTCTCTTGTGCCTTTTCTCATCAGACACGTACAGAATTAATTTGTTAATAGTGTCTGATTTCCTTTTAGGCATTTCTGTTTTATGATTCTTTACATCTTTTTTTTATATGTAGCTTCCATTCCAACATTAACTGACACTGCTGTAATGTTTTATAGGCTTTTATTCTGCAATTAAGATAAAACAGTAAAAAAAAAAAAGTGGAATGCTAACTTTTGACAGTTCAGATACTTAA
The DNA here is from genome assembly GCF_964188355.1 of Buteo buteo. Lineage (NCBI taxonomy): Eukaryota > Metazoa > Chordata > Aves > Accipitriformes > Accipitridae > Buteo > Buteo buteo. The sequence continues at coordinate 25,954,540 of NC_134173.1, read as the reverse complement.
GAGAGTCACAGAGGCTTTCAGCGCATGACCATGTCAAATTATTTCTCTAATAATGTGTTATGATTTATCTTTTCTGACATATTTTTTCTTCTGTATGCCATTGAACATATTGGTTTTCAACTACTTACTGAGACAGATTATCAAAAAGACTCAGCACCCACCTGCAAAAGATAATGATTTTCAAGACCTTAGGAGCTCACCTTTGCAGTACGTTAGTCCAGATTTTCAAATAAACTTGGCACCAAATTCCAAGTGTGTGAAAATCTGGGTACCTCTTCTGATGCCCAAGTGGGAGATGGGTATTTCTGACAGTCTATTCATATGTGCCTTTTCTTTGACATCAGGTTCCTAAAATACAATGTATAATCCTGAATGAAAGTTGACTTACAATGTTAAATTAAACACAGTAAAAATAAGTCCTGGATTCCATTAAAAAAATCTGTTCCCATACACAGGAATCACCCAAAGCTCTGACAGTCTAAGCCTGTGTTACATCTGACTGATTTATAATACAGAAATTAATAGTGCTAATCTTTCACTAGATATGGCAAATGAGTCTATTGTTTAAACTCCAACTCTGGCAACAGACCTGAGCCTGGCCTTTAGAACACCTACCTTTTCAGTTGTGGCTCCTCAGTGTTACTGTCAATCTCACTATTTGCCTTTCTAAATTTCATGATCTGTCTTCATTGCAAACTGTTTTGGTTGGGGATGAATGGGAATTGAGAGTTGAGCTGGTGGGGGATTGAAGAAGTGTCTCAAACAGAGCTACTCCTGATCACTTTGGGCAAGAATAGTCCAATAGCACCAAGCTACATTCCTTTCTTTACCTACAAAGAAAACTACTTCACTTGCTACATCTGATGTCTAAGGACTTTGCTGTATTCTTTTTAGTTCATACACCTTGGCTAAACTTTCAAGGCATGAAATACAAGTAGAAAATTCAGCATATTATAATTTTTTCTTTTTAATATTTTAGAACCTCAAAGCAGATTCCAGGTGGTCTAAATGTGAGAACTGGTACATCTTCATTTGTAAAGCATGTGGAGGAAAATACTGATATGCTCAATTCTCATGTTAAGCAGGGAATTTTGCAGTTCTGCTTGCTTAGCTGTTTTCCTCTCTGTCAGTATATTCTGTCAGTAATGAAATTAAGTGCAAATGGAAATTATATGTCTGATCTTTGAAGCACAGTGTATAGAGAAAAATCTTCTTTTAAATGAGAATGTACTGCACTGTCAACCTGCCCTCCTCTTCCATGATGTTTAAGGACAGCTGATTTCAAACTGCCTCAATCTGTAGTCTCTAAACAACCATTTTCTCAGGAGAACAGGGAAATGGTGAGTGGTATAATGACATTCATTATTTTGCTTAAATAGGATTTCTCTAAGCATTCTTACTCATTAGAAATTTGTGAATTGAGAGACAGCACCAGATATTTACAGCTTCATAAATGTTATTTCCTTTCCTATTCTCTCTCACTGCTGAGTATGATCTTTTATTTTGCTTATCAGCTACCACCTGTGCTCTGGGTATGGCTACCCGTGAAACCTAGTTTCAATGTCAATTAACCACACTTTTTGTCTTGGCCAAAACACCATACACTGCAGATCTGGAATGAATGGTGAGGAGCTGGATAAAAGCAATCTGGAACAGGATTTCAGTTGTGTGGAGCTCATCCACCTGTACTTACACAGGCACCTCCAGAATCTCCAAAAATAAATGATCAATTTGCAGAATAATATCGAGCTTTTATGACAGCATAACCATGAGCATTGAGAAGGAATTGTTGATGCTGTCATTCATGTATCTGCAAATGTGTTTCCTTCCTAATTTTACCCACACGCAGCTGCATGTTGTCCCTAATTAATGAATTGCCCTCAGGTTACTCACCCAGACACATCTAATATATCTCTGTCCAAAATGACTAAACTCTGTCCTGCATTAAAGATGTAAAAGGCAACAAATTACTTTCTCGGTCATTCCAACTAGAAAATCACTGCTTACTGAATGGCATTCTCTCCATGTGGCATTCAGGGTGATTTTGTCACCTCAGGGCTGAAGCGTTCAGTAGAAGTAAAGTAAAACATGTACTGCTAAGAAGATTCTTACTTCAGATTCCAGTTCAACAGAAGAAATGGTCACTTCAGGTTTAAGCTTATAATAATGCCATGAATGCAAGGAAATGTGTAAGTATGCAGCCCTTTCATCTTTAAAGCACTTTATAAATATTAACCAACCTTTCCTGAGAACAGTTTCCAACTAAAGTTATGTGATTAAGATGAAGGTTCAAAATATTGTTACAGAAGAGTATTTTTTCCAGACCTTACAGTAGAAAAGTGTGTATAATTAGCATATAAAGTGAAAGATGGATAAGTATATGTCATCTTTAATACCAACTGACCTCCACTGCAGTTATAAAAATAAGGATATATGAAAATTTCATGTGAATTTTACTCTTGTTTTCTTACATAGCTTGATATTGTTTCCTCCTTAACGCCTCTGAGAGGATTTATAAGCTGATAGGTAAAAAAAAAAATCACTTCATGCTCTTTTGCCTGCTATGAAATAAAACGTCAACAGTACTTGATAGGCTGAGGAATTGGAAATGATAGTGCTGAATGTGAATTCCCCACAGGAGTGCAAGCAGCAGGAATGCTTGTTTATCAAAGCTGAAGGGAAAAAAAGTCCATAAAAATTGACCTCTGTTTCAAGTGTGAACACTGCAAGTGAAGTAGTTAACACCACAGTAATAGTGCAGGTTAGCTGGCAGGCACAAATTTGGCCAGAGACATTGGACTCGCATTTAACAGAAAACATTCCCTGTGATCTCTAGCTGGAATTTGCCAGTGAGACCAAGCCTTATTAAACCCCCAAACCATAAAAAATAGAAGAGAAAAAAGCCACTCATGTACTGCACAGTAGTGTGCTGAAAGAGACAGAACAGCAGACTTGGAGATGTGGAGTTTATCTCCCACTTTGAGACCAATTTCCCTGTATAATCACAGGGAAAGCAATCTCTCTTGTGCCTACAGTTTCTCATTCATGCCTGTCCTCTCTGTTCAGATTGTGAAGTCGTTGGATGAGAGCCGTTTCAAACAGGTGCATACAGTGCCTGGCATAATACAGTGCCTGTACTAGCCGGTACATTGTGATTTGATTGTAATATGAATAAAAATGTGAGGGGAACATTGAAACTCTCTGTCAGTGTAATAAGCCTATATTGGAAGAACATTTGCTGTTCTTTATTTGTTTTAGAGTAATGTAAGTTAGAAATATGAATGAAATATATCCATCACCTATTTACAATGCTTAAAGGCTTTTGCTGGTTTCAGAAGTCTACTTTTCAAGCATCCTTTGATCAAATCATGTGTGTAAGATAAAACTAGAACTTTTTCTTAAAAATAGATTAGAAGAGAATAAGTTCCGGTGAATGGTACTTTGAGAATATGTGCATTTTTTGCATTGGAAATAACTATGAAAATTGCCTATTTGGGATAAGCAGATCTGGTATTGCAGTGCTTTTCTGATTTCTGAACTACTTTCCTGCTCCTTTTGTAAAAGGTGGCTTGAAAATCATAAACACCACAGCCGGCATGCTGGTAGCCTTCTTTTCTTAGTCCTGCTGATGGGAATTCTGTACTGTTTTTACTGTATGCCATACTGTATACTGGCTACCACTGTGTATTTCTGCTTTTCTAATTACATTTGGATTTCTGAGGAATAGCTACAGTGTAAAGAATTTTGGATATCAAGTAGTCACCCACATTTAGTACATTGTAATCAACCTCCCGGGAAGATAATACAGGAAAGCTTGATTGCTGGTGCCAACAGGGTTTCTTTTCCAGGTCACTGCACAGGGTGAGGCCTGGAAGGTGGATATTTTCCATTTTGTTTCTTTTTCTAGTCATTAAAAAGGCCAGCTTAGTCACGTCCTTATTTTAGACTTTTCCACATGATCCAGAGTTATGTTCCTCAGATGCAGAATGTTCCACATGGATTCTTTGTAGTCTTGAAAGGGTAGTATGTTGCAGTTCTTGTATCATTCTTCAGTATTGCACCAGATGAGGTGGTTTTGCTTATTTTTTGGACACATTGCTTTAATCCTAAAAACCCCCAAACTACCAGAGTTTAATTTTGTATTATGCATTTTGCATTTTTTAGAACTGTCTCACAAAAGAATGTTCTCCAGTGATTGCCTCTGAGTTCATGATACAAGGTCAAAACATGAAAGCCCTTTTGGGATCTGTTACTGCATAACATTGCAAAGTAACTGTTACGGACAGGTGTCAGGGTTGGCTGTCAACCTGAGCTCCAAAGTCTTTACAGGCTGATTGGTGCGAGCTATGGATTGCCCTCTTGTTAGAGACTAAAAACTCTTTGCAAAGCAACAGCTGATTTTATCCATGGTTTTATCACTTGTGTGATTATTTCTGGAAGCAGGATATTTTGGTGCAGGTTGATTAATTTTTAGTTATTAACATCTTTAATGCTTCCTACTGAATGAACAAGTAAAAGCCTTTTTAAACACAAAATAAGCTGGTGGTTGGAACTATTCCAAAACAGTGGGCTCTTTCTACTGGAATACTAGTTTCTCTCCGTACAAAAACTGACTGTAGCACATGATTCCTTCTCAGCAGTACCAGCACTAATACCTTCTAGTTTTTTCTTTCTTAACTGCAAGCTGCTGTGGCCAGACCTGTAAGCAATCTCCAAAATATGGAAGACTGGTAATTTATAAACTAATTGGCTCTTTTGACTTATAAATTCCTATGCTGAAATTGCTCTATAGGAAGCATTTATACAAGTTTTACAGTAATGAGATGATCAGAATGAGAGCCAAAGGAGAAGTTTGAGGAGACAGAACTGCGAGCACCCAACCCTTTTTAAGAAAATGACTTCTCTAATTGCTGAGAGATGAAAGGGGTGAAAGTGGTGGTCCGTCCATAGGTTTCCCCAGAGACAGCAATGGTAGCACTGTACTTGGAAAAATATGAGATGGACACATTGCTCTCTGTGTGGCAACTTGCCTCTTAATACTATCAAAGGCAGAGGAAAATCTGTGTTAGAAAAATCAGCTTTGTGCATCCTATCATCCAGTGCCAGGATGCTGATACATGTGGATGAAGGGTAAAGGAGAAGAGGAAGAAAATACTGCAGAGAGTATTGACCACTTGATGACATGACCTGAGCCATGGGCACCATGTGCTAATGGGACTCATACTCCTCTCAATATCTCTGGTAAATTTTCCCTACAGCAATTTTATATTATTACTGAGGCAAAGATCCATGTATCTGAATATCCATTTTGTGAGGAATGTGTTTACAAATTGTTCTAAAAATTGTTATGGGAATTAATCTCGTGATACATTTTCTTACTCATGCAATTACAGAAAACATTTCTCTGAAGCCAGTGAGTAGAGCAACTCTGGAAAAACAAACAAACAAAAATTTAGAAAAATAAAGAAGGGTCTTTCAGAGTTTGAAGACTCAAGTACTTTTAAAGGCAAGTGCTGTCAATGTTGCTTTTGTTGCTTTTAAAAGAATCCTTTTAAAAGGTTTTGTGGTGCGAAAAGCTCCTTTTAGTGGGTTTTCATAATGCACCGGGAGAGAACAAGAAAATGTTTTTCTCACCATGGCCAGCCTTGGAGATCACTTAGAACATCGCGTACCCAAACCAGGAGGAGAATTTCTGTGCGGCTCACAGGCAGAGCCAGTGGGATCGGCACTCGTGCCTGCCCCCGCTCACCTTGGAGACCCATTTGCTTCTTCCAAGTGCTCCTCAGGATGACTCAGGCCCCTTAATGTGCCTGAAGGACATACTCTGGGTGAGGGGTCACACCCGCCCGAACGTGATAGATTGACCTCCCGGTGCCTTGCAGGGAAGCAAAGTGCTTTTGTTCTAAGAGGACGTCTATGGAGCAGAAGGAAGGGTGGCATCCTCCTGTGCCTGCTGTAATGTGGCAGCCACAAGGTGGCACAATGGCTTTGCGCCGCCTCTGTAAAATGTCTGCCGTGAAGTAGCATCTGGCCACGCACTCCCACTGTGACCTAATCTCCCCCAGTCTGCAGAGCTGTTTATGGGGACTCTAAGGATTGTTGTGCAAAAGCCAGGGCTGCTATGTCCTTGGGGCTGCTATTTCTCAGTCTGGTTCAATAAAGACCAGCCTGGGCATGCACCTGCTCCAGCACAAATCCTCCCTTCCTGTAGTCACTCAGATGCCCTACGGGAGGGCCACCACGTTCTGTCTTATAGGGTCAGTGGTGCCTGAAGACGCCTCACAAACACAGTAAAACGCCAAGCCCTTGGCTAAGTTAGCCAGAGCCCCAGTGCCTCCTGGTGCGACCATACCCTATGCCCACAGCACTCAGGTGGTTACAGCAGATTTTAGGCAGCGGGGGCCGTGAAAGCCCAGACGAGCAGCAGATATTCCCAGTTCAGCTCTTCTAATGCTGCTGCTCTCAACCTAATCTGTAACAGATCTAACAGCCAGCAAAATGAGAAAATCGCTGACACAGGAGGCTGCAACAGTCTTCTGCACTGACACCTTGGTGACGCTATAGTGGGAGTAAAATCGGGTTTTTCTCTCACAGATAAACACCTCCTTGGTATATTCATGATACCTCTACTGTATATGATGCATCTGTGACATTTAGCAGGTTATGGCTGGCTAGGGGTGGACAGGATGGGACAGGACAGGATGGATGGATGCATCTTGTACTAAAGTAGTATTTGTCAAAGCAAAACTGAGTGATGAGGATGTGATAGAAAGAGAGGGAACCTGAGGCTGGGTTATTAAAAAGTGCATCACATGACTTCTTTGAAATACATTTATATGAACTTTACTGTTCTCTGTGCAATACTGCTTCATTCACAGCCAGGGTTTTCCTTATAACATAATTTCAGATGCCTTGTACAAATAATGTTTGAGTTTCTGTTGGAGGTACAGCTTCTGCTGGTTGCCTTGGGAAAGTAGTGCAAAGCTTTTACACCTAGAAAGTTTTCCTTTTACCTCTGCCTTAACATTTTGCTTAGAAGACAATCTAAAGGTGTAAGATAATATGAAATAAGCAGTTCCTACACCCAGTACTATGCAGGTGCCTTTAATAGCCCAGTCGTGAGGAAGGCAAGCATTCAACACTCCCATTCGTTGTATATACATATTTAAAACTTGCTGCATTTCTGAAGAGGTCTCCAGGCCATCTGAGGATATTAGTAACATGTAATAGTTCACTGGGAGTTGCAGGTATGCAGTGCTCAGCAAAAGTAAAGCAGTAGCTGTGAGTTAAAGCAACTGTAAGTGCTTTGCTCACAGAACTCTGTGGAATTAAAGAGCCATACCTGACTTCACTCCACTTTGCTCCTTCCACAAGAACATCTGACAAGAGAAACCCACAATCCCCTCACTTTTTCTCCATTTCTTACTAGTTCAAAAAATTTGAGTTTAATATCTCTGTGACCTTTCAATTTTATATCACCTAACTGGAGCAGAGAAGCTATTTTCTTCTTCAAGATGAGCTTCCTTTTCATTGCAGGCTCATTTAGGCTTAGGACTAATGTAGCACAGCACAGAATACCACAAGGATTTGATCTTTTGAAGTGCTGTTCCCAGTTAACCATTCCTAAATTTTATAACCATGAATCAGGCATTCTGGGGTGGTTTGTCTCCCATCCTGTGGTATCTATAGAAATGGGGAGGAATGATCCTGAGAAAGTATTTACTATAGATTTGTGGTGGGTTGACCCTAGCTGGACACCAGGTGCCCACCAAAGCTGATCTATCACTCCCCCTCCTCAACTGGACAGGGGAGAGAAAATATAACAAAAGGCTTATAGGTCAAGATAAGGACAGGGAAAGATCACTCACCAATTACTGTCATGGGCAAAACAGACTCAACTTAGGGAAAATTAACTTAATTTATTGCCAATAGAACCAGAATAGGGTAATGAGAAATAAACCCAAATCTCAAAACATCTTCCCTTCACCCCCTCCCTTCTTCCTGGGCACAACTTCACTCCCAGATTCTCTGCCTACCCCCACCCCCCCCCCAGCAGCACAGGGTGGCAGGGAATGGGTTTTATGGTCAGTTCATCACACATTATATCTGCTGCTTCATCCTCCTCAGGGGCAGGACTCCTCACACTCTTCCCCTGCTCCAGCATGTGGTCCCTCCCATGGGAGATAGTCCTCCATGAATTTATCCAACGTGGGTCCTTCCCACAGGCTGCAGTTCTTCACGAACTACTCAAGCATGGGTCCCTCCCATGGGGTGCTGTCCTTCAGGCACAGACTACTCCAGCGTAGGTCCCCCACAGGGTCACAAGTCCTGCCAGAAAACCTGCTCCAGCCTGGGCTCCTCTCTCCATGGGTCCACAGGTCCTGCCAGGAGCCTGCTCCAGCGCGGGCTTCCCATGGCATCACAGCCTCCTTCGGGCATCCACCTGCTTCAGCATGGGGTACTCCATGGGCTGCAGGTGGATCTCTGCTCCACTGTGGACCTCCATGGTCTGCAGGGGGACAGCCTGCCTCACCATGGTCTTTCCCATGGGCTGCAGAGGAATCTCTGCTCTGGCACCTGGAGCACCTCCTGCCCCTCCTTCTTCACTGACCTTGGTGTCTGCAGGGTTGTTCCTCTCACATATTCTCACTCCTCTCTCCAGCTGCAGTTTCTGTGCCACAGCAACTTTTTTCCCTTCTTAAATATGTTATCCTAGAGGCACTACCACTGTCGCTGATGGGCTCGGCCTTGGCCAGCAGTGGATTCATCTTGGAGCTGGCTGGCCTTGGCTCCATAGGATACAGGGGAAGCTTCCAGCAGCTTCTCACTGAAGCCACCCTGTAGGCCCCGCCACTACCAAAACCTTGCCACACAAACCCAATACAAGCTTTAACTACTTAAACCAAATGCAGACTTTGAAAACAGGAGGAATCATTGGACATTACACTTCTCTTCACATCCTAATAGCAAGTTTATGCTTTTAGTCTGTGGTTCAATGCTTGGGAACTTTTGTCATCTTTCCAATGCACTCCAGTGACCGTGCTGACATTACCTGGTGCTGTGTTCCAGAACAGTAGTGCACACTATTGTTAGTTAAGAAAAAATATGAGGAAAACTTGTGATTCAGGTCTCCTTATTGATTCTTCTTCACCCAGGAAAATCAAGGAAGGACACCAGCTATACTGAGTGTAATGACTAGCAGTATTGTTCACTAATCAACACTGGAAGATGGGGAAAGATTTCTTTTGAAAGACATCTTTTGCTCAGTTGCAAAGTCTCCTTTGATTACCTTGTTCTCTGAGGATAACTAATATGGTTTCAGTTGGTTTTAGTTTAGTTCCATGTTATTAATCATCTCCAAACTAACAACAACTACAGGAATTCACTAGTGTTTCATGTAATTCACTATACATTTTCTTTTCTGGTGACATAGTTTTCTTTGTCATTTAAGTGATGCTGATTTCTACATGCACTAGTGGAGACCATCACCCAACGATTACTATTTGGGGGGCTGGGACAGGAATTTCTTCAACTAAAAGCACTCTTCATAGAGACTAGATACTAGATAGAGCCCCCCTGAATCCATGGCAGAACTCATCAGCAGATATTTACTTTATAGATTAACAGCATTGAGTGTTTGGAGGTGCTCCTGTGTAGTAAAACTCCACCACTGGTAAAAGAATTTGAGTCAGATTACTAAAAGTGATCATCTAACCCCACTAAAGTCATTAGGTTCTTTGCCTTTGACATCAATGGGGTCAGGTATTTATTTTAGAACTATTTTGGTTTTTAGCTATGTGTTCCCAAGGTAGTGACTGAATTTACTGTATTTCATACTGTACTGGGTAAAACAAATGTAGCATTTTAATAAATATATGCCTTATAAGAGCATTGTGAGATTAGTAGTAATGCTTTTGGTTGAAAGTTATTCATATTTTATAAATGTAAAGAACCCATAATAAATACAGGCATATCAGCAGCAGACCACATGCAGCTCATCTTTCATCTAGAAAAAAAGGTAAGTTTTTTTCCTAAATCTATGATGTGGGTGTTTTTGCATACTTTTCTCAGTACTGAACAAATATTTGCCCCTTTCGTAAATAGAACTTTATACTCATATTCCAGTATTTACCTTGCAGTTCATGCTTTGGGGTAATTATATAAAAATATTCCACCTTAGGAATGGGAGGAAAGAAACAGAGGATATGTGGAAATGAACAGTACATCAGAAGCAATCCCTGGCTCAGAACAGAACTGGTAGAACTGATCTGAGGCGATAAGGTCAGGAGATATATTCAGAACAGAGTTATTTACTTTCCATAGAAGAAAGGTTTGAATAAATGATGTTCTTGACAATGGCTTTCTTTTGAACAGGATTAATTTTTTTTTTTCCCAGAGAGGTAAGTGAAACACATAAAGGTGTCTCCCTGTGGAGTCCTTATTAAAAAAAAATAATCAAAACAAAACCAAAAGCCAAGCCAAGCCATCTTTAATTGTTAGAATTAGATAATAAGATAATGTTATTTCTGTAATTCCTTGCTCATAATTCTTGCCTATTGTGTTTCAGAGCAAATTCTTGTCACCCTCAGATTTTAAATCAGAGAAGCTAACTAAAGTTCTTTACCCAATGGTAAAACATTCATTTCAGACAGCTAAAACAAAACCAATATATAAATTTTAGAACAATCTCATGTGTTGCTGAGACTTAGAAGAAAACTGGTTTTTCCTGTAGAGTAAAATATGTCAGAAAATCACCCCAAATTATATGCAATGAACCACTTTTTTCTAAAGCCCCATATGCAAAGTCAATAATATACTTGCACTTGGTAGCAAGAAAGCCCTAGGAAAGGGAATTTCACTGCAGGGAAAAATATTGTATTAAAGTTTTATGATTTTAAACATATCTACAAAGTATCATAGTTTATTATTTTGTTGTTAGTCTTGACAAATCCATTTACCTCTGGAGATTCAACACAGATTTGGGAGTCAAAAGTGGAGGTTCAGTCTTGCAATGTCCTAGCAACTTCTGCTTATGTTGAGCTCTGTAAACATCTATGAAATTCAAAAAGGACCAAAAGCAGCAGTATTTACATAATGAGCTCAATAGACATGTACCTGGAGTTATGAGATAGCATAGGAATTTCTGCAGACAATCTTCATTCCTAATGAGAAAGGTCAATAAATCTAGTGCAGTTCTGTCTGAAATCAGTGAGAGTCTTTCCTGTGGCATTACAAGGGTCAGAGACCAGTTTTTGACATTACAAGAGGCCATTACAAACATCAGTCTGACCTTTGCATAAAACAGGGCGAAGAATGGCTCAATAGCTTGGGATCTTTTAGAAAGACAGGAAGCCTGACTTTAAAGATTTTCAAGTAATGGAGATTGTAATCCAATTCTGCTTAAGTGATTAATTGCCTCAGCTGTTACAGAAATACATTTTATTAGAGGATAGAGATAGATCAGGCCATAAGGCCACACACAAGAAATTCTGTGTGCTATCTCTAAATATAAAAACTAAGAATCACCCATTTCCCTTTAGGCTAAGTAGACCCAAGTACTTTATTGAAATTAAATGAATAAAAAACTGTTTAAAACCAGTGATGCTGCCTTATAATTACAGGCTTTGGCCCTTAAACATCCCCCAGTGTGTCATGTCTGCAGTTAGATATTCATTTCATGCTGTTTGATTATGGCATGTTTCAGAGCCCGGGAAGCCCAGAAACTGGCAGCTAAAGGCAATCAGGTGCTAAAATAGCCCCTAGTCTCACACAGCCAGAGAAGTGGCTGTCAGTGAGGGCTGCTGATGGAGAAATCCAACCCATGGCCTCACTGGGGACAGCTGCCTTGCAAATGTCCCAGTGCTTTCTGTGAGCCCAGTTATGAGACCCGCAAAAACCACATGCTGGCTCCCATCTCCGGTGTCTGGCTCATGGCCCTAGTGCCTGCTGTCCAGTCAACTTCTGGCAGAGGTCAACAAACCCAGCTACCTGGTCTCACTCCACACCCTTTGTCTTTCTGGAGCTATGTATCGGGCCAAGCAGGGCCCCTCCTGTGCCGCAAAGGGATGCGGGAGCTCTCCCTGTTGCTCACTACGCATGAGATGGGGAGCTAAGTGGCATGAAGGGCTCCCACACTCAGGACAATTTTGGCTGTGGCCAGCACGGACTGCAGCCCCACAAGGTAGATGCTGCACTGCAGGGTGCATGAGCCACTGAGAACAGCTACGCCCACCCAAATATCTTTTCTCTTTTCCTTAATGAGACAGACTTTGTTATTCGCTCATCACAATATGCAGTTCTGTTTGCTATTTACTGGGCTCTGCATGACCCATCTCTGCTGTCTTTAGCATGGTTAATTGGAATTATTGAGCAGTGCCCAGCTCTGGCAGGCTGGGATTCACCCCTGTTGGGATGGTCCTCACCTGCCCGCCCTGGCCTGCTTCTGTGCAGCCTTGCTCCAGTCAGACTGAATTAAGCCGCGCTGTCAGAAGCCAGGGATCCTTCAACAGTTTTCCAGCACAAGCAACACCAAATTAGTGTTTGGTAATAGGCTGCACACTGTTTTGTAATAAGAAAATATAGATGATTCTATTTATTCCCTCTTGCTCCTGCAATGATAAGAAATGTTCTAATTCATTATTAATTTGTTCCAACTATTTCTGGTAAATCTAAACTATGAATAACTTTAGCTGTGCCATTAGCAATACCTCAGAACTACAGATGGATTTTAGTTTCTGGACACAGGCACATGGCAGTCTCACTGTTTCTAAAAGTGTACCCAAAATTCTGTCATATTTGGGTAAAAAAACAGTACTTGCCATTCACACTGGGTTACAGCTGGATCTAAAGCAATCTGGAACACAAAGATATTGTGGCCACTATTTGTCCAGTAAAAATTATTGTAGCTTGGCAGCATTCTGTGTAACTTTGTATATTCAACCTGCTTAAGGATTTACCCTCCCCTGAACACCGGAATAAATGGAAATGAAAGTGGGAATAGACCTAGACCTGCTGCCAGTGCTAAAGGCTTTTATTCTGCCCTGCAGACTAGCAAGATCTTTAGTGGCATTTTGTAGGTTGCTGGCTTTAGTGTAGAGTAGGCCTTTGGAATTTTAAAGCTTCAAAAGGTGATTTTTTTGTTGCTCTTGTTTGCCTTTCATAATTTATTTCTCTACTTTTCATATATAAATGATTGATCAAAGAACCATTGTCAGAGAGCATCAAGGAAAATTTTTTTCTTCTCTTGTAGAATATGAATTTACTTGGGTGAAAGATGGGAGATTATAAGTGTGTATGCTGATGATCCAAGGAAATTATCTGTCACATGCATAGCGCAGAGGTACCTCCTTGTGAAACCGAGCCCGCTGTTTGGTCTTTCATTCATCTAGAAAGTGCTTTTCTTGCCTTTGTGTTTGGATGGGAATGACTCTTCCTTTGCCTCTGTGTTGTCGTAGTCATCTGGCTTCATTTACTGAAAAGGGAGAGGAGGACACCCACCACGTACGATTGAACACTGAGCTTCTTTGTGGGCAATCCCACAAGACACTGGCAACCCACTGGCCTTTTCTCTCACCATGAGCTCTAAGAAGGGGCAGGAGCTGCACTCCTAGTTCTCCTGTGCTGCTGCCCTGGGAAAATCTTGTCCTGCCTCCTCACTTTAGAAAATAAAATAAAAAAAAATCCCAGCCCTTTTCCTCAGAGTACATATACTTAAGAATGTTTTTTAACTCTTTGCTTGGAAATATAATTAAGGTGATAAAAGGTGGCAAGGAATTATCTGGAAAATCCTCACAAAGACTTTGCTACTGCTTGGTGGTCACCTGGGAAGAGGCTGGCAAGGGTCCCAGCCACCAGGCATGGCTTGCGTCTCTCATGTCTTGAGAGAGTTGCACTCCCAGCACTGTCCCTGGTTGTTGCTCTCTATTTTTTCCATAGTTTGTATCTCCTGCCCAGAACATCCCTGGGTGAGCAAGCTGTCTGGATTACAGCTCTGCTCCTTCAGTCTGTGACAGACATGAGAGAGCACATAGATGTGTATGCTTTCTACAGTGTGCCTAAACATTTTGCTGCTTTTACTTAAGGAAAGCACAAGAGGGGATGGTTTAGTAAAAGAAAAACAACTCTGTGAATGAAGCACTTTAGCTCTGTCCCTGAGTTGATTGAGATCTAGCTTCCATGAGGAAAGCGGGGCTTTCCCACCTCTGCTGCAGGTGCCATGTCTCAGCTGGAAGTGCTGAAATGTCCACCAAGCCCTGGCTTCCCCTGCTTGAGCTTTAATAACTTCTGTTCTTCTGCCAGGCGATCCTTAATTAGCCATTATCAGATGACCACTGCTACATGGATGTGTTAATCTCCCCTCTGACAAGTCCATCCTTCCTAAGGAGCTAGCTCTCGGGGAGCAGGAGGCTGGAAAGTCAAGAAAAGATGAGGGATAGTGTTATGTTCACAGAGCTAATGCAGACATGTAATCATGGGCAGACTGGTCTGCAATGGGTTCCCCAAGCCATCCCAGTAAGAAAGGAGGCCTGGGGACAGATAATAACAAGATAGATGATAAACCCATAGTGTGTGTCTGAGAGAGAGACAGCTGGGCTGGCAGGATTGTTTGCTTTTGAGAAAGGAATATTCATCCTTTTCTATATTGGCAGAAAAACATGTGCGCTTTCATGATAAAATTACATATTTCAGGTCCGTCAATCTTCCAGGTTCCTTTTAAAATAAGCAGCTAAGGTGGGATGTAGTGAAAAAAATATGAATATGGTGGCTGGATATCCGACAAGTGTGCATGAGGTATCATCTAGCTTTATGGACCAGTACAGTTCCTGACTGTTTGATAGATTATGGTATTTTTTTATAAAATATGCATAAATATGCAAAAACGGGGTTTTCTGAGGAGTGGAAAAGATACCCATCATGGTACAGGATGAAATATGTTCCTTTGAATTAAACTTATGGCAGTAGGTTTTAAAGCAGCCGGTCCCAGTCAGGCTTAACAAGGCTTAGAGGATGTAAGCTCCCCTAGAAATATCTATAGAATTATAATGCTCTAGTTAATAAAATAGATATTTAAAATAGCATAGTCAGGTAAATTAAAAGGTCTAATTTAAGCTGGTAGAAGACAGATGAAGGAAATTCTGCCAGTGAAAAAAACTACTTTTCTTCAGAGGCTGCCTTAGGATTTTACCTTAGAGGCAAGTATTATAAACCCTAAATCCTCTCAGCCTTGACATGACAGAGTTACCTAGAAATTTACTTACACGTGGAGACCAGATTTAAACCTTTACTTATTCAGCCTAAACTGCAGTCATGCCATACGCATATTCATGCTGCACATGCACACCCGTGAAGTAGACTAAGATGCTATGAGACTTTTACTGGCATGAATCATGCGTGAGTTACTCACTCACCCCAAATGAGAGCTTAGAAACTGTATTTTTTGCAAACCATCCTGACATCACTCCTGCATGCTCAGTACCACTGCAGCAGCACCGGGCCCCTACATGGCGTCTGGAGCTTCAGGTCTGTTTTACGGGAATCTGTGTCTCATCGCTGGTGATGCCCAGTATTTCAGGCATCCTGGTTCTTTCTGTAAGGATCTGGAGAAGTGGGGAGGGAGGAGAGGAAATGAGGCAGTGTAAATAAAAAGTAGCTGAAAGTAGCTTTTCTAAAGCGAAAACAGCCACAGCTTTAAAACTTATTGCCCGCAATTCTGGTCTCTTTGGAAAGACAGAATATTTACTTCTTTAGGCTGTGTGGTTCAAGCCTGCGAACCGAAGTTACTAGAAAAGCCCGTATTTACACCTGCTATCACAGAGTCATTTCAAAGGAAACAACAACAACAAAAAACCCAAACCCAAACCCCCACAACCCAACAGCTCCCAAAGCCCGATGCTGGCAGCGAGGGAAGGCAGAGGACAAACCCTTCTCCGCCAGCCGCCTTCACAGCCGGGACCGGGAGCCCGGCGAGGACTGCGGGGGTTCTCCCCAGCCTACCCCAGCCGAGAGGACGGGGCACACACAGACCCCCACCGCTCCAGGGTGGCTCCGCGGCGGCGGCCGCAGGCGCGCTGCTGTCCGCGCGGTGGCGCCGTCCGCTCACGGAGACGCTCCGCGCTGGCGCAGCTCCCGCCGCTCCCCGCGCTCTGCGTCCGCGGAGCGCGGGGAGCAGCGGGAGCTGCGCCAGCGGCCGCCGGCGGGGAAGCCCATCGCGTTCGTTCTTGGGGAACCCTTCCCGGTCCTACACGCCCCGTACGGGACGACGACTGGGATAGCTAGCGTCCTGCTGCATCCCGAGTTCTGTCTTCCCGCGTCCGTGGCCGTTCGTACGGGAATAATTCATTCACGTTGAATTTCCTTTCTCTCCGGAAAATATTGAAACCTTAAATGACCATAATAGGAATGTAATTGTGTGGTGTGTTTTTTGTTGTTGTTTTCGAGAAATCGATTTGGGCTCAAATAACTCATCTAAGCGTGTTACACCAAACCCATTCAAATAGGAAACAGGAGAACTATATTATTGCTGCTTCCTGAACTCTCTGCTTATGATCCTAATAATTAAAATGTGCGGTAATGGCTCCTGCAGCCTGTATTTCTTTGAGTAATTCTCGGAAATGAAGGGCTGATTTTCGGCCGCTGAGGGAGGAGAGCGCGGAGATGAGCCCAGGCGCAGCGGCTGGGAGCCCGCCGGTGGTCCGCGCCCGGCGCTCGCCGCCTGCCGCATTACTTGGGGGAACATAGTCCCCGCGGCAGGGAAGTCCCCAGAGAAGGGATTTCCCTCCCAGTCCCTCTGGCAAATCAACTTTTTTCTTCCTTTTTCCCTTTGTTTTTCTGATGGCGATCCTCTCCCCTCCCGCTCTGCCAAGCGCTGCGAGTCGCACGTCTGTCCCTGCACAAGGCAGGGAGGGGAAAGGGGCGGGCCAACGCGGGGGGGGGAAGTCGCCCCCACCACCCCTGGGCCGCGGCGGCCGCGCGTGGGACCCTCCCCGCAGTACACGCGGAGCTGTTACGGCGCTGCTGATGTCCCCCCCCGGGGGGGGCATGCATAAGGAGAACGATACTAACAATTCTTGAAAAAAGAAAAAGAAAGAAAAGAAGGGGGCGGCTAAGAAAAAAAAAAAGGCGCTCCTATCCCCAAATCTCCGTGGAAGTGGGGGTTCCGTGCCAAGGCTGCTCCGCCTGCGCACTCAGCCCCGGGCGGCTCCGCGGGGGCCCGCGCCCAGCGGCGGACTTCGGCGCCGGCGCGGGGTGAGGTGGCCCCGCGGAGAGACGCGGAGCAAAGCCGCGAGGGAGCCCACCAAGTACCGGGGACCCCCACCCCGCTCCAAGCTGCCCTCCTCCGCCTCCCAGTCCCTTCCCACGGCAGGCAAAACTTGACCGTGGGGAGCATCCTTTTAGGTTTGTGGGATAGGTTGTGGGGCTTTCTGTGTGTTGCTGTTTGCTTGTTGGTTTTGGGTTTGGTTGGGTTTTTTTCCTTTTTTTTTGGGGGGGGGGGAAGTGTGAGTTGGTGTTTATGAGAAGCTTTATGACTCCTGATAAGCTCATCTTTGAGGACGACACAGAACTGTGTTCCTTGAGGAATTGGGGTGGTGACGTCTTTTCTGATACCCGATTATTACGTGACTGGGGGAAAAAAAAAAGGTATTTGATTCATGAATAAAAATCCGGACACCATCACGGGGGCAACAAACAATATTGCCCGTCCTCTAAGGTAACAAGCAGGCAAATGTTTACGAAGAGGGCTCTTGCTGAAGCGGGGTGTTTGCAAAGATTTTGTTGCTAATTGCGTATCAGACGGAAGGCTGCGGAAGGCTGTCAAGTTTGGAGCCACCGAGCAGGAAGAGAAGAAGAGGAGAAGGCTGAAGACGCTCAGTGAGGGGAGAGATCTGGGGAAGACAACATCTCACGCAGCCAGCCCGAGGCTCTCCGCCTCCGCTCCCTCCCGGGCTCGCTCGCTCTCTTCCCCCTTCCCCTTGCGCTCCCTTCTCCGGCGACATCGCGCTCCATCCCTCTTTCTCCCTTCCCTTGCAGACTCCACTCCAGATCTGTGCTGCTACCTGCAAACTTTTTTTCCTTTGTATTTTTTTTTCCCTTCTCTCCTCTCTCTCTTTTTCTTTTTGGAGCGGATTACCCTAAAACTAGCAAACAACTAACTGCTGCTTTTGCGTCTTCTTCATCCCGCGGGTCCTTTGCCCATCGGAGAGGCGATGCCACGAGCGTTTTAACTCCTTTCGGCCGCAACTTGGGAGACAGCTTGATTTCCCCCCCCTCCCATTTTGGGTCTTTTTTTTTTTTTTTTTTTTTTTTTTTTTTTTAATACCTGCCCTTTTAGTTTCGCAGCCAAACGCTCTTAGTGCCGGGTGTTTAGAGTTTAATGGTAAGGACACGAGGCGGCTCGCCAGGCCTTTCCGCAGCGCTCCCGAGGCCGGCGGGCGGGAGGGCGGCGGCGGCAGCGCTCTGTACCGGGCACCTCTCCGCGCCTCTCCGCGCCGCTCCGCGCCGGCACCCGGCTGCCCAGGGCGCTCGCCCCCAGGGGCCGCGCTGCCTCCCTCCCCCGCAGGCTCGGCAGGGGGCTTGGTGGGTCGTGGGATCGTTTTTTGGTTTTGGGTTTTTTGGTTTTTGGGTTTTTTTTGACAGTAGTTTTCCTTTCCCTCCCGCACAGAGTGGCAATGTGTAGCAAAGCGATCCTAGCACTCCTGATCTATGGCATAATAATGCACTGCAGCGTCTACTGCTCACCTGCGGCCGGCTTTCAGTACCCGGCGCTCAGGTAGGTCTGTCCCCCGCTCTGGGGCTCCGCCGGGACTCCTTCAGACCCCCACTGCCTCGGCTCTACTAAGGGCAGGGGAATCTTACCGGGGAGGAAAGTGGAAGGGGACGTGGGGGGGAGTCACCAAACGACCCCCCCCGGCACTCCGGCTGTGTGCCCACCCTCTCCGCCCCGGGATGGGAGCCGCCGTGATGGTCAGGCAGGGAGGGGGTGTCCCCCGGCTGCAGCACTGGCTTCCCCCAGGGCCGCTCCCCGGGATCCCGCCGCGGTTAACCTGCAGCCTCCTGTCCCCGGGGAGCGGGGGACCTGCTCTGCTGCGGGAGGGGGCCGAGGTCCCGGCCGCATCTCGATGGCCCAGAAGCTCCCCCCACCCCGCCTGCCCCCTGTCCTGCGCGGGCCCCGGCCGCTTTCGGTTGCCGGCAGCTCGCCCAGGGTGAACGGCGAGGATCGCCTGTCCGGACCGGGGGGAGCGGGGCGGGGGGACGGGTGCGCCGTTGGCTGCAAGCATGTGAGAGCTGTCATGGTTCGTGTAGCAGCATTGGAGTTGGCGGGGATTCAGTCTCATCCCCTGTTTTCCTGTCTATATACCACTTCCCTTCTCAAGCGGGAGAGCGGCTGACACAAGGTGGTTTGGTTTTCTGGGTCTGATCGGAGTTGTCTTGCTGGGCTCCACCGCAGGCTGTTGCCCGTGCTGTCCCTTTCCACCTGGGAGCCGGGGACTTTTGGACCCCGCTGTGTTGGGGCAGGACTGGGGGACCCCCAGGGGCGTTGGCACAAGCGAGTTTCCCATGCTGGGCCGTGGCTGGGGGCGCAGGGTACCCGGTCAGGGACGGCCGCTAATTCCACCCTCCTTGGGTGACTGGTGTTGCTTGGCTTGGGTGGAGTTTCGGGCTCGGTGCTGTTGTCCTGCCCCACCAGCGCTCGGCTCTATTCCGGGGTGCCCTGCGGGGTCACCGCCGTGCGGCTTAGCTGTGAGCGGGGGGCGATGCCGGGCGCGCAAGGCTGTCCGAGGAAGGTGTCCTTTTTGGGAGTCCGAGGTGTCCTTGCACGAACCGGGAGCCCGTCGGGGCTGGCTCAGAGCAGCCCTTTTCCCCTCCCCGGGCAGCGGGGCTGCGGGGCAGCGGGCTCGGTGGCCTGCGGGGCCATTAGCAGGCAGCAAGCTGGCTCTTCATTCAAGCGCCTGAATTAGCAGGAGTGAAACACTTTAGCGGCATCTATTATTAATACCTCCGCTAAAGCTGACAGACAAAAATAGCTGCCTGTAACGTACAATGACCTACATCGTACTGCAGAGAGGGAGGCAGAGAGCCGGGGGGGTGGGGATGGGGGGCGGGGAGGGGATGGGGGGGAACAAAACTGGCGAGATCTCAAAGGGCAGAGGCACCATTCAACGAAAAACAACAACAGGCGAAGCCCCCCCCGCCCCAGCCCATCCCAGCCCAGCCCCGGCCCGACGGGCGCTGCGGGGAGGAGCGGGGCCCGGCCCCCGGCGGCGGGGGCTGCCGCTCACCGCCCCGTCTCCGCCGGGGAGGCTGCTTGGCTCCCACCCAGCCCCTGGCACACAAACGCGTATGTGTGTGTGTGTGCGGCAGCTTGCACGCCTGTGTGTGCGTGCGCGCTCTCCGCTCGGGGAGCACCAGCCGTGGCTATGGCAGAGAGGGGCTCTTGCTCGGGCCGAGGCGGGGGGGGATGTTTGGGGCTTTTCTGGGAGCACGTCTGGCGGCGGGTGGTGTGTTCCCTCCCCCTGTGGTCCTGCCCCGCAGAGGAGGCGGAGGGCAGGGATGGGGAGCGGGCGGGCGCCGAGAGGGGATGGGGGCAGACGGACGGGGCTCCCGGGGCGCCCGGGTCGGCTCCGTCGGGGGGTGGTCACCGAGGCAGCCGGGAGCCGGCGGCGGGGAGGGGAGCGGAGCGCCCCGCGGAGCCCGGCTGACTCCTTCCCCTTGCTGGTCTCGTTGCCAGGCTGGGGGATGAAGTCTACGACGAGAACGCGAACACCCTGCAGGACTTCGCCTATGACCACGAGCCCCTCGGCATAGCGAATCCGTCCTCCATGATCGGCGAGATATACACCTTGTATTACCCACCGGAAAAGAGGTGACTGCAACTCGCGGGGTGTCAGCCGTGAATTTTGACCGGAAGCAAAACGGGTCTGCCCGAGCCGACTGGGGGGAAAAAATAATAATACCACCCAAGAAGGCAGCAGCAACCAAAAAAAAACCAAAACCAAAACCAAAAAACCCGAACCCAAACAAACGACCACGCTGCCCGGGTCCCGGTGCCCAGTTCAAAGCCTAGAAGAAAGGGAAAAGCTGCCTTACCTCCAGCAGCGCGGGGGAGGGAGCGGGGAGCCGCCCGCGCCGGGGAGGGCTAGCGATGCTCCCGCAAACGGAGCAGAAATGCCCAGCCAGCGCGGAGCCAAGCAAGTGCGGCGGGGAGGGGTCTGGGTGGGGAAGAGGGGTCCCGGGGGACGCGGGGAGATGCCGCCCTCCGCTCGCTGGCGGGGAGGGACGGCCACCGCCGCCGCCCGGGCTTCCGCACCCCGCCGCAGCCGGCTCCCGGGCCTCGCCGCTCACCCGCGGGCTCTTTCCTCCGCCCAGGCACGCCGATGGGATCTTCAACAAAGCCTACAGGAAACTGCTGGGCCAGTTATCCGCCAGGAAATATTTGCACTCCCTGATGGCCAAGCGGGTCGGGTAAGGGTTTCTGCTCGCTCTTTTCCGCGGTGGGCGTTGGTGCTGCTGGAGCGGAGGCGCTTAAAAGGCCGCGGCTGGAGGGAACAAAGCTGCCCCGGCCGGGGCTGGGAATTTGTTGCTCCGGCAGCGGGGCGGGGGGGTCCGGCTCCCTAAACCTCAGCCGCCTCCGGCCGCGGCTCCCAGCTCGCTCCCGGCGCAGCGTGAGCCCGGCCGTCAGCGCCGGCGCTCACGGAGGTTCGTTTGGTGTAAGACGCTCGGGTATAAATGTGTGTATATGTATATTTGTATATATGTCTCTATAATTTTGTGCAACCGGCTGATTTAAAACTAGGTAGTTGGGCAGCCTCCCCGGTTTGCTGGGGGGAGCAGTCTGTCGGAAGCGATGGCCGAGGGCTCGGCTGAAGCGGGGGTTGGAGGGGAGCTTGCTCGGCTGCAGCCCCGAGCACCCCGAGGCGCCGGGCGGGGCTCCCCCCCGCCGCCGCCGGCGGAGCAGGGGCGAGCCCGGTGCCACCCGCCGCCCTTCGGCAGAAGGTAACACGTTAATAAAGCCCCGGGGAGAGCAGCTTTCCCTGCCGCAATGAATAATTCATGGCGGGGAGATATTGTCTCTCCCGCCGCCGCCGCCGCCACTTGCTCGCACAGCGTGGGCGCGGCCTTTGTCTCCCCGCGCATCTTCAGCGCAACGTGTTGCGCCGGGGACAGCGGCCGCCGCGGGGCTGCGCGGGGCCGAGGTGGGGGCGGAGGGGTGCGGAAGGGGGCGGAGCGGCCCCCCCTGATGCAGCTGTGCTTCTCGGTGCTTGCAGCGGTGCCAGCGGCGGCCTGGGGGACGAGTCGGAACCGCTGACCAAACGGCACATAGACGGGATCTTCACGGACAGCTACAGCCGCTACCGGAAACAAATGGCTGTCAAGAAATACTTAGCAGCCGTCCTGGGGAAAAGGTATAAACAAAGAGTTAAAAACAAAGGACGCCGAGTAGCGTATTTGTAGCGATGAGTAACCAGCCACTCCTGTGTATACAAAGTCCTGAGAGAGAGAGAGAGAGAGACAGAGAGAGAGAGAGACCCAACAACAACAAAAAATCTAAACAAGAACAAAAGTAATTTCTAAACTGACTGAACAATCACCGCTCCTGTGTTATCTAAACATGTATTTATGTATGAAGTAAAGCCATTAAATGAATATTTTGATAATAATATTGTTTTTCTTTTGTACAAAGCACTAGAGAAACGCACAGATCTACTTTGTGGACCAATCATTAAGTTATATATAATATATAAATATATATATATATAAAGACTACTACGAATACTAAAGAACAATTCTTCATATAAAGCCTGCACAAGAACAAGAATTTGCCTGAGCTGTTTATGTTTTTATATAAAATAAATAGAAAAAGAGACAATCATTGTTTTGAATATTACTCCTATTTTTGTAACGGAAATTAAAAGGATAGTATTTTTATCCACGACAGGGTCAAAGACATTAATTTTCACCATTTGCTACTGTACATAGAGAAGGATACCGTGCTCCCAGGGGATTATGAGGAAAATGATTTGGGAGGATTGGTGAAGCAGATTCTTCCCCCGGTGAGTCTCAAGGCAGGCTCTTTTGCCACTAGCCTCTCTGAAGGGGCAGCATCCCCCTTCCTCTAGATTTCGATTATTTTTTTTCTCCTGCTTTCTTTGATTCCAGTTGTATCTGTATTAGTGTCTCCTCAAACAATGAGCTTAGAGGATAATTCTCTTGTGAAAACAACAGCTCGATCCAAATTGTGCATCTCTGTTGCCTGTTGGAGGGAGAAATAGTTAAAAAAACCCAAACCAAAATAACAACAACAACAAAAAATCAAAACATAACAAAAAAATGCCAAACCCCGACCCCCAACCCCTAAATCCGGAACCAGCAGCAAGGTTAGTAAGGACTAAGCCCCGTGCACTGCTCTTCTGGCTGGCTGGGCACAGTTGCAGAACAAAGCGAAAGTGGAGACAGGACCCGTTTGGGAAGAGTGGGGAAGTGAGCGGGGGTGACCGGAGCCGGTACCGGAGCCGGTGCCGCAGGGTCGAGGGAAAACGAGACGATCCCACCTCCGATCCGCTACCCAACTGCCCCGGGCAGCTCGGTACTGGACCTGGATGCAAAGTACAGTGTGTTACTCTCCAGTGCTGTCCATGCTTCTCATTATGTGTAATGAGCAGGGTTCTCGCCTTTGCTTTTTTCGGTCGGAGTTGCTCTTTTCTTTGATTGTTTTTTGTTTGTTTGTTTGTTTGGTTTTTTTTTTTTTTTTTTTTTTTTTTCTTGTAGACCTTCCCGCTTCTCATCCTCTCTTCGCACTTTTCCGAGCTCTGTTTAACCCACCTGAGTCACCTTTTTGGGTTGTGTTCTTTTGGGGGAAAAAAAAAAAAAATAGATTGTGAACGCTCTCTCACTCCTTTGTTCTGTTTTATGCAAGCTCTTATTGTACGAGTTTAGGAACCCCTGTTGTAGCTACCACTAAAGAATTATGCACTACTACGAAAGTTTTTGTTCCTTGTTTATTGAGTTTGGAGGTAAAATGTATTTTTCTACATTCTGGCTTATTGCTTAGTAAAATTTATTTCATAAAACAAACTTTTGTCATAAAAGAATGTGTAGTGTTCACCTGTGGTCCGGTTTCTAACGAGATAAACCATTTTCACCTCATCTTTCTATGTACGGACTCCTATCTTACCTTCCGCCCGGGGGCTGGCCCCGTCCCTCCGCCCGGCCAGGTGGCAAAGGAGGACACGCAGGTACCTGCTTCCTTCCAGCTCACCACACAAACCTTACAGGAGTGTTTCCAAAGAAACAAACCGAGCCCCGCATTCAAGACGTCGGAAAGCAACACCACGGCCACCACCCCCCACCTTAAAAAAAAAAAAAAAAAAAAGTGGCGGGTAAAAACCTCCTTCCCGGGCCGGGAATAGCCGCCGGGGAGGAGGAGCGGGAGGAGTGGGCAGAGCCCGGCGGAGCGGGCAGGCGCTGCGGCTCCGCTCCGCTCCGCCGGGCCTCCTGGGCTGCCCACGCTGCCGGCAGTGCCCGCCCGGGCTGCCGGGGCAGCTCGCGCTGC